>NC_072894.1:144143309-144863019 GCF_027943255.1 Anastrepha obliqua
TCCGACTGACTTTTGTTTCCCAAGTTGAAGTTACCACTTCGTGGAAGGAGATTTCAGTTGATAGAGGACACTTCGGCCCCGCGGTCTTTTGTAAACTTTACTCATCAGAGTACCTCATCCACCCCCAATTCTTGTTTACTGAGCGTACGTGTCCTTATTCCGGCCGCATCCGCTCGAGATATCTAATCTTTTTTCTAGCTATAGCATGACATACGAGATGAAGGTATGGATTAATTACAGAAACGACAGGAGTCAGTGGACCATATCCCAATTCTGTGCAGATAGCTGCGTGATCTGAAGTAGCCTGTGAGAATGACCGTGAGCATTCTCAATTTGTCCGTAGGGAGGGTTATGAATTGCCTGTTGATACCTTTGATTAAACCACCCAGTAAGAGCTTCGCCTGGTGGCAGACTCAAATTTTGGTGCCCGTTTACGTCTCGTAGCTTTAGCTCTTCGCTTCTAAGCTCCTCCTTGATGGTATGTTGCGGCAAGGAAAGGTCATTTATGGGAAGGGTTATTAATAATAATAATGATAACTCCAGCTAACTTTATGCTTCAGTTCGATCTTCAACCTCTTCCCAACGATTCCATGCTATTGGAGGACACCATTTTTTCTTTACTAAAACTTTCCTTAGTCGTATTAAACAGCTTAGGCTGTGCTGCCCGTACTATCGAGAGGGCGATCCTCGATATCCACGCGACCGCCCCATATGTTATCATTGGCCTAATTAGCAAGGTGTTCGTCCACTTCAGGATTCTTGGGCTACAACTCCGGAATTTCCTGCTAAACGTTTGCATACCATAAGAGCCTTAGTTGCTTTGAACAAAGTTGCGTCAGCGTACCTTTTCATGTTCAGCTTGGCCTCGAGGATAAGGACGAGGTACTTAACTTCGCCGACCGTTCTAATAGCAACCTGCAAATTGATTTCTCTCATTCCTGGTCGGAATCTTCTTCTGGTGAAAGAAATGATGACGGGATTGGACTATAAACCAGTCAGACTCATCCCAGCACATCATCTCTTTGTCATCATCTCTTTGTAACAGAAAGCAAGTTTCTAGAGAAACCAACAGAGTTTTTAAAGAAAAGGCCGTAGACACAATTCAAGATGTAGAGTATTGCTCGTCAAGCCACTAGCGCCAGGAAATGGAAAGGTGGCACGAAGAATACTGCGCTGTTGCTACCTTAGACATAAAAAATGCGTTCAACTCCGCAAGCTGGCCCCAGATTATGAGTGCACTGAGAGGTTTCGCGGTGCCGCCATACCTGCAAAAAATCGTATACGATATCGATAACAGAATAGGCACATATAAAGTAACTGGCGGTGTCCCACAAGGCTCGGTGCTTGGCCCAACACTTTGGAATGCAATGTATGACGGTATCTTCAAGCTTGAGCTTTCCTGAAGATGCTACCCTCATTGGGCACGCGAACGGCATTGCGTTGGTGGTAGTGGGAGAGTATCTGGACGTGCTGGAAGCGTTATGCAACGATGCAATTGTAAGAATTAGGAGATGGCTTAGAAATGTGAAGTTAGAACTTGCAGCTCAAAACACTGAATTCGTATTACTGAAAACACGACGGATGCGTGAAGAGTTAGTGATTACGGTAGCTGACCATGACATAAGGTCGCTGCCATATATCAAATATCTGGGATTACTCATTGACTCATTTACGGTCAGTCAGTGAAAAAGCCGTAAGAATAAATAACGCGTTATCTAGACTAATGAGTAATATTGACAGCATTCGCGCAAGTACACGAAAACTCCTGTTAACTGTCTCAGATAACGCAATCCACGAAATAACGGAAATGGTGCCTATTGACCTTCTCGCGGTTGAGATGTATAGGTTACATAACACCACTATGCAGAAACCGTCGAACAAGGCTAAAAAAGAAGAAAGGCTGCGAACAATTGAAGAATGATACGGTGAGAGCAATCCGAGAAAGGTAGGTGGACCTTTGAACTGATTCCAAACATTGCGAGGTGGATTGAGCAAAAACACGGTCGCCAGGTTATGATATGTATCAGTCCAGCGCTAGCTATTGTTATCGAATCGTCTATCTGCTCTGCCAAGTGATGGCCCTGAGGGGCATTAAAATCACCTAGAACCAATCGGTTTTGATATCGGGTGATATCCAGCTGGGCAGCAGGTGACAGGGGGTATGTATATATTAAAAACTCGTCATCGCCTGACCAGCCAGCTATACCTTCACATTCTAAGGAGCTGTCTCTGTGGCCGATGCCTTCGTCGATCAGACGATACTGCACTTTGCGGTGCACTATGAACGCTAGGCCCCCACCATTGTCTCGCTTGCGAGACCACCCCTGGTTATCAGGAAAAAGCTAGCATGCAGCTTGGTTTCTTGGACCGCAACTATTGGGATTCCGTGTCGGCTCCTAAAGTCGACGATCTCATCTACTTTGCTCGTTAGTCCGTTACAGTTAAATTGCAGAAGCTTGAAGCTTCTCGGTGGGATTGTACGGTTCACTAGACAGGGCTAGTTTACTGGGGCGGCAGCCCTTGATCGAAAAAAACCCAAGACATTGCGGTAGCTTAGAACCGGCTGCCATGGGAATGAGCTTACAGCCCATCTTATGGACTCCTGGATGTTGAAAAAATGCGTTGCCAGTAATTCGTTTGGTTATTGTAGTCTTCTTTTTAAATAAAATAAATTTTAATTTAAGATAAATACCTAGTAGATTATTCAAATGTATGGCGATTGTAAATTCCATATCATTCGGCCAAAGGCCATTTTAAAAACCTCATAGTTTTTCATAGCTAATTTTTTCTCATGCTTCCAAATATAACATCGAGCTAAAAGTGTTTAAAAACAAACCAGCCCCAACCTACACCACCTCATAACTCAATCAAGGAGAAGTTAACTTTTATGTATACATAAATATTTTTTAAACTGTTTTAGCAGCAAAAATTATTATTTTAAATTGAATGAAAACAAAGACTTAAAGCCATCCACTCGCATGGCTTGCAGACTATTTCGAGTTGTTACATACTGCAATCGTAAGCGTCTGCACTGAAGACCTTTAAGGGCTTAGAAAACTCTTGCGCCTCTCTAAAAATAGTCCAAAAAGGAATATTGAGGCTGAAGTTCACCGCAAGGTGGAATTAGCTTGAACTTGCGTAGGTATCGAGCACTGTGGTGCTCAAGACAATGAATTAGCGAACGGATGTTTTTTGGAGCGTCCAATCTGATCGGAGCCAATTTTAGGTACAATCATGACGGAAACAGTCGAGTATATCATGTATTTCATTAATAAATTTCATCGATTAATCGATGGGACTAACAAGTACCACCAATGGTATCATTGAGGAGTCTGGGTGTATACCATATCTTGTTTAGAGGATGAAAATCGTACAGAACATCTTCTCTTTCGCTATCCGGCCTTCGTCAGACTTATACGAGTATGGTGCATTTTAGCGTGGGACATATTGCGAATAGACGAGCTACAGTCTCTTTTTCCCAAGTTAAATTTTCTTTCACAAGTTAAGATGTCAAATGAAAATTGCTTATTAGTATACTTTTATATACATATTCCAGGTACAATTTTACAAAGCTTCTAAACAATGTCGGAGAATCGTTAATAAAAAAATTCTCTTTTTACCGACAAACTCCTATGATTCTTTTAAGAGTCTTTGAAGTTTTACAAAGAAGTAATGAAAGTCTATCTTAACTGTTGTTGTTGTAGAAGCATAAACATTTCGCATGCTTGTAGAGGGACAGTCCTTGGCCAGATATAAAACCGAATCGTTTCGGTAACATAGAACCGACGTCCGTGCGAACGCCCACCTCACCTGTCTTTCCATGTTCTTTAAATTCTCACTGTAGGGCTTAAGCGCAATGGTGGTGTGATAGGAAAATCTCGTCTATCTATAGTTCCATTCCATTCCAACCAAAGCCGCAACAAAGTAATAAAATTACTAGCCGGCACTTGGGTCAAAGATAAAAAAAAACTGTTGGCAGCAGTAAAGACGATTACTCATTCGATACTTAACTATATAACCCCAATTTTGGGGCTACTACGACGCTAACACAGCACTTACGGCAGAAGGGGGCGAACAGTACCTCCACAGCGAAGCCCATACACTTTCAGCTAAGAAGCAGTTTCAGATACCATCTAAGCAGACACCTGCAAGAGTGCGACAATACGAACGCCAGCCACTTGCCCCAAACAACTTCCCATAGGCAATAAGCGATATTCCTCGGTAGCCAATTAACCTTGCATAAATAGTAATACAATATACAGGGTGCCTGATGAAAGCCGCTACCAAAAAAAAATTGAATAACTTTTTTTCTTTTTAAGTTATCTGTTCCATTTTTGTTTTAATTTGCAGATTGATCTTTAAAATTTATTAAAATGGATAACTGGGACACGCAAATAAGAATTGGGATAGTCCGACGCTATCACGCACTGGAGTCCGTAGTTTTGGTACAGAGAGAGTACAGGCGGATGTTTGGCGGCGATCCCCCGAGCAGATGGACCATAATGAGACTGGTGAATAATTTTGCTGAGCAAGGAACAGTCGCAAGAAGGCCTTATCATCGAAACCCACCAGTTCGGACGGAGGAAACGACCGCTGCTGTAGCTGCAGCTATACAAAGCAATCCAAGGGTTTCAACAAGAAGCTTATCTGCTCAACTTGGTGTCAGCCGACAGTCTTTGCAAACAATAATGCACAAAGATTTAGACTTATTTCCCTACAAAATTCAAATGGTTAACAAACTGAATGCAGCAGACTTGCCGATTCGCTTGGAATTTTGCCAGAAGATCCTGCAAATGGTGGAAGAAGACCAAAACATGTTAAACTGCCTTTTCATGTCTGATGAGGCCCATTTCGATTTAAACGGCAATGTGAACAAACAAAATTGTCGAATATGGAGTACTTCTAACCCACAGATACTCCACGAGACGGAATTGCATCCTCTTCGCGTGACAGTGTGGTGTGCGGTTTCTTCACGCTGTATTGTCGGGCCTTATTTTTTTGAAGAAAATGGTCACACCGTTACGGTTACTGGAGACCGTTATTTGAAAATGCTGAAAGAATTTTTCTATCCAGAACTACGCCGAAAGAGAATTCCTTTCAACTCTGTGTGGTTTCAACAAGATGGGGCAACGTCTCACATAGCCCAGACTGTTATGACAGAGTTGCGACGAAAATTTCCCAATAAACTGATTTCAAGAAACTCCGAATTTCGTTGGCCCCCCAGGTCGCCTGACCTTACTGCACCTGACTTTTTCTTGTGGGGTTTATGTAAACAAGAAGTTTATAAAACAAAGCCAACAAATTTGGATGAACTAAAACAATCCATTCGGGCAACAATTGCGGCTATTCCTGTCGCAACTCTTAAAGCAGCAATGAACAACTTTTTACTAAGATGCCGCACTTGTTTCAACGAGCATGGGGGGCATTTAAATTCAATTATTTTTAAAACTAGTTAAGCTACATTTAATAAAATTTAATGACCTTCAACTTGAAAAAAAAATAAATGAATTCCATACACTAAAAAAAAAGTTATTTGAGTTTCTTAATGTAGCAAAATTCATCAGCCACCCTGTATATCTCAACGTTGTTGTTGTTGTAGCAGCAAAAACATTCCCTATACGTATACGGGGAGTGATGCTGGAGTGACAGTCCTTAGCAGGATATAAAGCCTAGTAAATCCGTGTCATTCCGGTAACGTATAACAGACTGTCGGGGTAACGTATACTCTCACATAGGAGTATTTGTATGGAAAAGCAGGTCATAAGTCGAAAAAAATATGTCTAATCTCATCACAGAAACTATCTTTATGCAGGTAGGCATTGTTCATTGGAACCTAGTCATTGTTTTAACCATACGTCTTTGTTCTCGTCAATCTTATATTTCCATAATGTGTAATGGTTAACTGTGCTTTTGTTTTGTGACGTGAACGAACAAATTTTTTTTGGCATGGAGGGGCAAGGTATGTACTTTATGATTAAAATATATTTTTTTAGTTTCATGACAAGATTGCACTCCAAGTGAGGATTTTAAAGTCCTAATAAAAAGTATTTCTTTTTTACTAAAATTTAGCAAACAATAGTGTTTTTAAATAAATCATAATATTTCGACCCTTGCTCTGTAAAAACAGGTTTCTGGGCGAAAATCACTTGTTCTCACTTTTATGACAATTTTTTTTTATGTCGCCTATAAAGCAGGAAGAATGTCTTTGCCCAAGTTCCTGAAAGTGTCTTCACAGCCGACCGAATATAAATGCTCAAAACATAACCTAAAAATGTTGTTACGTTGAAATGGGGCAAAATTTGCGTACATTTTGGAAAATTGTATTAAACTATCAATTAAACATGTAATTTAATAAAAAAACGAACTTTATTTTAAAATTAAGTTTTAATCACTTTTCTCGTTTTCTCGATAATGTCATTAGGTCAGGGTTTTGTCGGTTGGCAGACCTGATTTTTATTAAAATATAAATGGAGACATTTATTCTTAAAGGACATTATCAAAACGTCTACTTTATTAAAATAAGACAATTTGAAGACATGTATTTTTGCAATGTGGATAAACATTTTTATTGATTTTTCAATTTTTTGAAGACCCAGAAACCTCTTCTCGAATCACTGGAATTAATCAAGAGCTTATAGAGCGATTAAGAGTTATTTTAGAAGTTATTTCAAGCGGCTACGATGTAGATCCTGTTAAGTTTGATAGATATGCACAAATTACAGCAAAACTTTGAACAGACTTGTATGACTGACATCTAATGTCTCCTACACTCCATAAGGTATTAATACACGCTGTCATGGTGATCTTCTTCTTCTCTTCTTAATTGGCGCGATAACCGCTTACGCGATTTTGGCCGAGTTTAACAAAGCGCGCCAGTCGTTTCTTTCTCGTGCTAACCGGCGCCAATTGGACACACCAAGTGAAGCCAAGTCCTTCTCCACCTGATCTTTCCAACGCAGAGGAGGCCTTCCTCTTCTTCTACTACCACCAGCTGGTACCGCATCGAATACTTTCAAAGCCGGAGCGTTTGCATCCATTCGGACGACATGACCCAGCCAACGTAGCCGCTGGATCTTTATTCGTTGCGCTATGTCTATGTCGTCGTAAAGCTCATACAGCTCATCGTTCCATCGTCTGCGATATTCGCCGTTGCCAACGTGCAAAGGTCCAAAAATCTTACGCAGAATCTTTCTCTCGAACACTCCAAGCGTCGCTTCATCGGATGTTGTCATCGTCCAAGCTTCTGCGCCATACGGTGGTGATCACTCATGTCATTTTACCAATTGGACAGCTATCAGAAGAGGCAGCCGAGGCCAGAAATAAGCACTTCCGAAAATACCGCCTGGATTTTTCCCGAAAATTTTCTAGAGTAGAGTGCAACAGAGATATTCTGAACAGGTCGTTACTAAAATCTGACCCATTCTTGAGCTGTACTAGCAAAAAGAAAAATAAAAGAAAGGAAAAGCCGTTTTCTGAAGAGGCAAAGAAACTCCTGATTCCGGATACACCGACAATGGACGAAGATTAAGTCACAGCTTATTCAAGTACTAGAAAAAAAATCATAAATCATTAATTATGTATGGTATATGCCGAAATAGATATATTGTTTATTTAAATGATAATTTTTATTTAATTTTGTTTTATTATTGTAAAATATGTACATATATTGCCATTATGATTCATAAACGTGTTTTATTAATAAATGTATTTGAAAAAGACACTTAATAATTTTGGCCGGTTTTGGATTGAAATACACCTATGTGCGTCGTTCTCTTCGCTGTTTTATAAAAACGCAAACAAATAGTTTAATTTTCCTTGTTTTATAAAAACTATACTCAATGAATATCTCTCTTCCCCCTTTAAACTTTACAATCCTTTAAAAATATTAAAGTGATTACAATATGAAAAATATACAGGATTGTAGTAACGAAAAGCCGGGGATCCTAAAAGTCGAAGAAATTTATATCGCTAGCTCTCACTATATGGCCATCGAAAACATGAGTGTTGTCCGCCAGTAAGCCAGTCTCGCAGAATGCTTACACATGCTTATGTGTATCGAGATCAAAATCATGTATGATTTAAAAATATCGCTTTATTTGAAACTGAATGTATTCGCATAGTTCATTGTGAGATATCGACGCTCCCAATGTGCAGGTGCATATGTAGGTACTCGTATATGTATGAAGAGTCATATATTTTTGAGTAAGTGAATCCAATACAAATATGACTGAGATGCACGTAGATGGAATGCTGAATTCAATTAAATTGAATAGTATTTCTATTAAATAAATGACATGAAATCCGTAAAAGCTTCTTCCTTCTCGTATATTAATTTAATTTTCCCTAAGTACTCTTGAATGCCAATTTCATTTGCCACACGTCGCTGCCTAGCAACTCCTTTTCATTCCTCGCTGCATTATACCACATCTCATCGGACCGCAACACAACATTTTACTTCGCACCGCATGACTTTACTTTGCATCGCCTCGTCCTAAACCGCACCTCGACCGCAAAAAGGATATTCAATTTCAATTTCAAAGGATTTTCCATGTATTTATTCAAGGACTTTAACTTAAGCATAAATTACCGGCACAGCCGATTGAGGTGCTTTTGCCATAAAGCACACATATTCGCGCAGCATGCATGTTTGCCGATTCCAAAAGCAACAAGGCAAAAAACTGGTGAGTCCGTCGTTGCGGGGATTGGTGGAGTAAATAGGGGAGGCTATAGTGACTGCGGACGCTCTCATGTTACTTTCAGGCCATCCTAACCGGCATTTCAATTGTGTGTACATATGTATGTAAGTATGTAAAAATTAACAAAAGTTATGTTCAGGTTGGGTATGGGTCGTTTGTCTCTCATTTACATATGAAGAGTCTTAATAATCTTTTGTATGCGAAGGCTGCTGCTCCTGCTGCCACAATTACACACGAATACGCATATCGGCAAGCTGTACGAATTAACTCAGAGAATATGACCGATATGTTAAATTTAAGCATTGCATGACGATAAGCATACCCTTTCAAGCATACTCGTACAAACTCATTGGCACCAAAGGATATCACTGGGTCGTGCAGGAAAGTTTTCAAAGAAATCAAGATCGAAAAATATACATAAAAGTACATACATACATATATGTGAAAGTACTATATATATGTATAGCTAAAGCGAATATTTGCATTTTATATGTTGTTGTATATGTATAGATATACATACTTAAATACATATATTTGAGCACTCCAATTTTGCTTTCGAAATTTTCATGTAGATGAATTTAGAATATGCGAAATTTATGTTGAGTAGAGCGGAAATTTCAAATGCGTACATATTACGTATGTACCTACATAAATACATATGTATGTATTTATCACAAATTTTTCAAAAGGCTGACTGACTGTAATTTTCAGATTTAACTGGGCGTTATCGTTTAGAGTTTTTAAGGATCTCCGAAATTGCGTAAACGCTAATCGTTGAATAACTAGGAAATCTGTCTGAAAATGCAGGACTTTTTATAAATATTAAATGAATATATATTTATGTGTATATAATATATAATAAAAAAAAATTTATTCTAATCAACTCACTTCTTATGACTGCAAGTATATGCCCCACAAAACGTGTTTTAAAAGTTTGAGATGTGCGCCGAAGCAGAGCAGTAGCGCGAAGCTAACTTATTCATAATTTAGCTTATTCACTATTTTCGACCGCAGTATCGAATACAACAAACAATCGGCACTACCAACGATTCCACTTACGCATAGTGGACATCGCAGATAAGGCACTCCTAAGACAATCGTCGAAAATGTCGATAAAACTATAGAAATCCTAGAGTCAGTACGGTAATTGAGCATTTATTCTATTGCCTTGGAACTTATGTAGTTTAGCCAGGAAATAATTTATAATTGCATACTGGCAATGCGTAAAGTTGGTCTCAAGGAAAGTACCAATTTTACTGAAGCGTAACGAAGTTTACCCATTTATCTAGCGGATGCTGTATCTGAAAAATGGCTCACATAAGAAATCATCAGTGGGAAAAGATCGTTTTTAATTCGGAAAAAAGATCACCTAACCCGGATTAACGACCTATAAAATGTTTCGTTGGGTGTGTCGTGTTTGATGGAATTAAAAACAAATTATCCACTATGGACTGCTCCTATCGGACCTCTACTGTTCAGATTAGAGCAGGTGATCTGCCAGAAGTCGCCTTAATTAGTGAACAAAAAAGGCGTTGTATTCCACATGGATTCCTATGGTATAATTCAGACTTGACACGAAGCGATTATCAGATTTTCATGCATTTGTAATTTTTTTATGCTGCAAAACAGAGTTCAAAAAGACTTGAGAAAATAAGCTGGTCAAGTTTTTTTACCAAACGGGGCGAGAACTTCTTTAATCACGAATTTATGGAATTGCTCGAAGAAGTGTAAATGCAATGAAGCGTACTGAGTAGAACGTTTCCTTTTTGTCTCCCTCAGCTTACGGCCCAAGTTTCAGAGCCGTAAAAGCGTGAAATCATGTTGCAGTTCAAAATTCCTATATGTTTTTATATACATATACCTATGTATATATGTATATGTACGTACATATATACATACTTTGTTAGGTGGTTTGTCCGAATTGGTCCTGAATGAGCCCCCAGATATGTGCAATCTTTATTGTGGTGTATGCAAAAAGTCTATACTCGTACCTTATCTATACCATACAAATATCACTACTGCTATTCAATGATATTCTTATAGGTAAGTGAATGCATCTGCCCGTATTTGTACATATTTATGTACGGCTGAGAATGATTAGGTGGCATTCACATTCGCTGATTGAGTAGATTTCATATTTACAATAAAAAAATTGCATTTTTAAATTAGGTAATTAAATTTTCTTTGATTGAATACTTTTATATCCCTGGCATATACATATGTATGTGAATAAGTGATCTGACATCAAATGGGTGAGAACATTAATGAGACCACATGTCGTGCCAAATTATGGAATCGATATACATATCTACATATATATGTATGTTTCATCGAGATTGTATAAACAGAACACGCTGAAATGGGCAGTTAAATTTTTGGGTTTGTCGTATTTATACAATGAAGTCCATGAAAAATATGAACAGTGGAAAAATAAATACAAATAAATATCCGCCGTTCGGATTATTTTTTATGTTTACATGTTGCTGCAATCCTTAACGTTATGTAACACCCATAAAGTGAGGAATCTTGTTATTTTCTTTTGCTTTGTAACTTAAGAATGTAATGCAAGAATAAATAAATAAAATATGTTTTCAACTACATATAAATTTATGTTGTGTTTTCAATCAAATTAAAAGTGTTTGTAAGGTGTACGCAGAACAACAAAGCCGCGGGCGCCAACGGACTGCCGGCTGAGCTATTCAAACATGGCGGCGAGGAGCTGGTAAGGTGCATGCATCAGCTTCTATGCAAAATATGGTCGGATGAAAGCAGGCCTGCCGATTAGAATTTAAGTGTGCTCTGCCCAATCCATAAGAAGGGCGATCCTGCAATCTGTACCAATTACCGTGGGATTAGTCTTCTAAATATCGCCTAAAAGGTTCTAGCGAGCGTATTGTGTGAAAGGCGGAAGCCCATCATCAACCAACTGATTGGACCTTATCAGTGTGGCTTTAGACCTGGAAAGTCTACCATCGACCAAATATTTACAATACGACAAATCTTGGACAAGACCCACGAAAGGAGAATCGACACACACCATCTTTTCGTCGATTTCAAAGCTGCATTCGACAGTACAGAAAGGAGTTACTTGTATGCCGTGATGTCTGAATTTGGTATCCCCACAAAACTAATACGGCTTTGCAAGATGACGTTGCTCAACACCAGCAGCGCCGTCAGAATTGGGAAGGACCTCTCCGAGCCGTTTGATACCAAACGAGGTTTCAGACAGGGTGACTCGCTGTCGTGTGACTTCTTTAACCTGATGTTGGAGAGCATCGTACGAGCCGCAGAACTTAATCGCTCAGGTACAATATTTTATAAGAGCGTACAATTGTTGGCGTATGCCGATGATATCGATATCATCGGCCTTAACAACCGCGCTGTTAGTTCTGCCTTCTCCAAACTGGATAAAGAGGCACAGCGAATGAGTTTGGTGGTGAATGAAAATAAAACGAAGTACCTCCTGTCTTCAAACAAACAGACGGCGCACTCGCGTATCGGCACCCACGTCACTGTAGACAGTTATAATACCGAGGTTGTAAAAGACTTCCTTTATTTAGGAACCAGCATTAACACCGATAACAAGGTCAGCCTTGAAATCCAACGTATAATCTCTCTTGCCAACAAGTGCTACTTTGGACTAAGTAGGCAACTGAGCAGTAAAGTCCTCTCTCGACGAACAAAACTAACACTCTACAAGAATTTCATCATGCCCGTCCTAACGTATGGCCCAGAAGCTTGGACGATGACAACATCCGATGAAGTGACGCTTGGAGCGCGTTGGCAACGGCGAATATCGCAGACGATGGAACGATGAGCTGTCATGTCGTCCGAATGGATACAAACGCTCCGGCTCTGAAAGTATTCGATGCGGTACCAGCTGGTGGTAGTAGAGGAATAGGAAGGCCTCCTCTGCGTTGGAAAGATCAGGTGGAGAAGTACTTGGCTTCACTTGGTGTGTCCAATTGGCGCCGGTTAGCACGAGAAAGAAATGACTGGCGCGCTTTGTTAAACTCGGCCAAAATCGCGTAAGTAGTTATCGCGCCAATTAAGAAGAAGAAGAAGGTGTACGTAGACTTTATGGTCTATGTATACATCGAAGTAGCCCATGAAGTACTGAAATGGTTCTTTGTATGCCAGATCATATATATATTGTATATACATATATGTATATATATATAAACAATCTGTTGGTACAAGATATTACAGTTTTTCAGGGCCCTTTTTTCTTAAATGTCGGATAACTTCAAATGTTCAAAACAGTGTTAAAATTTTGAAGACTTGGTGCGAATTTTTAGAATTTTCTTGTCACATACAAGCATTCAACAATAAACTCAGCGTATGATTAAAAGTTTTGATTTTATTTCCACCAACGGAAACGTAGTTCTATTATTTAATTTTAGAGAAATATTTGTATATTAACAATTACTTAAAAAATGGAGAATACAACTATCGATCATCATTTATGGTCCGCCTTTTTGAAGCGAGGTAAATTTATTTCCTTTATTGCAGCTATGAAATAAATTCAGCCAACACATCACCGCAGGCGTGAAATAAGGAAGCAAAATACACAAATATTCGGGTTGAACGAAATTGCAATACGAGAAGAAAAACTATTACCAGAAATAATAGAAAACCATCGCCGGAAAAGCTGATTCACATAATACAAATTTGAAAAACTTTGATGAATGAGCTTTTATTGTGTTTACTCAACTTTTCATTTAGTATTTTTATTTACTCCACGCATATGGAAAAATGCAGCAAAAGATCTAACGGTAAACGTTTCTAATTTGCTTTATTGACTCTAAATCGATTGTAAATCACTCTTCGTGATACGAGTTTTTGATGCTTATAGCGTATGAAACTAAAGAGTTCGATTCGCCTACTGGTATTTACTTAACAAACAACTGGTAAACGTCACAGTTCAAGCTCAGAATTGGCGATATTGCTATATTAAACATTAAGACACATCACCCGTATTTTTGTTCACGCATACCCTTCTTCCTCCCCACGGTATCTACCACCCGCCTTTGGCTCATAAAATAACAACATTGATGGTTTGCTCAATTTCATTGAGCCAGTAAAACGTTCTCGTCATTAAAAGGGTCGTATGGCCCTCAGCAATGTGGATGCCTGCCTTTTCTTTTTTCTCTGATTGTTACGTATGGAGTGTGGCTGGTCACGTACCAAACATAAAAGTATTTACAAATAATATTTCCATATGGTGAGAGACGTGACAAAAAATTAAAATTATGCTCGATCCGGTTGCAGCAAACCCTGCTATGGGAAAATTTTTGGTTCTGAGTTTTTGGGTTAACAGTGTTGTCCTCACTTTGGTAGTCGCGGTCGGTTGACAGTAGCTACAATACGCTAAATACGCTGAATAATGTATTGTCGCTGCTATTTTTGCGTATGTAATTATTCTAGTTCTTTAATGATTTTTGTTGTGAAACTTGTGAATACAAATTCAAGAGAAGGTAACACTGAAATTGACATTTGAAGTATTTTTTTGTATGTGTTTTAGCTCTATACCTTTTGCAGAAAGATATACCAACTACTGGTATTTCACTTTTGTTGATTTATGTTTGCAGAAGGAGCGCCTTGCTGAGTTTGCATGCGTCTTCCTCCTCAAGGTACCCTGAGGCGGCGAAGATAAAGTAAACTCTTCACAAAAGATGATTGCTTCACATCGTAGCGTCGTTTATTTGTACATATGTAAAACTCTATATACTTATTTAGCTATGTTTAGTATATATGTATAATTATGTAACTTTTGGCCTTTTCAGTTTACAAATACATAAATAGAAATAAATGTATATAAATATATATAATCGACCTGAGAGAATTTAAAGTTACAGTTTTATTCCATCGCGATTTGACTCCATTGGACTATATTTTGTGGAACGCCATGTCCTTATTGTTATGCCAATCATTCAGAAAATCAAAGTGGTCATTGATGAAATACTTGCAAAAACTTGGGATAATGTACTCAAAAATTGGGTTGGCAAAAAGCAGCCGGGGCAAGATATTTTCGCCAAAAATTTACACTGCATCCTTGGTTGACAGATTAAAGAGTCGTGTTACCAAGTGGTTGGTAGAAGTAACGCTTAAGCTTCTAAAGCCATCGACAGTATCAACTTGCTGGTGTTCAAAAATATGTGTCCGAAAGGAGTAGACTATATCATTCGGGGGAAAGGCAAAGAGAGACATTTAAAGCAATTGGCCGACCGGTTCGAAATTATGCAGCGCCATCTGGTCACCGAGTCCTAGTGATGTATAGTGGAAAAAGCTAAAAATTTGCTAAAATACTGGAGAGCTACAGGATCAGTAACATCAGCGAAGATACTATGCTCCCTGTTTAGGAGCAGCAAGCAATTCCTGCAGGGTTGCTAAGGCAGGATCCACTCCTGCAGACACTTGCTGGAGGCTGATCCACATCCCAGTAACGTCAGGAAGCATTTCTTCGACTTAACTGATGAGATCCAGGATTTAACACAACCTTCTTTGGACCTATTGGTTTACTCACAGGCTATAAACAGCATTAAACTCCAAAACCCCTAAATGTCGTCAAATGGCAATCGCCAGACGAAGAGTTTCAGTGAGACTCGCGTAATCTTGGCACGATTGCGTTCAGGATATTGTTCAACATACTCCGCACTCGCCGTATATTCGTACTTTGCATGAGCATGACCACCTATTCACTTGCCACCTGTAATCCACTCACCTAACACTGCTCTCCCTTTCGACCGACCCCGTCAAAACTACATGTTTCTTGGCCTACCGTTGCACGAAATCAACGAGGATGACCGTTGACTTCATCGAGCAGGGCTACTGAAAAATGTAGTCACCCAACATGACTGGCAACAAAAAATGCTCGGAGTTCAACATTCACAAGCCATTTTCAAAGATGCTAAAGCCTTAGTATAGGTTCATCAGTGATGAAAGTAATTATTTGAATATGATCCGGAAACCAAGTTCAAAAGAGCCGAGTGTAAGGCGCGAGGTAAACTAAAAACTTAGTCGTAAATATATGGTAAAAAGATAACATTAATTTCATTTGACATTTCTATGGCATCATAGTATAGAAAAATATTTCTATGGAATTAAGTATATTCCGCGAACTTTTTCACAAAGCTATCCCTTATGTGCATATATGCAAAAAAAGATCCCTTTGTCGCTGCTCACAGCGGCTTGTGTTCATAAAATTTTTGAAAAGCAGTACTAACATTACAATTTTCCATTTTCCATACCCGAAACATCGGTGAAGCAGCTATGATGAGCACCACCACACCATCATAATAAGTAATATTTATTGTATGCATGAATGTAAATACGAACACAATTTCAGGTCTGCTGTTCAAAGTTGTGTCGCTTCATACATTTCTCAGGTGCGCAATTTCTATGATTGCAAGATGATACTAAAATATGAGAGTAAGAAAAATAAAAGCGGACAACGAAAAAAATTGACCTTATGCACGTCAACGTCAACGAACTCAAGAAACTTTGATGAAAATCTAGCCTGACATTTTTGAAAGACACAAACTGTTTGTCTGCAGCCATATTGCAGGATTATTTGCGAACACGAACTCGTATAAAGCCCTGTCGGGAATTTTAACGTGCCATCTTTTTTATGTGCTATTTATATTAAATATATTAGAAAACGGAAATAACACGGTTAAATGGGGAAGTTCGAATGATAATATAAATAATGGAAATAATGAAAGGTTCAGGGCCAACAAGTACTAACACTGCCATTTGATTTTTTTCCTTTAAATGACAGAAAACTAAATTCTACATGTGCGAGATTTCTTGCTGGGAAGTGACCATTTTTAGTGAAAGCTTTTATCGATTATGGACATATTTAGCAAACACAAATTATTGGGTTCAAGCTTCATACGTAATTTGATTTTCCTATCCTTTTCAATCAAACGTATTCCATTAGCAAGTTTTAAGAGAATATCCCTCAGCTATCGATAAAACACTTAATTAAGCGGTCTCGAGCAACCAAATTAAACCAAATTTTTTGTTTTTTTAATTTACATGGAAGAGTATCAAACTCATTCGAGTCATCTTTATTCTGAATAAGGTTGTCCCTAACAAATTAACTTTTTTTATTATTGAATCAACTTAAAGCGCACTCACCGAAGGGGCAATTTTGATCGATCGCACTGATCGATTTGTCGTTTTTGTCTTTGAGCGATGGCACTATCTTTGAGTAAAATCCATTAGTTTCCTTTGCAATCCCTTAGTTGCCCTTTTGTGTATTATACAATAATATAAATATGTATGTATATACAGTAGGTTCTGTTTTTATGCGGCTTTTTTTTATGCGGTTTTGAAATAGTGCGGTTTTTTTTTTAATTAAAAAATGCATGTCGACCTATCGGGAATTGTACATATAAACAAGATTCTAAACCAGCTAAGCAAAAACTCATCACAGATTACATCAGAAATGCTAACCCTACAAGTATGGAACCGCCTGCATAACCATCTAGATCAGACGTGTACATTTCCTCAAGTGACGAAAGTGATTTTATGCCAAATCCTAAACGAATGCGCAACATGTGGGTATTGTCTGATTCTATTTCTGACGTAAATTTATTTTTCGATTCTGACGTTTCTTAAATAAAGATATAATTTTCAAAAATAAAATATTTTGTTTATGCGATTTTATTCAATTATTTCAGATTCATGCGGTCTATGGAACGTATCTATAGTTATAATATGGGACTAGTGCTCTTTTTTTATGCGATTTTATTACATTATTTCGGATTTATGCGGTTCTTAGCACTTTTGAAACGTATCTATAGTTTTACTATAGAACTGGTAGCTTTTTTTATACTGTTTTTTTTATGCTGTTTCTTGCGGAACGTATCTACCGCATAAAAACAGAATCTACTGTACTTAAAATGGCCCTTCTAACGACGTGCCTAGATATTTTTGTAAAAATTTAGATTCTTTCAGGTTTCAATATTTTTATACATAAGACATCTTAAAAAGAGCATCGTGTAAATGCCCACGTTGGACACATCTACAGGCTGTCATACGAGAATTAAAATTTTCACGGACTCGCTCACACATTATCGCATTGAGTTTAGTAATCTCGATCCGAATGTTGTGCTTCAACTCTGTAATCATTGTTGGCTTATTCACATAGACTTTACTTCTTAAAAACCCCACAAGTAGTCAGTGGAGTTTGACCGCATGATCCAGGTGGTCAGTTTATGTTAGCTTTACGTGAAATTAAGGAAAATTGGATCGCAATAATGCAAGGTTTTCATAATAAGTTTCAATATTTTGAACGCGTTGTTCAAGGTACCGTCTAGGAATTATTTATTCTCCTCCCATATAATTGGCTCGTACATCCTTTGCTGGGTGTTTGGCTGAGCTTTTCCTACGATTTCTTGATATATCATACATGATTTGTTTTTATTTGATCTATAAATTGTTAGACTTTTTTCTCATTGCTCTAAACTGTAGCCGTAGCCAAATGAGTTGGTGCGTGACTACCATTCGGAAGTGCACAGGTTCAAATGTCTCCTGCATGAATCACCAAATTATAGAAATGTTTATCTAATAGCGGTCACCCTTCGGCAAACCTCCGAGTGTATTTCCGCCATGAAAAGATCCTTGCCGTTCGGCAAGGTAAGTTCCCTGGAAATACCCATTTGTGAAACAACACCTCGGCTAAACACCCAAAAAGGACGTAAGCGCCAACTATACATACCTACTATAAGTTACCAATCTTTGTTTATAGACTTTACCATTCTGGGGACTAAAAGCAAAAACAAAATGCATGCCTTTTAATGTTTTTCCTCATCTGCTACTACCTGTTCATTGCGCTTTGGCTAGACGGTTTTTCATTGCCTGCCAAGAGGCGACCGCTATTAAAAACCATTTATCATCATTTGCTGTTTCGTGCTTACAATGCATTTCGAGGCCGGATACAAACCCATGGGCTACTACGGCTGCCAGAGGGATATTACTGTCATTTTCACCATTTACGTGTTACTGAGTAAATCCAAATAGAAGTTCACGGCATAAGTTCACTTACACGATTTTGTAGGATTTATAACATGTATTTGATTGCGAGAGAAGTAATGCTTCCACGATCTGTTCTCAATTTTCTTTATTGAAGGTGCAGATCCCAATACACATGATTCACAAACAAAAATTTATAAGAACTTATAAAAAACTTTACCATGCATAGTTCATTAATAGGAATATGCGAATAGTTGCAGTGAAGTGCATAAAATCTATTTATAGCCAAGAACGATAGAGTTCTCCAAAGTATGTACATATGTCTAAGTTTCACTCTCAGAATATCTAAAATCGTGTAATCCTCGAAAATTTTATCAAAGCTTTTTTTTACTTCTTCGATCACAATGGAAACTGTGTGGATTTGTTAAATTTAATAGATTTATATCGCATGAATTAAATTAAATATACTTGAATTAGCTATAATATTATACTTTTTATGGAATTTCTTGAGCGGATGTCTGCAGTGCGGCGACACAACTTCCAATAGGGGCCATCCGGTGAATTTGCCTTCATAGTAAGTAACACCGTTTCTCATCTGCACCAAAAGCTAATCGCAACGTGATGCATAATGCATTTACATATGTACGTAAAATAAACATACATTCATATGTATACATATATATAGTATGATTTAGGTGTATGGATTCGAGCATATAAAATACGTATGTGCGGCAACGACGGGCATATCCATTCACATTTTTCGGGATTTTAAGCCAATCATTTGCCCTTTGACTTTTTGTTTATCTGTATGTGCTGACGGAATATAGTCAACTCAATAAACTGCAACTGGCCGATGATATTTGCCAAAAAGCCACAGAGAATACATGAAAAAATGGCTATCACCCGTGATGGTAAAGCGAAAAGGTCAGAGCAACAAAAATTAACAAACTTATACATTATACGATCGAATAGCGCGATACAGTGCTTTGTGGAATAGCAAAATAAGTGTTCATGCAATGGCACAGTACCGCACCGCACCATATCAAAGTCGTACATCTGCAACAATCCAACTGTTTGGTGGCGACTTCGCAGCTTACGACTGTGCCGCAACACTCCATTGTCCTCCGTCGTGATGGAATCGTTCAGCACCTTCTGCATTATTTTTATTACAATATTTCGAGATGTGAGGCGAGCGATATGAGCGTGTCACGTTTTTTACAATTCACATATTTCGTCTCCAATGGTTTTTTTTTTTTTTGGTACCATGGCTCTCCTACATATCTATACTTACTAAGTATGTACAAGGTGCATTTTCGTGTCTTTGCCTCCTGGCTGAAATTCACAACTATTGTCTTCTTTAAGGTGCCCACTCATCGTGTTTGCTGGCTGTCAATCTCTTGGGAGCTTTGTTTTCGCTGAATATGATTTACGAGTATCCACAAGCTGATATATGTGCATACGTGCGTAAATATGTACTTGGGGGGAAGTTAGCATTACTGCTCGTATAATGACAACATGGTGTTTCTGCAATGTTGCGGCTACTTGGCGTGAATGCGCTGCTTGTTAAACGATCAGGCAGCATATACTCACCTCTTTATGCCGGCAATAACCACTTCTTCTGTTACCGACTTTGATTTGGTAAGCCTACGAGTGTCTTGTTGGGAAATTGCGAGCCCTTCCAAGCACATCGCCATTCTGATTATTTTTTCAGCTTCATATCTGCCGTCACAGTCTCTGCAACGTCTTTGTTCATGTTGGCGGCACTTCCAGATTTGCAACTTTGACTGCTTTGCGCCACAACATGCGTTGCCAGTCACATGAAACTTATAGTATACTATGTGTCTCCTTTGGGAATCGATTGTACTGGGATGACTTAACGATGTCTGCGGGCTATCTTCCCACTATACCTTTTGAACATTCTGATTATTTCCAAAACGCGCATACCTAAATAATATCAGCCTGTGTTTCCCGCTGTGGCTGTGTAGTTGGGCGTAATAAGAAGCAATCAACAAGCTCCATTCGCACCTTCAATGCCTCCTTAGTGTATGCACCTATATCGATCGGCAATTCATGTTTGCCCATTTACGCTGTTTGCGTTTGAGCACAAAAATATAGTAAGCAAGAATGTTTGCACTTTTGTGTTGGCATCAAAAGCGGAAATTATACAGAAAGCTGCATAGCGTCTTTGCATTGGCCTATTGTGGCCTTATAGCTTTTAGGCATCGAAATATCACAATATTTTATGTACGGAATAATACAAAGGAATTTAATTTGTTCTTAGATTATGTCGAAGCAACACAGTGAAATGGTTCTAGATGCCAATTATTGCATACCTACTTGCATTTGACGTGTGAAAAAACCGTCGATACAAAATTCAATGAAATGCTTCAAATAAGCGCGAGTGTCCTTGGCATCGCTGCATACATACATTTTTCAACAGCAATAATGAGAGCAGGTTGCAATAATGAGCTAATTTATTCCGTTTATTTGTGATCATGCTTGAGAAACAAATTTACGCAGAGTGCCATATGATAAGTGACTAGCAATAAACTATATGCAATTATATTATTTATGCAACTTCCATTTTGGTAGCCCTGCGATAATTTCTTAAATCGCTCATGAGATTGAAACGCGAGAAATCGTTCTATTCAAACTACATAAGTAACATTTTTTTACAAGCCGAACACCCCCCATCAGAAAGAATTCAATATCTTATTTTCGCCGTTTCTCACTACAGCCTTAAATCCTTATTTAAGTGGAAATGAAAAATGTTCATGAAGTGAAAAATGTTCTGATAAATCAATATTTAGAAATATACAACTGTGCTCTCATTGAAGTTTGAGTACAATTGTTCACATCTACACCCTTCCGATCCCACATTAATATTTAAATTATTATTATTAGAAAACTCTGTTGAAGATACGATACTATATCTGTAATTGCTGTATTGAAGTGTTTAAAGTTTCGATAAACAAGGATCTGAGCGCCCCACGTATGAATATCATATAAGATCTCTTTTTCTTTGAATTTGGGATAATTTCTTTAATCAATATATTCTCTCTCAAGATCGATATATGTACTTGTATGTGCATGATTATTGGCACATTAAGGGTTATCAATAAGTGCTTTGAAAATTTAAAGAACAAAACTTCTCAGGCCAGAAAAAAATAAACAAATTTCTTACCTCTAGGGAAGCCAGCATGAGGGAGCAATTCGAAATGTATTCATACAATTTTGCCATGCGATTCGAATTTATCGGCTTAGTAATACATGACGGCTATCATTTAAATATTTTCAAGTGCAAACACCAAATATCTAATAAAAACACCAAGAAAGTTACATACATGTGTATTTCAAATATAATAATATATAATTTACAATATTTTAAATATATAAATATTTTTGTAACTAATTATTTAAATCGTGTTCGATAGCATAAAAATTTGTAATAGTTATTCAGAATTTTTGCAAGTAGGTGTTCGTTAACACGAAAACTTTATTCAGCATTCAAAAATTTAGATGGCAAAAGTACAGTTCGACGCTTACATATGTATGTTTTGTGCTCCAGTCTTACCAACAGAAATTATCCATGAAATCAGACGAATGCTAAGGTAACTCAGAACTAAAAAGTGACTCTCTTTTTATGGTGCTCACACTTCACCATTAAGCAAAAACGAACTGTTTTCGTCAGTTATTTTTGTCGCGTTTCTTCCGCCATTAAACTTGGAAAGATTTTAATTTAAATGGTTGTATCGACACAATGTTGTCATTGATATTTTTTCATAAACACTTTTATACACATCCGCGTTAGCAGTTACAATTTTTCAGTGTTTAATAAAACAAAGCCAAAAACCAACAAATGCAAATAGTTCATTTATCTATAATTAACATTATTCCACAGTGTTTTTAAGTTATTTTAACAAAAATTATAATTTTTCTAAGTTTATTTTGTAAACAATTTTGAAATGTACTGTTTGGCAACACTGTGTGATGAGAGAGCAATTAGCTGACACGATTATACGGAATTTTCCTAAATCCTAGGGTGGTGATTCTTCATTTACACGATGGTGGGCTGGTTTGCGGCGTTCGATGTTTACATTTATTTCTTTGTCATTTACTTCTATGGTAACGACTCGTTCGTCCAATCTATTGGCGAATTTGTGCGGACCTGAGTATGGTTGTTCGAGAGTTTGAATCGACTCTCAAAAATACATGCATACGTGCAAGATGGGAATCCGTTGAGTGAAACTGGAGAGTCTCCGTTTGAGAATAACTCACATGGAACTCGGAAGGTTGTTCCATAGAGGTACTCCGCGGCTGAAGCTTTAACGCCTTCCTTATAGCAGATCCTTATTCTCAAAAGTATCGATAGTAGAACCTGAGTCCACCGTTGAGTTCGGTGGCACATGATTGATGCTTTAAGAATGCGGTGCCATCTTTCTTCAAGCCCGTTTGCTGCGGGGCGATATGCGTAGTACGAATGCGTTTTCCACCCTTTAAGCGAGACAGGGTCGTAAATAGTACACTTTCAAATTGTGTGCCCTGATCAGTGGTGAACAGCATGGACATCCGTATCGAGCGATTCAGTTAGCGTAGAACGTATTGGCAACCGTGCTTACCATGATATCTCTAACAGATACTTCTTCGGGGCATTAATGCAAATACCGTATTTGCTGAGCCGGAGGTGTGTACGTGTTGTTGTTCATCCCTCGATGCTACGAGGAAGCATATAAGCATACACAAAATCCAGTCCAGTGAGTGCTTCATTGATGAAACGTTGAAACTATAGTGCTGGGTAACATAGTCCGAAAGGCATATTAACGAGTTCGAACATACCAAATGGGGTTATTGCAGTTATTTTTGGTGTATCTTCCTCTGCCACCGGAATATGATGGAATGACTGCCGAAGATCGGTGGTGGAGAATATGATTTAATCTGCTATGTAAAATTGCGGAATAGTCACTGGTTTTCTCGTTAAGCGTACGGTAGTCTCCGCATGGTCTCCAATCTCGGCAAAAAGCCATGTCTAACGGGCTGGCGGCCGTCGTAGCCGAATGGGTTGAGAACGTAGACCAAAATAAAGAAAACGTTTTTTCTAATAGCGGTCGCCCGTGAAAAAGCTCCTCATAAAAAAATATCTGACGTTCGGAGTCGGCTTTAAACTGGAGGTTCCTCCATTTGTGGAACAACATCAAGATGCACACCACAAATAGGAGGTGGAGCTCGGCCAAACACCCAAAAAGGGCGTATGCGCCAATTATATGTACGAGGCTTGTTTTTAAAGTAAGTACCGTTTTGACATAAAAAACAAGTTAATTTTTTCCAAAACTAATTTATTCACTTGAAAGGCCATACTTTAATCTACTTTTCTACATAATTTCCATTACTATTGAGGCATTTATCATATCTTGGGACCAGCTTATGTATGCCATCGTCAAAGAAGATTGCCGCCTGATTAGACAACCACTCCTTCACAGTCGTTTTCACTTTGTCATCACTTTGGCACCCAGCGTGAACACAATTTCCGATAACTTAAACTTTCGCCCAATTTCGTAAAGAACACTTCTTGAGACAGCAGGAAACTTTTCAGCTAAGAGCGAAATCGTGAATCGCAGCGCTGGGGCGGCTTAATTTAAAAACGGCACTTACTTTGGTAGCATCATCTTCAGTAAGTTAGAAATAACAATGACGTTAAATTGAATAATGAATTATGAGAACAGAGTGTTCATAGCGATAGGCTTAGAGTCAATGATGAAAGAGTCCCACCTCCATATGAAGGCACCAGAAGTGGACAACCTGATGCTAAAATAATGTCAAATGCCAGTGACGAATTTTTAAGAATCTTAGGGTTTCCGACGAGGAAGGTCAACTATTGATCAAATTTGTAGGTGCAATATGGACCTCTACTTGTTATTTATTGACTTTTGGATTTTCACAGTGTAAATAGGGAGGAAATTCCGTTGAAGAAAACACCATGCAAAATCAATATTCAAGGTGAGACATCCGCAGAGTTTGCCGTCAAGAAGGCAGTGAAACCAGGAGATGTGCTATCATCAATCATTTTCCACCTTATGCTTTACAGTCGGAGTTGGGCAATCGAATAACGAATAACAAATAAATAAATCGTTATTTCGTTATTCATAAATAACAAATAATTCAGTTTACTCAAAGACAAATTATTCGAATGATGAATAAATAGTACTATCGAGATCCGAGAGCAGAAACCAAGTCAAATCTGGTATAACTTTATACTTTTACCACCAGCAATTGTTAGTGCTTCATTTAACAAGTTGTAAAGTAAAATTCGTTTCCCATCCCATTTGTTTTACTAGTTTCCTAGCCTTCAATCCTAGCCTAATATCCAACTTTGGATGAAGGGCTTTGTTTTGATTTATTGTTGATAAGCGAAGAGTATTATTCTTATGTGTTTATATTGTATAGCTGTAAAGAAATCCTGTAACAGTAAATCACTTTGTTTAAAGAAATGTACATATTTACTGACGAAAGTCATAACACATTTATTCATATGTATAACACGCAACTACATTTTTGAATGAAACTATAGACTAACCCGGAAATTCTAGAACAATTAAACTTATTTATAAATATTTTTTTTAGAATACAACTTAGTAAAGAACACAAAATATTTCTTCTCTAGTTTTCTGTACCTAAAGTAGCTATAAGAACCTGGGTTTGTGCGCAACTATTATTCGTAAGGTTCCAGAGGAAATTTTCTCTTTAGTAGACGCTCCTGGTCTGGCAGTAGCAAACCTCCGAACGCTTAGATTTCTCATAAAGCTATCTGTCGCAGTGTAAAACTGTGGGTTCGCCATATCGAAACATTTTTATGAAACCGAAAAGTTCGCGCAGCTTAACACACCGATTGTCCAGTAACATATCGTGGATTTGGACAAGTTGTTTTTGGAGCGATGAGCTCAATGGCTGACAAGATCATACTGAAATTGAGTAAATCAGTGGCTCAAGTTTCTAATCGATTGCGAAGAGTACACATGACACTTTTCAAGCTTCTGCTTGGCTTGCCCGTCTGACTTTAACAAAAAAAAAAAAAACAATTGGACAGAGTAGTCAAAAAACTGTGTGCATTCTTTGGAAAGATGCTTCTGTTTTAATTTTCATAAAATTATTGATCCAGTCTTCCACTTCCCAAAGTTCTTCAAAGTTTCCATACTTCTCTTTTCTACCGAGTTAGGTTAGGTTAACCCGGCTGGCATTAAGCCACGCATAGAACTTTTGCTCCCTAGCGATACCAGATAGAGACTGACATTTATTAAGATTTAAAGTAGACATTACGCAGTATGTCATCGCTTTTAACAAACCTAAGCAGCGCAGAAGGATTTATTTTTGAGATATCCTCCAGCCCCTAAAACTGTGCGGCTCCCAGGCATTTCGAACGCGTTTTTGATAATACCGGACGAAAGCACAGTAGATGCTCTAAAGTTTCCTCTGTATTTTCGCTGCATTTCCTGCATTTGTCGTTGCTAGCAATTCCTCTCTTGTACGCACGTGTAGCCAGTAGATTATGACCTGTCAGCATACCTATGTATGTTAGTTCTGCAGTCTTTTCGTGAGGGCATAAATACGAATTGAGTCAGTTTTTTTTCATACGGTCGTTCATTTCGTTGTAAGTTATATTTCGCGGTTTTTATATGCCGTTCTCTTGTTCAAAAGGTAGATCAACCGCACTTTTAGCTATCTCATCCACTATTTCGTTTCTTACGATGTCTTTGTGACCCGGTACCCAATAGATGTGCAGCCTTCTGTTTGCTTTTTGCTGCTTGACTGACCACTTAAACATTACTTATTGAGTTATTTTCAGTTTTTGTGTAGGCAAGCTCCGCAGCTTTCCCGACAGAAAAAATTAGAACTTGGAAAATACTGCTCTGATCTGGTAGCTTTATTGACTGCCTAATCCTTAGTTTTGAACAGTATATAGTCGCTTGTCGCTTTGTAAATGGAAAAAGTTCTAGCCTTTGTGCCATCCTCCCTCTTCGATTTTAGTGTGAAACCTTCTCTTTCAATTAAAGCGCGGAGTCATGTAGTCTGTGAAACCTGAACTCCTCTTTCCTATTGAGCTATGTCCGAAGTTCTGTAAGTAAATACTCCAGCAGACACTACCCTTTCCGCGGATTTTGCTGCAAGATTTTCCGCCATAAGGATAATAGGTGGTGTGTTAAGTATCATTTCTAGTGCCGCCGTAGGAGTGGTTTTTTCATTGCTCCTGTTATGCACAGGGCAGCGAGTTGCTGATTCCTTTCCAACGGCATTAAAAATGTTTGTCGATTTTCTTATTGCAGTCCACCATACCAAGGTCCCATACAGCAATATCGGTCCGACTATTGCCGTGTGTGCTACTTTGCATGGTATTTGAGATGCACTTTGTTGTTACCCAGCTTCGGAAAGTTCCACGCCGGGGCCTTATACTTTCTAGTAAAAGTATCAGCGCGTTTATCCCTCGACCTACGCTAGATATCCATTGATAGACACTTTTTAGAATGTTGTTCATCACGTTACTGATGGTGTCCAGGTACTTTCCCGTAACTACCATAACTATGTCATCTGCATATGCCACTATTTTTGGTGACCCTGCATCGCATTTCTTTACTAGTTCATTTGCCACAAGCAACCACAATAACGGCGATAGTACCCCCCTTGCGGAGTACCTCTACATGCATGTTTGGTAACATTTGCATCGTTTCTTAGACAAACAGTGGGTTCAACATTAAGTGACTCTATACTATCTGAAATAGTATCTTTCGTCACATTGTTGAAGGCTCCTGAAATATCGAAAAATACCCCTAGAGCGTACTCTTTATATTATAATGTATTGCCCATTCTATTTTATTGGTCGTAATTAAATTTTCCGGGATGTCATATAAAATATCACTTGTTGGTTCGAGATCTATTGTGTACTGACTAGGTCCTCTAGAGAATCCTCCCCACTATCAGTCCACTCCCCGTTAGTTTTTCATATTGTTCTGGGCATAGTCGGATTCTTGGATTGCAGTTTCTTACTTAGTACCCTCTATATTACTACAAAAGTATTTCCAAGATTCTCTCTTAGCTCTACGTATTTATTTCTTGCATATTTTTAGTAAATAACTGTATTCATTCCAACAGAACTCAATGTCAGCTACTTTGGTCAACTTTTAAAATTCATGTACTCTACACCTTTGTGCTCCTAGCTCCTTGTTTCACCAAGAAGGCTTCACCTTGTGCTTAGTGCATGTTGGAGGTTAGGAATATAATTGAGTAATGACTCACCTCTGTCGTTTATATCCGCACACTCCCAAACCGTATGGTGTGTGTTTGCGTCGGTTCCTACCACCAGTGCATGCCTCCTTCTGTCCGCTGCTTCTATGCTTCTATCAACCTTTGCAGCTCTATCGGTGGTGTTTCTTCTTCGTGAGGCATGGAGCAGGACCCGAAGAGTAGTGTCTCATCTTTGCAGCCTTTTACCGCCACAAGAGTTAGATATTCTGTGGAGAGATAATAATCAATATACATAAGAATGTATACTTTTTTAACCAGTATCGCTGTTCTTACCCTATTCGTTACAATCGGGATATATGTATGTGTTGCAGTTTTTTGACCCTAGTCCGGATACTTTGTGGTTCCTGGACTACAGCCACATCGTAGCCGACTCCTTCTATGTTTATCAGGAGCTCAGCCGAAGCGTTTTTATTTTTGTGGAGATTTATGTAAAGGACCTTCAACATTTAGTTCTGGGACCTTCTCCACTTCCTGTAAATTCAGGGAGGCTTCCAAGATCTCTTCTATACCGAGATCCTTTTCCACCTCCCTCATCTCGAGCATGTTGCGATTGCCATCAGTCGGGTAGTGATTTTTGGACGCTTCATCCTTGGTTTGCATTCCTGCAAATAGTGATACCCATTGCCCGGTCGACACCCGCGGGAAGATGTAGCTGAGAGAATTTTTGCTAACCTTCCTACCGAAATAAATTTGCACATACTTTGTACTCACATACACACATATATGCAACGGTAAAGTTTGTGCAGCATTGTTCGCGTGTACAAGTGCTAGAAGAAAAAATGTGCCTATGTGTGCATATTACTATTTTCGTTCTCCCTGCATCGGTGATTTTCTCATTTTTTCCTATCTCCCCAACCCTAACTTGATAATGCAAAATGTTAACAGATATTTGCAAATCAAAATGCTACCAATTGTTTATCAGAATTTGAAATTTAAAAAATAACATTTACTTAGCGAATAATTTACGAGTACCTTCTTCGAATTGTGTCTATGCCCACGTACATAGATATTTCTTCGTGATAAATATGCATAATAAAATACTGATTTTGCTTTAACTGAGTTGGTGCCGCATCCGCGCGAGTACATATCATGTGAAATGCACGGCAAAGATTGTGGCTTAGAATGGTATGCTTCATTTAATCGTAAGACTCAGCCTTTCATTGTCATCTTACCATCATTGATTTTAACTCCAAAGGATGCTTTGCTCCTGCCAACCAAAATACCAACGGCTTTGCTCTGCCAAACAATGCACGTCTGGCATCATCAATACAAAAGCTGTGTCGTCATAAGTGGAAATCAATAGAAAAATGCAGACACGTTAGATA
This sequence comes from Anastrepha obliqua, assembly GCF_027943255.1. Classification (NCBI taxonomy): domain Eukaryota; kingdom Metazoa; phylum Arthropoda; class Insecta; order Diptera; family Tephritidae; genus Anastrepha; species Anastrepha obliqua. The sequence continues at coordinate 144,172,603 of NC_072894.1, forward strand.
TTCAAAGGACGAATACGCGTAACAAGCTTTGAGAAATGCGCAGGCATACATTTTCCCGAGAGACAGTGCGGTGGTTTGCATCATCTGCTTTTCCGAACAATGCTATGTGAGTATTGTATGAATTTGTTAGAATCGCAGTAAATTACCAAGCATAGAAGATGGCAATGCCAACAACAATGTTAACAACAAAATCAACGTGAAAGTAGACGTCAGCTTGAGAAAGCTTGGCGCCAGAAAATCGACAGAAATAAGGACGTTTTGGAATGTGACTTGGGAAATCTTTTCAAAAAGTTTATTTGAGAGAAATTGTGTATAGAAGTTGTCAGTCAGATTTTGCTCTTAATTCCGCCATTTTAATCCCCGTCCATTTGGCTCGCATTTCATTTTACGTTATGCACTTTAGTATTTTCACATTTTTGACTTTATTTAATGAACCCAAATTAAAAAATGTATAATCGCTTTTGGTATTTTTTGAATCTACATACATACATATTTACATGTATATATGTACCTACATAGACATCTACGAGTTCGAGTAGTTTTTTTACATAAATGTTTCCAGCACAAAAATAGCATGCATTGTTTTCTTAAATTGGAACGAATTTTATCATCGTATTTGTCGTACACAAGTACAGTACTCTCTGGATTATCCGTCAGTCAATGTAACCCAGCTATGACGGATAATCAAAAATGACAGTTAACAGAAACAAACCTCTAGATTGTGTACAAAATCGAAAAGTACACTGAAATGTTGAGAGAAATGAACAAACGGTAAAATTTACATGCATTACATGATTATATCATTATTTTATTACAAGTTTAGTTTGTTTTTGAAAAGAATTCAGTTCGTGTCTTTTGCTTTAGAGTGACTTGAGTTTTATTCTTTGTGAAAAGAAGAAATTTGCGCAAACGAATCGTGTCAGCCAAGCCGGCTTCATCTTGCATTTCATACCAGGCGATACATTTCTCTAAATTTGATGCAGCAATTTTGGCTTCTTGTCTTAGAAATGAAGCAGTAGGATTGTGACCATTTTCATTATTGTTATCTGTTCCATCGTAATCATCATTCACTTCATTAATTATTTGTTCGTCAGTCAAAAGCTCATAACCACAATCATTTTCGTCACAATTCAACCATTGATTGATCGTTTCACTATTTTCCAATGTCAAAGCCGAAGACGTACTAGTCACAACATCAGCCTGTGTTATTCGAAGGCGATTCTGTATTTGGCCATAGTTGGTTCCAACATTGTTGTCGACGATAACTCAGACCATGAATCAGCTACATTATCTATTGCGTTTTTAATGTTGTAATTCTTCCAATAATCTGCCAAATCAATATTCTCTTGCGAAACGAGGTCCTGAATAAATTTTTTCCCATATCGACGCTTTAAAGTTTCAGTTACTGATTGATCCATGGGTTGTAGAACTGCAGTTGAATTCGGTGGCAGGAAATAACAAAAAATATTACCATCATCACTTTTTAAATCTTCAACTGGATGTGATGGGGCATTATCCAGAACCAAAACTGCTTTCTGTGATAATCCTTCCGACATTAAATAATTTTGAACATCTAAGCTAGCTTGGAAATCCCTCGGACCTCGCAGTTTTTCATTAAAAAATAATGCCTTTTCTTTCAATATTTGACCAGATAATGGAACGCTTTTGCTCCGAATTTGATTAAACCACAAGAATAATGCTTCATCGACTTTTTCATTTAATGCCTTTTTCATCGTTTTGCGTTTTTTTGACCGACCTCGTAAAGATTCCATAGACGCATCTTTTTTTAAATCTTGAATCGTCGTGCGTGGAATATCATATTTTTCACTTAATGAAACAATTGTTGAACCTTTTTCTATTTCCTCAATAATTTTTAATTTCGTTTCAATAGTGACCACTACTCGTTTACGCTTCGGTATTTTTTTTGTTGTTGAAGGCTCATCATGAAATTCAAATCAAACTGAAAATCTCATTGCACTGAATGTCACATCGAAAAAGAATTCCAAGAATTTGTTTTGGGTAGAATGGACAAAATAACAGTTACTTTGCTCTGCTGCGTTCACACGCATTTCTATCGAGCGAACGAAAACAAAAGAAAATCAATGAATAAAGTGAAAAACAAAAGTATTGCGCGAGGAGTTTTGTTCCAACATGATTTCGACCGTTTCATGACTATTATTGCAATATGTATTGTGGAAAATCTTAAAACGGTGACGGTTAACAGAGGTGATGGATAATAGAGAGACGCATAATCCAGGGAGTACTGTATACGCAGTTATTTATATACATACGTACTACCCTGCAGGGAAAAATACTATGTATAAGTAGTTGAGTTGAATCGGAATAATGCCGATGCACTTTTCAGCTCAACCAGTTCGAGTTTTATCCTTTTTCATGTTAACAAGAGGTATTTTTACCACAACGATGTCCTCCGAAATATCAATTGTTCTGTATTGCATTAGCAAAATGTCAATTAAAATACCAGTTCATATTAACCAAAAAAAAAAATTCTGCGATAATATGTTTCTAAATATTCTAATCCATATTAAAAGTATATTCAAAACTAGTTTTTTAAGGCTAAATGAAACTTCTTTCAAGCACAGTAATTGGTAGATCGATGATAGATGGAGGGTACACTCCTGGAGTTTCCTTTCAAATGCAGGTCTACTCCAGTTTAACTTCGTCTAGTGCAATTCTGAACTTCTTTTCGAATTACAGCAATACCATCTTTTTAGATGACATCACTTTTCCCTTCCTGAAGCCTTTCCTAGTAATATTCAGCATACCCTGCTTGGCTGATTGCTGAATAACTATGTGAAGCGGGGTCAGCTCAAGCATCTCCATCGCAGCTGTAGGGCAGGTCCACATCCCCCGTGATGCATACGCATTCTATGCACTGAAGCTTAGTTAGCGCTACCCACACCGTCGAGCGAGTGACTTTCAATGCCCAAGCGACCGCTCCATATGTTACCATTGGTCTTATTGTCATTATTTACATCCATCTCAGATTTCTGGGACTGCAGCCCAAGGATTTTCCTGTTAGACGTTTGGTGAAAGGAATGATGGCTGTTTCGGACGGGTTTATATCCAGACCCACCCCAGCACACCATCTTTTTGTCAGGTTTAAAGCTCTCGCAAAGAGTCTTCTCTAACCTGCCTCTCGCTATAAATACAACGTCACATGCCTGACAGCGGATTCCATTGTTTACACTAATTGGTTAAGCATTTGCAAATTGGTTCAAATTTACAAAAAAAATTGGAACAATTTCTAAACAAAAAATAATAAAGAAATAGAACTTAGAGTATTCACTTTAGGAACATAAATAAAATTAGTGCTAGTTAAATTTCGGATTCATATTTTACATATGTATCTGGTGCTGCGATGATTTTTGTGCACTCGCAGTACTCTCCTTAATTGCATTCCCGATTCTTGGGTGGTGGTAAAGTGTGTTATAGATTCTGAAATTAAGTACATTAATTAAAATACATATTTACATTCATCTTGACGTTATTACAAAAGTTAATTGCGCTCTTTTTTCTATGATTTTGATATATGTTGTACTCCATTATCGTTGCTGAGCAAGTTTTTAAGATTTTGGCTGATAGAATGCAGACACAGACGCCATGTTGCAGAAATCTGACAAATCTCCCAATCTGTCTGTATTTTTTTGAGATGTAAAGTAATGCAGTATGATTTTACGGTACCACCTTTTCATTCATCTTAATTAAATCTTTCGTAAAGTTCGGCACAGTCCTAAAATTTTGCCGAATTATCCTCTTATCATCGAAATGCACTGGTGCGTCTATAGGAGAGTCTTGAACTGTCTTATCTCAAAAAAATCAACTAATTTGTGAAGAAATTGATCATTTTAGCACTGGTATTATTCTAGGTATTATTGTATTTGGAGGAGGAGGTCGGCCAAACATCCAAAAAGGGCGCCAATTATATACATACATGATTTCTTCTATTAAATACTAATTTCTGAACTAGAATATTTACATACGTACTAGTTAGGCCTTTCTCTGCAGGGTACACATACTCGCAACATTCCTCATTCATACCTAAACAACCTCTTTGTTGAATATCTCAGTTCAATCATAAAATATTTTCGTCTCTGAGTGATCTCAACTAAAGAAAAAAACCTAAGAATGTTTCTATTTTTCCTAAAAGATTCAACTCGAATGATTTGAAAAGCATCTACGGTAGTCCTACTGTGAACCACTTTTGGTATAATGAGACTTAATCAGTATCGAATCATTGATCGACTACAAAGACTCATTACATTGTGGATAACGTCTTTTTCATATGGTACCGATATGTGGGTAAAGCAGCTTATCCTGTATTCACAGTGCCCCAGTTGTTTTTTCTTAAATATTGTTTGTGAGACTTTTAACTTGTAACACAGTTGCGAACAATCTTTCATCCCACTTCAAATAACTGTACAAGCAGAAATTTAAAATTAATTAAATATTGTATTTCACAACAGTCCATTGTAACAGAAAATAGTAAAACAAAATTATTAATTGTAACTTTAACATTCCTCAAAGCTACATATATCTCTAAGCGAATCTATTGATGAAGTAGAAGTGAAATATAATATTTAGGCACAGAAATTACTATTCCATTTTACTTTAACAAAAGAGTTCACCTTACTGTGCATAAGAAGAAATAAAGGGTGTTTTTTTAGAGGTTAGGTTTTCAAGATGAAATAAAACGTATATAATTTAATGTTATGGCCAATAATTTAGCTTTATTATAAAGATAAGGGTTTGCCATTATGTTTTAAAAATGATTTCGGGCAAGTGGCCGCCGCGGCTGGCTCGAATAAATTCCAGCCGAGAGGCCCAATTTTCGACCACTTTTTGCAGCAATTGGGGCCGTATGTCAGCAATAACGCGCCGAATGTTCGCCGCCGTTGTTCAGGTGTAAGTCTATTCATTATGAAATGGCAAACCAAACTGAGCATAAATCAAGTGACAGCTGTCAAAAAGACGATCTACGAAAAAGTACATTCCCCATTCCCCTTTACATTCTTAATTTGATAAGTAGCCGACTCCAAACATTCACGGAAAAAGCAACGAAATTGCAGTTGCAAGTCGCACCCTACTGCATTGGAACGGGAGCTTAATACCATGCAATTGGAGCCATACGTGACTTTTTCAAAGCAACCATTTACAGAGCTATGTTTTCCACAATATGATAGCTGTTTTGAATAATGAAAATTGCTCCCTATTTACGTCAAATTTCCAGCAAAGGGATAGAGTACTTTAGCAAATTGTTTGTGTAAAAGGAGTGTCAATAGTCTGCGGATGCCTTAATGGAACTCCCACAAAAATTGATGTTTTATTCCCTTTATACAGGTAGAATCCTTCCCAACAATATTGATTCTTTTCCAAGAAGAGACTTTACTGGTTATTGTTTCGGAAAATACCCCGACCAAAATATCTTTTTTATTTTAAGGGGAGATATACACCTAAAAGCCGGAAAAAAGGTCATTTTTATGAATTTTTTTCAAAGGAAACTATTTAAAATGTATGATTGGGGTTTTATTTATCTAAAAGTACATATATTCAAAAATGTGTTAAATTTGTTTTAGCTTAAAATAATAAGAATTGTAAAGGATAATGTAGAATCCTTGGAAGTCCTTGAAAAAATCAGCCTCCGCGGTACCCAATGGCGTTTCTCCAAAAATCATCTGAAATAGGAAAACCAAAAAGATTATTAAACCAGATACTAAAATCTAGTCTTTGTCGTAGCCGATTTTGAAAATATCGATTTTTAACAAAATGGCGGACGTTTGAACATAAGTATTGATTATTGGGCTAAAAATGAGTTCTTATTTTGCCTATAGAACAAAAACTATGTAACGGAAAAAAAAAATCCTATGACATCTACTAGATAATGTTGTATAGAATAACCACAAAAAGCCTCAAGGCAATCGGTTTATTACTTTTCGAGAAATTTTGGGTACCAACTTGAAAAACGTGGTTTTGAGAAAAACACGTTTGAAAATTTGGGAATGAATGAATCATGAAATTTGTCAACTTACATGCAATCATCGATACCAGGCCCATAGTGCAGGTCCTCTACAGTGGACGGAATGTCCAGGGCTTCCAAATTTTCTTGTCTTCGCCGTATACGACCTTCTTTTGTAGTCTCCTGCGCTCGCAGCTCGGCTTTCGCTATGCGAGTTTCGTCTTCTTGCGCAGCGTACAAGTGCGTTCCTGGTCCAACAGATATTCCCAACACGTTCATAATTTCTAATAATGAGGTGACACCATTATTGAATGTGCATGATGCCAGAAATACAGCAATATTGACGATTTTGGCCCCGCTGTTCATCGTTTTTGGAGCTATCTTCCAAATCAATTGGTTGAAGCTCTCATTTGAATTTTGCGTAAATCCGCCAACACAGCGTTCCAACAATTTGTCATTGCTGAGATCATTGTAGATCGGTTTGATGGCATCTAACACTATTTTTGGCAATTCAGTATAATCGTGGAGGAAATTTTTCAATTCATTTTTAGCTTTCGCTTGTTGCCACTTGCACCAGGATTCGCGGCCCTCGGGACAGAAGTGATGTTGTAACTAGCTTATTTATCGAAATATTACCTTGTCCTTTTCACTAGATATTCTAGAGCCCTCAAACTTTAAGAAAATGCAAAAAAAAAAATCGATTTTTCACGACCTTCTAGGTGTATATCTCCCCTTAAGTTATTTCCTTAAAAACAAATTTGACATATTTTGTATTGCTGTTTCCAATGCAAGTCTACAAGTCATATAACAGTTTTGAGCAAACTAGAATATAAATGTTTTGTTGAAGCCCCAAGTGGTATAACTAACGAATTAAACAAAATAACTTGTAACATACAAATTGTAGTTTTGAAAGTAGTTTGGAATTCACTGATATAGTTTAGCGATATACGCATAGTAATCTTTCTCTAACCACAGTTTTAACGATTTTCCTATTCGGTAACCCGTTACATAAAAAAAAAACGTTACAAAAATGTTAACAAGCCGACAAATTTTGGTTCCGTAGGTTGGTTTGGAGAAGAGGTAGTGAGCCCTAAAACGGAATGTGAGCAATCTTTTTCATTTGGCTACAGCGTAATTCCAAAAACTATTTCTGTTAACTCCATATTTGACAGTCAACTTAGAGGTTGCAGGTAAATCTTCAAACCTTCAATCTTATTCACTTCTCAGTCGAGTCGGCCGCACCTTACAGAGTCAATCAAACGTTCCTTATTTTGGACAAAGGTGAGGTTTCCTATGACCTAAGTGGAGCGGAAACTTGGCCAAAGATTTTTTGGTTGAGTTGCTCGGCCGTGACGCGGTTTTTCAGGAGCTGTATTTTTAACATTCTCCTTTACATTATTCGCTCATTTTGATACATAAATTCACTGAGATGCCAGTCCTTATCAATTTGAATTAATAGGAGAAAATATGCATCTTTGAACTTAATGTTACTTAATACTTCTATTTATTTATGTACAGTCTTATAAGACCTATAATAAAATTAAAAAAAAAATAATTGGCGTGCACACTTCTGTTAGGTCGAGCTCCTCTGCCTATTTGTGGCGTGCATCTTGATGTTCTTCCACAAATGGAGGAACCTACAGTTTTAAATGCACTCCGAATGGCAGGCTTTTATGAGGAGCTTTTTCATAGCAGAAATACACTATTAGAAAAAACGTTTCTATAATTTTGGTGTTTCATGCCCAGATATTCGAACCTACGCACTCCGAATGGTATTCACGCACCAACGCATTCGTACATTTTTATATATTTGGTATAATTTGTTATATTTTTATAATAAGAGTAGGAAGTCTGTGTAATGTTAATGGGGAACAAATAACAGAAGTAGATAATTCAATTGGTGAGCTATGCAATCATAAAAATGATTTTATGTATAGTGCAGTTGTGAAGGCTGTACACCAGAATAAAGAGAAAAGCAGTGTGGGTGTGTCGTATGCTAACGCTTTAAAAGGTGTACCTCCTATTACTGATAAGCCAAAAAATAAACAAACGATTGTAAAAACAAGCTTGATTTTAACAAAACGTGAAATATAAAGGGTATCAAATAAGCGTAATGGGGCGATGGTAATATAACACTATCAGCGTTTTATAGAAAAAGAAAATCAAATCAGCCTTAGCCAACAATCCTAATGAATAAGTATAAGATATCACAAACGCGAAAATGAATATAAGGAAGCTAAAATTAAATCTCAAGAGAGCTTCCTAAATGCTGCAAACTTAAGACGCATTAAATTGTTAAGGTCGAAAAGCAATAAGGAGGCATCCAATGCATCAATTGAAATCGGGCACAAGTTTTTCCTACAGTTCTTAGATTCAAATAAACTAAATATTGCTTTGATTCAACCCCGCCTCTAACGACTGCAACAAAAAGTTAAGCTATAGCAAATGTATGGGAAAACACAAGTCAAAGAGTCGGGAGTAGTCCGAAACAAATCTGTGATAACTGTTGCCATGCTTACAAAAATTTAGGGCTGAATCTATGTAAAGTAGACACAGAATGCAGCGCATTTAGTGGGAAGTGTTCGGTCTGTATTAGACGACTTAGGGTTGAAAAACAAAGGGTAAGATCTTAGCAACTAAACTCAATTCAGTAGAGGGCAACACAGAGCCGCAATAAAAAGGACAAGTTTTCATGCCGATCCTCGCCGGTTTTCTTCACTGATCAAAGAGCATCTCTTTAAATTTGGAGGCCATATTATCGGTGCCACATCAGTTGACTTGAACGCATGCTAAAGAAATTTTTTCGTTTTGCACTCAGATCTTTGAACTCCACTAATCCGATTCCTTCATACAACGCAAGTGGCATTACTTAATTTAAAATCGTTACAAAGTATACTTTCACTTTGCTTTGTTTTCGATATTATAAACATGACAGGTGACTCGCCTTTCCTGTTAGAGCGCATTCATTTTCACATACCTCAAAAAAAAAATCTTCGGAATAATAATTTATTCTTCCTAGAGCGGGTTAGAACTATTTATACCTCTAAAGCACCTTTGATTACAACATTGAATGAGTTTCACGATATTTCAAGTTCCTTAGCTCTTGATTTATCGCTATATAAATATATGTTCAAATTATCACTCAATGAATTTTCTAAGTAGTTATGAAGTTGAGTACATACACCTATATATAATATAATTCTGACAAAGGTTGTTATTTCGGTAGAGCTCCATTTCTAATATTATAAATAAATTCCATAGTGTGGAAAAATTAGTTGTTTTACATTTAACCATTCATTGAATTGCTGGTATCGTATCGTACGTTAAGTATACGTTTCATAGGTCTATTTTGCATTTTTTGCAGTTTATCTATCCGAGTTTCACATGTTACACACAAAATAGTAGAGTAGTAAATGAAATGTGACTCATGATAGATTCTTAAAACAAAATTTTATATCCCCTTCTTAAATGTTTACACATTCATTTCTTAAATACAATTTTTTCCGCTATTTTGTTCACCGTATAGTCAATATTGACATGGAGCTTTAAATTATTTTAAATTAGCTAATTAGCCAAATATTGCTAAAACGTAAATCGTGTGGTTCTCAACTCCTTTATTATATGGTTAAACTATCATATAATTAGTCTTTTTGCATATTTTGCTTAGGATGCATCGACACATAACTCCCCATTAGAAAAATATACCTAAAAAGTCAAAGATACATTGGTGATTGACGCACAATATTTGAAAACAAATTTGCGTTCTACGAACTTAGATTTCGATATATGTAAGTGTCTTATAGATATAACGTTTTTGCCACAGCTTACTTTTGGATTTGCTGCTGCTAGCGCGAACAGCCAAACACTTGTCAAATCCCAAACAAATATCAAAACCCACACCTACTTCAAACTCACATTTCACAGCGGGTTTGTGTTCGATTTGCATGCCTTCTAATATTAAATGGTGGAAATAGTGTTTATTTCCATGATGTTTTCTCTTATTGTTTTTTGTTATTGCATTCTTATCGAAATCATGTTCTACAGCTTGTCAATATCGAGACAATTTGACTGGCTGAAACAAACGAATTACAGTTTAAACACAATTTCCATCAAACACGCAGTGGGAGCAATTGACAAATTTCTCAAATCCAAAATCTTCAAACCCTGGATTTGTCTTTAGTGGGGACGTATTATTAGTTATACTTACATTGCAATTTATACAATTTAGCTAAAGCGTAAGTGGAGAAATTCTGTTCCTGAGAAAATTGTGTACGTCGTTAAAAAACGACCCATTTTTTAGCAATTTCACCTCATGCCAAGCTCCTGACCATGTAAATCTTTAATCACTTTGCCGCAATGAGTTATAGATTTATTTCCATACACAACCTTGACCGATATGGGGTGGCTTTTACGCGTTCTTTCCTTGCCGGCTTATCCGTCGTCACTTTCGACTAAAGCAGAAAACTTATTCAAATCGTTTTCATTATTCATATTTTATTTTATTTCTACTTATGTATGTATCTTATATTAGCTTTCTTTCAAGAGAAGTGTGAATTATGTTAAATACAATATACATATGTACATGTATGTATGTGTATTTATGTATTGTACGTATAAGCACAATCTAAGGTAGCATTATTACATTAAGTTATTACCAGTTGAGTATATTAATTTTTTTATAGACTATTTAGAATTACTACAATTCCAATCAAAATGAAAAATGTTATTCCATGGCAAATGGCCACTCCTCCTCCTTAAACTTCTGCTCAAGCTTGGACCTGTGCATCAACATGAGAACACAGTTAGGCGCCTATTGACGTAATCTAATGCTAGTATGACTTTTTTTCTAATTTCATTTTTCGTCATTGACCTTGCGTTGAGCGTCTATGTATGTGCTTCCATACACCCAACTCTCTTTTTACAGGGTCTTTTTTACATGATTTTGAAATAATACGGTTCACTAATAATTTTTTTACACGAAATTTTCGTTCCTGCTCTAATCTGAAATTGAAAAATTTGCCAAACAAAGCCGAAATCTTAAAAGATTTAGGAAACAGAAAGAATTAAGTAAACATTTTTCGTATAAGAGTTATAATTACATTTTAGAACTAACCAAGTCCAGCTGTGCATTAAAATTTCAACGCAGTCTTTCTCGAGCTGTTACAAGGTGGAAAAAAATTAATCACCCGATTTTGTTTTTGAATCATTGTTTTACTGCATAAAAGAAAACTATTTTGAGTGATGGAAATCTTTATTTAATCTTGTCTGTTTATATACTGCAGCTGTCTACTTCACAAGTGTCAAATATGACTGACGTACGACGCCACTTGCGAAAATTATAAATTTTCCGATAGGGGGACTAATTTTGCGCCACCTTTTATAAACCACTCGAGAAAGCAAAAACCAGTGGCTAATAACAGACTTTGTAACAGCGAAAAAATCAACAGAATCCGTTAATATTGTAATTTGAATAAAATCCGGCAGATTGGCTGGACATATCAAAATGTCTGGCGTATGACATCTACCGATGTTAGCATTTTTGGTCCAAAGCAGTTGCGAATTGATTTGTTTTCCTACTTTCAATTTGAATTTTTATACATTTTGTACTTATGGATTGAATTTTCACTGTACACTAATTTTAATTTTTTTGTAATAAAAATTCATTGTTTTTGTTTTGTTAATAATTGTATATGTAATATGGATTTCAATATTACTTCTTTTCCACGGTTTTTTCGAAAACTATTTAAAGTTTTTCATCTTACACGAATTTTTAAAGTTGTGGAACTAGGGCGGGTCGATTTAAAAATCGCTCATTGCTCTGTGAAAATCGTATTCTAGGGATCAAAATAGGAAACTTTGCCGAAGGAACCATACCTCTAAAACGAATTCTGATGTCCCCCAATTTCAAAATATCCCCATTTTTGGCCTTTACATGAAAAAATCAGCTAAATGGCTATGTTTTTTCTTTATTTTTATTTATTTATAATAATATTTATTATTTATTTATAATAATATCTATTTTTTCTCTTAAGAAATTTATTTAGACAGAACATACATATGTAAATGAAAAAATTAATTTAAGTGAGTTATAGAAAAGAAACTAAAAAGTTCGAGCCAAATTGGGGGACATCAGAATTCGTTTTAGAGGTATGATTCCTTCGGCAAAGTTTCTTAGTTTGATCCCTAGAATATGATTTTCAAAGAGCAATGGGCGATTTTTTTGCCTCCCCACAAATCAACCCAGACTATGTGGAACATATCTCCAAATTTCTTGAATGTATTTTTTACACAATTTCTTTTAGTACTCATAATTAAGGAACATATCTACCGTATAAAAACAGAGTTAGGTGTATGCACATACATATATGCAATACATTATCGTATCGGCGTGTACTTCAGTGCTTACCCATTGTTTCCTGCAGACCTACGCACCATGTCACGCAAATCATTGCTCATATTTATGTTTATTTACATCACAGTGTGCATGCCATCCAACCGTCTCTCCCCATTCGGCGCTAATGGTCCATCAACTCCGTTTAGTTTGGCACACAAGCATTGTGTTGTCTTTTACAGGGTCTAACCTGATAGAGCGAATGGGCGTCGTCAGAATCACAGCCAAGCCAGCAGGAAGGTCCTTGTAAAATGGCACGCAGTATCGAAAGGAGCAGAAACATAAAACATAACAACCAAAAGCGCCATTGTTGAAGAGATTGCAACCAAACTACAAACAGATCACAAACGTGACGGTAAAGACTTTGTTGTTATTGCACATCAGCAACATTTCACTCGTGACGCAGGAAGTCCTTCTGAACCGCTTAATTTTTTCTCTTGGACTTTGATTTTGCTTTATCATTCATTCTCGCAGAGACCCACAACAGCCGCACTTGAGCCAGCAGCTTCGAAATGCACCAGATGCAGATGCCAAATTGCTATGTGACGCGGCAAGCAGTTGCCGAGTTAGTTGGTCGATGCATTTTCCACAGGGTAAAGCATTTTTTAGTGTGTTTACAAAGTAATTATTCGCGGCAAGTTGAAATTTTCGGAAGATGAGAAAAGTTTGCTAACTCTTATTTATTTTTCTATCTGGCAAAATATTTAGAGACGTTTTGGGCCAACCCTTATGAGTAAAAGCGATGAAGTTGCAACTTTTGCTTTTCGCTTTTGCCTTTATCTTCCATGCCTTGACATAGTGAAAATGATTTTCAGTTATCTTCTCGAAAAGAAATGTAGCAAATTGTGCAGCACCAACAATTCAAAAAGTTGCTTTCCTAGAGAAGGCAGAAAACATCATCTAAACTGAAGTTCGGAAAGTTCTTTTCTATTTAATTTTAATTTATTTGTTTACAGTTTCTGGACATCCATTCTTGATATAAGCTTCCTTGTTGTTTTTCGTAACTTCTATGTGGAGCGGCAGTTATAATAAACGGCGAAAAAAAGTATGCAAGAAAAAAAGTAAGAATGCATAGGCTTAAGTGGGACCGTTTTATGAGCGCGATGCAAATAGCTGTGTGTTTGTAGATTTGTTAATTTCATTCATTAAATGGCACAGGACGTAGCCAACAGTGATGAAATTAATATTTGTTGGAAGTTGATACCCTATTTGCGACCATGTTTAGTTTTGGTAAAAATATACACACACCTACATTTTGAAAAACATTTCTTTTTCTTAAAGTGAATAAAATCCCTTAATTTTCCCTTAGAGGAATTATTTAACTTTTTTTGCAGTTGTTTGCCTTTTTTTATTAAATTCACTTTATTCAATGTAATCCTGAACAATGGAGAGATATCTACGGAAAGATGGATGCGCAAACCTTGAGCTCTACATTCTCTGAGATTAGAATACAAGGGATGTGACAAAAATATGTGTAATTTCAACACATAATAACACTTTTCATTATGCATGCAGGCTGTGATTTCATAAATATTTGATTAACGCGAGTGTTTGGCAAATATTTATTTTATTTAAGCTAAGGTAAATAAGAGCATAAACAATTCAGTTATTTGTGATTGCTGTTATTGTCGTCAAAAGCTGGGTGGGGTATAGACTCGTAGCAGCCACAATAAATTGTGGGATGTACATATGTTTATTAAGGTGATCCTCAACGAATTGCCGACCACTTTTACTGTGTTTTTAAAAATTAACTACGAATTTTCTTTACCCATTTCTATCGAACTACTATTTCCTTCCACCCTCCAACACAATTCTCACTACGTAGTGGTCATCTAGTTCGCACGAAGATAAAAAGAAAAAAGGATGTAGTACATACGTATACATGTATAGACAAGGTGGCACAAAATCAATCATTCAATTTGTTTTTCGAATACCTTTTTTTTTTAAATGAAAAAATTATTTTGAAGGAAGGAAATCTTCATTTAGATATTTACGCACCCCATTGCTTGTATGTTTGTGTACTACAGCTGTCTAGTTCCCAAGTGTCAAGTATGATTGACGCTTCACTGACGAAAATTACAAACCTTCGGTAGATTGGTCAGTTTTACGCCATTTTGTATATATCTCATCAGATATAAAATTTGCAAGAATTGAAAGAAAAACAAAATAAAAACAAAAATAGTCTACTATTCACTTAACTGCCACCCTCCTCCAGACAACAAGTTCTTCAATCATTTTCTGCGAAAAACAAAGAGTATTTATATATATATATAATTGGTGCGTACGCCCTTTTTGGGTGTTTGGCCGAGCTCCTCCTCCTATTTGTGGTGTGCGTCTTGATGTTGTTCCACAAATGGAGAGACCTACAGTTTCAAGCCGACTCCGAACGGTAGATATTTTTCATGAGGAGCTTTTTCATGGCAGAAATACACTCGGAGGTTTGACATTGCCTGCCGAGAGGCGACCGCTATAAGAAAAATGTTTTTCTTAATTTTGGTGTTTCACCGAGATTCGAACCAACGTTCTCTCTGTAAATTCCGAATGGTAGTCACGCATCAACCCATTCGGCTACGGCGGCCGCCAAGACTTTTTATTGTCTTAAAATAAATTACATATTAATATTCATGTTTAAATGAATATACAAAAATGGCGGCGCTACAGAAAGAATCAACTGAAATCAACCAGACAACAGGAAAATTACCCCATATTTTATAAACAAATTGATCAAAACAATATTTTTAGTGATAACTAATATAAAATTTGATATACATGCAAAGGCCAATATGTTAAAGAATATCCCTGTAAAATTTTAAGTTGATATCTTGATTACGTTTTGAGTTATTTTTGACAGCGCGGAAAAAAACGGATTTTGAGAAAAACGCGATTAAAGTTTTTATTATTACTCAGCTTCCATTCGACGTTTATCATTTCGATGACTTTATAAGGACTTTTTAGACTTTCTATATTATTAAGCTTAACATGTTGAAGACATATTTTTTAGATTGTAAATGATTTTTTAAACCACTTTCTATACAGAAATACGCTCGAAGATATACCATTGGCAGCCAAGAAACCACATTAGTGGTAGTTTATTGATAAAAAGTTTGATAGAACTATAATAAAGAGTAATATAATATTTGAAAACTTTTTGTTGTTTGCCAAATTATTATTGTACACAAACAATAAATAAAATTTAACAAATACTATTTTATGAAATGAAATAAAGGATTATTTAATACGTACTCCATTATTTAAAAAACATAGTATAAAGAATATAAACAAAATAAGTTTAGTAACGTAAAGCCTTCAAATATTTATGCAAACATAATTTCATAGTAGTTCAATCAGATACAAAATATAATAATAAAAAAAGTTAGAATAGAATTTCAATTTTCAATTGTAGGTAAAATTGTTTAAGGTAAAATATTTATGAAACGATGGTGAATTGAAGAAGATAAATTTTGCGGTTCAACTTTTATGAAAACAACATTTTGGCCGATCATTGGCCATTGAAACAGCTAATAGTATCCGCAGTGGCATGAAGGGAATTCTGAAGAAATACCTCGTCGTATCCGCTTACAAGTTTCAATCAACGCAGAAATTGAAGGCATCGCCGTTATAGCTTCTCGTACGTGCTTTGGCGAAGGTGGAAAATGAAAACGATTTCGCTCAAAAATTCATGTTAACAAAAACAAATTTCTGTGTTACTACACTTAGTTATTTAATCCAGTAATGTTGGTAGACCTCGACGGAGCTGAAATTTGCCACCGCTCAATTTTTTTTGCAAGATGCCTTTATAGACTAGTACCTTTTTGATAATTTTTCCACATTAAGATACTATGCTTATATATGTATACTTCTACATATGTACATATATGTTTTTCAATATTTACAAAAAAAAAAAAACTCCTTCATTTATGTTCAAATCGGTACTGATATTTAAAGAATTGTACTGCACCACCTTAATACACGGGTAAACGTAAGGCTTTCAGTACATACATACATACACTAATTGAACGCCGTCTGTGGTGCGTACGCGTAATAAATTCCAAAAACAAGAATGTCATTGTTGAGTCATTTACGCCAAACGAAGGAAAGAAATATGTACTCAGAAACAGAATTTTTCTGAATTATTAAAAAAATGAGACATCCATTCCATTTTCTCAATAGACGTCACAAAGGAGTACAATGGCTGCTACAATTGCTCTAACAAAAAGCACGACAAATTCATTCAATTTGCATTCACGCATTCCGAGATTCAATATTGTCTCTAAAATGTGCGTTTTTTTTAAATAAATGTGTTATGCTTATATACCTACAATTTAATTTATGAGTTTTTTTTTTGTTAAGCGAGACTCTTTTGTTAAGGGAACGACTTATTTGCTATATTTGAGGTTATGTAATATAATTAGATAAGGTACTCTTTTTGTAAAAATGTCAGTATGGTTTCTTTAGTATTTTCTGGTATTTTGTGGCTTATTTTTACGATGCATACACCTCTTGATGCCCTATGTCCCACTAAGGAAGAAACGATTACACTAATATGGTTTTAATTCGCTTTCAGTAAATTCAAACGCTTTTTAAAATGTGTAAAAAGGTTTTCAATCTTAAGAAGAGTTGAGAGAGGGACATTTAATATTCTTGCATAACCTTAAGAGGAGCAAAAACATTAAATTTCATAAGAACCAACTAATTTTCATTAGCACTAAAATCTTCTCAGCGTGGCCTTTTTTAACCTTCTTTTGTATAATAATACATTTTTTTTTAACTAAAGTTTCAATAGCTTTAAATTAAAAAAAAGAAACAAACATGAAACTTCAAAATTTTCGCATTTTAGGTATAAAAAAGCATTAAATTTATTGCGAAGAGCAAATGGTTGGTAATACTGCACAACTCGGAAAAACGTGACGTCACGCACTCTCTGATAGGCGCAATCTTCTTTCTATCATTCTTGGTTGGTTCCAAATAAATATCCTTACACTTCTCTACGATCTTATATTCTCCTCTGCAAAATTCACTACAATTTGTTTTTATCCCATTTCGTTTTTATACTTCAGAAGATTCTTGTAATGTTTTATAGGTAAATATGTATGCACACATACACATTTATTCAAATATATAGTAGACGATATTTAAAAAAAAAATAAGATAACGTAAGGTACATACATATGTACATACATATTTCCGTAAAAGTTATTTAAAATTATATTAAAATCAAATTCTGTTTAAAAGAACGAGCATTTGAACTTAACTGAGATTTTTTTGTCTCAACGAGAAAAACTATTAAAAATAAGTTCTTATTTTAGGAAGGGCAATTATTTTTCAGCGAAAACTATGAGGGATTTTCCCCTACATGTAACAACACCGATTCGACATCCGACGCTTTTAATTTGCAAAAAATGTACAGAGTCAATGGAGAAATGCTGGACATTTTCTCCAGGTTTCTTACGAATAAGAAACTCCGAGTGTCAATTGGAGTCACTAAATTAATAAATAAATGTTGAATTATCTTCTCTTCTTCTTAATTGGCACTATAACCGCTTACGCGATTTTGGCCGAGTTTAACAAAGCGCGCCAGACGTTTCTTTCTCGTGCTAACCGGCGCCAGTTGGACACACCAAGTGAAGCCAAGTCCTTCTCCACCTGATCTTTCCAACACAGAGGAGGCCGCCCTCTTCCTCTGCTACCACCAGCTGGTACCGCGTGGAATACTTTCAAAGCCGGAGCGCTTGTATCCATTCGCTGCGCTATGTTTATGTCGTCGTAAAGCTCATACAGCTCATCGTTCCATCGTCTGCGATATTCGCTGTTGCCAACGTGCAAAGGTCCAAAAATCTTACGCAGAATCTTTCTCTCGAACACTCCAAGCGTCGCTTCATCGGATGTTATCATCGTCCAAGCTTCTGCGCCATACGTTATCACTTATTCAAAAAAGATAGTCAATACTCTCTTCAATGATCAGTTAAATGTTTTTTCACGAAAATGTTTTTACGAGATTGAAGACTTGGATGGATTCTTCACTCCAAACTTTCACTTTCTACCCACATTGACTTTATAGTTTGAAGATGTTATGTAGATGTTACTTCGGGGACGTCAGGAACTCTATGACATTAAAAGCGCTCTATATTTCTTTGCTAAGAAATCGTCTCGAATATTGGGTAGTCACCTTTCGTCATCATCTAACTCATCCAACGGTAGGCCCAAGAAATATACTGCTTCTACGAGTTGAATCAAAAAGGAGAGTGCTCCTTAACCGGAAGCATAGTAGCCTAGCCGTGACGATGTTGCAGCGGAGACATTAGGAGGCATTCCCTGAATGTTTTAATGGCAAACCTGTCTGACAGGTCTGGAACGTACTCCATTGTGCTATCGGATAGCTACTAAAGAACCCTGTTGTAGTTTTAAACCCTAGTGGCAATTTCGTTTTGATGTTATTTACAGTTGTTATTGGGTGTTTGACCGAGCTTCTCTTCCTATTAATGGTTTGCGTCTTCCACTGACGTTGTTCCACAAATGGAGCGGTCTGCAGTTTTAAGCAGGCCATTTGTTACTATATTTCCAACCCTTTCGGCTACGGCTGCCGTCAACTCCAATATTAAATACGCTAACTTGTCTAATTTATTTATTTTCTATATTAAACCACGTGATCTTCGTCGTACCGGGCTATACATATATAGCAACGTTTTTCATTGTAATAACAGTTTGTGCAACTTTAAAAACTCTTTCAAGACTCAAAGAAATCAATGTTTCTGCTGATGCCTTTCGTCAGTTATTCCTAGAACGTAAAGCTCGCTATGAAGCGGAAAAATGGGCGTTATATTACACAGATGGCCCTAAATTGAAAAGCTCATCAACTAGTTACGCAGTTGTCGACAAAATTGGTCACGACAAATTGGCCACCAGACATTGCATCTGCTTTCAAGGCGTTCACCGCAGAAGCGACCGCCATCCGCCGCGCAATCATCATCTCATTAAAGACCGCTTCCAAAGTCCTCATATGTATGTACCCACAGTCTGTCGGTCTTGAAAGCAGTCCAAAACACAAGTCATGCCATCAAAAACGATCAAAAAATTAAATTGCTATTAATACCTGGACAAATTGGTATCATGGGCAACGAGGGACTCCGTCTAGGTTACATTCCTTGCATCAACACGTTTTAACAGGCAATCCACCACCAGCTTGCCTGCTCTGTCCACGTGTTCAATGTGAAGCACGTTTCCTCTGAATGCACTGCTTTCGAAGGAATCAGTGTTCTCAACCACAATAGGCTTGAACTCCTCAAGATTCCCAATGAATTGAACATAATTTCAATGAACAACTTTATTAAAACTCGGAAAGCAACAATTTAACATTCCTAAAAAAAAAGAAGTATATGCGATAAATTCATATGCATTATATTCATATAAGAAGAGCGGAAAGCCCTGGCAGCTAATGCTCATTAGAAAATTGTTAGCAAGTTAATTTATTTAATTTTGCTAATAAATTATTATAATAGTTCTCACAAACAGCTACGAATTTGAATATGAACTAGTTTTCGAACTTTAAATTAAAAGTAATCTTATGAGAGTTTTATAAATTGAAAACTTTACAGATATTGAATTATTATTAGAGACATGGATTATATTTATTGTCTAGACTTCATCTAAGCTTATTTCTATATTCCTATAGAAACAAATATCAAATATACCCACAGTCTGCCGCATAAGCAAAATCCTTTATACATTACGAAAAAATAAGCAGATGTTTGTTCCACTTCATTCCATTGAAATTCTCAACTTTTATCATTTAGGTATTTTCATAGAGGGTGATCATTTTAGAGGTATCGGATTTTAAATTGAATTAAAAAAAAACGAAAATTCAAATTGGTTGGGCAATCTTTATTATTTTTCTTGTCATTAATGCGCCGTAATTCGGTCATCCGTAAACAACAATTTTGAATGACTCGCTGGGGGACTTCGGGCGGTATCTCGTGAATAACTTTAGTGATGTTGGCTTCCAATGTCTCAATCGTAGCTAGTTTATCCAAAAAGCATTAAGACTTTACATACTACTACAAATAAAAGTCCAAAGGTGTGATATCACACGACTTTGGTGGCCAATCCACTGGTCCGAGATGAGAGATAAATTGCGCGCTTTACGGGCTGTATGGCAAGTAGCACCATCTTGTTGGAACCAAATATTGTGGAGATCACGGGCTTCTATTTCCGATATCAAAAGGTCGTTTATCATGACGTTATAGCGTTCAGTGTTACATTGGCGCCAGCCTAGTCTCCGAAGAAATATGGGCCGATGATTCCTCCAGCCCATAGGCCGCACCAAACGGTTGTTTTCAATGGATATAATGATATAATGTTTTTAAAAAGCTTCGATTGTTATTCAGCCCAAACATGGCAAATTTTGCTTATTGACGTAGCCATTAAGACAAAAATAGGCCTCATCGCTGAACAAAATTCGGGTCCCAAAATGCGGATCTTCGGCGAGTCGTTGGGCCCTTGTTTTCAAGGACTGAAATTGTGGCACTTTGGAAGATCGGCCGTCTTCAAATCTGGGACTACCTGTGTTTTATACGCTTTAAAACCAAGAGCTTTGCGTAAAATCGCCCAAGTAGTACCATAAGATTGGCCAAGTTGTTGAGATTGGCGCCGAATCGATTCTTCCGGGTCTTCGGCAAAGCTCTAATTTACAGCCGCAATATTCGCTCCTCTTTGGGCTGTTCGTGGTCTTACTGGACGAGTATCATCCGATAATCTATAAGTAAAATTATTCTCAATTTATGCATTTGGTAGGACGGTCATGTACGCCATAAGTTGGACTGAGCGCGCGACACTTCTCACAGGGCGTCGATTTTCATAATGCAATTGTGTGATTTGTAAACGTTGTTGAGGCGTTCCATGATGAAATGTCAATGAAAACTTAAAAAATATATATATTGGAAAAAGTACCCCCATCTGATCGCCCGTCGCAATGCTTAAGTCTTCTTATA
Organism: Anastrepha obliqua; assembly: GCF_027943255.1. Lineage (NCBI taxonomy): Eukaryota > Metazoa > Arthropoda > Insecta > Diptera > Tephritidae > Anastrepha > Anastrepha obliqua. The sequence continues at coordinate 144,193,955 of NC_072894.1, forward strand.
CAAAGTACGACAACAAATACTAATGATTAGCCGGTTTCAGTAAAAATCGGTGTAGTCAATTGTTAGCTTTATGTTTATCTTTAGCATCGAAATTGTCCGGGATAATTAAGGGGTAACACCACTGTACACGCGTAAAATAAACACGATTTTTAAAGAATTTTTTTGTATAGAAGGAAAGGGGAAACAATCACTCTGATTTGGGAAGTTATTACTTATATACTAAAATACAAAACTACAAAGTTTGATCGAAAAATTTTACAAAATGGCGGCATTGGAGACATTTTTGTAATGTGGTTTCTCTTGAAGGAGCTCCGCGGCACGCAGCACAGAGGGTGCAAAATTTTATCTGGAACAAAGAAACATTTTTTTCTTAATCTAGATAAGAATAGCTAGAGAAATACGTAGGGGATTTAAAAAATATTTATTTTTGTGGAATTAGCAAGCATTTGAAGGAAAAAACTCTATTTTGGACTAAAAAAAACGGCACTTCAATAATTATAACAATCGTTTAAATTAATCTATCGAAAATCCTCTACGCTCTTCTCTTAAGAAGGTTATTATACAGACGTAGTGAAAAACCTGATTAAAAATATTTAAAATTGTTTGAGTTATGCTGCGTGCCAATTTCAGAAAACGTGTTTTGAGAAAAACGCGTTTAAAGTTTGGAAATTTGGAGAAGTCGTTAGGTAGCAGTCACTAACGCTTGGTTAAAAGCTTAAAATATTTATGAAATAGACTTCGGTAACGTATAAAACTTTTTGTTCTGTATTTTAAAAGGTTCAAAGAATTTTTTAAGCTTATAAAAAAAAAATCAATTTTTTGAAATTTCTACAGTGGTGTTACCCCTTAAATTTAAATACGTCATATATATATCAATTGCTTAACGAACCTTATTAAATTTAAACAGTGCAGCACAAATTGAAGTTAAATCAAAACTAATTTTTAACCGCAAAGAGAATAAAATTGTTGAAGTGCTACTAACCTCAAAAATATATTGTGCTTGCAATTCTGCCTTGTGTCGCATACTGTTTATATTTACTTTTACTTTCTGGCCTTTACCGCCCAAACCTTGCTGGTAGGCGGACATTTTTTTTCAACAATTGCAATAAAAACCATGAGCCATTTCACGTCCCATTACTGAAGCAGTCTATCCGGAAAATAGTCCAACAAAAAGTATCTACTTAGCGCACGCACACGCTGCACATCCCAGAACCGTCCCCAACGCCTTTTATCCGGAACAATTCAATCTCCCTTTGCCGTTGGTGTAATGCTCCAACAATCACATTTACCAGTCGGCATGCTGCTTTTTCGCCTCAGCATCATTCTTTGGCACAGGCATATTGGGGTACATGTACGAATGTATTTACATATATGTGCATAAATAAAAAATAAATACATACTTACGTATATATGTGTGTGCATACATGCACACATGGCTCGCGACGGCATACACTGGTTTCCACTTTGACAGCGTCACTACCGACGTTGGCCCGCCATCGCTAAAGTATCTTTAAGATATTTCGAGCACATATTAAGCGTAATAAAAAAGTCATTTAATGACATTGACTGACATTTTGATGTTTAACACAGCAGCTCCGACTTAACTCACACTTGAATTGTAGTCATTCATGAGTGTGCGCGCATTATTAGAAGTGTCGACAGTACAAGATTTTAGCTTTGACTCTTGGGCAAATGTTTTGTAGACGGCAAATGGCAGAAAAATTCTTCGATCTAGCGATCAAACGAAAAAATTCATTGTTATGTTTTGGACGACTTTTATTGATTCGCAGGCACAGCAGCATTACCTTTGTTGGGGCTGTGTTCTGCTTCTATCGACAAACTCCGTGAATGCTTGTTGAGGTTCGTTGTACACGGCAGTCGACAATCGGCAGCGGCACCTTTAGAACGTTATTTATTCAGCCTGTGGTATTTACCATTGTACCCCATTTCGCACACTTCAACAAATTCCGTATTACAAGTATATGAGCGTGCACTGGATTACTCCACAATGCATACCAAAATTAAGTTTCACCTTCCAATAAACCAACATTCCTGATGGCACAAGTACAAATATCTTTTTATAAACCGAATAAGAGAAATTAAATTTAGTTTTGTGTAGTCCTTTATAAGAAAGACAAATTTATTTATATATTTATGTAAATTTTGAATGGATGTTGGGGTAGGATTTGGCCATCGGCAGTTGAAAAAACGGACCGGCTTGAATCGCAAGGAGGAGAGTTATCCAATATCTTAGAGCTTGTGGATTCAACTTTTTTTTTTTTATTGGCGCGTACACCTTTCTTTTGCGTGTTTGGCCGAGCTCCTCCTCCTATTTGTCGTGTGCGTCTTGATGTTGTTCCACAAATGGAGGGACCTACAGTTTCAAGCCGACTCCGAACGCCAGATATTGTTTTATGAGGAGCTTTTCCATGGCATAAATACACTCGGAGGTTTGCCATTGCCTGCCGAGAGGCGATCGCTATTAGAAAAAACTTTTTCTTAATTTTTGATCTTTCACCGAGATTCGAACCAACGTTCTCTCTCTGAATTCCGAATGATAGTCACGCACCAACCCATTCGGCCACAGCGGATTCAACTGATTGCAAAAATTTTGAAGATATGGCTGCCGACGATATTCCAAGCTAATTACAAGAAAGAGAACAGGTTGAAGCCGATTTGAAACTGTATGTTTTAATTGTTTAATGTCCTGAAAGGATTATGGTAGCAGAAGTTATCATGTGTGAATGCGGTATATACTTAGGCCTGTGGTAGATATGAAATTATAGTATGGAACATTTTTTTAGCCGTTGACGGCGTGCCACCGAAGAAGCTTGCCTCTGCGAATCATGTCGAATCATCTCTTAAAATGGATCTGGCCGATACATCAATTTCCCTTGATATGATTTTCTGCTTTCTAAGCGGATTTCTGCGAATTATTTCTCGAACTGCTTTCATGGCTGCACTGGTTCGACCACTTTTTTTGAGTCTGTCACTACGTATGTAATGCGTTCTTCAATAGGTGCGCTTCAACTTTTTTCCGATAGGGAGGGCGAACGACGCAATATTTTTTATTTTTCGCTTGTCATTTGTAAACTTCATTAGTATACATTTCATCATGGAACGCTACACACTTGAGCAACGATTGCAAATCGTGCAAATTTTTTATGAAAATAATCGTTCTGTTGCTGCTACTTTAAGAGCATTACGGCCATTTTACGGTCCATTTAACAAGCCGTCCCGTTTCGGGGTTATGTGAAGTCATTGGTCTACAGTAACAAGCCGGCGACGATTTGTGAGCTCAGAGCCAATATTGAACGCGAAATTGCTGGAATTTCGGCCGATTTATGCAAAAGAGTGGTCGAAAATTGGGTTCAACGATTGGACTTCGTAAAACGTGCACGCGGTGCAAAAGAAATCGAATTTCATACTTAAATGTATATGTTCAAACTCGATAATAAAAATAAATTAGTTAACAAAGTCAAACCGTTTGTGTTTTATTCAAAAAAGTTCAAAAGTTGAAGCGCTCTTACTGAAAAACGCTTTATATAAAATATTCAGTTTATAGCTAGTGGAAGAGAACCTCATTTTTCCGGCGCTATCACCGTTCAAAAAGAAATAGTTGAGACGCCATGCATGTGAAAAAACTTAAAGCTAACTTTACGCTAAATTCCCTATGGGGTTATAAAACTCGTAATTGATTACATTTACCTATAACTACCCCCCAATCTGCCGACCGACCTTCATCCCTCTCATTTTTAATTTCAATGAAAATGAAATACTATATAACTGTTGCTAACTCATACCCCTGCGTTAAAGATCTATCAAATTCAAATAATTTTTATTGCCTCTTTCTGCTTTGAAATACATTGCCCTCAGTTATAAATTAGTGAATGGTACCGACTTCTTAATGGGCGTACCGTATTTGTACGAGCAATAAAAGTATGCACCAAAAAAGAATTGTAATAGATATATTGATTCATCAATTAGTCCAATTTGATGCAAATTATACGCGATGTAACCCGTATGTTGTGTTTGACAAAGGTTCAGTCCCATTTGTTGAGTTTGACAAAGTGCTCAATCCCATTTTGAAATAATCTCGCACATCCCGATCCCAAATGTTGGACTTTATTTCCGCTGAATCAAAAATTTTACATACTTCACAAAACACATGGATAACAAAAGTTAAGCGATGTTGAAATACAATTTTTATCTGTGTACAAGGTACAACAACAATTGATTTACAAACTGATATGATAATGTTTTCGCAGAATTTCCATCAAAACATTTAACTCCTTTGTTAAAATTATTCATGATTTTGCTATTGTTTTGGTGCTTAATTGCTTTACAATGCGCTACATCTACAATTCGCCAAACGAAAGAATATCAACTAGCAGACTAGTTGGGTGCTAGTCGATGTCATTATTAGCTTCAGGACTCGACCATATCCGCAAGGAGTAAAGGAGTTTTAGGTTGTGCAGGAAAGGCATATTACGCTCTGAACCGAATAAAGTCCTTAAACACCATAACGTTTCATTTATACATTCGGAAAATGCATTCCATGAATACGTCGCATAGTGCATGTGGTTGGGGTGTATGTGCCACTACCACAGAAACTTCATTCTACATACCAGTTGCCCTTGCAAGCGCTTTAAATTTGTTGCTACTATTGCTGTCAAGCGCACTGTTTATTTTGCATTTGAGCAGCTGATGCACTGCTGCTACTCGTATTGCTGCCATTCCTATTTCGAACGTCACCTTTATCATCCCAATCCTCACTACCGCTACCGAACTGCAAGCTTAACAACTAGACTCAGACTTGAAATAAGTTGGTTTCGTCTCGACGCGACTTCCACTTGATGCGATTCATAGCATGACAAGTTGGTTTAAATGCCACTCCCCCCATTCCCCGAACCCTTTTGGCTGATTGTGGCAATCGCAAGAATGACGATGTTCGGTTGTGTGTAGGATACTTCTATTCACTGCGCCAGTTGCACTCACATGTGTGCGGGGACATGTATCCACATTTGGAGCACTCTATCACTATTGCCGTGGCAACGTTTGTGACTGCGACATCACAGGCACAGCTGAGATTCTGCTACTTCAAATGCACATTATCAAATACTGAGACCCACATTCATATGTATGTACGAGTATACGCGTATGTATGTATACAGAAGGGCACACAAGCACTCTATTTATTTTCACGTTCATACTGACGTCCCCGTACTCGTAATTATTTGTACAGACCCTCAACTTACATACATAGATAAACACAAGGACACAGTTACTCGCTTCCCTGTAGCAAGGTACGTACATACCCACAGAAGGTAGCGCCTTCCGAAACCCGCAACTTAATTTTTCGCGATTTTGACAACCGATGACGGCAGGGCCGCGAATAAACAAACAGAAAGAAGCGAAGTTGCTTTTTTGTGAACATTCAGTGGATGGATTGGTAAAGATTGGGATTTTAAGATTTGTTATTTCGAAATTAAACGAAATAATAAAAATGAAGTGCCGCGTGGTAAATTCTAAAATCAACAATAATAACAATACGCCCAAATGCAGTTTTTTGTTTTTCCTGCAAGACACGCAGGGATGTTGGATTTTTCAATTGTTAAATTATCTTTGTATTGGCACGAGAGAAATAGAAAAATTTTCGAAAAATTTAGCAGACATTCTTCCTAAATAAGATTTTAAATAGATTGCTAACAATTGCATTAAAAAATTCCGCAGATTACTCGCTGCAATTGGTGCGTACATCCTTTAATAGGTGTTCCGGCTTCTCATAAAATTTATAGTGTGTCCGGATGTAGTCCTATAAGACCTGCAACTTGAAGAATGGCAGACGGTTTTTATAAGAAAGCTTTTTATAGTAGAATATACTCATTCCTTGCAGAAGGGCGACGCCATTAGAAAAAAAATTTTAGAATTTAATGCTTCATTACCACAATATGCATCGATGCCGTTACATTAAAAATCTAAATCTAAAAAAATTTAATTTTTCTATCTAAAGAAATATCATAAATATTACTTAAAACTCTTTTGAATTATAAATAACTAGCTTTAACCCGCGGCCCCTCTCGCGTAGTAGTTTTGAGCGATTTGGGATATGTATGTATATAAAAGAATTACGAACAATAATTTCATATTAAGTATTTTTTTATTAATAACCATAATATTACAATACCCGGCATCCGTTGATATGCCTCGTTGAATAAAATCAAAACAATCAATCAGAAAAATATCAAGCAAAATTATTTTTATTAATTTTCTATCTCAACCCGTTTTTGAACTGTGCATTTGGGTCATAGTTGAACAGCTTATGCGGATTATGAAGTCTAGGGTGCTATAAATAGTGGGAAATAGGAAAAACTAAGATTTTTTAGATTAAATTTAAGCAAAAATTCGATTAATAGTGACGAATGAGAGTGGTGGCGCGGCCTAGGGTCTGTGGGAAGGGAATTCCATCATAAAAACATGCCTATAACCTTAACTGGGTGAAAGTATGAATGTATACAAATTTGTACGTCATTTGGTGTTGTCGTTTCATAGTGATGTGCGGACAACGTACAGACATTCACCTTTATAGTATAGATTGAGCTGGCATATAGCATACACACTTATATCAGAAGAGTATTCACAGTTTTATTCAAAAATTGGGAATTCTTGCAAAAGCAAACAAAATCCGTCTGCGAATACTACACTTCGAACTTTTAAAACTTTATTCTACTGCTACAAGCTACGCCAAGGGAAAAATTTATAAACTGACAAGTTACGAAATGTAGCATAGACTAAAAGAAGCTGCAAACACCCTATAATTTGATATTGCATCAAATCCTATTAGAACCACAGTCTATCACAAAAATTTAGATGCATTCTTGCACATATAGATATACATACATACATATGTAGGCATACACAGAGTCCGGCACTCGAAGTGTAACCAACTTCAGACCGCTCGCGCAGCTGATGCAAGTCAGATTTGGGAGATCCTTAGAACATTATGTTTTCTGACGAGAAAATTTTTCAAATTGAGCAATTCGTAAACTCCCAAAACGATAGGGTTTATTTGAACGGCCATTATTACGAGAATTTGAGTCATCGATTGGCCACCAGGAGGCAGCACGCGCCACAGGTAATGGTTTGGGCCGCTGTAACCGCAGATGGGCGCTCTCTGTAAATGGTAAATGCGAAATATTATCCGGAAAGTATTCTGGAAATTGCTTTGAAGCCGTGGGGAGACAAACATTTCGGTGACCATGGACGTTTCAAAAGGACTCGGCAAAAGGACAAAGCTCGAATGCACTGAGAATGGCTAAAAAACAAATTTTCGAATTTCATAATGTCCACACAATGGACAAATTCAACCAGAAACGAATCCGATGGATTATTCTCTTTAGGCCATTTTGGAGAGCAAGGTCAGAACTAAAAGTTTCACCAGTCTCGAGGTGGTGGAAAAAGCTATTGTCCGCGAGTGGGCCAAAATACCTGCAAGTCATAATCGGCAGCTTGCGATTCGTTTCTGGACCGTCTCTAGGCCAGCCGTCAAGGCAAAAGTTAGTCATATCGAGCAAAAGTAAATTGATTCTTAATTTTGTATTATTTTCACACATTTTTTACCTTGAATTGAATAAAAGTAATTTTCCAAATTAAACGTATGGCCTTTTTAATTGGTTACACTTCGAGTGCCGGACCCTGTAAGTATGTATGTGTGTGTGTTTACTTAGTTATACGATTTCGTAAGTTTCAAACCCAAAGTGTTATGTGACTACTAAGCTAAAGCATATGTATGTACAGGTATGTGTTTGTATGTATGCAGATATATGAATTTGTGCTTATGTTTTGAAAAGTTTTACGCTCGTCACGAGCAAAATTTATTGCACTCCAGAGTCCAGAATAAGCTTTTTGGTTTTTTGCTTTTCTTTTACATTCGGTTTGATTTTCGGTTCAACCGATGGAAGCTGATGTGATTTATCTTGTTATATCAGCGAAAATTTTTTTGTTGTTCTTATTGTCGGCATTTCTTGTATACTTATTGTACTTTTGAATTAAGTTTTGAATTGTGTTTCAGAACAAGGGGAAACACTTTGGAAATCTACCGGTCACATGAGGGTTCGCCCATCCAATTCAAATCAGACTTTAGAGATGGGTGGATGTGAGAGTCTTTACAACTGTGATAATTGCAGATTTGTATTGTACGGAATCATAGTCATAGTATGATTTTCTGTATGTATGTTTCTGAAATTATTTGGCTATCCTTTCCAAATTGTTGTCCGATTAGCATGACAAACACGTACAAAATAACCACTACTGTGAAAGAAAGGAGAACCAATTTACAATACGAGCACCGGTCGACCATAAAAAGCTTACAAACGTGCATACATACACACATATGTATTTCTCTACTATGTATACAATTTATATATTGTATATGTATAGGTAGGGATGCATGTGGGTACATACATACATACCCACAAGTAAAATAAACATGATTGAAATGTTCTGAAGTGTAAAGGAAGTTTCTGTTCAAATTTACATAGTTTCGGACAAACTTTAAGCTTACATACACATACATATGTATGCACATATATGCCTAACTTATTTTGAATTGAGACGAAAATTGGAAAATTTCTCCGGTCATTCGCTTGATCTAAAAATCATTACTTCATAAGCTCATTCAAATAACAATGAAATTGGCTCTAAACTTTTTGGAATTGGAAATCTTGTAATTTAATTAGTGGTTTTAAACTAAATTTAAGTAAAAGCTGATAGTGAATTAGCAAGTGACTTTGCAATAGTACATATTTATTCGTACTTGTTTCTAAAAGATGATACTCGTATGTGTGTAAACTTTTGGAACAGCGTTGCTGAATCGATCGGCGTTTCACATTCCGATTACTCGTGAGAACAAAAAGAAAAGGCTTCAATTAAAAACGATTTCGATGAAGCAGAAATCGCACTATGACCGCACCTGCACAGCAGAAGTTAGTCCAAGGAATTTTTCATCTCCTTCGCAAAACGCAAAGGATTCACGTTAGCGAATGGTTTAGTGCGAGAGTTATGACGTAACTCATACAAACTGGCGAACGCAATTGTGAAAAGCATGCGTTATAATAGGTTCACATATAATTGTCTACTTTTTCGAGCTTAACTCTCAATCCGTAATCAAATAATAAGATTCCCCATACAAAATTTCTCTCCTAAAATCCGAGATTATAAAATAAGCTTACATTTTAAGTATACCTTTCTACCGTACAACCCTGAATTTTCGGTGTTATCGATTATCATTATTATGAATTTAAGAAGAGGCGTCAAAATAAAAATTTAATTAAATGGACGCCGTCAAACATGTTTATTATTTATGCATTCATATTACATAAAAAAGCGATCGCTACATAAAAAGGTAAAGAACTCCCGGCTCATCCTAAAGTATTCCTTAAAACACTGGTCCGTGCTGAACTTCCAGTACCCAAAACTTGCTTGCCTCGCCTAAAATACAAGGACATTCGTTGATTATATTATTCACTATTAAAAAGGCTGGCCTATTATAAAATGTAATATCGAATTTCGCATACATATCGCTGCCATAGTTTTTACCAACTCAGTAGACGTGGTTTACGGATTTCCTTCAGCTGTCTAGTAATAGCAGCAAATTGCACAATTAAATTAACAATTGCTTCTCTTTGCCTTTTCTTCATATCGTTAATAATAATTAAACAAACCAAAAACGCTAAAATACTCCACCAAATCGATTTCTATGAAGTAAAACCTTTCAGCCCAGTATTGATAGCTGATTGTAAATTTTGAACCTAATCTGCTATGCGTGAACGGGTAGATTAATTTTTGAGCATTTATTGCTAATTTTAGTTATTGTATGTCAACTTTATTTTATATACGTTCATATAATGAAAATGTTAAATGGATCCTTGTGCACTTGGACTATTTTATAAAGAATGCTTTCGAGATTTATATCTTATTTGAATTTAAATTTTAGCGAAAATTCTTTAGTTTAAATCAAACAAGCATTGGCTCCTGCCTGCAAGTTTTGGCAAGTTTTTTAGGTCGTTATCGAGAAACACGCAGTTCGATACCCATAAATGGCACCACCCATTTTTGGTTATCGTTTTATCTAATAAGTAAGTAATTTTCTATTCCAACTTATCTCGGACGAGTAGTATGTGTAGTAGGTTTCATTGAAATATGTAATCTTTGTTTCGAGACGGGCAGACGGACAGACAAACAGACGTGTCTAAATTCCCTCCCCTAATCTTTCTGAGCATGTTGGTATATACTGAAAAATAGGTATATATCTATATCGAGTCCTCTAGTCTGTGACAAAACCATTATGTGAACAAATTATAATACTGCTCCCTAAGTGCGTGCAGGTATAAAATTGTTCTATCATTTCATCTTTTATGCTCACTAGCTATCACTGTAGGAAGTCATACAAAACCAAAGGGCAGAGCTATCTGCCTAATTCGGGCACATCTATAATCCAGATAATAACACTGCGTTACAAAAACTATTTTTTTTTGTCCTATGAACCAAATATAGTATACTTTTTCGGAAAGGGGAGAAAAAATAAAAATACATACACGTGTATCGTGTTATAATATATAATTTTTCGTACGAAGTTAGTTTTTGTTCTTGAGTATATGAGCAATAAAGTGGCAAAAGCAAATGTTCTTGAAACGTTAAAGCTTGAGAGTATATCACTAAAAAATAAATAAAAAATTAAATGTTTGTAGTATTTATAGTAGTATGCTAGTACTTCATTTTACATTTTTTTATTAAGGCTGAATTTCTCCAATAAAATTGAATTCCTAAAACTGTCTTGTTAACTTTCATACTGTCAGTCATCATTTGTAATCCCTACATACATATTTATGTAAATGCAATCTAAAGGGTGTTTTTTTAGAGGTTAGGTTTTCAAGTTGACACTACTATTTTCGTAGATGGTCTTTTTGACAGCTGTCACTTGATTTATGCTCAGTTTGGTTTGCCATTTCATAATGAATAGACTTACACCTGAACAACGTTTGCAAATCGTGCAAATTTATTACGAAAATAATGGTTCGGTTCGCGCGGTTCGAAAATAATGGTTTTTGTTCAGCGATGAAGCTCACTTTTGGTTGAATGGGTATGTCAATAAGCAAAATTGTCGCATTTGGAGTGAACATAATCCACAAGCCATTGCTGAGACGCCGTTACATCCTCAAAAGGTCACTGTTTGGTGTGCTCTATGGGCAGAGGGAATCATTGGTCCATATTTCTTTAAAAATGAAGCCGGCCATAATGTTATAGTCAATGGAGAACGCTATAGAGCCATGATTAATGACTTTTTCGTGCCTGAATTGGACGATGTTGATGTGGACGACCTTTGGTTCCAACAAGACGGCGCTACATGCCATACAGCCAACGCAACAATCGATTTATTGAAGGAAACTTTTGGTGAGCGCATTATCTCGCGCCGTGGACCTGTGGCGTGGCCTCCAAGATCGTGCGATATAACACCGCTGGACTATTTCTTGTGGGGCTATGTGAAGTCGCTTGTCTACGCAGATAAGCCCGAGACGATTGACGTCTTGGAAGAGAATATTCGGCGCGTTATTGCTGACATACGGCCCCAATTGCTGCAAAAAGTGGTCGAAAATTGGGCCTCTCGGCTGGAATTTATTCGAGCCAGCCGCAGCGGCCACTTGCCCGAAATCATTTTTAAAACATAATGGCAAACCCTTATCTTTATAATAAAGCTAAATTCTTGGCCATAACATTAAATTATTATATATACGTTTTATTTCATTTTGAAAACCTAACCTCTAAAAAAACACCCTTAATTTCTCTGAAAAGGGGATGTGAAACTCCATTAAGATACATTCCAAAGGATTTTTTTAGCAATTTTATCCACTCTCAATAATTTGCTGTGACCAGCAGAAACTTAAGACGCCCTCATATGTATTCCGCTCGGTGGAGATGCCCTTTCATCCATAAATGCGTAACTAAATATTTCATAAATTATACCTGTATTTGCTATAAATATATATATATATAATTGGCGCATACACCCTTTTTGAGCGTTTGGCCGAGCTCCTCCTCCTATTTGTGGCGTGCGTCTTGTTGTTGTTTCACAAATGGAGGGACCTACAGTTTCAAGCCGACTTCGAACGGCATATATTTTTTATGAGGAGCTTTTTCATGGCAGAAATACACTTGGAGGTTTGCCTTTGCTTGCCGAGGGGCGGCCGCTATTAGAAAAAACTGTTTCTTCATAATGGTCTTTCACCGAAATTCGAACCTATGTTCTCACTGAATTCCGAATGGTAGTCACGCACCAACCCATTCAGCTACGGCGGCCGCTACAAATATTTGGATTAAATTGAAGATTTAGTTTTGGTAAATATTAGATTATTCATTTTCAAATACATATAATTACATTCATATGTATGTTGTCACATTTTTTCATCCCAATAAAAGAGAAATAAAATCAATAAAAATTTGTAATTATCATAAATGTACAGAAATAATGATAAAAACAAATAAAAATGGCAACAGCTATGTTTGTATTGGACTTTTTCCAGCATTAGATTTAATGCATACCGTTATATGTATATATTTACTTAAAATGTCTATGGTATTAGCAGGTGTATTTTAAAGTCAAAATATAAGCAGGAAATCTAACTAGAGAATATTACCTGCTGTATGTTACCAGGGAATGCTTTGAGAGAGGAAAAGTGATGTCATCTAAAAACGTGGAAATGCTGAGGCTGCAGCTTCCACTTACTCAGTTACACTGAGATGATATCACTAAAGTCATCAAATTCGAAAAGATGTTCAGGATTGATCTGGATGATAAGTTAAACTAGAATATACCTGCATTTGAAATTCCAGGAGCGCACCCTGCACTGGTACGCAGATGCTCGAAAACCCCAGAAGGCAAAGCGTTCTGTGCTGATGGGTAGTCTTCCAAGCGGAGATGTATGCCATCTATCTGTGCAAAGAATAATTTAGACAGAAATTTCCGGAAAGACCGAATTGCCATTTTGAGCAACAGTCAGCCGGTATTCAAAGCTCTATCATCCTGTGAGATTAAGTCCTCACTGGTCCTTGAGTGTATCGAGAAACTTAATCTACTAGGAACACACAATCGCGTCCAGTTTATTTGGGTCCCAGTTCACATGGGTATAACTGGGAACGAAGCGGTGGACGCATCGGTGAGAGAGGTTACGGCCTGGCCATTAATAGGAACTGAGACCTTCCTTGCTATGGGATAACCCGCCATCAAGAAGCTTAGAAGTGAAGAGCTAGGGGGCTAAGGGAGATTTTCTGGTCAAATCCTTACTGGGAGGGTACAACCGTAAGAGGTTTAAAAGAATCCAACCCATCTCTATCCTGAATTGAATAAGGGAACTGGGTATAGATGAGGTACTGTGATGAGTAGAGGCACAAAAGACCATGAGGTCGAAGTGCAAACCTCTTAGAAAATCTAATCTAATTTAATTAATATAAGATTATATCTTAGGAATAAGTCATCAGGAAGAAGTCCTCTCCATATAAACTACTAGCAAACCCGGCCCGCTTCGCTGGGCACACTAAAATAGAATAGATATGGTTTAGAACAGAAAATATATGGGTTTCATATTATTTATTTCTTTATTCTTTATTCAAGCGCTTTGGCATAAACAATAGTTTTTGTTTTTCTATTTGTTTTTGAGTAAATATAAAATATAAATTGAAAATCAGTCAAGTTACCCCGTATTAAAGCACTTATCAACAGCTATCATTTGATACCCATATTATACATCACACGACCAAAGGTTACCCAGGTCCACGTTTTGACCTCTATCTCGAGACCCCAGTCACGGAGCGGCATGAAAAATACTCTGTACTAAAGCATTCACCAACAGCTTCCATTTGATACCCATATTGTACATACACATCCGAAGGTTACCCGGGTCCACGTTTTGACCTATATCTCGAGACCCCAGTTACGGAGCGGCATGAAAAATACTCTGTACTAAAGCATTCACCAACAGCTTTCATTTGATATCCCTATTGTACAAACGCATTCTAGGCTCCACGTTTTGGTCTCTATCTCGAGACCCTAGTCACGGAGCGGATGGAAATACTCTGAACTAAAGCATTCACCAACAGCTTCCATTTGATACCCATATTGTACATACACATCCCCAGGTTACCCGGGTCCACGTTTTGACCTATATCTCGAGACGGTATCTACCAATAGGTATCCAAACTATACGGAAACCATCTTCAATACCTCCTTAACAATGTGTGTAAGTTTGGTTTAATTCGGTGCAAAGACACGGCGGGTCCACGTTTTGGCATATATTTCGAGACCTTAGTGATCAATAGGTATGAAAATGACCCCGTATTAAAGTACTTATCAACAGCTTTCATTTGATACCCATATTGTACATACACAACCAAAGGTTACCCGGGTCCACGTTTTGACCATTTTCCCGGCAATTATTCGAATTTTTCTCACCTCTTAAACCTTCCCTAGACCTCCACGAATAATTCAAGACCAAGATAAGATAAATCCGTTCAGCCGTTCGCGAGTTTTAAGCGAATATAGGGACAGATTTTCACATTTATATATATAGACTAGCAAACCCCGCCCGCTTCGCTGGGCACACTAAAATAGAATAGATATGGTTTAGAACAGAAAAGATATGGTTTTCATATTATTTATTTCTTTATTCTTTATTCCAGCGCTTTGGCATACACAATATTTTTTGTTTTTCTATTTGTTTTTGAGTAAATATATAATGCTGTTGGCTTCCCAACACGTGAACAGCCAACGTATAGTTGACCATGGGTGAATACTGGTTCTTCTAAATTCATCCCGCATATTTCTAAAGTTCGCCCTTGTGATTTATTGATAGTTATTGCAAATGTTAATCGAATGGGTAGTTGCAAACGCTTGAATTCAAATGGCAATTCAGGTGGAATCATTGGAATTCTCGGTATTAGAACGTCTTCATTTGATGCCCATATTGTACATACACAACCAAAGGTTACCCGGGTCCACGTTTTGACCTATATCTCGAGATCCCAGTCACGGAGCGGCATGAAAAATACTCAGAACTAAAGCATTCACCAACAGCTTCCATTTGATACCCATATTGTACATACACATTCTAGGCTCCACGTTTTGGTCTCTATCTCGGGACCCTAGTCACGGAGCGGCATGAAAAATACTCTGAACTAAAGCATTCACCAACAGCTTCCATTTGATACCCATATTGTACAAACACATTCTAGGGTCCACGTGTTGGTCTCTATCTCGGGACCCTAGTCACGGAGCGGCATGAAAAATACTCTGAACTAAAGCATTCACCAACAGCTTCCATTTGATACCCATATTGTACATACACATTCTAGGGTCCACGTTTTGGTCTCTATCTCGGGACCCTAGTCACGGAGCGGCATGAAAAATACTCTGAACTAAAGCATTCACCAACAGCTTCCATTTGATACCCATATTGTACAAACACATTCTAGGGTCCACGTGTTGGTCTCTATCTCGGGACCCTAGTCACGGAGCGGCATGAAAAATACTCTGAACTAAAGCATTCACCAACAGCTTCCATTTGATACCCATATTGTACAAACACATTCTATGGTCCACGTGTTGGTCTCTATCTCGGGACCCTAGTCACGGAGCGGCATGAAAAATACTCTGTACTAAAGCATTCACCAACAGCTTCCAATTGATATCCATATTGTACAAACACATTCTAGGGTCCACGTGTTGGTCTCTATCTCGGGACCCTAGTCACGGAGCGGCATGAAAAATACTCTGAACTAAAGCATTCACCAACAGCTTCCATCTGATATCCATATTGTACAAACACATTCTAGGGTCCACGTGTTGGTCTCTATCTCGGGACCCTAGTCACGGAGCGGCATGAAAAATACTCTGAACTAAAGCATTCACCAACAGCTTCCATTTGATACCCATATTGTACAAACACATTCTAGGGTCCACGTGTTGGTCTCTATCTCGGGACCCTAGTCACGGAGCGGCATGAAAAATACTCTGAACTAAAGCATTCACCAACAGCTTCCATTTGATACCCATATTGTACAAACACATTCTAGGGTCCACGTGTTGGTCTCTATCTCGGGACCCTAGTCACGGAGCGGCATGAAAAATACTCTGTACTAAAGCATTCACCAACAGCTTCCAATTGATATCCATATTGTACAAACACATTCTAGGGTCCACGTGTTGGTCTCTATCTCGGGACCCTAGTCACGGAGCGGCATGAAAAATACTCTGAACTAAAGCATTCACCAACAGCTTCCATTTGATACCCATATTGTATATACACATCCGAAGGTTACCCGGGCCCACGTTTTGACCTATATCTCGAGACCCCAGTCTCACCAAATTGTGAATCTAAACCATTCTCGAATCCCATTGAACACACACACAAAATTTCATCAAAATCGGTTCAGTCGTTTAGGAGGAGTTCAGTGACAAACACACGGACATAAGAAATATATATATAAAGATTAATTTATCAATCGATAAAATTGTTTAGAGGATCAATGACAAAAAGGTTTAATACAACCTAACATATAATTAATCTATAATATTAATTTTGCAATTGTGAGAGAGCTGTGGACCATTGGATCGCCTGACGGTCCCAAGATGATCTACATCATTTGTAAAAATTCGTATAAAACTGCATTTAGCGTTTAAATTTCCATTTTTTGTGTTGAATATTTCAATCCAATATTTCTTACCCGTTTGGATAATTTTGACCATTATTTTTAAAAATCTGAAAAATATTAAGTTTTCAGGTTTGGAAAAGGGTTAGAATGTTCTAAAGAAACGAAAACAGAAATATTAAAGGTGGTAAAAAGTAAATATGTGTGAAATGAAAATAAAATGTTTTACAGCATGTTATATTTAGTTTGTAAGATTGTCATTATAAATGCTACTAGCCTACGAACAGACTTTTAATAGTCTCTGTAGGACTTACAGTTTATTGTAAATTATAATGTATTATTATACTAGTAATAAATAAATTCAAATTCAAATTCAAATTTGTCTCGTTACTTTAAGGCTACACCTCGTATACTATATGTGTATGTGTATGTACCAACAGACACACTCGTTTACATACTTATACCCACGATGGAAAAATAATGAGATGGCGCCTATCATGGTACCGTTACTTTGCTCTCAGCGAGTTTGACAATGAGTTACGTCGTATTAGCACCAGTATGGCCAAATTACCGTTTTCGTAACTTGATTTAGCATTTTTTTTTTTGTTATTTAGTCTGGAGTTTTAATTATTTCTTCATGGCATTTTTCTAGCCTGTTCTAATTAATAGTAATGTTTATAATTATGTAAAATATACATTTTTTTTTTTAATTAGTTCAATAATTCACTCAGTTTTATTTAGCTTTACTTCTTTTTAACATCTGGTCGCATTGCTCGCGATTGCAGTAGTGGTTGGTGTTCTTCTGCTTTCAGCAGTCAAATCTCTCTGTCGGTACTGCAGTGTTGCCTAGCTTTGGATATAAAAATGCACTAAAATGCCCATTTAAAGAAAATAAAACACCAAAGTTTTTTTTGAATTACTTAAAGAACTTTGTATGCGTGACAAATTGTCTTTAAAATGTGCGTTTTTTTTTTTAATAAATGTGTTATGGTTATGTACAATTTAATTTATGACTTGTTTTGTTAAGAGAAACTCTTATGTTAAGGGGACGGCTTTTTTGCTATATTTGAGGTTATGTAACAAGATAAGGCACTCTTTTTGTAAAACTGCCGTTATAGTTTCTTCAGTAATATTGCGTTGCTTATTTTTACCATGAATACACCTCCAGCTGCCCTATATCCTACTAAGAATTGAGGACCGGAAGAAACGATTACACGCCTATGGTTTTAATTCGCATTCAGTAAATTCAAACGCTTTTTAAAATGTGTAAAAAGGTTTTAAGAGACATTTAATATTCTTTCATAACCTTAAAAGGAGCAAAAAATTAAATTTACACTTTCAAAATATCAAATTCTATAAGAACCAACAAATTTTCATTAACACTAAAATCTTCTCAGAGTGACCTTTTTTTAACATTCTTATGTTTGATAATTAGTGGAGTGTCTGGAGCGTTAAAAACGTGAAAACCTAGGATGTCTCAGGGACTAGATGAAATTAAATTATCTTTGCGAAAATGTGTTGTGAATAACATAAATAATAATCTCTACCTATTTAAAAGTTGTGCATTTGATTTTTAAATAGCAAAAATTTATGATTGCAATAACTTATGTGCTATAATGCAAATAACGTTGTAGAATTTATTGTTTTTGTAACAGAAGTGGAAGCAAATGAAAAAATAAATAGATTATGGATAAATAAATGTTAAAAAAAAAAATATTATGTAAACTATTCGTTTATTTAAATAATTAGCATACAAAAAAAAAAAATAAAAAATTGTTTTCTGTTATTATAGCATAAAAGTAAAATCGAATTAATTATTAAAAACAAAAAAATTATGACTATTTAAAAGAAAAAAATGAATTAACAAAAAAATTTGTCTATTGAAAAATTTACATTTTTTTCAAATATCATCTTCAATTTCACTGATGTTAATCATAGGCGCTACATTTAGACAGCTGTCGTCGTTGCACTGTAGGCATGCTACACTGCAGTATAATCCACTTTTTCGGCATCCGCATGCAGCTCCACATCCTTTTTTGCAATTGCAAAATAACATTTTTAATAAATTTTCCGGAGCAGGTAATTGATCCGTAAATATTGGATGATAGGTATTATTGGAATAGTTCCATCCCCAATTTTCGATGATTAAATCATTCCCTAACCACATCTGAATTTGTAGGTAAACCCGTTTAAAGTGTTCAAATGCTGCATCAGATTTGGGTGGTAACGAAGATAAAAGAACACTTGTGTCTTTGGCAGTTGCTTTGATGAAAGAATTGAACCTGAATGTATTCAAATCTGTAATTTTTGCCGAACCACCATACAGTCCCAAAATACATGTAATACCAGCTTGAAATATATTATTTGCATCTTCATGTACATTTTTAAATACTGCTGCTGAGTCATGTAGATCATTCCGCTTCTCAAAATTTTTGATAAACTTAATTTTTCCTTTATTGTAAAACGCAGAAGTAGTATCACAGCCCGTGAAAGCATGTAAAAATAGAACATGTTCTTTAGATGCTGGTAGAGATTTTTCTAAACTTTTCAATGGAAATATTTGTTGGTTAACTTTGCCTCGGGATGGTTTTAAAAAATATATTTCACGATCAGTAGGCGTCAATGACGTTAACACAACCAAGACGTCAATGTCTTCAGAAATTACAACAATATTTTGAGATTCTAAACTAATTGCTGTATCAACATTTATTTTGTCTGCATCGCTTTCCGCTTGGCATGTAAAAATATTGTTATCAGCTAATTTTATACTTAACATTTCGATTAGGCGAGATTTATGTTTTTTATTCGTTAGAAATTTATCTTGAGCGATTTTTAACGGCATATTTTCATCAAATTCAATATCTGTACTTATATTTTTTAGTGCGCGACGATTCCTTTCAGCAGATTTAATACCGTGCTTCTTATATCCATCAAATACCACGTATGCGTTATTATAATTATTCCTCAAATATCTTACGTAATGTTCGCATATCATTTTGAATGTTTCATTTAATTGCCATTTGCAACGATATAACAACATGCCTCCATCAATAACATAATGAACATTTTCTAAGCTTTTCAAATTAATCTGAATTTCTGGCAATAATTCGTAGAAAGTTGATTTTTTTGTTTTTCGCAGTTGGCCATCTTCAAACAGAGCAAGTGGATATGGTGCCAGTTCATAATTCATATAAGTTTTTAGTTCATAATCTGTTTTTTTCAACACACAAATACGTTGAAACAGCAACAATGGATCAACGGGAATAACATTGTCATGAATTTTTATTTTATTATTTTTAGCCAATAGAGAATTTATTTTATCTTTCCTTAATAACTTCAATTCGCGTACATTTTTCCCTTCGATTTTCTTCATAACTTTTAAACCTTCTTCAAAAGCATTGTAACAATTTATACTTTTATCACCGGTAATTCCAGTGGCAATTGACATAATTGCATCTGTATCAGGAAAAGGACTGTGTTCTTTGAAGAAGTCTACCAATCTTTTTACATCGATACCATCCCTTTCAATTCTAGCATCTGTAGAATCACTGCGTTGATGACTTTTATTGAAAGATATGTCACAAAAATTTTCTATGCTTTCAATAATATCTTTTCTATAAATAACTCCTCTGATCCATTTATAAACTACACTTTCAGTGGCACCTCGTTCAAAAGGACCCCCTTCGACGCTTATTCCTTTCATTAAAGTCTGATCACTTGCAATACCAGAAAAAAAATATCTGATCGCCTAGATGTGAAATATCCTGTTGTATATTTTTCGAACTCTGCTGGATCCATTTTACACTGTAATTCCTTCATATCTTGCAGATAAATTTGTGCAGCCTTCGCATAGGGAAAATGTCCTGATGCGTCGAATAGTGGAATCATCAGCTCAGTACTATGTAGGTGTAAATTCCAATCCCCCATAAGGTCGACTGCAATGAAGTCTTTCAATATTGTTACCATTCGAAAATACGTAATCCATAGTTTTGATGTTTTATCTTTATTTTCAAGCTCAACTAACTTATCTTCAAAAATTCTACTCAGCATTTGAAATCCTTGATTTTCTGTAATTTCATTGTAATTGAACATTTCAAAAATCACCGATATTTATTCGTCATTCAATACATTTAAAAAATCCGCATTATTTTCCTTAAGATCTTCAAAAATTAATTGTGATAAAGCCTGCTGCAATAAGGTATGAGCACGTATTGCTCTAGCATAGGCACGTCCTGACGTTATGTGATCAATCGTATTTTCTGCATAAATGGTAGAAAGAACTTCTTTTATCCCACTTCCAGCCATAATATAACCAATAATATATAACGTTGGGAAGATGTATTTCTTTATCTATTTAAGTAAAATTTAACGTAGAACTAAAAAAAATTATTTCCAACTAAATATTATATTATGCTCCAATATATTAATTTTTCATATTTTTTTGTTTAAACAATGAAAAAATTAATTGCACAATATAATATTGGTAGAAGTTACAATTTAGAGCATACAAAAGAAAATCCTGATGGTTACATGGCAATTCATTCAGTCCCTCAGAGATCCGAGGTCAAAACCCCCGGGCACTCCACTAAATACAAATACCAACTTTTAAAAATTTTCGCGTTTTGATATATAAAAAAGCTCTAAATTTATTGCGAAGAGCAAATGGTTGGCAACACTGCACACCTCGGCCAATGTAATGTCACGGACTCTCTGATAGGCGCAATCTTGTTTCTATCATTCTTGATTTATACCTGGATTTATGCACATAACTCTGATTGTTTTTAAATTCGCCAGTACTCACCTTCAATCATTTCATAAGTCGATCGATGAAGTAGTGGAGCAGATACGATGCTATTATGACCTGTTTAAAGAAGTATCGCTCAAAATTTTATCGATAGTGTTTTTTGTGCAGAAAATAAATGGAATTTAAATGAATTGAGTAAATTTAAATGTACCCTTATCTTTTCGATAAAAGCTTGAAAGAGTAAAGGAAAGTCTAGGCTTAACCAAGTTGTCCTGCGAAATGAGTGTGCATCCCGATCCTGAAGTTGTCCGTCTACGACTACCATAAATTCTATTAAAAACCGCTTTCACTTCAATAAGCATTGATTTTATAATATATTTCACAACCAACAAAAACCACGATATTGGTATTTGCTTTCACGACAGGAACATTTGCTACTTTTTTGTTTATATGCGCAATAGTTTCACTGTGGCACCACGGTACGTTTTGCACGTCACGTCGGTCAAATGCGTTGCCGCAACGGACACCAAGGACCCATTGTGACAGACCTATTACTTACATACATACTTCTTACCTTTAGACATCATCGATGCTATATATATGTATCAAATACAGGGTTTGATTGAAAAGTAATGAGCCTTATTTGTTTTAAGCAGTTTAATTAAACCTTTTGGCTTATACAACTAATATTCTTCAAAATAGGACCCTTGAGCGTCAATACACCGCTGGTAGTGGTCCTTCTACTACAGGAAACAGTTTTTAAACTCATCCGCCGGAATCACGTTCAATTCGGTTGTCACAGTTTTTTGGATCGCCTCGATAGAGTCGAAACGCTTCTCGTTCAGCTTTCTTTTCAGGCGCGGAAACAAGAAGAAGTCCGGAGGGGACAGGTCTGGGCTGTAGGTAGGGTGGCGAAGCACCGGAACTATCCTGTTCGTCACTTTCCAATACTTCACGACTCTTTTCCACACGTAATTGCTTTTCTTCATCAGTCAAAACCTTTGGAACCATTTTGGCACACACTTTGCGCATTTCAAGTTTTCCGGTCACAATTTCCCGCACATTGTAATAAATTAAATTTAACTCTTCACTGATCTCACGTAGACTAGCACGACGGTCAATGTTCAAAAATTCACGAACCCGGTTCACATCTTCGTCTGTTTGCGGCGTCGAAGGCCTTCTAGATTGACGTTCGTCTTCGACGTCCTCCCGGCCTTCCTTGAATGACTTGCGCCACCGTTTTACTTGAGCACTGGACAGAGATTGGTCCCCGTAAGCCTCCTTGAGTAGCCCAATGGTTTCGGTACTCGTTTTGTTTAGCTTTACGCAAAATTTGATCGAGTAACGTTGCCCCAACGATCGCTGCATTTTCGCCACTGCAAAATCCTAACACACTTTTAAAACAGCTTTCACGCGCGGATCGATGTTGATTGCACCGCTTTTGCCAGCGAACTGGGACCGTTTTTTAGTGGAAGGGGAAGGTCCAACGATCATTTTCCCCCACCAGCCGATTCGGTTGATCGCTTGGCAGACGCTCCGCGCGGGAAGGCTCATTACTTTTCAATCAAACCCTGTATGAAATGATTTACGTATTGGATACACAATTCAACATCGACTTATATGCACGAGTATGTATGTACATATGTATGTACCTAATTACCGATTAAGTATTTGAAATTATTATCGTTTCATTTAGTTAGAAATGTTACAGTTTTCTTGTTCACCGCACACTGCAGATCCTATATGTTGCTCTGGACTTTATAACACTCACCAAACTGAGGGAAGTTCAAAAAAATAATTTGAAAGATAGGTTTTTTGAATAAACCTCGATAGTATTTGCCCGAACTTATTGCACCATTAAACTACTACACCGTTATTCATATAAACCAACAAAATGCAATATCCTATTGGGGTCACTGTTTTGTGTTAGACGTGCTCACGAAAATTTGCAGATAAACAGATTGGAAAATATGGGTGCTGTTTCAATCATGTTGGTTTTTGCATAATGATTAACCGTTTTCGCTCCGGAAATTTAATGTTTGGCGAGTATATGCCTCCGCTGGAATATCTCAATCAAGGCGAATTCATAGAAGGTGTGTGTCTTCGCTAAAGCAAAAGCACACCTTTATATTCAAACCAGCAAACCGTAAGAAAAAATAAATCAGGTGCTATAGGAAAGTCATCCTGTATGGATCCACTTTGCCCTTAAAAGGCCACGGTGGTATAGAGCTCGAAAATTAATACCCAGAATTTGTTTACCATAAAAAAATTAAAAACGATATTTAAATTGTTTAGGCTCTTTACTTAACTTCTTTTACATAGAAAAATGAAAAAAAAGTTGTTTTTTAATTTTAATAATTTAAAAATGGCGCTGAAGTTGATCTTCCCGAAAAAGAGGACCTGAACGGTGTTGTCCAATGAGGCTCTTCTATTTATCAGAAACAGAAAAACCAAAAAATTTATTAATCAGTATGTAGTTATGTCCCGTACTAGAATGACAAAAGAGACAAAATGGCGCGGTTTTGAATTTGGCTCTCCAAAAATCGGGATTTTTTTCAGTTTTTTAATGAAAAAAAAACGAAATAATTGAAATAATAATATGATTCGGTTGAATAGTTTTTTTTTTTTTGACAACAGCAGGCCCAAAACAGTCGTTTTGAGATAAATGAGTTTAAAGTTAGAGGTACAGGAGCGCGCGGAACGCCCTCTACCTACTTAATGGGCTGTAAAAGCTGTAATATTGGAACTTTTCGTATGAAAATTTCACAGTATATTTTTAAATTACAGTGCACTCGCGAAAACTCGAACACACGATAACTCGAACATTCGGAAACTTGAACTTTTTTTCTCCATTGACTACTTTAAAACTCGAACAAAATGTAGCTACTCTAAAACTCGAACAATTATTTCCTTTTTTCATGGAAAAACATGTGAGAAACTGTCGTTTTGCATGTGCTGTAACGGCCAGTATTCAAATTTTTGTCGTTATGTGCGTCTTTTGTTTCATTCTAAGGCGCCGCACTGGCAAGGTTTCTTGCTAATTACGGAACTTTTCTTTTGAATTGATTAATATTTGTCAGTGATACGCGGGATTTTGGGCGGTTAAGATCAAATTTATTTGCGTTTTATAATGGGACGAAAACTAAATGTTTTGAGTTTATCAAAAAAGGCTGAAATAATTAACGAGGCCAAGAATGGCGTTAGTATTACAGCTCTATCCAAAAAATATAACACTGCCAAGTCCAAATATGGCGAGAATGGCTCAACCTTCTTTGCCAGCGATGGATGGCTACAAAATTAAAAAAAACGGCATGGCATACGATTGATTTCAATCTCAGGGGAAAAACTATCCTCGCGACCAGAGTTAGTGGATCCTTTCAAAACTCTGTTACAAGCTAAAATTCAGGAGCTTGAACTATGCCCAGAACAAATTTATAACGCAGATGAATCCATGTTATATTGGAAGCTCCTTCCGAGAAAATCATACGTTTCTAGAATGGAAAAGCAAGCACCGGGAAACAAATCTGAAAAACAGCGCATCACATTTCTGTCGTGTGCGAATGCTACTGGAAAACACAAGGTTAAAATGCTTGTCATTGGAAAAGCCGAAAATCCGCGTGCATTTAGGCATTTTAACTGCCCAGTGGAGTACCGGAGCTCAAAATCAGCCTGGATGACATCAACTCTGTTCCAAAATTGGTTTCATTTTTCGTTTCTACCACAGACAAGTTCATATTTGACTACAAATTAAACACCCTTTAAAAAACCTATTTTTTTTATTACATATGTAGATGAAAACTTATTTAAAAAATATAAGACTACCTGAAAAGGCATTACTTTTGCTTGACAATGCACCTTCGCATCCAAACGAGGACACGTTAAGATCCGAAGATGGTTTAATTAGGGTGATGTTTATGCCGCCGAATGTAACTCCTTTAATTCAACCAATGGATCAAAACACAATAAGAATAACAAAGCTACATTACCGAAATTCTCTCTTGGCAGATATTTTCTCCGATGATTGCGACGATGACAGTCCACTTAATGTCTTGAAAAACCAAATAGAAGCTGAAGCTAAAAGTATGGAAAAAGAAGCTGCCGAAATTCTCGAACAGTTACATCCTGAGGTAGTTATGGTTTTGATGTAAATAAAAAAACACACGACAACAATAATAAATATTTATTAGGCTACTTTCACAGAAGAAGAAATAAGAGACTGGAATAACGACGACTTGATTGAAGAGGTTGAAGCTATTGAAGAAAGCGAATCCGAAGATGAAGTTGAAATGAACAAAAGCGCATAAGTTCATCCGAAGCCGTAACAATTTTCAACAAAGCTATAGCATGGGCAACTGCTGAGAAAATTAGCCCGAGGAAAGTTAATGTGCTACAATCACTGCGCGAAAAGGCTGTATTAAATGCAGTAGAAAATAAGAAACATCAAACCAAGATCACTGCTTTTTTCTAATAATTTGTAAACAACATTCATATTTCCTAACATTTTTTATTAAATAAACTGGCAATGAACTACAAAACATGAAACCAGATAATCTCTTTGATTAACTATGCCATAAAAATGGCCGGATATAAAAACTGTTAAAACGAATACATACATGTATATTAAAAAAACATAACGTTCGAAAACTCGAACATTTCGATAACTCGGACAGGGCTGGTTTTCATTAGTTCGAGTTTTCGCGAGTGCACTGTACTATACTTTCGAAATATCGAAAAACCCATAAATCGATTTTTTGAAATTTCTAGAGTCCCCTTAAAGAAATATATTTTTGGCTTGCCCCGGTGGAATATACTTGTATGACTAATCTTTCGGTAATTATTTATCTTTATATAACATATTGAAAATAACAAAAAGTAGCGTCACCATTAGCACAATAACTCACGAACTAATAAATATTCGGAATTCACATACAGATCGACCATTTGGAATTCGCAGAGAGAACGTAGGTTCGAATCTCGGTGAAATACTAAAAATTAGGAAAAAACATTTTTGTAATAGCAGTCGCTCCTCGGCAGGCAATGGCAAACCTCCGAATGTATTTCTGCCATGAAAAAGCTCCTCATAAAAATATCTGCCATTCGGGGTGGGCTTCAAACTGTAGGTCCCTCCATTGTGGAACAACATCAAGACGCACTTCACAATTAGGAGCCAATTATATATATATATATTTATATAAATTTTTAAAGTTAGTATTAACTTAAAAAGAGGTAAATAAAACTAGTGGCATCTATGTGTTAGCCCCGAGACTTTTCAGCATATGTGCTACATAGTTAATATTCATATATCTTAATTGCGAGCCAAATCAATTTGTAAATATGATTTCGAGAAATATCTTAACCCCAGCAACCAATAGTAGAAACAATCAAATTTATAAACTTTCTGAGACAGACTTAAAACATTTTATCGCAATTATTAAAAAAGATATAGGATATATGTAGAAAAGTGTCGTCGATTCGCCACTTCTCTACTCGCTTTGTTTGTTCACTGCTCGCTAGACAAAAATTTTGTATGTGAAATCTACAACAAAGTTATCAAGTATGATTCGTCGCTAGAAAGTATGGCTCTCAGTGAATTTGAAAGAATCAGCTGATTGGCTGACGTAATCGGGGTCTTGTTTATGAGATTATATTGATGATATACGAAAAAAATCTACACAGCCTCCACAAATGCTACTTCGCTGCCGTGTGAACAACGACGAGTCTGCAACTCAAGGGGCTATAAAACATGGTTTATCGATTTATTGCATTTACGACTCGCGGGTAAAAACTTAAACGTGGCATGCACACAAATATTTCAAAAACCAGAAACAGGAAAGTATTCATCAGATAGACACTATGCAAGAATATATGTAGGAGTGAATGTGTGTATTCATCTATGTATAAGTAATATTGCAGGCGTCTTCTTTATAAATAGATGTCATGTAGTTTTAAATGTAATTAATTGGTACTGTAATACCATCAACTATCAATAAAATGTAGCAATGAATTACTTCTTCTTTCTATGTAGTTAAGATACGGCCCTGTAAACGTATATATTCAGCATTTATGGACAAAGCGGTAATTACAATATATGGAAGAGAAAATAATTAGTTCGATAATTCGATTTCTCTGCCGACTATTTGAAATTACTGATTTATAGATAATTGACGTTGCTTCCTTTTACTCCATGTGTTAAATATGTATATGAAATATTTACTTACAAATGAAGAGGAATATTTTGGCATTCTCTGTTTATTTGTGTTCAACAAATAGACGCTACATTAAATGCATACTTAGGCATTGGCTATTTAATGTGTTAGTTACTAGTCAATATAAAAGACCTATTAAAAGTTTCCGCCTATTAGAAGGCCTCAATATTGGAAATTCGAAATTAAAATCACTTAACACCTAAGGAAAATGTGTATACACATAGATAGGAGACACACACCAGCCGTGTGCTATCTACATACATACTGTTTTTTTTTTTTTTTTTTTTTTTTTGTGTAAATACAATATTTTATTTGCAATCTATCTTAATACAATGATATTCAGCAAATTAGGTCTTATAATCTAATAGCAGCGGTAGTATTTGCACAAATGCATACATACTGTGAGCGTCAAAATAAAGTTTACAGAGCATTTTGTTATGATATGGATTTTATTTCAGTCTTTTATAACAAAACAATATATTTTAATTTCATGTTTTTTAAATTAGTATTTGATTCTCTACTTAATACTAGAAAACAACAAAAAATAAACTGCAACAACAAGAGTTTTAAAACAAACAAAAAAATTTGTCCATGTTTTACGCGTCAAAATAAAGTTTGTTGACTTCCCGTTTGCTTTGATAACGGAAGACAGTCTTCGGGGCATCGACTCAACTAGTTTTTTTTGTCACGTCAGATGAAATTTTATCCCATTCTTCCTTTATAACGAGTTTCAGCATATCCATATTGGCGGTCTAAATGCTCGCACAAATGATCCAATGTCTTAGGAGTACGATACAGCAACCATTCTTTTACTCTTTTTACTGTGTGCTTGGGATCATTATCTTGTTGAAAGATCCAAGATTCCTGCAAATCTAATTTCTGCACACTGGTTAGCAAATTATTTTGTAAAATATTCAGATAATCTGTTTTGTTCATGGTACTTTCAATAAAAACCAAATTGCATACTGCGCTTGCCGCCATACATCCCCATATCATCACCGAATCACCACCGGTTATCACTGTGGTTATGAAATTTTGGTCGGCATACTCACTATTTTGGTTCTCCAGACTTTAGCCGGTTTTTTCTGCCCAAGTACCTCGAACTTACTTTCATCGCTAAAAGAAACATCCCGATTTTCGAATATTTTTGCATAATCAACGCGTTTTTTTTATTAACTGCCGATATTAGCGGCTTCTTTCGTGGGAGACGACCATGTAACCCATTTGCGTGCAACGCTCGACGTATTGTGCTGGCACTTACGCTAGTATCTGATGCAGTTGAAACTTCTTGTGATATTTTGACCGCTCTTTTAAAGAGATTTTTCTTCACATCACGCACTATAGACCTTACTTCAGTCTCATTTAAAACTTTTGGACGGCCTGCACCTGTGCGATTTTCTACTTTGCTGAACTTTTTGTATTTGTCAACTATTTTTTTCACAGTATTATGGTTTCTGTTGACAATAGAGTCAATTTCACGAAAGGTTTTACCTTCATTGCGAAGCTTTAGTACAAGTTCTCTAACATCAGTCGAAGTTTGTTTACCCATTATTGAAAAAAATTAATAATTGAATTTAGTTTACTATAGACAAAAACTTTTCACTCTGCCGATAGCAACCAATTAAAATACAATATGAAAAAAGTTTCAATGCAACGAAAAAGGAAGTAAACAACCAAATATAACGGTATTTTTACGGTACTGATGTACGCTGTACACTTTATTTTGACGCGTAAAATATGCACTTAATTTTGTTTTTGTTTTAAAACTTTTGTTGTTCTAATTTATTTTTTGTGGTTTATAGTATTAAGAAGAGAATCAAATACTAATTTAAAAAACATGAAATTAAAATATATTGTATTGTTATAAAAGACTGAAATAAATAAATAAATATTTAACAAAATGCTTTGTACACTTTATTTTTAAGCTCGCAGTATGTGCATGTATACATATGTATGGCTAATTTATATTCCTCCTCTTTGTAAGTAGATGTACCTATTTATTGTTTTATATCAGCGGTGTCACATTAAATCTGAAAATTCTTCAAATAAGCAAATCATAGATAAGCAAGCCAAATCGAAATATATCCACTGCCCTCGGACGCAGCTGATTTTAACTTTTCTTTTGTACACTATCCGGTATCCAATCGGCAGCGATGCCGATGCTGATCGTTAGTCGTTGGCTGCCGATGTGGGTATATGCATACATATGTATTTATGTATGGAGAAGAACAGAATAGCCGTATTTACTAAAATGAATTGGATGAAACCTCGCAGCATGCCATAACTTATGGAACTGTCAGCATCTATCTGGTTGCTTGAGTTTGCATTCTCGTGTGCCTGTGCATTTAGTGGCACTCTTAATGGTGGCTCATTGAGTTCTCCTTCCCTCTTCTTAATCTCCTTCCTTACAATGGCGGCGCAAAGAATTCCCATACAGGTTTTATTGGGATGCACACGGATATAGTGGTAATGAAGCAAACTGAGGCTCTCTGCTCACTTGATTATTTCTCGCTTTGTTTATTTTACGAGTATTGAAATTTCAGAAAGCACCACAATCACATACATATACCCACAAGTTTGTTTGTATGGATGTTCTACGCACTTATGTACGTCTGTGTCAGGGTATTAACTGATGGTGGCGTGTTGCTTTTAATGGTCGAGATCTTTGCCACAGATAAGTGCCGCATTTTATAGTTTTCACATATTTTGTAAAATATATATTCATATACATATGCATATATACAGATAAGTACATACATTTTTGTATGTCTCTGAATCTCTCAAAGCAGTATTGGCGCATTGACATGTGCAGTCTGGTTGATTTCTAGAGAAAAGCTCATTTAGATTAAGTGTTGTTAGCAGTAAGTGATTTATGGGACGCTTAAATTATAATATTCATATGCGGGCGCATTGATACTTGGTATTTTCACTCAGAAATATCAATAATAACATTACGAAATAAGTTTCTTCGTGTGTTTGTATGCGCAGCACCAGGGCGTAAAATAAGATTTAATTTGCATGAGTGATTCGATGAGTCTTGATCGTCCATTAACACATAATTGAGTGAGAAGAATGGGCCGATTCTAGACCAACAAATTAAAAATACTTTCTCGACTGTTTATGAATGTGCCTGAAAAGGTGCATAGGAGTTTGTCAGCGTTGAATTTATTTATATGTGCATACATATATACTTTATTTTCATGTAAATTGAAAAATACATAGTATGTATCTGTTACCTTAACATAGAATAGCCCTAACTCATATTATTCCCAAATTGAGTTTTTACGGATTTTGAGGTACATATATTAATATGCCTCTAAATACACGTTCACAAAAACTTATTGTTATAATATGGAGTATAATAGTAGCATAAGTATTGGAAAATTATTGGAAAATTATCCCTCTTCTGGTTAAATTTCCACTAAGTTTTTTTCTTTTTCCTGTAAAGTAATAATATTGGGTATGACCTTTCTATATTAAGGTGGCATTAGGTAAATGATGTATTGGATCTGGAATACTTAACTCATTAAAGCCCACGTCTAAACTGCCTGTCAAAATGTTACTGTTTTCACTGTGACTTATTATTTATTTAACGGTAAAATAAGAGGCTAAAAGAAAAAACTAAAAAAAGTATTGTATTATCAGTTTCGAGGAGTAGGTCATATATTTGTGCACAATTGACATCCGCAATGACACGTGAAGTGACAAATTACACTTTGCAATTGCTTGGTTCTAGGTTGTGGCCATTGCTTCTCCATATACATAGTTCCAATTATTGCGGATGAAGGACGAGGCTTTAGATACGTTCGTGCAATGCAACGTCTGAATTACCATATAATTGATCCATTGGGATTAAGGTTTGCATAGTAAAAGGCGCAGCCGTCAAGCATTACTAACATTATTTCCATATCCCTGGAAGATAGCAAATATAATACCTATACCAAACAAAAAATGTTCTACCGCTCCTCAGCAATTCAGACCAAAAAGCATTTTACCTGCCCTATCGACAGTATCGACGACAAATTTCCTGCTACTTGGACAAGAACAATCTGTTGAGTAATTTGCAGTCGGGTTTCAGAAGTCTGCATATTTGCTATGCTGAACATTTTTAAAGATGTTCACCCTGCTTGTGACAAAAACTACCTCACAGTGTTAGTATTACTCGATTTTTCAAAGGCTTTTGATACTATTAATCACAACATTTTGCTGCAAAGGTTTGTAGTCACTAAAAGTTTGGAACATTTTCTCTACAACTAATAAAAAGTTACCTTTCGAATCGGCTACAAGAAGTTAAGTTTGGTGATAACTACTCAAGCCTAAAACCAATTACATCAGGTGTGCCGCAGGGCTCTATTTTATTTTCCATTTTTATTAATGATATTGTTGAGTGTTGCTAAAATTCGTCGATTCATCTCTATCTTGATGACACTCAGATCTACCTGTGAAGGCCAATAGGTCTTATTGAAGATTTGATAGCAAGGCTTAATGAAGGCCTCACTAGTATTTCTAACTGGTCCAAATATAACAACTTGAAATTAAATGAGTCGAAAACGAAGGCGATTGTTTTTTCTCATTCAAAATATGGCCTTACTTCTTTGCCGACGATATTGATTAATGAAGTAAATATTAACCTTGATGACATAGTAACTAACCGGGGTTTCATAAATACAAGATTACCATGCGTTGACCATGTAAACTTTGTTGTAAACAAGATATACAGGGTTGGCCATATTAAACTGACCCATTGAGTAACCCTATAACTTTTTACTGTAATTTGAAATCTAAGGTTTACGTCAACAAGCCAAAGACACTAGGCGCACTTAAGGCCAATATCCGACGGGAAATAGCCGCCATATCGGCCGAGACGCTGGCCAAAACTATGGAAAACGCCGAAAAACGGGCACATTACGCTATACGAGCTAAGGGCGACCACTTGCGCGATATCATATTCAAAAAGTGATGTAAACGAATCTCCTTGAACTAAATTAAATGTTTTTCACAATGAAACACAAAAAAATTTTTCTTTTTCCATATTTTTTTAATAATCACATGGGTCAGTTTAATATGGCCAACCCTGTACATATCCAAATACGTGCTAAGGGCGACCACTTGCGCGATATCATATTCAAAAAGTGATGTAAACGAATCTCCTTGAACTAAATTAAATGTTTTTCACAATGAAACACAAAAAAATGTTTCTTTTTCCATATTTTTTTAATAATCACATGGGTCAGTTTAATATGGCCAACCCTGTATACGATTCTTAGACAGCTATATTGTACTGTCTATTTACTACCACGACAAACTAAATTAAAACTGGTTAGATCATTCATTGTTCCGCATGTATCAAACGCTGAATTAGTATATTGCAGGCTTGATAATAATTCGAAACATAAATTGCAAATCGCTTTAAATAATGCAGCGTGTTCTGTGTTTGAAAAAAGGAAATATGACCATATATCTCTTTATTCAAAACAGATTCTTGGCATAACCTGGGATCGTATCTCAAAATACGCGCTCTTATATTCCTGCATAAATTAATATACACACAAAAGACATTGTAACTGTATAAGAACATTAAACAATGCCAATGCTTCCGAAAATTGAATCTCATTGTTACGACTTATACTTACTTGGAATCAGAGCACATGTTATTTGTTAGTGCCATAAAACTATGGAATTTCATACCCACTACAATAAAGCTTATAGAACAAGCAAGGTGTTTTAAAACTGCAGTTTCTAACTATAATATAATACTTCAAACCAAAAACACTGAAATATTCCACAAAATCGATTTCTATAAAGAAAAACCTTTCAAAACAGTCTTGACAACTGATTGTCAATTTTGAAGCTAATTTGTCATATGTGAACGGGTAGATTAATTTTAAATTAATTGCGGATTTATTGCTAATCACTGCATATATGATCATACTTTAAGTGAACTGACTTCCGTGTATTTAGTGATTGAAAAGAAGATTGAACGGAGGAAAAAATAATAGAAGACAAATATAACAATAGAGAAAATAATATCTGCCATGTGAGAAGAAGATTAGG
Source organism: Anastrepha obliqua (assembly GCF_027943255.1). Lineage (NCBI taxonomy): Eukaryota > Metazoa > Arthropoda > Insecta > Diptera > Tephritidae > Anastrepha > Anastrepha obliqua. Next base: position 144,227,657 of record NC_072894.1, read on the forward strand.
AAAAAATATGTCTGTTTTCGTCATCCAAGTTAAGAGCTTTTGTAGGCTTAGACAGCGTTTTGCAAACGGTTTTGAGTTCCCTAAATAGTTTAGCAGGGCTTCAACTTTATTAATTAAATCTTTCTATCAAATGACTTCACTTATCCACGTTTGCCACTTGAAAGAATAATTCGAGTCTAAAATAAATATAATATAGTAGGTACATAAAAAAAAACATTTATTACCATTTAAATTATTTAGATGTGCAAATAAAGTATATAAAAAGAAAATAAAATAATACTTATTTCAAATATTTGGATTGACATAGCTATTTCACACTATCTTTTATACAGATTTTGGATTTTCCATAACGTTTAAATAATAATACAGGGTGGCTGATGAATTTTGCTACATTAAGAAACTCAAATAACTTTTTTTTAGTGTATGGAATTCATTTATTTTTTTTTCAAGTTGAAGGTCATTAAATTTTATTAAATGTAGCTTAACTATTGTAGTTTTAAAAATAATTGAATTTAAATGCCCCCCATGCTCGTTGACACAAGTGCGGCATCTTAGTAAAAAGTTGTTCATTGCTGCTTTGAGAGTTGCGACAGGAATAGCCGCAATTGTTGCCCGAATGGATTGTTTTAGTTCATCCAAATTTGTTGGCTTTGTTTTATAAACTTCTTGTTTACATAAACCCCACAAGAAAAAGTCAGGTGCAGTAAGGTCAGGCGACCTGGGGGGCCAACGAAATTCGGAGTTTCTTGAAATCAGTTTATTGGGAAATTTTCGTCGCAACTCTGTCATAACAGTCTGGCCTATGTGAGACGTTGCCCCATCTTGTTGCAACCACACAGAGTTGAAAGGAATTCTCTTTCGGCGTAGTTCTGGATAGAAAAATTCTTTCAGCATTTTCAAATAACGGTCTCCAGTAACCGTAACGGTGTGACCATTTTCTTCAAAAAAATAAGGCCCGACAATACAGCGTGAAGAAACCGCACACCACACTGTCACGCGAAGAGGATGCAATTCCGTCTCGTGGAGTATCTGTGGGTTAGAAGTACTCCATATTCGACAATTTTGTTTGTTCACATTGCCGTTTAAATCGAAATGGGCCTCATCAGACATGAAAAGGCAGTTTAACATGTTTTGGTCTTCTTCCACCATTTGCAGGATCTTCTGGCAAAATTCCAAGCGAATCGGCAAGTCTGCTGCATTCAGTTTGTTAACCATTTGAATTTTGTAGGGAAATAAGTCTAAATCTTTGTGCATTATTGTTTGCAAAGACTGTCGGCTGACACCAAGTTGAGCAGATAAGCTTCTTGTTGAAACCCTTGGATTGGTTTGTATAGCTGCAGCTACAGCAGCGATCGTTTCCTCCGTCCGAACTGGTGGGTTTCGATGATAAGGCCTTCTTGCGACTGTTCCTTGCTCAGCAAAATTATTCATCAGTCTCATTATGGTCCATCTGCTCGGGGGATCGCCGCCAAACATCCACCTGTACTCTCTCTGTACCAAAACTATGGACTCCAGTGCGTGATAGCGGCGGACTATCCAAATTCTTGTTTGCGTGTCCCAGTTATCCATTTTAATAAATTTTAAAGATCAATCTGCAAATTAAAAGAAAAATGGAACAGATAACTTAAAAAGAAAAAAAAGTTATTCAATTTTTTTTTTGGTAGCGGCTTTCATCAGCCACCCTGTATAATAAATTTAGCAAGAATTTAAATTTAATTTGAATAAACGATCTTGGTCTTTATATTTTTATTGCTTAAGACTACAATGTGTGTTTGCTCGCGCTGCGAATCGTTTTCCAGTTTTTATGTTGTCCTCCTGTTTCGTTCTTTCGTAATCAGAGTTGCCATCGGCTCGTTCGATCAGTCTGGTTGGCACACATTGCTTTGCCAGATCAAACATAGCTGAAATATTTCTCATGGCATACCTCCTTGCAGGGCACAATATAATTGGCTGTCTTAGATTCTAATTTGTTTTTTAAGAATATTCAATAAATAATTAAAAAATTGTCATTCAGCCGCAGCTTAGCAATATGGCAACATCATTAAGTTATTTATACGATATTACAGTTATTTACAACGATGGCTCATTTGAACCGTTTATAATTTTGGAAATTCGTTCCCAAAATTTACAAACGCCTTTTCATTAAAACACGAAAAACTTTTACTTCAGTGCGCACTTATTCATAATTTCCAGTGCCAAAATACGAGCATTGTTAAATAAGACGAATTATGTTATAAGTACTAACGTTGCTAAAATAGAGTCCAAGGAACCTCCGAAAGATTATAGGACCAGTTTTGGTCCAAATGGGTTTTGAGTTTTTGTTGTAATCATGTCGCAATTTCGTATTGCATTATTCTTTAAAAGACTTGACGTGTTAAATATGCACAAGTAAAATGTTTAACAAAAAAATTAAATATTTACATGCAAGCGGAAATGGGACTGAAATGAGCAGACGTCAGTTCAAAAGAATAGGAAGGCTTCGCAATCATAGGGAAACTGACTGAAGAATACAATTTTTACAATCACTAATTTTATAAATATTAAATAAAATTACAAAATTGCTTTCAAATCAAACACATATTTTGAATGAATGGGTATTCCTATGCTCTCTAGTATACCCGCTTCTGTCGTGCTAGACAACCCCTTCCTGGATTTAAAAATGTTTTTCGGCTTCCTACTACGATGTTTATTACATTTACAACATTAAGCTTACAGCAGCATCAGCCTTAGTGAACAAAGTACCACCGAAAGTAAGTACATAAGTACATACGAATACATACTAACAGAAAAAAATATCCAATGACTCTAATTAGTCAATTTCGCCTCCTCTAAAGTAATCTTCTGGTAAAAAATAAAATGGAAAAAATACTTAGTTCCATAAATACGTATGTATGTAAACGCTCCCAGATAAATATAAATGCATTTATGTTTGTAATTTATTGTCTGTGCAAAAACAAGAATTGTAAGAAACCTCTGCAGGCACTTTGTTCACTCTATCAGCTTTTGTAAAGCTTTAGTATTAGGCATTTACTGCTGAGTAGTAGAACGAGGGACGTTCAAAAAGTAATCGAAAAAACTTAAGAGTTGATGCTCGAGATACATACATTTGTTGTTGCTGGAGTAAACTTTGCGAAATACCTTTAGAAAATAATAATTTCTTTTTTGTTTTGCTTACTTTCCCCTACTTTTGGAAAATTTTAAAACCATTAAGTTAATTGTTGTTGTTGTAGCAGTTTGTTAAACCCTGTCAGTGCAATGTAGTTATCCGTCGTCTTCGTCTGGCTCATCTAACGGTACACCTAGGAAACTTGCTGTTTCGACAGTTTGGGTCCAGAGGGAAAGGTCAGTTAGTTATTCTATATTAGTTGATGTAACAGTTTAGAAAACTCTACATAGTGCGGTGAAGTCATTGGTCATCGTTCTCCATCTAATCCAACGGAAGACACAGGAAACAGGCTGCTTGGACAGGGTGAGATCAGAGGAAGAGAAATGTTAGATGATCTTATATCTGATTCTGTATACTGAATGGCCAGTTAGTCTCAGTATTCAATGCTCACTGTGTACATAAAACATTTAAAGAGAGAAAGATTTGATTTGATTTTGATTTTGATTCCTTAGATGGGTCGTTCCTGGCAATCAATGGGGAACCTCCTGCCCTAAAATAAACTCCTCATAAAACCTATCGAAAACAGAGGAAAACAAAACATAACGAGGAGTGTTTGCTAATTTATATGTGTACATATGTACATTTCCACCTGCATAAAAGTGCCGCCAAAATTGAAAAACCAAAGAAGTAGTAATTTTACATTTTTATCTTAATTTTGCAACGGTTTGAAGATTTTCAGCACGTTTTTTGATATTTGTTACATGAAGGAATATTTTTTCTAACGACAAGATTATGACCTTTAAAATATATCAGTATTAGTTGTTTTATGGATTTTCTCTTTGGGCACTTATTGAACGACCTTCGTACTTTCAACCATGCTATCTTTTGTCCTCCGTTTGCAATGTATCCCACTTTTTCAAGCACAAGCGTAGTTAGCAAATTGATGTAAGCTGTTAATGTGTATCCAGGAGCTATTTTCCCGTACATCGTCTCCATTCCGTAGGTTTATCGACTTTTGTTAATTCACAAAGTAAGAATACATATTACACATAACTACAATACAATTACACAATACTAATACGGCTATGCAAGATGACGTTGCTCAACACCAGCAGCGCCGTCAGAATTGGGAAGGACCTCTCCAAGCCGTTTGATACCAAACGAGGTTTCAGACAGGGTGACTCGCTGTCGTGTGACTTCTTTAACCTGAAGTTGGAGAGGATCGTACGAGCCGCAGAACTTTAGCGCTCAGGCACAATTTTTTATAAGAGCGTTAGTTCTGCCTTCTCCAAACTGGATAAAGAGGCACAGTGAATGAGTTTGGTGGTGAATGAAGACAAAACGAAGTACCTCCTGTCTTCAAACAAACTCGCGTATCGGCACCCACGTCACTGTAGGCAGTTATAATTTCGAGATTGTAAAAGACTTCGTTTATTTAGGAACCAGCATTAACACCGATAACAATATCAGCCTGGAGATCCAACGTAGAATCTCTCTTGCCAACAAGTGCTACTTTGGACTAAGTAGGCAAATGAGTAGTAAAGTCCTCTTTCGACGAAGAAAACTAACACTCTACGAGTACAAGGCTCTCATCATGCCCGTCCTAACGTATGGCGCAGAAGCTTGGACGATGACAACATCCGATGAAGCGACGCTTGGAGTGTTCGAGAGAAAGATTCTGCGTAAGATTTTTGGACCTTTGTACGTTGCCAACAGCGAATATCGCAGACGATGGAACGATGAGCTGTATGAGCTTTACGACGACATAGACATAGCGCAGCGAATAAAGATCCAGCGGCTACGTTGGCTGGGTCATGTCGTCCGAATGGATACAAACGCCGCGGCTTTGAAAGTATTCGATGCGGTACCAGCTGGTGGTAGCAGAGGAAGAAGAAGGCCTCCTCTGCGTTGGAAAGATCAGGTGGAGAAGTACTTGGCTTCACTTGGTGTGTCCAATCGGCGCCGGGTAGCACGAGAAAGAAACGACTGGCGCGCTTTGTAAAACTCTGCTAAAATCGCGTAAGCGGTTATCGCGCCAATTAAGAAGAAGAATAATACATATTAAACTTTATTACGTCTTTTGCAACAACTAATCGTGTAGTCATTGATGGACTACCCAATGAAAAGACCTGGATGACAAACATTTCCATGTGTTTATGTGGAACATTCATAAAGTGTTGTTGAATTGCCTTATTATTTATTGTGCGGCCTTTAAAAAGAGCTCAAACATTTTTTAGACACGTTTCTCCACAATCGACTTCAGTTCCCATCACGAAATTCCCTTTATGCCCTTTACTGACTACTGACTGAAAACAAGTGCCTCGAAATAGTAATTTAGGTTTTGGAAAGAAAAAATGTGGGAGTCGTATGTCGTGAATACCATGATTTTTCGATGGTATTTGTTCTTGGCTAGAGATTAGTTTACAATAATAGTTATTGTTGTGAGATGGTGCACTATCGTGGTAAAATACCACTTTTTTCCGCCAAATTTGTCCTTTTCTCTTACTGTTCAGGCAATATAATTTATTTTGGTCTGATCTTTTTTTAAATTTTAGCAATCTTAAACGCCCTCTTAGTTTTAAATAATCATTCTCCGTTCAGATCATTCCATGACTTTGTTAATGTAAATGGCCTGTATCTTCAAAATGGCAAGCATATTAAAATATATTGTGTTTTTCCTATATCCTTAGTACTATGATTTCACATTAAAATAAATAAAAAGCTATTTTTTTTCAAATAGAAATTATTTGAAAACTTACATGCTACAATATTAAGGTCATAAGAACTAAGTACTTCCAAGGAAGGCAGCCGTTGGAGCAATCGAAGCATTTTGAATCGACTGTTGTTCATAACCACAACCTGAAACATAAATATAATTTAATTGTTTGTGAAAGAGAAAATATAGAAAAGAAAATATAGATGAAATGGTTGAAGTCTTGGCTACCGTTATGTCTGGAGCTCGTTTTACTGAAATAAACATAGTTCTTCGTTTTAAAGATAGTTATAGGCCTCTGTGGAGCATTGACAAGTTAACTCCTATTCGGCATTTTTGTGAAAAACGGATTGCAAATCTAATCAACGAGAACGTAACGTTAGATGAACATCTAATCCGTTTTCATGGTAGATGCACAAACTTTTGTTTAAATCTCCTAATTTATTTATGGAAAGCCTCGATTAATTCTCAGCCAGAGAAAAATAAGTGACAACGCGTTGTATTAGAGCCTGTAATATTACAACCGACCATTTCTTTTTAACATACATACATATAACTTGGCACAAAATATTACTCGTGTTGGCTCTGTACGAAGTAACAGAAGGTGTCTTCCAGAGTGCAGTACTAAAAAGAGGACCGTCGATTATCTGCTTTTAAGTAGGTTTTTCAGCCAGCAAGTTTCGCTTAAGCAATGTGGGCCTAAGCAATATAAAATGGAAGAAACTACCTGAAATTATTGGATACTACAACCAAAGAATTGTAGTTACAATAAGTTATTTAGTAGAAACTTACTGTTCTATACTCCTCGATGGGGGGCGCTTTCCATTGGTGCTTTCTGTCAAGGTGAAGTACCTAGGTCTAATCCTTGACAGAAAGGTAACGTGGAAGCCCAACATTGAGGAGAGATTAAGGAAGGCAACAATCACCTTGTATGGATACAAGGGCGCAATTGGCAAAAGATGGGGTCTCTCGCCTAGAGTTGTATTTTGGCTCTATACTATCATAATAGAGCCAATCTTGTTATATGGAGTCGTTGTCTGGTGGAACTTACTGGAGAGGACGACATCAGTTAAAAAGCTAGAGAGAGTTGAAAGGTCTGCACTCATTGAAATCAGTGGAGCGCTTCAAACTACTCCTACTCTAGCGCTTAATGTAATGTTAAATGTCGTACCTATAGACATCGCAGGCAGAATTGCCGCTGCATGTACCGCAATCAGACTGAGGGGCTTGGGCTATAAGCTCAATTTCACATATGGGCAATCAAGCATCCTCAGAAACTTTGAGTTCATCCCCTCGTCGACGGATCAGTGTGTGCCCTCGCTTCGTCCAAGCGGAACTTTCTCTACACATATTCCATCACGAGAGGAGTGGACTGGGGGCGACACTTGGGGACAGGGCCTGGTTAACCTGTTCACGGATAATTAACTTAAAATTAACTTGACTATCTAGAAATGCGGGGAAAAATTAGAATTCAACATAAACATGTCCCATAACTATTTTAAATTATACCTACTTTACTAGGAAAAATGCATTTTGATTGAAAACCAACACATAACTCAGAACATTCTCCCACAAAAGAAGAAAACAAATTAAGCAACTGACAAAAATTGCTTTAAGATAAGAAATACGAACAAGAAGCACAAAGCGTGTCGCCAGTACAGGAGACAAGTTCCCTTCTCTCTGCCGCGGCAGCCCTTCTCCCACGAACAAAATGTTTCCCTTCCAAATGTTTCCGTGTGTAAATGGGCACTTACTTGCGTAATAACTGTTAAGAAGATATAATAAATATTTACACCGATAGCGAAGTGGTAATTAGGGCCCTAGGCTCTATTATGGTGCATTCGAAACTGGTCAGATAATGCCTGGTCTCTCTCTCGATTGCATCAGAATTCTTCGATACTCGTATAAAGATAGGTTGGCCGACGAGCTGGCCAGACAAGGGACCTGTGAGGTAGTGTGCCCGCGAATGGAGGGGATCGGGATCCTCTTGACAACCTGCATTCTGCTCCTGGAAGGATGGGCTTTGCACCAACTCAGCGAGCACTGGGCAAGTACACGAACGTGTAAGGTCGCGAAGTCCTTCTGGCCACGTTTGGATAGGAGGCGTTCGAGGGATATTCTGAGGATAACAAAATATTATCTCTGAAATTTCGTGGGGATCCTCACGGGGCACTATACGCGGGGTATACATGCCGTGAGACTCGGAATTACTTCCAGCCCTTTTTGCGTCAGCTGTATGGAGGATGAGGTGGAATCATCTCAGCACCTGTTCCCTAGCTGCCCAGCTCTCGCGGGACTAAGATTCAAGCATCTTGGCTTTCATTTCTTTTCTGCGCCTGCTGATACAGCAGGTCTTGATAACAATAAACTGATGAACTTCATCAGCAGCATAAAGAGGCTAACACAAACGCAGACTAGTCACCGTTCATAGTCCAGAAGCACTCAACCCTCCACACCCCTTTCCCTTTCGTCCTATCGTGATTTTTCCTTCACCTCTTTTTCCCCTCTTGCAATGATACGAGTATCACAAAGGATGAACCAAGCTTCTTTCGTCCAAGTGGGCCCACTCTTTGGGCAGCCATTACTATCTAGCCTAACCTAACCTACTTTTGTATAAGGCAAATAAAGGTATTTTTATCAATTTTATTGATACATCCGCTCCTAAGCGAAGACTTTATTCAGAAGACCTTGGATTAGTTATCGAGATAGAGCATATGTGGTGTAGAGAACGTGTTCGAAGATCGTGAGTATCGGCGGATACAAATATTTAAAAAGATAAGAGCAAAGTCCAAACAACTCATCACATTCACGGCTAAACTTCACCTTAAATAGATAACGAGTCAAAGAGTGTCATACGCCATTTTTCCATCTAGATATCGTGGATGGTGCTCGAATGTGATATGCGATTGCAGTGTACCCTCACCATCGAACTACGGTTTGGGATCAAATCACTTTTCCGTAAATTTGGTATAAAATGTTTGCAGATGTTTCTATTTCAATTTTCAAAATTTTTGGGGTTTGAATAGTTTTCCTAATGTAGGAAAATAGTTTTTCAATCAGGTGAAGTAAGAAGTGTGGAATGTTTTCGCTGCATGCCTTTAGTGGATCATATCTCACGTTGTAAAAATTATGTCATATTGTATGGCAATGTAAAGGTAACATGACGCTTACAAAAAAATCGATACTTTTGTTGAAGTTAAAAGAAGCGTGTTTGAAAGTTAGGTGTTCAAAGTAAAGTTAAAAACAGCGATAATTCGATATCAAAGCGACTAAAGTAAAAGAATTAGAGCTACTTAGGGGCCCACTAAGTATTCAACGGAAAAGCAACACTCATGGAAATCATCGATCGGATTAGATGTTGATCGACTTTATACTTTCCTAAAGGTAATGGAGACACCGACCAATATATACTAGTATATATATATGTATATATATATATATATGTATAATTAAATATACATAATTGGCGCGTACTCTCTTTTTGGGTGTTTGGCCGAGCTCCTCCTCCTAATTGTGGCGTGTGTGTTGATGTTGTTCCCCAAATGGAGGGACCTACAGTTTTAAGCCGACCCCTAATGGCAGATATTTCAATGATGAGCTTTTTCATGGCAGAAAAACACTCGGAGGTTTGCCATTGCTTGCCGGGGGGCGGCCGCTATTAGAAAAATATTTTTTCTTCATTTTGGTGTTTCATCGAGGCGGCCGCCTATTATTAAAATTAAAACACCATTTCAAATGGGGAGAGAGCTTTAAATTTGTTTACCATTTTGGTGTTTATTCTCACATTTCATTTCAAATACAATAGTTTTTATAATTCTTAAAAATTGATATTTATGATGATAATTTCAATAGAAGAGTTCCATCACACAACTATTGAACAACACTAATTTTTTTCTCGTTAAGGTATTCTTAAAATTTGTATTACTTTATCAATGTATCAATTATAATATGGCGGCCGCCATAGCCAAATGGGCTGGTGCGTGACTACCATTCGGGAATGTGTAAGTTCGAACAAGTTTTTTGTTCAGATAACCTACTTTAGGTTTGGTCTGAAATTTCAGACCAGGCCATTTTAATGATTCGAGTTAAAACATTTTTGTCTTCAAAATGTTGCCGACTCTTAAAACCTTACGAACAAGCCATCCCCATAGGTTTTCAATAATGTTCAGTCCTGGGGAATACAGTGGCCATGCCGTGATCCAAATCACATTTTGACAACACAGGTGCATTATCCTGTTGAAGAATCTACTTAATACGTCCAAATGTTTCACGAATCTCGAGGAAAGATGTTTCCAAAAGCCTTTATAGCTGTTTCCCGTCATTTTGTGGCCTACAATCTTCAATTCAAACCCGCCATAATACGATATCGCTCCCCATACTATAACATAACCTCCACGATTGTGAGGTCGACTCAAGTGCCTTTCCTCCTTCCTTAAGTCAAGGAAATAGTAATTGTATCCATCCGCCGCCCCATCCAGATTAAACTTCTTTTCGTTACTAAATATTACTTTTTTCCAGTCATCGGGATCGTTATATGTAACAGAACTCCAAGCCATGTGGTCCATTGCAAAATCGGGGCGGTGTTCTCTGCGAAATTTATTCAAAGGTGGTTTTTTGTAATTTGTTATGCTTCAGATGTGGCACTTTTAGAGTAGAAACCACTGCCATTTTTTTAATTTCTTGCTGTTGAAAGGGCGGAATTTGATTTAATCCTAAGGATTTTGCGGGTTTCCGTTCCTTTGCGGGTGTTTAAGCCATCGTAGATCTGCCCTTGTAGTTTGCACTTGGACTTCGACCAATCTTTTTGGCAATTTGGCGATTTAAAATTCCCTCAAAGGTCAAGTTATCGATTTGTTCTTTTTCGCGATTTGTTAAACGTTTCTGCTTTCTCATTTTATTAGAATTAAAAAGTTTTCCACCAAAGACAATAAATGCTTAAAAAACGATCTCTTTTCATACATTTAATGCGCAATTAATTTAGGCAAACTGAGTGGATTTATTCAAGTGAATCGATAAATCAAGCACACTATTACAATATTACTGGATGGAATAATATATATGGGGCATTCTTCGCCAACCGGACACCCCCATCTGCCCAGAACAGTTTTTATAAAAAAAATTTTTCCCTATGCCGAAATAAAAGCTTATGTCATGTACTTTAATTTGTCATGTGGCACTTTTTAAATATTCAAGATGGACCTACTTTTCTAAAGGGATTAATGCATCGATCTCTTCTCGATTTTCCCGACATTTTTTAGGCGATAATAGTTCTAAAAAGAACTGTTTGACAGATTTATTTTTAATAGTTTATTCGTTTAGACTTTTCTATAATTTGTTCAAATTATTTCTGTACCGTTTGACATGTGAAATACATCAAGAACTAGTGCTGTTAATGAAACAGTCGAACGTTGCGCCAGAATCTCTCTCTCTACTTTTCTTAACAAACTACTTCATTTTTTTTGGTGTTTTCCAACATATTTGTCAATATTCGTCGTCCATCTTGAAAATTTAAAAAGTGCCACATGACAAATTAAAGTACATGACATAAGCCTTTATTTCGGCATAGGGAAAAATTTTTTTTATAAAAACTGTTCTGGGCAGATGGGGGTGTCCGGTTGGCGAAGAATGCCCCATATATATACATATTTATATTATGAATTGGTATATATGTATATATATATATATATTACGCTTAATATTGCGAAATATGTATATTATTTACCATCTCTTCGCTCCAACTTCCAGCAAGCGTGACGTCAATACAAGTATAATATTTCTATATTTCAAATATTTCTAAAGCCATTGGTCATTTTATGCCGACAAAGATACACTCGAATAATTAGTTTTGCTCCGTCCTGACATCGAAGGCAGTTTACTGATACTCTCTTTGGGTATTTGGTGCATTCAAACTTCACTATTCCGCACTACTCCATTCCATTCCACAACTCTAATCAAGCCAAGGAGGCAATGTCGTCCACTTGTTTTGGTTTTACTATTTTTTTTTAACAGACGCTTTGCTCCAGCGCCGCATTACTGAAAGTTGAATTCCGTCTTTTTAGCGCATTTATGCAATTATACTCGATTTAACATTCAAACACACATCAAACACATTTTCAAAAGTAAATTAAACTAATTACGTGTAATTTTCTTGTCTGTTCTGTCTTTCAGAAGTTGCTGCAGTGTTTTCGTTGTTGTGTACGCACCCTGATTCCAACTTCACACGAAAGGTTGATGCCACCGAAACCGGTAAGACGCGTACAAATTACGTGAATGCCAACGTGAGCACAACACGAAAATGTTAAAACTCACAAAAACGACGTGATCGGAACAGCAAAAAGTAAACTTAATTAGAAACATTTGTCGCACGTCTTTACCTCTGTGAACACCTAATAAGAATACACTGGAACAGCACAACCTCTACTTCCGATATTAAGATCAGGCTAAATGTAATAAAATTGCGATTAAAATAAAGCCTCTGACACTAGCAGCTGCTAAACTAAAAGGAAGAAAAAAGCGGACTAGGACTTAAAAAAGTGGCGTGAGGCAGTGGATTCCACTAACCGCCAGCAGGCGTTCTTCTTGCCAGTCCTTATGGCAATATAGGCCAATAAGCTACCAAAATAGTCATTCCGTAAACAAGCGGAAACGCTATTTATAACATCAGGGCTGTGATATACCAAAAAAGAAAAGATATCAAAATAAAAACACAGATACACAAATGCACAAAAAGCTTGAAAATAAGAACAACGCAAAGGCCAAATAAACTAAAATTGCTAAAAACAGAACAAAAAACGCAAAAAAGGCAGATCATATGGATACACGCTCATATATACACACGTATGTATATATGAATTGGTATTTCTAAGCCATAGGCAACATTTGCTCACGAGCAACAGCGCATAAAAGTGTCCATAGTAGTAGATTTTCTCTTATGCGGCCACCGGCTGAGAAAATTGTTTTTAATACGACAACAAAACGACCTAACTATTGCATATTGAAGCTCTAAGTAATTTCGCAAAGAGGCAACAGAACGGCTACGTCAGCGTTATAGGACTTGGCAACTCGTTGGTCTGCAAACCGATGGTAGCGGGACTTAAAGGCAATAAATGACGTGCGCCAAATTGCCGTCAAGTTTATTTTGAAGTACTTTCGGGTGGGGTACGAACAAGCATATGCCCAACTCCATCTGGATATGTGTGTGCGTTGAGGTTTCTGTTTTGCAGCACACACATTTATTAGCCGAGGTGCTATGAAGAAAAAGAGCAATCGACAACAAAGCACATACTGACCGTCACTAACGAAATAGGTTGGTCAACCTAAGTGTAATTTATAAAAACGAACTGCCAAATCCGGTACACGCAGCAAAGTTGCAAACGGTCTGAACGCTTACGCACATTTTCTATTTTTTGTTTGCCATTCGTTTTGAAAACTATTAACACGCACCCGAATGACCGGGTGTAGGTTCGCACATATACAAAGGCACTCATAAGCTCTCAGGACCGCATTCAAGCACACTCATCGCGATATCATTAATTTAGAACGGAAAATCGACGACGACCTCTGCAACAACAATGGGCATTGCAAAGAGTATAATTTCAGCTAAGGCAGCAGCACAGAAGGAGGAAGTGAAACATTCAAGTTCATCGCTGTCATCGTTAATCACATGTTTTATATCCTGTTTCATTGTGGTTGTGAGTTTCATCTCTCCTCAAACAGCAGCGGCAGACACAGCAGCAACATCAGCAGCAGAAATGACAGCTAAGGTAGTTACAGTGAATCACGGTGGCGAAGATATTACTTCCACCATTGTTGGCCAAGGTGGCAGTCATCTGGGGGCATCTAGTGGTGGTGATGGTGGCGGAGTTGGTGGGAACGGTTTGAGCTGGGATCATGCCGTCGATTTGAATGCGGATTTTCGCATTTTATGGACAATCATTAATCAGGATATTACGTTCGAAATACAAGCACGTACGCTGGGTTACGTTGGATTTGGATTCTCGCCTGATGGCAACCTTGCTGGCTCTGACATCGCCATCGGCTGGGTAGACAAGGGTCAAACATATTTTCAGGTAAGCTTAACAACACTTACATAGGTACATTTCACCCACCCACTCAAATATCTGGCACACGCAGTTGATAAGTGTTTTCACGCTTATTCTCGCATTTATGCTCCGAGCGCATTTATCTTTATGGTGTCTAAATTGTATCCCTATCATTAGTTGTGTGACCTCTGTGCGGGAATACATGTGAATTGGAGAAGGTTGGGTTCATACCTTTTCACGCTTCACTCCTAAGTTTTTTGAATTATAACTTCAATTTAGACCGACAATTGTTTATGCTCTGGAAATTTTATAAATATCGGCAGCAAAGTAGGCAAAGTTGAATCGTTTGGAAAATAGGGAGTTAAAGAAGGTGCGAATTGTGTTAATAAAATTATGTATGCTTCATTTCCCATTTTTTTTAAATATGTTAGGAATAATCAAACGTTATGTATCTATAAATGTAGTTACTATTTTTTACTTCTATAATATTAATAAGCCGTTATAAAATTGGAATAAATATAGATATAAATACACAAATTATTCTATGCGTGCTTAGTTTAATATTACATTTATGCTTACTTTCAAAGCCCGGTGTGCATACAAGCATAATATATGGAGTTCCCACTCAATAAAAAATCCGAGATTTCATCGTGATATGTTTTCAAATCATTTATAACTACCTAATTTAGTTCTTTTTCGAAATTCCTCACTTAAAATTTGACTTCTTCTTGATTGGCGTATTAACTACTTTACCGATTTTAAGAGGGGGGTAACGTTAATTCATGGAAAAAAGGCACATTTTTATGATTTTTTTTTTTTGATGACACAGTTAAAATTTATTCGTCAAATCTTTTACTACATAAAACTATAGCATTTGAAGTATATTTTGTGAAATTTTCATCCAAAAATATTTAAAAATACGGCAATGGCAGAAATTATTCGGACGCATCTCAAAAAAAAGTAGTTTTGCGGTGCCCCTCATGACTCGGTGTTAAATCATCTGAAATCAAAAAACCAAAATTATTTCGTTAGATAATCGTTTTCTCCGGGTAACGCCGAGAGGGTTTTTTGAAATTAAAAATTTTTCGATTTTTGGGAACACGTTGAAGTCAAAAACACGATTTTCGCGTAAAAAATCGGTGAATTAGTTACCGTAAAAACAAAAGTATCAACAAATTCGAAAAAAAACTCTTCGGCGTTACCTTGTAAAACATCTACAGAAAAAGTGTTCGAAATTTCAAAAGGATCGGTGCAGTAGTTTCAAAGTTATGAGGGGCACCGACTTTGAAAACGTAAGTTGTGGGAAAAACGCTTTAAAGTACAAATGGCGCGCGGTTGAGCCAGGTAGGTAGCAACACTTACATGGCTGTATCTTTGTAAGTTTTGCTCCGATTCATCTAAAATTTTCACAGAATATTCTTGAAAGGTTCTTCATTTAAAAAACCAAATAAAAAAAAATGCACAAAAAAAATTTAAAAACGTTACTCCCCCTTAATCGAGTTAAAAATAGTGATAACTGATAGTATTTATGTAGAAACGCCGAGGTAGTCTTTAAAAATTTTATTCTTTCTTCTTTTGCTAGCTAGTAAAAGTTTGGAACTGCTGAATATTTTCTTGATGTCTTTATAGAGCTCATCATCCCTGCTCTGTGGTGTTCGCCATTAATACGAATACTTAAAAAAAAATTAATAACGAAGCACATAAAATTTATTTTTGCAATAAAAATAAATAGAATCCAAATCACGATGGAAAAAATAAAGAGATTTAATCACATGAAAATTTTTATTTGATTTCGACTCGTCCCTTGATTGAGGGATTTTTTTCTTCCCCCCGTGGGAGTTTGAGTCTATACTTATAGATATAAAGATGTGCTGCCCCACTCAACCGCTCTTGTGGCATCGTATTTTTTTTATTAAGGGTAATATTTTGATTAATTGATTAAGGGCAAATATTTTCCATTTGTTTTTGTGTAAAATTTCTTTCAGAGTCGTCAATAATTGCAAGTAATTTAATTATGTCCTAATTCTAAGAAGATTGTTAAAAAAATCCTCGATGGCAGTTCTACATTGAAACTTTGCCTAGGCAATTACCAAAACAAACGATAATTTTTGATTCACTTGATAAATGTCGCACTATGGACCCCAAACCTCCTCGGTCGCGCGAGTAGATTTAAAAAGCGTCTTTATTTAATGGCATGAAGCTCTTCCACTAAACTAAAGTTACTATCTGTAATTTTATAGATTTCAGTCGAATTAAGCCTTATGCTGCATCGTTGGATAAGATTTTTAGTCGCTGTTTGTGCGCTATTGCAAATTGCTTTGTTACTTCAGTCACAGTTTCTATGCCCAGATCACGATGAAAATTGCTATTCCTTGCATAGTAGGGCGCGTTTACTATGCTCCACAGGATTTTGTTTAGCGGACGTTGGATAGACTTTTGACTAACGCATCTCCAAACCGGTATTAGTAGTTGTTTGTAAATAAGCAATTTGTTGCGGAGTGATACGCTTGAGCATCTACCAATGAGATATATAGCTTATCTAATTTCAAATCAAGCTCTTCTGGTGTTTTCTTGAGGTTAGCTGTCTGGCGCAGTTTCGCATTAAGTCTTATTCCCACATGTTTGGGCTCTTCGCCGTATGGGATTATCGACGAATCGATGAAGAGTGGCTTGTAAGTAGTAGGGAAAACACTACTATATAACACATGGGCTGAAAAGTACCGGGCCTAATAAATAGATGGCATTCACCTCTTTTTCAGTTAGTACTAATCTTAAAAATACATTATATTCTATTCATTAGTTCGTGAGTTATTGCGCTGAGAGTGACGCTACTTATGCTATTTTCAAAACAATGGATCAAAAAGAATTTTACACTACTTCTTGATGGGGAAAAATACCGTTCAAGTGAAGCAATGGCTTGGAAAGTGTTACGGAGACTCCGCTCCATCAGAAACAACCATAAAACGATGCTTTGCTGGCTTCAAATGTGGTCATAGAGACACCGATGATGTACAACGCAGCGCACGTCCAGGGGGTAACTCCAGAAAACATCAATAAAATCCACACAATCGTTTTAAATTATCGAAAAGTAAAAGTATTTTTTCAAAAAGCTTGGATATTACTGAATATTGGCCTATAAGAAGACACTTCGTTTGGTGATTTACCAGGCCTATCGTGATAACTTCGGCGATATAGATACGACTATATAGATACGTACCTTAAGCTGAGGCATTTGTTAAATAGGTAATGCCATTTTTCGAAGGTCTTTCGCCGGGATTAAATCAAATCAGAGGGACTTTTTAATCTTCATTTTATTTATTTCCTTGTCAACTTTTTCTGGTGTAGCTTAAATAATATATCCATCATACTCAGGGCAACTTCCAACAGGTTGTACTTCATCAATGCCTTCATTAAGACTAAAGGTTTTTTCCAAATGCTCAGCAAGTAGATTCGCTTTTTGCTCGCTAGTCTTAGTCCAGTTGCTCTCGTAAAATTGAACAGGAGCGCTGTGTTGAATTGGTCTATTAAAAAATTTAGTCGCTTTCCACAAGAAATATTCTGTACTTTTATAAGCTGTGCACCCAGACAAAAATGCATTGAATACATCATTTTTAAATGTCTTAATCGCTGTGTGTAGCTATTTTCTTTTAATTCAATTTCGTTTTAATTTCTGGAGATCTGCTGCAAGCGTTTCCGTTTTTCTGCTACTAAGGGTGGATACTCTGATAAAGTGTGGATACTTTTTCTCATCAGGAGGCCAAGCAATGAGTTGTCTGTTGCCCTTTGGTTTTGTGCTGTAATTTGCGGTATTGCTCGGTGTGCCAGTAAATGGTCCGAGCTCAAGACAAAACCTTTAGTAAGAAACAAATGAGCTGCCTCAATATTTTTGTAGACGAAAAAATCAATAAAACCCGAGATTTTATTTGTATCCGTTCGCCAGTATAGGATTTGTATCGGTTTAGCACTAATTATAAAGCGACCTTGAAAACGATTGAAATTGGCCAACTAGTCTTTAGATTTCAGCTGGTGTCTGGTAAGACTGTAAAGAGCAATTAATATCAGAGGCTGTTTTAAAGTTTCAATGGAAACGGATGCATGTAGCTTGGAACTCCTTTTTGCAAATGTCCTCACCGGAATGATGTTTTATCGTATTTATTTATTAAAACCGATCTGAGTTGTAAAAGTCCCGCCTACAATTGTTGTATATTGTATATTAACATACCAACACATCAATCATTTCTTATTTGATAAAATCAGGTGTTTTTTTTCTGCATGAGAACTATCGATATCGATAACTATGGTGTGACAGCTGAGAATGGCAAACTGTGCTGTCATTTCTATTCAGTAAGGTTTAACGTCAGACCAATCCTTCCGAATTGTGGAAATTTACTTTGAAAAAAAATAAATATGCTCGTGAAGTTCATAGAGCACTGGCGGCATCATCCGTCCTTATTTCTTTCGAAATGAGGAAGGAGCTGCTGTTGCTATGAATAGCGAGCGGTATCGAACCATAGATGAAAGGATTCTTTATGAGGTTTGCACTTCGACCTCATGATCTTTTGTGCCGCCTACTCATCCAGTCCCAGTTCCCTTATTAAACTCAGGCTGCATGTGGCCAAAACGTCCCAACCTTCTCCGCGCTATAGCGTTGCATTCCTTGAGAAGGTGCATTGGTGTCTCCTGAAATTCGTCAGTAGACCAAGTCCCGATCTTGTGCAGATGACTACGCAGCCTGCAGTGGCCGATGAAAATGCTCACAGGTCAATAGGGTCTTGAGTGCCGTCTAACTGTCGCTCAGAATGCCAATTCGCTCATTCCGGAAATTTCTGTCTAAATTTATCTCCGCTCATAGACATCGGCATAGAATGCTTGGTTCTGGGGCCGTAAATTTAAGCGACGAGCCATCTGTGTACTAGTACAGGGTACACTCCTTTCCTTTCAGATGCAGGTCTACTCCAGTTTAACTTATCGAACAGTTCAATTCTGAACTTCTTTTCGAATTTGATGGCTTCAGTGATATGATCTCTGGGTAGCTAAATAACTATATGAAGCGGTGTCAGCTCAAGCATCACCTCCATCGTATCTTTAGGGCAGGTCCGCATCGCCCCCGTGATGTACACGCACGACTCCCGATGAGAGTGACTCTCAATGCCCAAGCGACCGCTTGTCTTATTATTTTGATGTACTTCCATCTCAGGATTCTTGGGCTACAGTCCAAGGATTTTCCTGCTAGACGTTTATACATAGATCATGACGGTCTTTGTTGCTTTGGACAAGGTTGCATCAGCATGCCTCTTCCACCTAAGCTGGCATCCAGGACAAAACCAACATACTTAGCTTCGCTGACCAAAGCAACACGGTCCATGCTGATCTCTCTCATTTCTGGTAAAACTTTTTTTCTGGTGAAAGGAATGATGGCTGTTTTGGCCGGGTTTATATTCAGACCCACCCTCAGAACAGCATATTTTTGTCAGGTTTAAAGCTATTTTCAATATATCGCAAATAATGTTCTCGAACCTGCCTCACGCTATAATTACAACGTCATCCGCATATCCCTGACAGCGGATTTCGTTGTTTGTCAGGAAGTGAAGCAGGTCGTCTACTACTAGGCTCCACACGAGGGGTGATAAGACCCATAAGAGCCATGCTGGCTGAAATTTTGTCTCCAAAAATTAATTAATTTAACATCAACGACATTTAGTTTTAATAAGACGGTAGGACTTTCCATAGAGCGTGCTTAACAATCGATTTATTGCAACATTTTAGTCACTATTGACACATACGACCAGATTTATTGGTAAACGTAGTCAAAAATTTGACTGATCGAGGGATCAAGCATATCAATACCATGAAATTATCTTCCGGATTATAATAAAAACTTTCCAACAATAATTGTTAGCGTTTTAAGCTCTCAAGGTCTTCAAAAAGCACCCTATATCCATATGTACATGTTAATGGAATGTAATTTTAGGTAAAGATGTATGTTTATAATATGCGCATGTATTTTATATTCAGTTATGCAAATTTGTGAGTAAGTAAATAGGTATATATGTGGCGGCACCCACATTAAACAATTTATATTTATATATATATTAATTTATGTAATAATAATAATAATAATTTATACAATAATTTTATATACCAAACTGTTCACTTAAAGGTTAATATTAAGTTCACTTGTATGCATGTGGAAGTTGGTTCTAGTCCATGCAACTGGGGAAAGTTACTGATCGCCATTCACTTGGGAGTGGCCAGGACGATTCTTCTGCATATGGTTCAAGCAGCTCACAACGTCCGGGATTAGCCCACGTATGCTCTGGGTAGCTTCCGTACACCCGCTCGGGAGTGAGCTAACGTGAGAAGGCGAAGCATTCCAGGATAGCTGGTTGTGCGCTGGGTTTGGGACCCGCCACTCAAAAAGCCCCCCCAATGAAAACAGCAACAAAGCCTTGGATGAGAATTTCCAACACTGATGACGACCCCTGCAAACGAAATAAGGAATATGATTTGAGGGCATGCACCTGGAATGTCCGGTCCCTTAGTTGGGAAGGTGCCTCTGCCCGGCTGGTTGATATCCATCGACTCGGATCATTACCTTGCTTCAGCCAAACTACGCACACACCTCTGTGCAGCGAAAAACGTACATCTAACTACGCAAATAATGTTCGACATTGAAAAGCTACAATCACAACAGACAGCTAGAAGATTCGCCACTCGACTCTCACTCTTGCTCTCAAAAAGTACTGCCCAACAACCCGGCATGCACGAGCAATGGAGCAACATTTCTCGTTCTCTACGTACCACCGCCGAAGAAGAAATCGGATTCCGGCGAGCCCGAAAAAACAGTTGGTACGACGAGGAATGTCATGTTGCCGGGATCGATACAGAGAGCTAAGAAAGGAAGAGAGACGTATTATCCGACAGAAGAAACGAGAGGCCGAAATACGTGAGTGCGAGGAGCTTGAGATGCTGGCCAATAGGAACAACGCCCGAAAATTCTATCAGAAAGTTCGGCGGCTTACAGAAGGTTTTAAGACCGGGGCGTTTTCCTGTAAGAACAAAGACGGCGATCTGGTGACTGACATCCAGAGCAATCTTAAATTATGAAGGGAACACTTCTCGATCTTATTAAATAGTGACAGCTGCGCATGTCACAGAGAATGTGAAGATCCCGATACCCCAATCGTTGACGACGGAATTGTAGTTCCGCTACTCGACCATGACGAGGTGAGAATAGCGATAACGCGTCTCCCGGGGGGCCGACGGACTGCCGGCTGAACTATTCAAACATGGCGGTGAGGAGCTGGTAAGGTGCATACGTCAGCATTTATGCAAAATATGGTCGGATGAAAGCATGCCTGCCGATTGGAATTTAAGTGTGCTCTGCCTAAACCATAAGAAGGGCGATCCTGCAATTTGTGCCAATTACCGCGGGATTAGTAGGAATAGCCTCACCAACTTGAGTGAAAACCATAGAGTAACCTTGATTTGGGTCCCGGGACATCGGAACATAGAAGGTAACGAAAAAGCTGATGAACTGGCAAGAGGGGGATCTGCCATGAATAGCGCTCTTGCAGTACCAGTACTCACTCCACTAGGTGCGGTCAAGAATGCAATTTCCCTAAAATACCTTCGAATTGCAGATTGTAGATGGAGAGACCAGACGAAATGCAAAATCAGCAGAACGTTATGGCCCACCTACAACCTCAAGCAATCGTTGACATTAATAAACATGAAACGACGGGACACCTGCAGACTTACGGCAGTCATAACTGGCTTCTGGTCTATCGGAGAACAAGCCGCCAAAATGGGTATCCCTCACAACACATACTGTCATAGTTGTAAACAACCGGAGGAAAAAGAAACAATCTTCCATTTCCTCTGTGAATGCCCTGCCCTATGGAAGGACAGAATGTTAACCCTGGGCAAACCGCTGTTCGAGAGTCTCGAGCAACTGTCTGGCGTAGACGTCAACAACCTAATAAGGTTCCTAAACCGCACAGACTGGATATAGTCCTGCTGCAAATAACTGTTAAACAATTTGGTAACGAGGATGTGGCAACAAAATGGTGCGGAAGCGCTAGTTGGATTCTGGATGAATCACCACTCTAACCAACCAACCGCGGGATTAGTCTTATAAATATCGCCTATAAGATCCTAGCGAGTGTATTGTGTGAGAGGCTGAAGCACACCGTCAACCAACTGATTGGACCTTATCAGTTTGGCTTTAGGCCTGGAAAGTGCGTAAGAGCGTACAATTGTTGGGATATGCGGATGGTATTGACATTATCGGCCTTAACAACCACGCTGTTAGTTCTGCCTTCTCCAAACTGGATAAAGAGGCAAAGCGAATGGGTTTGGTGGTGAACGAGGACAAAACGAAGTACCTCCTGTTATCAAACAAACAGTCGGCGCACTCGCGTATCGGCATCCTCGTCACTGTTGACATGATTTCGAGGTTGTAAAGGACTTCGTATACTTAGGAACCAGCAAAAACACCGATAACAATATCAGCCTGGAAATCCATCGTAGAATCTCTCTTGCCAACTAGTGCTGCTTTGGACTAAGTAGGCAATTGAGCAGTAAAGTCCTCTCCCGACGAACAAAACTAACACTCTACAAGACTCTCATCGTCCTAACGTATGGCGCAGAAGCTTGGACGATGACAACATCCGATGAAGTGACGCTTGGAGTGTTTGAGAGAAAGATGCTGCGGAAGATTTTTGGCCCCTTGCACGTTGGCAAAGCACCAGCTACTGGTAGCAGAGGAAGAAGAAGGCCTCCTCTGCGTTGAAAAGATCAGGTGGAGAAGGACTTGGCTTCACTTGGTGTGTCCAATTGGCGCCGGTTAGCATGAGAAAGAAACGACTGGCGCGCTTTGTTAAACTCGGCCAAAATCGCGTAAGCGGTTATCGCGCCAATTAAGAAGAAGAAGTATGCATTCAACTAAGGCTTAAGTTATCCTTCATTCTACTTTACATTATTATTCTAACATTACTATGCTATCTCTCTTACTCCTACTAATTAAGCTTATTTAACAATGTACTTTACATATTGCGGAGATCCTGATGATCCCTCAAACCTATGATATATAAGTATGTTCTGCGATGTAAATTAAAAGTTGGATTTTAGTAGTTACGTCGTGCAGACATGTGAAGTAATAACCCTAATCCTACATATATATGTATACTAGCAAACCCTCCCGCTTCGCTGGGCACACTAAACTAGAATAGAATATATATATGTTTTAGAACAGAAAAGATATGGTTTTCATATTATTTATTTCTTTATTCAATACCATGTTTTGGTCTCTATCTCGACACCCTAGTCACGGAGTGGCATGAAAAATACTCTGAACTAAAGCATTCACCACAGCTTCCATTTGATACCCATATTGTACATACACATCCGAAGGTTACCTGAGTCCACGTTTTGACCTATATCTCGAGACCCCAGAAACGGAGCGGCATGAAAAATACTCTGAACTAAAGCATTCACCAACAGCTTCAATTTGATATCCATATTGTACAAACACATTGTAGGCTCCGCTCTCTATCTCGAGACCCTAGTCACGGAGCGGCATGAAAGATACTCTGAACTAAAGCATTCACCAACGGCTTCCATTTGATACCCATATTGTACATACACATCCGAAGGTTACCCGGGTCCACGTTTTGACCTATATCTCGAGACCCTAGTCACGGAGGGGCATGAAAAATACTCTGTACTAAAGCATTCACCAACAGCTTCCAATTGATATCCATATTGTACAAACACATTCTAGGGTCCACGTGTTGGTCTCTATCTTGAGGCCCTAGTCAAGTAGCGGCAGGAAAAATACTCTGAACTAAAGCATTCACCAACAGCTTCAATTTTATATCCATATTGTACAAACACATTCTATGCTCCACGTTTTGGTCTCTATCTCGAGACCCTAGTCACGGAGCGGCATGAAAAATACTCTGAACTAAAGTATTCACCAACCGCTTCCATTTGATACCCATATTGTACATACACATCCGGAGGTTACCTGGGTCCACGTTTTGACCTATATCTCGAGACCTCAGTCACGGAGCGGCATGAAAAATACTCCGAACTAAAGCATTCACCAACAGCTTCCATTTGATACCCATATTGTACATACACATCCGAAGGTTACCCGGGTCCACGTTTTGACCTATATCTCGAGCCCTATTTCCAAAATAAAATATAATCCATGTTACTCGTGGATGATGTAGCTTTCGAATGGTGAAAGAATTTTTAAAATCGATCCAGTAGTTTTTGAGCCTATTCATTACAACCAAACAAACAAAGTTTTCCTCTTTATAATATTAGTGTAGATATAAGATATATATGGGCATTTCTCCAATGTCGAATGCGACATTCGTACGCATTCAAAGTGAAAAAAAACATATACCAAAACATTATTTTATTTTGACAAAAGGCGAAAGCTATAGCACTTGATTAGCACTATGATTGGTGCTAAGGTTGATTTTGGGAAATTGTTCGTTTTCAAGATAATTACAAAAAATGAAGCCATTCGCATCCGACAAAAACAGAAGTCGCTTTCAAAGCAAAAAAATCAAACACTTTTTTCAGCGAAACCTGAAGAAATATATTAATGCGACTAATTTTTAAATGTTATGCATTGGTATCTTAATAATGATTTTTATTTTATTCAAAAATATTAAGTAGTTTATTTTTTATTTAATTTTAATCACTGTCGCACGCGACATGTCGCATGCGACATTTTGTTCCACCATACTTTTTATGTTTATTTTTTTACTTTTTATGTAATTAGACATGCAAAAGATGATTATAAATGATTTTTAATACAATATATTCAATATATTTATTTCCACAACCAAAATTATAAACTTAACAAAATATCTTCAATTAAGAAAAACAAAAATAAGTATATTAATCTTATATACTATGTAAAAACAAAGAACGAAAACTAACTTAACTGAGAATAGTATTACTAATGTCAAACAAAGTTCTTTTAATGGAATTTGCAGTCCTAGCTGCTTCTAACTGTTGGCCATCGCAACAAAACGAATGCAACTGGGATATACCTGGAATATTTCTCACTTCCTTCCATTTTTCGTCCAACTTATAATGAATCAATTTGAGCAGATGGCATAAAATACATTTTAATTCCATTTGTGTGGTTTTGTGCACATTGATAAAACGATAGTGCATCTGGTAAAACAACGTTTTTAGATTTTGTTATTTGCCACACTTTTCTTTTAATGACGGCTCCCTTTCCGTGAGAACTGGCATTACTAGTCATTAACATAAAGCGCTTAGCTACTAATTTGCCTTCAATTATAATGGCGTCCTTTTTCCCCGAAGCTTGCACACTAATATTATCATTCTGATAAAAAGCATTGATGGCATTAATTAGGCTTTCTGGTACGGTTCTGTTGGATTGGTTAACGTTTTACTTTTCTTTAAACTGCTTATATTTTTTTACCAGGACTTCAAGAACTTTTAGCCTTCTGTGCATGTCTTTTGGCATTGCTTTCTCCACTTTTTTAACAGCTTTCGCCAAGGTTTGTCTACATTCGTAAGATGCGTTTTGGCTTTGACGTGCATATGACATTCCATTTTCTAAGAGTTTTTGGCGCCTCTCTCGTTGTCGTATGCGATTATATTTCCGTTTTTCTTGAATTATATCTTCTTTGCCTTCAGCCAGTGCTCTCCACGTCTGTCTAGCTTTCCGCATTCTTTCCTTGTTTCTTAATTTATAGTTTTGTAATTTTGTTTCATCATCCTTTAACCTTTCTTTCCACCGTTTACAGCTCGCCTTATTATTCTCTCCGCCGTTTTTACTCATCTACATTCAAAAATTTTATATTTTGTATTTACATATACTAATAAAGATATTTTCGAACGAAAATTTATTTTGAATCTTGATGTTTTTAGATTTAATTAAGTGGAATATGAGAGCGAAGCAAAAACACCCGCCACCTGCAGAGCTGTCCAAAAACCAAAGAGGAAGACTCATTTATTATGACACTCAAGGTTGGCTGCGGTTTACAAATGAATATTAAACACATCTAATGATTAAGTCTCGTTCACATTTACAATGAAGTCTCGTTCACATTTACAACATCCCTTCTGAACGAGATACTCTTATAATATAGTATATAGTTACATAGCTCTTTAATATATATTTTAATACAAGGCAAGGTATAAAAATAAAAATTATAATGCAAATGGTTTCTATTTATACATGTGTTTGTAAGCAATCAATTAAGTCCAAATTTCTTTGAAAAGTATTCTAATTTGATTTTAGGCAAGCCTTTTGTTAAAGCATCTGCGATCATTTCATCGGAAGATACATGAACTAACTTTAATTCCTTATTTTTAATTCTCTGATGCAAATACTTAAGTTTAATGAGTACGTGCTTTGTAGCGTCCGAGTATGAATTGTTGTTGGCCTTATTCTCAGCTCCTTTGTTGTCGCAGCACAAAATGGTTAGTTTCGGAGTTGCTGGAAAAATTTCACGTTGTAGACCCTTAAGCCAAGTGGCTTCCTTGGAGGCTGCAACCATTGCCACGAATTCGGATTCAGTAGTTGACAAAGTAATACGCTTCTGCAGCTTCGAAGCCCATGATACTGCACCACCCTGAAGCAAGAAAACATAGCCAGTTGTGGTTTGAGCTGTATCTAAATTACCAGCATGATCAGCATCGCAATAGCCTTCGACCTCTGAATGTTCCTTTTGATAAGTTAATCTTTTATCAATGGTTCCTTTTACATATCGCAACACACGTTTCACGGCTGCCCAATGCGCTTTGCCTGGGTTGGTTCCAAAACGACTCAACATGTTGACCGCGTATGCTATATCCGGCCTTGTCAATTGTGCAGCAAACAGCAAACTACCAACTGCTTGCATATATGGCTTCTGTGACATTTCTTCAATATCAGCTGTTTCCGTTGGACATTGACTTTTCGTCAACTTTTGGTTCGGGTCCAGTGGCGTCGAGATTGGATTACAGTCTAACATATTAAACCGCTTCAATACATCAAGCAAGTAGTGCTTTTGATCTAATGAGATAGTGCTATGGTCGTTATTACGCGTTATTCTAATTCCCAGTATTGAGCTGGCTTCACCCAAATCCTTCATTCGAAAATTGTGGCACAAATTAGATTTTAGCTTGTCTTCCATGACGCTGTCGTTGCTTAGTATAAGTACGTCGTCGACATAAATGGCGACAATCAAAGTTTTCTTTTCACTTGGAAAGAAGTACACACATTGATCGATTTCACTCCGAACCAGACCAAAATGGAGTAGCGATTCATTCAAGCGTTCATTCCAGACTCTACTGGATTGTTTTAGTCCATATAAGGACCGCTTTAATTTACAAACGCGCTTCGTTCCGTCGTCACATCCCTCTGGCTGTTTCATGTAAACATCCTCTTCAAGTTTACCATTGAGGAATGCCGTTACCGCGTCCATTTGTCGTATTCGTAGGTTAAGCTTTGCAGCCATGGCAATGAGTATGCGAATGGAGGTGTATCGCACAACGGGGGCGTATGTTTCCTTGTAGTCGATACCTTCAATTTGCGTGTACCCCTTCGCAACAACTCGTGCCTTGTACTTACACACGTTACCATCTGCATCGCGCTTTACTTTGAAAACCCATTTTGAGCCAATGACCCGTTTCCCGCTTGGAAGATTGACTAGCTCCCATGTTCCGCATGCCTTCAATGCATCAAGCTCAGTTTTCATTGCTTCTTTCCAATGCCTGGCTTCAGCGCTAAACATAGCCTCATTGTACGACAATGGATCACATTTTTGCTCTTCACTTGCCATAAAGCTATACTTAGGTGGTAAGTAATTAGGTTTATTCCTACCTTGTTGCCGAATAGAAAAACGAATACGCTCCAATGTAGAAGTGTAAACGCCGGAACTGTCCAATGAGCTCACTTCAGGTAGACTAGGTGATTGGTTTGTAGCCGCTTCTTCAGTTGCCGCTTCCGGTGCGTGTCCGTCAGATAAAGTATCAGCATGTTCACGTTCGCTTGTTAACTGATCGCCAATTTCAACGACAATTTCCCCTCTGGAATTGGCATCTTCAGAACCTATACCGACTTTAATATTCATTTGTAAACCGCAGCCAACCTTGAGTGTCATAATAAATGAGTCTTCCTCTTTGGTTTTTGGACAGCTCTGCAGGTGGCGGGTGTTTTTGCTTCGCTCTCATATTCCACTTAATTAAATCTAAAAACATCAGGTTATGGGCTAACGTTTTTGAGAGTCTAAAAGCTAATTTATCTAAAACTTCGAAATAACCACGGATATATCTGGATATTTGTTGTTTTGCATTTTACACTTACGATGTCGCACGCTACAAGCTTTAAATAAGTAAAAAGAGCAAAGCGCTGATTATTTTCCAGCAAAGTTTTGTTTATTTAATTAGCAATAAAAATATCTATTTGCTACTAATATTTGATGCAAATTGTACAAATACCTTCGCCTCACTGATAACAAATGTTCTTTTTATAGACTTTGAATTTTTTGGCTTCGGTTGACATTTCTGTGGAAATGCCCATATACAAGTACATACATATATGTATGTAAGCTTTGCGTACTGTTGTGAGTGCTGCCGCTCACATGTATACACTAATATAATATATATATATGCATATGTATATACAATATAACTCCCGTATGTTCATATATATAGTACATACATACCTGTATGTCCGCAAATTTAATTAACGTAAATGTTCCGAATTTGATATTTTCTTAAACAATTTACGTTCCATTCGGTGAGAATTGGAATAAACCAGAATTTACATCATAAATTATTTTTATTTACAGCGCTGATGTAGCACTCACTTCTGCCAACAAATCAAGTTATTTAAATTGTAAAGCCGGTAGCTGAGTTTTTGTGAATAGTGCATAAGCAATTACTTTAGTGGCAATGCCGGTTCCAGTGACCACAACTTGAATATGCAGCTTTCCTATGGTAGTGTTGTCAATCTTAATTATTATTTGTGCAGAATATTTTCCTATAATGAAGATACCTGCATATAAGCAGGCACGCAATTGGCTTACATCGCAGTATAAGAACATCGAATGGTGAATGTTGCATGTTAAAAGCTGATTGCATACACAACATGCAATACTCAAATTCTCCACCTCTGTCATATATCAAGACTGAATCCTCAAGTACAGGAAAACTGGTCTCTAAGCAGCTGTCTAGGTTCATTTTCATACATATTTGTAACCTGTTTACAGAACTGGTTGTTATGTTACTCATCTCAGAAAAGTATATAATGCGAAAACTTTAAAAGTGCATGTGCGTGTATACTTTAAGTGTACAGACTTATTTACAAATTTATGATGGGTATCAGCCATACAATTTTTAATTATTAGGAACTGAAAATTTTTAAAAAAAGGCCGAAACGAATCTCCGATGAAAACTTTAGTTGATGCTTTATAATTAAGTAATTTAAAATCTAAACATTTAAGTGGTAGCAATTTTTTATTAAAACCATAAGTTCATAACTTTTTCCGGGTCATAAATGGGAATAGTATTGCAGGGTTCAAAATATATAGTATAGAGTATTTTTGATCTCGAGATATCGGCCAAAATATGGACCCCGATAACTTAAGGATGTGTTTGTACAATATGGGTATCAAATGAAAGCTGTTGATAAGTGCTTTTATACGGGGTAATTTTCATACCTATTGATGACTAGGGTCTGGAAATATATGCCAAAACGTGGACCCGCCGTGTCTTTGCACAGAATTAAACCAAACTTACACACATTGTTAAGTAAGTATTGAAAATGCGTTTCGTAAAGTTTGGTTGTAATTCGGAACACCGGCCACGCGTACAGTGTTCTTTTGAACCAGCCATAATGTCGTTTACTTTTTTAACGCTTGGGGCGGAACTGAACTGTCAAATTGACAGTGTGAGTTACAATGTGTCAATATTTCTTTCTGATTTGGACGCCATAAGGAGAAGACGTAAGTGCAAAGTGTAAACATTTTTTGTGAATTTTTTTGGAGTGGATTTTGGAACAGTGAATAATTTTTTACGAAATTTGAGAATTTAATGTGAAATCCGAATGTTCAAATGAAATTATGTTTTGGGGATTTATTTTTTCGGTTCATATGCGATAAGCTACGATACACCATGAGTGAAAAAAATGGTAAAAAAAAAATGAAAAAGCAAAAGAAATTGTTAAAGGATGCAAAGAAGAGCACGAAAAATGCTCTTCTGAAAAATGCTCTTGATGAAAAAATTAATAGTCTTATCATGCAAATTGTCAACAATTTTCAGAAGAAAAGAGATGATTTAAGAAAATCACAACAAAATAAAATAATCCTGACCATGCGGAATTGGGATTTTAAACACATATGCATCGAAAATATAATCCACAAAATTGAAAAAAAAAACATGTTTTAAAATCTCAGAATAAAATAATTACAATCATGTTTATTACAGTACAAATGCCAAGACAATCACGTAATCATATTGGTCGTTCGACAAATAATAATAGGCGCATGAGAAAAGCCCGGAATAACGCGACATCAGTGGTGCGATTCACTAACACATTTTATCGATATTCGCTTTGTTATCTTTCCTTAACCACAATTTTTACGATTTTGCTATTCAGTAACCCATTTCATTACGAAAATCGACAAGACAAAATCAGCTGTTTGGTTAACCTGTCGATTATCGCGAACTAAACGACAATAATTTTGGTGTTGTTAAATCAAACGATAAAGAAGAACTAGTGATTTTAATCAAAACTGTGAAATTAGATGAAAAAAAAACGTATTTAAAAAGCGTGAGTATGGCGTTTGCGTATTTGGCTTACGATTTATCGCGTGGAGAGGAGGAAGTGAGCCCTCAAATAGTTGATCGAAGTTTGCTTCGGCATGTGGACAATCCTTTCGATTTGGATACAGGGAGTTCCAGAAGTTATTCCGTTTAACTCCAGACTTGACTGAGGACGTAGTTTCGCAGCTTGACAGCCATCTTAGAGGTTCCAGAATAACAGCGATTTCGACTGAAAAACAGGTAAATTTGGTAACATTCAAGCTAATTCAGTTCTAAATTCTGCCTTTATACAACTAGGTTCTAGCTGCACTGCGATTTTTTGCAACCGGGTGTTATCAACGACCCGTAGGTGAGCAATGGGGAATATCTATGAGCCGTATATAATAATATCGTCCGTTAGCCGTAGCATTCATCAGGTAACAGCTGCAATCAACAGCTCCATGTTTTGCGCAAAGGTGAGATTTCCCATGACCCAAGTGGAGCGGCAAGCGGCAAAAGAAATTTTTGCTTCAGCAACCTCCCCGTTTGTGGGAGGTACCATTGGAGCTATAGATTGCACGCACGTGTCAATTTTGGCCCCGAAACGTCATGAAGAAGCGTATGTCAACCACCACGGCTACCATTCGCTTAATGTCCAAATGGTAACAACATAATTTGTAAAGTATTCAAGAATCAAGATTCCCTTTTAATGTTTTACAGATATGTGATCCTACACTTAAAATTTTGAACGTAAATGCCAAATTTCCGGGAGCACGGCACGATTCATACATTTGGAGTTCCTCTGCGGTGCGAATGGTTATGCAACGGAATTTTGAAATTGGAAACCATAACTTGTTTTTGATTGGTAGGCTTTTTAATCTATTAATAAATATATTTAAATAAAAATAAGGGAATTAAAAATCAAAAATTCTCTGCAGGTGATTCCGGGTACCCTTTGGAGCCTTGGCTCGCTCCACTTTTTGTCGCACTCGAATTTACCATGGAGGCTGTGGAACCTAGATCCTGCTAGACCCGGGACTTCCATTAGGTAGTCAAGCAGGCGATTTAGCTGCTCGGGTGTGGCACGGCTTCTTTTGGTAGCTGTCGATGTCATCCTAAAGCAATATACAAAAATTATTAATAAAACAATAAATTGAAATAAAGAGTTATTTTATTGTACTTACTTTGTACATATATTTTTGGTAAAAAACACTCACAATTGCATTTATCAGTTTGGCGTCTATGTTTTTTTGTTTCTCTTCTTCATGTTATTCGCTCATTCTGACATTTAATTTGACAAAGATGCCACTCTCTATCAGTTTGAATAAATAGAAGAAAACAGCTGTTCAGTGTTAGTTAACATAAGTTAGTGAATAGCACAATCGACAGTGCAATCGACAAATACTGAAGAGAAAAATAACAATTGTCGAATCGATAAGAGTTAGTGAATCGCACTACAGAAGAACGTCAAGAACAAAATGAAGTAGTCAAACGATTGATGAATAATGTTATCCAAGCAACTATTTTAATTGGCAAATTCAAGAATGAAGACGTTCTAATACCAAGAATTCCAATGATTCCACCTGAGTTGCCATTTGAATTCAAGCGTTTGCAACTGCACATTCGTTTAGCATTTGCAATAACTTTCGATAAATCACAAGGGCAAACTTTAGAAATATGCGGGATGAATTTAGAAGAACCAGTATTCACCCATGGTCAACTATACGTTGGCTGTTCACGTGTTGGGAAGCCAACAACATTATATATTTACTCAAAAACAAATAGAAAAACAAAAAATATTGTTTATGCCAAAGCGCTTGAATAAAGAATAAAGAAATAAATAATATGAAAACCATATCTTTTCTGTTCCGGGCCGGGTTTGCTAGTATTATAATAAATTAATTTCAATCTTTTTTTGATTATTATTTATCCTTATCACCAATCAATGATTCATCATATCCAAAACTGTGACTTAAGTGTGTACTGTGTCATAAATTTATAAACACAAGCAAAGTTATATCAGACTGCAACAAAAGTTGGAAGCCCCCCTAAATCTGAGGGTCTGCGCACGGGCCTGACTGACGGCATCAGGAGCTGCCGTTACGATGAATGGTGAGCGCTACCGAGTCATGCTGACTGGATTTTTGTTTCCAAAAATTAATCAATTAAAAATCGG
Source organism: Anastrepha obliqua (assembly GCF_027943255.1). Lineage (NCBI taxonomy): Eukaryota > Metazoa > Arthropoda > Insecta > Diptera > Tephritidae > Anastrepha > Anastrepha obliqua. The sequence continues at coordinate 144,260,485 of NC_072894.1, forward strand.
CGACATTTGGTTCTAACGGCACAACTCATATCTCAAAATTGCGTTCATGAAAAGTGGCACGATTTTCAGGTTCAAATGCATTGAAAAATCATGAGACAGAAAAAAAGTTGGATTTTTTGTAAATTTGTGTAATATCCACAGCAATTTTTTGCATAACCAGTCGCTCTACACTTCATGCGCCTATTACTGTTTTTCATCGTGGTTGGTCTCCTTGCCGCGAGGATGGGGTTTAAATGAAGGCTAAATTCCATTTAGGAATTTAACCTGTCATGAACTAAGAGGGAAGTTCCGTATGGGGATTGGTCGAACACCCTTACGCGAAACGGCGTGTGCGATGCTCGTCCAATCATCTATACGGAGAGTACCGTACCAACACATTCCCAAGTCAAGGTGTGCTTGGAATCGTGCCGAGGACTGAATGGTGCAGGGAATCAAAACATGTGCATCGCGAACGGAGTTTCCCTCTCGAATACCTGGCCGTTAGATTTACATATTAAAACTATAGCTACTTGTAGCGCGCTGAGACTCAGAGCCATAGGAAGCTGGACAACAAGGTCGTACGGTCACAGTAAGATCCTCCTACAGGGACCCTCGCTGCTCAAAAACTGATCAGACTACACAGTCCCCGATCAAGAAAGGCTTTACGGTACATTTTCCACCGAGAACCGAGTGGAGCAAAGGATAGGTGATTGGAAGACATGATATCGAAATTTATACCGATGGTTCTAAGATGATCTGTGGTGTGGGAGCTGGCTTCCATTCGGAGCCACTCAACCAATCTCAATCAATTCGTCTTCCTGATTATGCCACAGTGTTCCAGGCAGAACTTTTAGCGATCAGAGAAGCATGCAAATCCCTAGACTCTACAAGGAAGTTGGTGCAAGAGTAGCTATCTTCTCAGACAGTCAAGCAGCTATTAAGGCCTTAGACTCCAACTACATTTCATCCAAACTGGTCCTACAGTGTAGAGAAGAGCTGAAACTGCTCAGCCATTGGCTTGAAATTACTCTGATATGGGTTCCCGGTCATAGAAACATACGGGGCAATGAGAAAGCGGATGAGCTAGCAAGAAAGGGTTCGACACTAGACATAGCAGAGGCGGTGGCAGTCTCCACCCCACTGAACACATTAAAAGCATCCATTGCTTCACACTATCATGCTTTAGCCGAAAGAAGATGGAAGCAAATACCTGCATGTATTACAACAAAAAACACATGGCCGTCATACAAAATCCAAAGGACGAATGACCTGCTAGGATGTTCTCGGCCAAACATTTCACGCATCACTGCAACCCTTACAGGACATTGGAAAGTAGGGGATCATGCAGCTGGACTCAATCTACTCTTCGATCCTATCTGTAGAAGCTGTCAAACGGAAGGGGCGAAGGAAAGTCTTTTCCACTATTTATGTGAATGTCCGGGACTAGCCAAGGTACGACTCCGATCCTTCGGTAAGCCTTTCCTACAGCAAATTAAGGAGATCTCAGACATCGAGAGATAAAGGATTTGTTGCTATACTTGGACCTCACTAAATGGATCTGACTTGGAAAACAAAAAAAACATCATCACACACGAGATAGTGGTAGTAAAACGGTGCTGGTCACTAATTAGGAGCATTGCAGTTCAGAAATGTTCAACCACCTCAACAACAATAACAACAACAACTATTTTTCAATAAACAAACGTCCAAACTAAATACTTACATTCATATGTGTGAATACATATGTACATATATGTATATGTAGTTTGTGTACTACAACAGCGGTGTACACTTACTCGTATGAGGTATGAGAACGCCCACTCGCTTACAAATACTGATTGGCTGAATTGACAACGAGTACATTGAGTAATTATAATTTAGGCACTCATTCAATCGTGTGAACACGGAAGCCACGCATTTATTAAAGTGACAGAAAGTGGAATAAAATGCCTAACACTACAATATCTGAGTGTTTTATGCCTGGTTTCCCAGCCGTCTGAGCAGTTGCTCGAGCTCCACTACAAATACTCAACTGAGAATGTGGCAATGTATGGTTAGGCTCAGCTGCTTTGCTTCATGCGTGGGCCGCCAATTGACCTTGGAATGACAATATGCGCTTGTTTGGTAATTTTGACTATAGAGTAGCATACAAATGTACGAAACTATCTTCTTATGCATACAAGTACAGTGAAACCTCCCTTAGGCGGACACTCACAGTCAATCAACTTTTGAGTCAGCCAAGAGGTGTGTCCGCTCGAGGGGAGGGTAGCCTATTTTAGAACTTTTGAATTTTTTAATTAATTAAATACCATTTCTATTTGAATAAAAGATATTGATATTATGCCATTCAAACAAAAATATGTATGTATTTTTTCAAAAGTGCATATTTCATTTATGGGATAACGAAAATAAAAACAGATATTACATTTCAGACAATAAACTACATAAAACTAGATATACTAGATTAATTACATAAAAAGTAAGTTTTTTTTCAATTCGAACGCAGTAAAGACTTTGTCCACACATCCATTTTGACCGAATAATCTCTTTATTTTTTGACGATTAGCGCAGCCTGTGTTTTTCAATTCTGAACCCAATAAAGAAAATCGAACTCATTTCTTTTAAAATTTCATACAGAAACGCAGTGATGTCATTATATATTACCACATTTTTTATTTGGAAAATTAATGTTTGCCAGATTTGATAACTAAAGCTTACCTACTGGTCAACACCCGGACACAAATTGTTTTCCTCGTAAGAGTTAAAAAAATCACATAGGAACTTCCCGGATCCTCTTTTTTCATTTAATAAGCATGTATTATATGTAAGTAACTGCTCACTCACATTTTTTATATTTTGTCCGCCTAAGAGGGGTTTTTGTTTAATTTGTTATGAAAATAAATCTTAATGTTCTTGCATAAGAGATTTGCATCTGCTCAATAGAGGTTTCTGTGGCAATTTTATGAAAAATAGTTGTCCGTGTCCGGCCAAGAGAGTATCTGCTTAAGAGGAGAGGGAGTAATTTCTTCCGAAATTTATACAATACTTAAAACTTGATATAGGAAAAAATGTCCGTCCAAGGAAGATGTCCGTATAATAGAGGGGTCCATTAGGATAGGTTTCACTGTTTCACGCTTTATTGAGTCTGTTTCCCTTGCATACTAGTTTGTGATGACTTGTAAATGTCTTCATGCTTACCCACGCACGATTTCAACCAAACAAACCCTAAAGGAAATCAAACTGCTTCAAAACTATAACATATTTTTCATAAAATTTCTATACCTCTGAAAGAAAGTGATCCCATATAACAAGTATATGAGTATACTTCGTCCAGCAAAGAAGGCACTATAACTCCTCAATAGGCGAATCACAACTGACTGGCTCTAAATCTATTTTGTACCAGTTTGAAGGCCTTCAGGAAATGTATGGACTACAATACAACTATTCCTTTTATGACTATGTCAGGTCATTTAGCTTGCACAGATTTGTTGACTATATGTATGTATACGCAAGTGTACGCGTAATTGAAACAAAGCGGCAAACACTCGCCTTGCACAAACTTACCATACATATGAACATGCATACGTACATTCACACATACATACCTACATGCATACACACATTCAAAAATATGTTGCTATGCCTGCGTAGAATATGCGCTCATGATTGTTAAGCTATAGGACTGAGCGTAGTCATGAGTGCTCCATTCTTAGTAACCCAGTGTGTGAAGTAGAATAATGTGTACAATTGAAGCAAGCAATAAACATCAGTCTGGCCGGCCGAGAACCAAATTCCGAAAGACGAATGGTCGTATGACCAGAGGTTCAAATGTTGTGAACTGTTCCCGATTTGTTTGTTCCCGCCGCCACCGCCGACATTCTGTTGTGTTGAAGTTATTAGGCTAATGTGTGACTGCGCTGCCAATAGCTAACAAATAAAGGGGTTTCCATTGGCTGCTTTCTTTTTCATTTCATTGGCAACTAACGGGTGATTTTTTAGCTATTATTTTTTTAAACAATTGGTTTAAACAGCTGACGCACGCTTCGTGTTTTGTTTCACTGTCACACATCTTCAGTTTGGTCTATAATTTAACCATGAATCGTCTTACAAACGAACAACGCTTGCAAATCATTGAATTTTATTATAAAAATGCGTGTTCTGTTAAGACAGTTTATCGCGCGCTTCTTCCATTTTGTCGTCAGTTTAATCAACCCACTGAAGGGGCTATTCGAGCTATTGTGACTAAATTTAGAACCAAATTTACATTATTGAACATCAAACCACCAACACGCTTACGTAGAGTGCGAACTGAAGAAAATACCGCAGCTGTATCGGCCAGTGTTAATTATGACCATCAATTATCGATTCGTCGCCGTTCGTAGCAATTGGGTCTCTGTTACTCAACAACGTGGAAAATTTTGCGAAAGGATTTAGGTGTGAAGCCTTTCAAAATACAGCTGGTGCAAGAATTGAAGGCGAACGACCTATCGCAACGCAGAATTTTTGGTGAATGGGCTCTTCGAAAGTTGGCCGAAGATCCACTTTTTTATCGAAAAATTGTGTTCAGCGACGAAGCTCATTTTTGCATCAATGGGTACTTAAATAAGCACAAGAATTGCAAGAGCTACCAATGTATCCAGAAAAGGTTACAGTTTGGTGCGGTTTATGGGCTGGACGTAGCATTGCACCCTACTTCTTCAAAGATGCAGCGAAACGTAACGTAACTGTGAATAGCTACCGTGAGCGCTACCGTGAAATAATATCCAACTTTTTTTTGCCCAAAATGCAAGAGCTTGACTTGCATGACGTGTGGTTTCAGCAAGACGGTGCCACATGCCACACAGCACGCGTAACAATGGACTTGTTGAGAGGCGAGTTCGGTGAACATTTTATTTCACGTTCGGGACCTGTCAATTGGCCACCCAGAACGTGCGTTATAACGCCTTTAGATTACTTTTTGTGGAGCTATATTAAAGCTCACAACATTAAAGCATTTATATCTGAGATACCTCCCGAAAGTGTATGCCAAAATTGGACTAAGCGGATGGACCATTTGAAGCACAGTCGCGGTCAACATTTGCATGAAATAATCTTCAAATATTAAATTATATGGACTGTACTATCGATTTAAATAAAAATTTCATGTATTTTTCTGAATTTTACGTGTGTTTTTTTAACTTTCCTATAGCTCTTAAAAAATCACCCTTTACTTCGTGCCCCAAAAAGTGACAGAAAATCAATAGCGAGCCTGTGCAAGTATTCTTTGAAGCTTGCATGACCAGTAAAAAGCTGCGTTGTAACGTAATCAACATCAATCCACCCTCTTCGACATCGCTTCTCTATATGAGTTTCGGTACATCTGGAATATTATTGCCGATTTTATGCACAGAATTATCCTTTCGGAGGAAACACAATTTCATCCCGTTGGCTATTAAATTAAAATTGCTATATTTGCGACTTAGTGAACCCAGACATAGTCGTTTAGGAGTGAAATGTATATGTATAGATTTGCCTTCTTCGTGGGTAAGGAGGAAGGTAGCTACAATAACCTATTTCAAACGCGTATTATTGAAGAATTGGATGCAGGCGCGCTCTGGTTTCCGAAAGAAGGCCCTTCGTGCCACACAATATTTGTTCAGGCGATGTCACTCAGCCTCTATGAGGATGCAATTTGGCACCATTCAACTTTTTTTGTAGGCTACCGTTAAAGATATTATGACAACATACAATGTTATGCTCACTATTGGTGGAATACCTAGGTTATGGTGCACTACTGCAGTGCCAGGTGAGTAATTCATTCGAATGGAATTATATTCCACAACTGATCACAAATATTGAGTAGTGTTCTTACAGAATGGCGTTTTTAAAGAGAAAGCAGCCGGTGGACCGCCCTTTAAATGCAATCCCAAAAGCTATGAAAATTTGAATGTTTCTCCAATTGGCTGCACTACAGTTTGACACAATAATTCAGACATACATATATAAGTATATATATACATACATACTTACGAATGTGAATATATATTAGGGATGTAAATCTTTACGATCCCGGAATTTAGATACTTATTATTTTATAACAGCTTAAACAATAATAAATAAATCGGTTTAAACACCCTTTTGTATTTAATTTCTTTTTCAATTTAATAGATAATTTCATAGTTCAATTTATACGTATTTAATAATGAGTTCCTATAATCTCTTACAATTTAAGCGGAAACCTTTGTGGGTATGAATTGATTTTTATATTAAAAAGAAAAGAAAAACATTCAAACATACCCATATTTCCTAAAATGTTAAAGTCAATGTGCTTTTGTTGCTATAAAAGGGGATTTGTGTTTCCATTCCACATACTTTCCGACTTTCTTTGTGACTTAAAACAGACCGGAATATCGGGATCCATATCCCTATGTACGTATTTATGTTTTCGTAAACACATTCGAACACGAACTCACATTAGCACCGAAATACGCAAATAGCCATATAATGGACACAAAACAGTCTCATTACTCAAATGCCAATCAAAGCGGCACGCAGCTATTTACCACTCCTATACCGCCCCATCCCTACCACTTTACACACATGCTCTAGAACTCTTCCCTAATCCGCGACGCATCATTAATAATCAGCACATTTATGTGTTATTCGAGAATGCCTTATCAAAACGTTTACGGCCTGAACTTGACATATGTACGTGTGCGCGGCTTAATCGATGTTACCAGGTGCGGAAGGTCACTCTTGACCGCCATGCTTTCATATTTATTTAGACGATAAACTGTATTATAAGCGATTTCACAGATTTCAATCTAACAATTTAAGCACAGCGCTATGACTGGCAGACTAGCGCCCGGGGCGGATGGTGTCTGCTCAGAAATCTCATCATCAATGCTGGACGCAAACGAGTTCGCTCAACCTAGCTACTAGCATATTACAATGCGTTGACTATCTTTGAGCGAGCCGCTAACTATACTTATGTATGTACTCGTATATGTAAGTAGAAAATGTATGCGCTGGACTTCGGACATGCCACAATGAGTTCATCCTTTAATTTATGATCATGTATTGTATAATTTTCAAATTCTTCAAAAAGGCAAAAATTGTCAGCACCAATATTCAGCAAAATTAAATTCACAAAAACGAAGAAATAGGTTAGGCTGCACTGTCTACCGCCAAAAACTGCGACTCGCTTGGGCCAGCGGTATACTCCGTTTGGCTTGCTAGTCTCCATTGCCGTAACGAGGGACGTATCAAAGACATTTGATCAGGCTTTTTAAAACCAAAATCCCACTACCAGATTAAAATTATCTTAGACACAAGTCCTGCTCTTCGGCTGGCTTGCTTATCTTCCAGAATCCTGGCTCCAGATAAATCCAAAGAATATACCAAATCTTATTTCAACGTATTGGATTTCTGACTCAAAACTCTCCGAAGTCTCAAAACTGGACCTGGGCATCAGATTTTCGCACATCAAAATAATGGGTTTGAGCTCCATTACACGGTGCTACAGTGAATCAGAACTTTTGAAGTGACATGGTGAGTACTGTAGATCTAGCCGAGAACGACGCGGAACCGTGTTCAAAAAATTTCTAACACTCTAAAATTTTGTATATATCATTAAAAACCCGATTTTGGATGCTTTCCGACACTTAAAAATTCGAAGCTCGTCTGCATTTTACCCGATTTCCAATCTTGAAACAGTTTTGTTGAGGTAAATGTTAGTCCTCCTGGCGTATGTCTTTTATGATATTTTTCACGCTAAGCAAAAATAATCACTGATTTTTCTGTACAAAACTTAAATTGTAGTCAATTTTTCCAATTTTTGCGAGTTTAACGAGATGTTGTCGATAATATTGAAATGAAAGGTTTATTTATTAGTAGAAAGTTTTATAGCTGTGTCTAATTCAAATTTAAAAAGCATTTAATTTCACTAAAATTTATATATAATAATTTAACTAAAATCAACCTAACCAAACTTCATTAACCTGAACGAATCTAACGCAACCTGAGCTGAGCTGTTTCCATGTAATACAAGAGTAACTAATTTGAACATAAAATACTGTTAAAAATGAAACATTTTTGAATTAAATGTTTTTATTAAAAATTATTGTAGTTTTTTAATTCAAAAATTAAAATTACAATCTCAAAAATGTTTACTTGATCTTCTACGTTTGTAAGACGTATCATTTGTTTCACGTACAAGTGACCAGCAGTAATTTGACAACATTCTAATTTGGCTTTTTCCTTCGAAACGCTTTTCCATTGCCAATATCTCTTGGTCAAATCTTTCTCCCTGTTCATCGCTGAACTGGCCTAGATTTTCTGAGAAGAAATCTAAATGAGCATGCAAAAAATTAACTTTAATTGACATTCGGCATCCCATCTCTTCGTACGCTTCCACTCAATTAGAATACACGATACTCACTTTTGCACGAGCCATCAAGAAGTACGAGTAACCGCCAATCTTGCGTGATTGAGGCAGAAAAACAATTCATCTACGTCCGTGCAATATACAAGTTTATGGTCGACATCGTCAGCTTTGAAAAATGGTTCAAAGAATGTTATATCCTTGTCTTGTGAAAATGTCGCTTTGAATCCATTTTCCACAAGATTACACTGCTTTAATCTGGACCCGAGAATTTCTGTTTGTCTTGATGATAGTCCTACATCTCGTACAAGATCACGATAGTCTTCATTTGATACTAAATGACGTTCATTTAAAGTTGTTCCAATTGAAATATAAGGTATATCTACACTATCCGCATTTAAATTTCAGTCACTAGTTTCAGATGAATCTTCTGTCTTCTTTGTTGAAATTTGCTCGTCTTGGAGTTTTCCGTAAGATTGGTTTGGAGACAGTTATAACGTTCGCATATTTTATACGGTCACGAGTTTTGTAGTGATTACCTGTGATGTTTGTCTGACAAAAGTAGCAATCTTTAATGCCAAACCATCGGAATCGTTATCGGTAAAAGACGCGTGTCGGGTTTTTTATATCTCCATTTTTTAATTGTAGTAGTGCACGTTGCACAAACATATTCAGGTTCAAACCACTGACTTTCAATGTATGTGCGTTCAAGAAGAAGGTTATATCCTTCTTTTTGCGAACTACGAATGATGCTTTTTGTCAACAAACATTCCGCAGATGTAACAAAAATGATTACGCTTATCACACATTCTGATTTATGTTTACTTAATACGGTTCTGCTGTGTCATGTTCTGCTTCTGTTGGTCAGTTTGGATTAGGTAAGCTTGGGTTGTAATGAGTTTTGATATGTTAGATGTATTCATAGTTATGTAAACTTATTGCTGTCTTTCAAAATTAGCCACAATGAGCAGTAAAGCACTATCGGTCATGCGGTATTCTCTGACAGTCTCGGTTCAGCTGGATTTTTAAAAATGTGGAAAAAACCTTTTACCTTACAGTCTTCAATGTATGAAGATGAAAAATAGCTTATTTCGAGCACATTTTATTGGAGTTTAAAAATATGTATTGTATATGTATATTTGTGGTGCCCGTTAGAGAATAGTGGCCAAAAAATCTTAGAGTTATATACATTCATAACGCACATACACTCCTCTTCTCAAGACCATATTGAAATAAAAAATCGGTTGAAAAATGGTATAGTTATGTATTTTTACTTGAACAAAAATACCATAAATCGATTTTTTAACAATAAATAAAAAAATCGAGGGTGTTTTGAATTTTCTAAACACAATTTTGTGTTGTGCTGGTCTTGACATAAAACATGCACTATATCACTTGAAGAGTTCTTTCGATTTTTTTATTTTGTGGCACCGTGTTATTAATGATGCGCCGACGTTTGTCAACTACATTAGTTTTAAATTGCCTCTAAGTAATCGTCGGCCCCTTCAATCTTTCAACGAAACGAAGCGCAGTGTCGAGTCCGCCCTATGCGAAAATATTTACTATAAATTAGGCTCGGAGTTGTGACCTTCTCACATTGAGGTAGATTTACTAAAAAAGATTTACTAAAAAGTGTTGAAATAAAAGATTAGTTTTCGCTACTAAGGGTATAATTGATCCATACTACAACAGCATGGATTTGCTTATGGGCGTTCTACAATAACTGATGACGCATTTTCTGATTTTAGCATTTTACCTTTTAAAGCTTGATTTTTAGTGAACGTTGTCGACAAACATTTTTCAAAAGCTTTTCATACTCACTTGCATAGTATCCCACTGAGGAAGCTTGAAAGTCTGTGCCTTCAGTCCCCCATATATTGAAATAGATAATACTAATCTGCTTTTTTGAGGCCACTTCTGGAGTTTTTGCGTTATGCAGATGACTTAAAAGTTTTTAGTAGAATATCTTGGTTGTCGAATGTTTCATCCCTACAAAGTGATTAGAACAATTTAATTAACTAACATTTTAGAAATAAGTTACCTATGTATCTCTTATATGACATTTTCTAGAGAACTAATAACCTCTGCTCATAGTCTCTTTTACACTCAGGGCTCTACTATCAATGAATTTTTAGACCATGGGGTCCTTGTGATGTTTCTTTAACCATATTAGCTTTATTATTTACATATGCCTTTCCTACTTAGCCTTTCTAAGGTCTCATGCTAAGGACTTCAAAGATTCCTGTGCTAGAAAATAGCTTTGCCACGCATTCCCACAGAATCGGAAGATTTCAGCGTAGATTCATTGGCTTCGGTCTTCAATCACTTTATTTTGTAGAATGCTCATTTTTGATGTGTTCTCATAGATTTGCCTCCAGATGCACTGTACAGTCCGTAATGTTTATCTACGACACTGTCTGTGGCCTCGTGAATTGCCATGTTCCTCTTGAGCAGATAAACTTTAACATTACACAGAGGGCACTAGGTATTAAAGTTGCTAAACCAGCTAAATGAGCTCAACAACATCTCTGGACTTTTTCCCTCCGAAATCCTCATTTAAGTCTAGGCTTATGTTTATGCTTATGCCTTATACCTATGGATTTTATATTTATTTAGTCTTTATTAAAAATAGGCGGATGCCGTAGCCGAATGGGTTGGTGCGTGATTACCATTCGGAATTCACAGAGAGGTCGTTGGTTCGAATCTCGGTGAAAGCAAAATTAATAAAAACATTTTTCTAATAGCGGTCGCCCCTCGGCAGGCAATGGCAAACCTCCGAGTGTATTTCTGCCATGAAAAAGCTCCTCATAAAAAATATCTGCCATTAGGGGTCGGCTTGAAACTGTAGGTCCCTCCATTTGTGGAACAACATCAAGACGCACACGACAAATAGGAGGAGGAGCTCGGCCAAACACCTAACAGAAGTGTACGCGCCAATTATTTATTATTTATATTATTATTTATTTTTTTATTTTTTTTTTATTAAAAATAGGTAAGTTCGTGATAGTGCCTCTAATCTGTAAGGATTTTTTAATCATAGACTCAAACAATTAAACAAATTAATACATAAATCATGCTGAATTTTCGTAATTGATGAAATCTCGGTTTTGCCGACAATCTAGAAGTACATAATTGGGTACCTACTACCAAACGTTCCACTTTTGCTTTGAGCTGACATGCCCATACACATAACATATGCTGGACGCTCATCTAATTGCCCAAGTTCAATATACCCAGATATTTTAACCTAAAGCAGGGTTCGCAAATACCCTGAATGATACAGAACCGTGTATCAAATTAACTGTTTGAAGCCTGTGTGGTCTCAAGTAGATTTTTGAATATTGAGAAATTTATAAATTGTAAAATTTTTAAATTCACCATCTCGGCAATGCAGCACAATTTTTAAATATGTTTGCTTAATTTTTTGTCCCGTGTTATTGAAATTGTGCTGTTTTTACGAAGGAATTAAGCAAATTACAATCCATTTCTTCTCAGGTTTTATGCATCTGAGTATTCATATGCACAATATGAAAAATTTGGACCATGGGTCTGCCTAGAGCCATAACGGAATCCTTAATGCGACGCTAGATCCTGTATTCAAAGCCAACTACTCATTCACTAGTAAACATCATAAGAAACGAAACATTTTTATCCGAAAGTAGTTTTGCCATTCTTCTAATAGAAATCTCCTGACATAAAACAGTAGGGACCACCAATATGCAAATTAGTAGAGAGTCCTTATCTAAACTGGAAGGTGGTCAAAGTGCCAAATTTCAGTGTTTCAAACTTAGACGTAAATATAATTGTGTTGGCAAGGCGAGTATACCGTCAATTTTTAGAAGTTCAGTATACAATAGTGTACAGTACTTCCAATGGCAATGTTTAAATGACAATTTATGCATAAGTGTAAAAGTTCCTTTATTCGCATTCAGATTTTCGCATGTTTATGCGCTTGAAAACGTTTGGAGAAAAGATAAATATGTGAAAGCATTGAATTAATACTAACGTCGCTTTAGACAATTGTTTAGAAAGTCAGCATTTCCTTCAATCTACGTACACTGCGTTAAGTTCGGACACACCAACAGAAAATCATTGTAATGGCCTTCTCCTACCACGCTGTATAGCCGGATTGCATTCGAGAATAAACCAAGAGAACAAGAAGATGTCATGCGCTATTCACAGCGTTTCCACATGAATGCCAATTTTAAGTTGCCTCAACCAACGTCATCGTCGCCATAGTCATTGCATACATACACGTATGTATGCGTACCCTGCAGAGAAATTGAGTAATTACGAGCAAGCAAGACTTCATAACGGTTCCTGGCCAATTTTTAACATAAATACAAATTTAAAACTATGATAACTATCTGTGCATACATACATACATAAGCCATTTATATAATGCAAATGGAACTTTGAATTCACGAAGGGACTTACTTAGGGATGTAATACCATAATAACTTACCTCAAAGAAAAAAATTAAAAAAATGGAAGTTATTAGGAACTGGGTATACCTCCTTTTTTTATCAAAAAGTTTTTAAGGAAAGAATCACGTAAAGGCCCTAAATTTTTTTTTGCACATGAAAGATTCTAACTTTTGTAAATTAAAAAAGCGACTACACATACATATCCATTTGACCATGAATAAAATGGAAAATGAAGCAGTTTTGTAATAAACTGAAAGACTTTTTTATGTGTGCTTTGAAAAGGTTGTTGGAAATGCCGTCGGCTTACAATAAATAAATACATAAAAGTAGTTACAGTTACTGTGCTGGAAAATTGTGCCCATTAATGAATTCATATTTTTCCTACAAGGTGTAAAATCAGTCTAACATTTTTACGCCCAACCATTGAATTGCAGCAGGTGCCTTTCACAGAGCGCTCAAACGTTTCTTGCTTCCCCACTGAATTGACTTTCAGTGCAATACTGCACAACGGTACGTAGACATTCCCATTTGAAAATACCGTTTGCGCAAAGAATTTCCCGTCATTCCGCCGGAAAATTTCTTACACGCGATAATTTATGATAGAGGCGAATGGGTCTGCTGTTGATGCTACTCTCAAGATTGATTCAGCTGTGTTCCCTTTTTATTGTTGTTACCTATCGAGTGCATAAGATGCAGCTAGTACAAGGCTACGGTACGAGAAAATTGCTTAACTGCTGTTTTAACATCTTTGCACTAAAACAGTCCCCTCATAATCGTATCATAAGCGTATTACCCGCAAACGCAGTTATATATTATAAATCATACTGAAAAATTTTATTCAAGCGCTATGTCAATCTTTTAATTTGAGTTGAAGTCAGTAACGTTCAGGTGGCAAGAAAAGAACTATTGACAGCTTTATATTTTGTTTTTGTTTTTTTTTTTTGTTATTCTTCAAAGCATAATATTTCTACCTTTTTAAATTGCCAAAATCGATTATTAGCCTTATCCAAAAAGCAATACATACCCCACTCAGTTTTAACAATAGGCAGATAGACACGGCTGCTTATCGTCATCGTTAGTGCACTTGCTGGGTTGCTGGCTGTGAGAAAGCCACACATTTTTCTAAAAACTAATCAATGCTAAATTAAAAGTTGAAGCTTGTGATTGAAAGCATAGTAACGGAAATTTAATTCAATGCTCGCAGATAGCCAACAGTTTTTTGGTTAGTCATCTGGACTGCATATTAGTAAATCTTAGAAGTTCCAAATTAATTTTTTTCGCATGCCGTGGGAGTTTTTGAAAAGGAAAACTATTCCTCTCTTTTGGTGTCAAAAACGAACTGAACTTTATTTATAATTGCTCTTATTTACAGCTTAAAATTGTTTCTATCTTAATTGTAACTTCACAATAAGGAATTGGTGTTGTATCATTCAGTGGAATACCAATGTTTAATTTATTTAAATGGAAAATGTAATCAACTGGAGAATTAAATTCGGGTATCAAATTACAGATTCAGTTAAACTGGGGAAATTGTTTATCTTATTTAGAAGTGGTAAAATATCAATTACTAATTGCACAAAACAATTGGAAATATTAACAAAAATATTAAGAGACTTTTTGTTTACAATTACCACTATTCCGCTATGCTAAGTTTTCTGTAAAGTTGCATGTATAGGATGGCCCCTATAGTGGGCTATTTTATTGTTATTATTGTATATATGTTAGTTTGTCAGTGGCAGCCTTTCCCCTCTAGAAATCTTGACAGAAAGTCAAGATCATATGTCCGTGGAACGAATTGAATCGCTTTACCCTTCAATAACCTTTGGAAATATTCAAAACCAAAGTCAGTGAGCATTTTTATCTCGGCGGCTATGTCAAAAAACAAAATTGCCGCATCTGGAGATTGGAAAACCCGCACGTGATCGTCGTCTACTTCATCACATAATTTGATTCATATAAATACATATGTATATGATTTTCTCCAAATAAATGGGCCATGTGTATTCATATACATGGAATATCAAGGGTGGTTAAATTTCAAGGCCGATGTTGAATGTGAACCACACCTAAACGTCAAGTTTTTTCTGCTTTTCAATCGACATTTTTCAATTTCAGACTAACTCAATTTAAACCATGGAAAGATACACAATCGAGCAACGCGTTAAAGTTATTCAGGCTTATTATGAAAACGGGCGTTCAAATCAAAATGCATATCGAAGAAAATTATCTTCAGTGATGAGGCACATTTTCACCTCAGTGGATTCGTCAATAAGCAGAATTGCCGCGTTTGGGCGAATGATAATCCAAGAGTGATTGCCGAAAAACCAATGCACCCCAAAGAGTGACTGTTTGGTGCCGTTTATGGGCCGGCGGCATCATTGGGCCGTATTTTTTCCAAAATGAGGCCGGACAGGCAGTTACTGTGAACAGTGTTCGCTATCGTGAGATGATCACGAACTTTTTATGGCCCGAATTGGAAGATATGGATGTGGACGATATGTGGTTTCAACAGGACGGTGCCACTTGTCACACAGCTAACGAACCAATGGCTCTTTTGCGCGAAAAATTTGATGGCCGAACAGTCTCACTTCGCGGCGATGTCAATTGGCCGCCAAGATCATGTGATTTGACACCGTTGGACTTCTTTCTTTGGGGTTATTTGAAATAAAAGGTGTACGTCGATAAGTCAGCAACAATTCAAGAGCTAAAGGATAAGATAATTCAGCACATTATAAGATAATTCAGCACATTATCGGCATAGAATCTCAATTACGCCTCAGTATCATCGAAAATTTTGACCATCGGATGGAGGTGTGCCGCCGAGGCCGCGGCGGCCATTTGGCCGATTTTTTGTTCCATACATAATAGAGCCATAGCAATATTATCATAATAAAGAGAAATGACAATAATTTCCTAAAAACAAATCGCTTCCGTTGGCTGCTACCTACATTTTTCGATGTCATACTCAAATATCCAATCCTCATCTCATCGACAACAACTAATAATAAATTCATTATGGGCTCGAAAAGCAAAAAAAAAAAATACGCAGCGCAGGGTGGATCATTCTTCTTCTTGATTGGCGCGATAACCGCTTACGCGGTTTTGGCGTCAGTCGTTTCTTTCTCGTGCTAATCGGCGCCAGTTGAGCACAACAAGTGAAGCCAAGTCCGTCTTCGCTTCTTCTTTCCAACTCAGAGGTGGCCTTCCTCTTTTTCTTCTATCACAAGCTGGTACCGCATTGAGTACTTTCAGAGCCGGAGCTTTTGTATCCATTCGGACGACATGTCCCAGCCAAAGGAACTCATTGTTCCTTCGCCTACGATAATCACCGTCATCAACATGCAAAGGTCCAAAAGTTTTCTGCAGAATTTTTCTCTCAAATATTCCAAGTGTGACGCCTCATCAGATATTGTCATCGTCCAAGCTTCTGCGCCATACATTAAGACGGGCATGATGAGAGCCTTATAGGGTGTTAGTTTTATTCGCACAAGGATTTAGTTCTCGATTGTCTACGTAGTCCAAAGTAGCCCTTCTTGGCAAAAAAGATTCTACGTTGCGTTTCAATGCTGACATTGTTATCGCCTAAAGCTAGTTCCTAGATCGCTCCTCCTAGTCTTTTACAACCTCGAAATCGTAACCGTCAACAGTGACGTTTTGTCGTCGTTCACCACCAGACCCATTCGCTTTACTTCTTCATCCAGTTTGGAAAAGGCAGAAACTGCACTGTTACGGTTGTTAAGATGATATCAATATCATCATCATACGCCATTGTACGCTCTTATAAAAAATTGTTCCTGAGCGATTAAGTTTTGCGGCCACAAACAACGCATGAATAAATTGTACGTATTTGATATAAAGCGAACAGCGATTCTGTCAAATTCATTGAGATTCACTGCCGGTTAGGTGCAGCTTGAAAGCCCTCTATGGATATGAATGGCATTATGAAAAGGCATTTCTGCCACGTAAAAACATCTTACAGCAAAACCTATCTGCCGTTCGGGGACCCTGCGAAAACCCTCTCGTTTGCGACAATGAAGATATGGGCATCAGCTTGTAATAGAGCTCCTAAGAACTCTTGTCCACTAAGACCGATCTCTAAGAAGGAAAAGGCAACTGAACTCTCTGATTTTAGAGATTCGAGTAGAGCAAGAAGCATCCTTCAGCAAAAGAACCTTACAAGTTAGGATTAGGAATCTATAAGTCCGAAATTAAAAAAAGTGTGAAATATTGTAAAGGGCTGGCGAAATTCTGGTGCATTCTCTAGAGGGATTCTCTAGCAGTAGCGGCGCCCATTTCCCGATGAGTTCGGATTCTAGCAATATGCTTTTGAAGTTCATCAAACTTTTCTCACCCTAATAGCTGGTTCCCTGACATAACCATTTGACTCTTTCTAACGCTTGAAGCCATCTGATCTTGATGGTATCATACCTGCACAACTGCAAAAATCTGCAGAAGTGTCTTTTTGTAACTGGTTTCTCGATACTATATATGTATTGATGCTAGGTTACCTAATGACAGCTATCAAATGAGCTTCGAACATCGCTTTTAGTAAATCCTCTCAAGAGAGCGGTAATCTCATTCATGAGAAGAAATATAATATTTCAATAAGGGGTGCCTCGTCGGTGCTGTCTGGCAGGGTGAAGAACGTGCGACTAACTAATCCTTGACAGAAATGTAATGTGGAAGCCTTATATTGAAGAAAGGATTAAGAAGTGATCAGTTGCTTAAATGGCTTCAGGGGTGCTTTTTGTAAATGATGGGACCCCTGCGAGAAATATGTTTTGGCTTTATAATACTATTATAATTCATAATACTATTATGTTATTGTCGGCACGAAGGGCATTTACATAAAATTATTAAATTACCACCTTCAAACTTCCTTGGCATCTTCAAGTCATGCCTCGCTGTCAGAGGATTCCCAATTTTATAACAGAAGAATTTTTGATACTGGTTAGTGTACCCCAGGAATCGTTCTCGGTTCAACGTTATACGTTTTCTTTACATCTGATATTCACATACATAAGTAGAAATATGTTAATCTCAAAATTCTCTGATGACAACGCATTATGTATCGAATCAAAACAGAGCCAGCAAGAGTCTTACACGGTATACACTTGGATAGATGTCTTATGTGAAAAAATTCCTTTCCTGCCAAAAAAGTACAGATAAATTTGCAAACTTCAAACTTACATTGGTTAATTAACAATAAATCTGCATTAAAACTAGACTACTTCGAGGCACTTATGTTCTATTAACATCGATTTCATACAAAGAATAGAATCCAATATACTAAGAACAATCTCAGTAACGCAATTCTACTTCAAAAACTTAAACATACAAACAGATCTTGAAATATCAGAAAAAATATCTGAAAAATTTCCAGACCCATACGAACCCTCTTGTTACTGCTCTCGCACATACAATCAGCATATCACGTCTAGAACGAAAAGGGCGCCCCGCTTTATAGTATAAACAGAATCAAACCACTGAGTGAACTTCATCGGGCATAGCGATGACGCCGGATAATATTCTTCGCAACATTTCGCCCAGCAAAAGCAGAACCAAACTGAATTTGCATCAAAAGCAAATCAAAGCATTATTAAAGTTTTAAATATCATATACATATGTAAATATACCATCTGCAAGGCATTTCTACAAATGAGGTAATGTTTACATTTTTCACTTAGATTTCATTTTGACGGCCGGCGGCAGCGGCAAAATTTAAGACACCGTTAACCGGCTCTTAGCAATTTTGAAGGAATCAGCTGATTTTTTGACGTCACCTGGACCATGATGGCGGTTTGTTTATGACAAAACTACGATTGTGTTGGTGAAATAAAGACAAAATGAACATATCGTCCATCCACTCTTGCTACATTATTGCCTTCTAGACATCGACTGATTAGAGGAGTGTATTAATAAGTGTGAAATGAGCGGGCAGAATTCTGCTACCGAGTCCCTGGGGATGTGGCAGTTGAAATTACTGTCACAGTTTTGCTTCGGATGGCCATCTAGTAATCTACCATCTTTAATTGGACATAGTCAAAAGCTTGCTCCCACTGAAGTGGAACGCTTCGGATCACTCCTACTCTAGCGCTTAACCCAATACTAAATGAACATGGCAGTAAAAATTGCAGCTACTCGTGTCGCAATCAGACTTAGAGACTTGTGCTACAGACTTGACTTAAACGGGTTGGTGTCGAAATTCTGTCTGTACAAAATTCTAAAAACAAAATTCTGCTTTTTAAAATTCTGCTTTTTTAAAATTCTGCTTTTTTAAAATTCTGCTTTCTAAAATTCTGCTTTCAAAATTCTGTATTACAAAATTCTGTATTAAAATACAATGTTAACAATGTTAAAGAGGTAATGTAATTATTTAATTTATTATTATTATTATTTTTTATTATTATTCGAGATATTAAATAAAAAATAATAATAATAATTTGTTCTTCAGTTTCGATAGAATCCACAGTATTTTTGCGTAGAACTTCTTTTCGCGTGGGCGGCCTTCGGCCGCGCTTCAAAAAAATAACTCTCATCAGTCCAACTCCGGCTACGCAATCCACCGTATTTTTGCGTAGAACTCCTTTTCGCGTGGGCGGCCTTCGGCCGCGCTTCAAAAAAATAACCCTCATCAGTCCAACTCCGGCTACGCAATCCACCGTATTTTTGCGTAGAACTCCTTTTCGCGTGGGCGGCCTTCGGCCGCGCTTCAAAAAAATAACCCTCATCAGTCCAACTCCGGCTACGCAATCCACAGTATTTTTGCGTAGAACTCTTCTAAAAAAAAACAAACAGCTGCGAAGAATTATTAAAAAAAGAAATGAATTAAGTCACACTACATATTTAAAAAGAATTGCAAATAATATTGTAATTGGCTAAACTAAAATATTGTTATCGCTTAAGGGGTAACACCACTGTACACGCGTAAAATAAACACGATTTTTAAAGAATTTTTTTGTATAGAAGGAAAGGGGAAACAATCACTCTGATTTGGGAAGTTATTACTTATATACTAAAATACAAAACTACAAAGTTTGATCGAAAAATTTTACAAAATGGCGGCATTGGAGACATTTTTGTAATGTGGTTTCTCTTGAAGGAGCTCCGCGGCACGCAGCACAGAGGGTGCAAATTTTAATCTGGAACAAAGAAACATTTTTTTTCTTAATCTAGATAAGAATAGCTAGAGAAATACGTAGGGGATTTAAAAAATATTTATTTTTGTGGAATTAGCAAGCATTTGAAGGAAAAAACTCTATTTTGGACTAAAAAAACGGCACTTAAATAATTATAACAATCGTTTAAATTAATCTATCGAAAATCCCCTACGCTCTTCTCTTAAGAAGGTTATTATACAGACGTAGTGAAAAACCTGATTAAAAATATTTAAAATTGTTTGAGTTATGCTGCGTGCCAATTTCAGAAAACGTGTTTTGAGAAAAACGCGTTTAAAGTTTGGAAATTTGGAGAAGTCGTTAGGTAGCAGTCACTAACGCTTGGTTAAAAGCTTAAAATATTTATGAAATAGACTTCGGTAACGTATAAAGACTTCTGTATTTTAAAAGGTTCAAAGAATTTTTTAAGCTTATAAAAAAAAAATCAATTTTTTGAAATTTCTACAGTGGTGTTACCCCTTAAACATACCTATATGTATATTTATGAATTAAATGTTTATTTTGTTACTTCTTATATGACGAAAATCACAAAACTTGAATAAAGCAGATTTTTTCGCATTAAACATGCAGAATTTTGAAAAAGCAGAATTTTAGAAAGCAGAATTTTAAAAAGCAGAATTTTAGAAAGCAGAATTTTAAAAAGCAGAATTTTAAAAAAGCAGAATTTTAAAAAGCAGAATTTTTTTGCAATTTACAGAATTTTGTCATCCAGAATTTTGTAAAACAGAATAATGACACGCTCCCGACTTAAACTACGGGCACTCCAGAAATCTTTAAGACTATAAGTTTATCCACTTGATGACTGATCAATTAACCTCTTCGCTGAGTCGAGGCAGAACATTTTCTATACATATTACCTCAAAGAAAGAGTAGGCGAGGCGCAGCGCTCTGCTCACTTGTGTAAGAACTGTCAAGGAAGTAAACATTCCGGCAACTGAACGGAAATTATGATCCTGTGATCGTTGATGAGGCACTCGAAACTAGTCGAAGAATGCCTGACTTCCTATTTCAATCGCAGGAGTTTTAGGAAACTTTTGACCTGATTAGCTATCTACACAAGGAAGTGGGGTGGTTTCCCCGCAAAATAAAAGGAGTGGGGTTTCTTTGACTTCCAATGGTGTTGTTCTGGAAAGCTCGGCCCAAATGCGCAAAATTAGCTTATTCACAAAATGACTAGGGCAAAAATGAGCCCATTACGCAATACAATTTGTTTTCTACTGAAGACTGAATTTGGAAATAAATTTGCACATTTTTTTAAAAACTTCTCTGTGGTGAATTATTGCATTGTGAAGTGTTAAGGAAATTGGACGTGTGTACACCGATTGACGGTTAAAATGAACTATTTGCCATAATACAAGGTTTCTTCCTATTGAAAAAAAAATATATAAAAAGGTTAAAAAGGGTGTAGTAAAGTAATGCGTTGGGTTTATCTCTTTTGGCAGAAAACTCATTTTAGTCGTGGTCTGTTTATTAAAAACACATACACTTACTATTGGCTTTACTTAAATATATATGTATATACAATATTATATACTTTCACACACTTAAGAAATATTTGAACAGCTTTTTGGCTGAAATATACGTCTGTGCGCCATTCAAAAGAGTGCGTGTTGGCGGAGGTGTAATGAAGTAATCGAATTTGAGTGAATTAAGATTAGGAAGGAGTGAACCAAAAAGGAGAATTTTCGCCCTAAAGCGCACAATAAAACTTTTTATTTGTTTACCGATAACACATTTCGCCAAACCCTCAACCCCCTGCTCGGGCATATTCTAGCATTAAGTGGCGAGCAATTTTTCTTTTACTTATTTTTCAAGTCCTATGAAGTGGAATCGGAGCTGTGAATGCACACACCGATAAAATAAATGGAAAAGAATAACAGCAAAACTGCTAAACGAGATTCGGAGGGTGCTACATCAGCTGAGACCAGAGCAATTTTGTTTATTTATGGTACATATGGATGTACATACTTTTGTAAAAGCTTTTACGCACAGCAAAACACAAGGCTGTAAGATTTATGTGTTTTTTGAAAAGGCACGATTAGAATTTTGGTACTGTGTTTTGGACTATTTGAATTTTTTAACTGACTGCCAGCTTTCATTGTTTGTTGTGGAACTATGGAATAAAATTGTGATATTAATTCCCGTATTTTAGAATATATATTATATGTATATAGTACACATACATACATCCATATATCAATTGATTTTGCCTGTTTTATTTAGTTTTAATGTGTTTAGAAACTCACCTCATTTTAATACTAATGAGGAACATACTTTTATTTCCGGAGCGAAGAACAACGAAAAGTTGTTTTAAAGTTGAATCAATAATAAGCAAGCTTTCTTTATTTTACACTTTCTTAAATACTATTTTATTATTATTATTATATTTTGCTTTCTGTTGCATTTTCGTTAGCGGAAATGCACTTGGACAAATAAATATACATATTGATACATATTACACATACACACACACACACAATTAATGGTGCATTTTGTTAATGGTTGCAATTTCGTTAGCGGAAATGCACTTGGGCAATTATATGATAATAAAAATAAAGTTATAAATACACATATATACACTATAACACCCCCACCGTTTGTTTGAGGATCCGACGAAATTATATTACTTTTATTGGGTGGTTTGTAGTGGTTTCATTTTTTAGCTGTAGGTTTGGGATACATGCTGTTTGTCTGTTCTTAAAGAAGTATATAAAAGTAACTAAGATACATGTTGATATGAAAGTTAAGATATCTTACTATAACTAATCATTTTTGAATTTTTATCTGTATGTAGTACTTGTTGCAGTATTTTTTCGTATTCTATTTGTGTTGTATATGTATAAGGATTCAATTTTTATGTCTGCTAGTGTTGTATTACTAGTATCTAATTTAATAATTTTATCGTTTAACTAAATATTTACATAACATTTTTTTTAAATTGCGAAAATTGTTCATTCTGCAATAATTTAAATTCATAAACTGAAACTGCATGAAATAAGCTTTGATCCACTGTATATGTATGTATGTATGAACTCGATGGCTCAAGATAGGATAAAGGAATCGATCGTGGAAAGGAGATTTGGGTGGCTGTAAGGTATTTGATGTATTTCTATCTGAGGTTGAATGCCAATCAAGCAAATGCCACAGCCCTCCCATAAAACATTTCTGTGCCCATTCTTTTTATTTTTCATATCTTTGCTCAAAAAATACTTAAGAACGAAGGAAAATAATAGTCAAGTCACAAAAAATGGAGGCGAAAGAGAAAATTATACATACATTAATATTTTTATCTTTTTTGCTTTATTACTGCTACACAGCGCCTTTGCATTGGCATTATTAAACTTCTACAACATTCAACAGGAATAGACTCCCGTACTGTCTTGGCATTTTCAAATAACTCATCCAGATTTGTGATATTCTGCGTACTGAGTGCATTTCTTACATCGTCCCAAAGATGTTCTATGGGATTTAAGTCGGCCCTCGGTGATGTCCAATCCAAAACCGTGACCAAATTGTCTGCGAAAAACTTTTTTGCCACACTGGAATTGTGCTACGGATCATTGTCTTGTTGAAATTTCAAAATCACTGGTAAATTCTCTTCTGCATTACATTTTGAAGTATCTGAACATATTTGACCGCATCCAGATTACCTTCAATACGATGAATCGGTAATATGGACACCGTTCCACGAAAAGCAGCTCCCCCGTGGCTTTTGATTGGAGAGACGAACTTGGTATCGAATGCTGCACGTGCTTGCCGCCTCACGTACTTCCTACCAGCTCTATTTCGTTTTAACACTGAATAAAATATAATACCACTAATTTTGAGTCCGGGATATATGCCCTCGTACAAATTGAATTCGGCGCTGTCGTTGCGGTGCTGTTACTCATGGCTTTTTCCATGCTAATCAACTGTGGAGCCCTGCTACTGCCAATCGAAGCGTAATTGTTCTTTTTGTTATTGGATCTTCCTACTCAGAAAAATATTTCAAGGCATCGAAAACCATCGTTTGAAAAGTTTACTTGTATTGAAATAGCACAGTGGTAAAATCCGGTCTTGTGCAACTCTATGACTGCTTTTCGAAGAGCTGGAGTGTGGTTTTTGAATCGTTTCAACTAAAGTAATATAAATTGCTGTAGAAATACTCCAGATACTTTATTTTTTACTTACTTACCAGTTACAAGATAAATTACAATAGAAAACAATTCACCAAAATTTTTACGAAAACCGAATCGTTCTGAAGTATATTTCTTACAAAATTATCAGTGCTCTTCCCAAAGCGTAAAAAATCCACGCGAACTCTTCGAGAAAAATAGATAAATGAACGCCCCTCAATAAATGTGATAACAACAAATATATTCAAGCGCGCCCTTACGGCAACGTACTCGATAACCCGATGCGCATCGTATCATCATAAGTATTTTCCAACGTCTGTATGTACCCTGTACCCAAATGTATTATATTAGTTGTAAAATACCTCATAACTAATAAGTATGAGTTGTATACCCAACTAGTAAGGCAAGCAACTGGTATTTTTTACATGGCGAAGTCCTACGAGTCTTTTACTGGTTCAAAATAGCCAAAAAATATTAGTACAATTATGGACCAAAATCACTAAATTGAGATTTAAAAAGGCAATTAAAAAATAAAATAAAAATCATGAATACACATTAACAACCTTCTTATTCCATACTCAATTGCATACTTATTATATAATTCAATATACTTTCATTTTTATGGCTTACAACATAACCAAATAAGAGTGAATTAAAAGGTTGAAGTCAAATGAAATAGGCATGAATGAATCGTTTTATAATTGGTGCAAATCTGGGATTTTTCGGACTACATAGTTCGATTTTTGTCAGGGAATTCTTAGTACTTTTTCGGACTGACTTGCTTTCATATGCGCAGACATAACGGGTGATCAATCATGAGGTGCTTTTTTCAATAGTTAAAAAAAAAACAAAAATGTAAATTATGTTCAAAACCTTTATTTATCATTTGAAAGGACATTCTTTGACATTTACTTTTTGAATATGACTTCATTCAAATGTTGGCCGCAACTACGCTTAAGGTGGTCCATTCTGAAGGTCCAATTTTCAATCACTCGTTCGAGCATTTCGACTGGTATGTCGTGAATAACACGCGTAATGTTGGCTTCCAGAGCTTCAATCGTAGCTGGTTTATCAGCATAGACCTTGGACTTCACGAATCCCCAAAGAAAAAAGTCCAAAGGTGTGATATCACAAGATCTTGGCGGCCAACTCACAGGTCCTAAACGTGAAATCAGCTGCTCTCCGAAATGACTTCTCAATAAAGTCATTGTTTCACGAGCTGTATGGCAAGTGGCTCCGTCTTGTTTAAACCAAATGTCGTAGAGATCATTAGATTCAATTTCAGGTAGCAAAAAGTCCGATATCATGGTACGGTAGCGAGCACCATTCACAGTTACGTTGCGGCCATCATCATTTTTGAAAAAATATGGTCCGATGATTCCACCAGCCCATAAACCACACCAGACCGTTGTTTTCTCTGGGTGTAAAGGTAGCTCTTGAACCTGTTCTAGTTGCTCTTCATCCCAAATACGGCAATTTTGCTTATTGACGTAACCATTGAGCCAGAAATGCGCCTCATCGCTGAACAAAATTTTGCTCGAAAACAGCGGATCTTCTTCAATCTTTTCAAGAGCCCAATCAGCAAAACGGTGACGTGCAGGAAGGTCATTTGGCTTTAGTTCTTGTACTAGCTGTATTTTGTATGCTTTTAAATGAAGATCCTTCCGTAAAATTGACCAAGTTGTTCCATACGACAGTCCAAGTTGCTGAGAACGGTGCCGAATCGATTCATCGCGGTTTTCACGTACACTCTCTGCTACTGCCGCTATATTCTCAATGCTTCTTGCTGGACGTGGTCTATTCGGTCGAGAATTATCCACCAATGAATATTCGGATTCAAATTTGTTGATGGTATGTCGAATAGTGTTTAAGGCAGGCCGATTATGTTGACCATAATGCGGTCTAAGCGCACGAAAAACATTTGTCACAGAACGCTGATTTTCATAATACAGTTGAACAATTTGTAGACGTTGTTGCGTGAGTCTTTCCATGATGAAATGCCAAACGCTGTTCAACAAATCCACCATGACAGTTTGCCACAACTCGCGCGCGATCTGTAAAAAAAACGCAAATGAAAAAAACTCCTCTTAATTGATCACCCGTTATATGTATGTATGTATGTTTGCATAAAGAGTTGCTTCAGCTCCTTCGTCCATTTCATATCATTCATTTAAATGCGCTAAAGCAAACACGAAAATCTCTGAGGAGTGTCAACTTTGTTTTGTGACATCAACAAATGCTTTAGGCGACGGATGAATAGTGCAGCATCACCAATGTAGCAAGTCGAATTCAATTGTGAACATGCACACTTACTATCATATTCCGCAATAGTAAGTTGGGTGGTTGAAGACTTAGACAGAACTTGTGAAATACACCGCCGAAGGAGTGGTTCGTGAAAAGTTCTAAAAATGCACAAGGGATTTTTAAATAATAATTTGAATTTGCTTTTAGTGGCATTGGCATGTAATCCACAAAAAACTCCTCTGGCAAGCCGTTAGTCAAAAGTTTTTCCAGTTACAGTCATCATCGTTTATGACATCGCTATTGCAAATGCCAGTGGCAGTTCATACACCAACCTCAATGGTGGTGAACATCAACAATCATTCGCATCATAATACCTCAATGACAGATTAAATAAAGCAAATGATGTTCGAGGCATACGTCACTTTCTATTTAAAGAAATGGAAATGCGCAAAGAACAAAAATTTAATAAAGTATGATATTTTGTACAGATCTTATCTCTCAAATTTCACATTCATATTTTCACATACGCATGCACTGTTTCTGGAATTACAGCTCTTATAACTACATACAGTTTAGAGAGTAACTCCTTATACATCCTTTATTTATATTGTTGAAAAATACTCAGTTTCAATTGGTTGATGAAATCGCTTATGATTGTTCACTAAATCAGAAAAGATTACAGATTTTACTGCAGTTACAACTTGAATAATGACGTAAGTCAAGCAAATGTAAAATTGGATTGGATTGACAAATGTCACTATGTCATTTAAAATTTCCTCAAAACACTAGCCCGCATTAAGTATTGATGTGGAATACTATTTATTTGAACAGTTATTACTTTAGTTTCAAATCAAAATTTCAATTCAAATTATAGGGTCGCGAGACATATAGCAAAGACACAGTACATTTTTTATTTTTATTTTCTTTTTTTTTTGGTAAGATTTTAACAGAAATAGTTTAATAAAAGCTAATATTACATTTAATCGGCAAAGCTTTTGCAATCTGATCATAGTCTACTAAGAGTGGTTTAATAGCTTTCAAGGAGCCCACTGTGTTGCATTCCAGCGATATTAAGCTGTTTTGTAAACGTATCCAACTGTTTGCGTTATTGGAATAATATATATACATATATATATATATAATTTGCGCTTACACCCTTTTTGAGCGTTTGGCCGAGCTCCTCCTCCTATTTGTGGTGTGCGTCTTGATAGCGTTTCACAAATAGAGGGACCTATAGTTTTAAACCGACTCCGAACGGCAAATAGTTTTTCATGAGGAGCTTTTTCATGGCAGAAATACACTCGTAAGTTTGCGATTGCCTGCCGAGAGGTGACCGCTATTAGAAAAAAACGTTTTCTTCATTTTTATGTTTCACGGTGATTCGAACCTACGTTCTCTCTGAATTCTGAATCGTAGTCACGCACCAACCCATTCGACTACGGAGGCTATTGGAATAATACGATCCCCAAATTGTAGATCACAACAATAAATACATGAACATATCAGTGCTTCATCAATGTACTTTTTTCAGGAGCTTCAGAGTATGCCCCCTTTTTCTGCCGCCATTTAGATTTGGTGAGCTCCTATCAATATGAATTTCCCGAAACATATGTGTAGGAACGAATAAAAAATCCGATTAAAAGAGATAAAGTCGCCATAAAAATCGTTTGTTGTAGGCTCTTAAATATGGATAGAAAGGCCTTACGAACTCTCACTGGATACTATACTAGGCATTGAAGCCATCGTTATCATTTCAGGGAGCTATATTTACAGCCTCGGTAGTCTAGCGAAAGTGCACTAGCCAGCCATCCCAGAGGATTGTGGATTCGAATCCCACGGAAAGGTCCTCGCACTTGTCCAAATGTATCTATTTTTCCCAATTTTTCTACAAAAAAAAATTCCTTAGATTACCTCCAGCACCAGCCGAATTACTAAACACAATATTTTGCAATTGAAAAAATGGTTGTGGTTCCCGCTGTGGATGCAGAAAATCAGGGCTACTATGTTCTTCAGCTCGTGGCCGGTGCAATGGACAAGCTTGCTTCAACGCTCCACTACATCCAAGTAATTCCGATGAAGAAAGCACATACGATCCTGAAATTCTAGAAGGTTTGGAAATGAATATGACCGATAATGAGGATGATGACAATGAATTGAATATTTTAGAGCGACAACAAGAAGAAGACGACGAAGAAGAAGATAACTAGCTTCCATTCGCAATTTCATTCGATTCACCAATTATTTTAATATTTAAACTCACATTTTAATAAATGTATAACATGCCATATTTAATGATAAATAAAGGTATATCTAAAATATATTTCCTTACTGTCTTTTTATTTTAAAATATAATTAAAATAGATAAACCAGAGTTAATAATATACTATAGTTGAATAATTAAATATAAATAATGAATAATAAGTACAGAAATAATGGACATTGCTTACTAATTATAATTTTTTTGTCAATAATTGACTTTATACAACGTACTGATAACCGTAACTCACGCTTGACCCTACATTAGCTCATATATGACTGTACGCTGCGCACTCTTCGCGCTCTACCTCAAAAACGGTTGATCGTATAAAAAAAAAGTTTAGACAAACGTTGTAGAGAATTTTATACTCTACAACTTTCATGATAGGTGAAAATATCATTTAAGCAATAGGAACCGAGATATTCGCGAAAAATCGTTTTTTGTGACCTTTGACCTTCAATATCTTAAGACGCGGACACAATAGCATTTGTGACTTTTGAGACAATATTTAGGGCGACAAAACAAAGTTTTTCCAGCTTTTCCAGCTTATTATCTTTCATTCCGAGTAGAAACCCTTAATATGAGTGGGCTATTAGGACTAGTAGCGGCAGGCTAATCACCTATCCTGTCAGAAATCAAAATAGATTAACAAAACCAACGCAAGACTGAGCCTTGTCAAGGCCCTATGCTCCCCAGTTTTTGTGAGCTAGGAGATGAGACACCAGAGCAAGGATGATAAAGTAACTTCGACTGCCAATATCTGAATTATGTGCATAGTGACATAAGAACACATCCTCTACGAATGTGCAGCTCTCTCTATAACAAAAATGCCGAAGAAATGCTCAAATTCCGGCTCGCGGTCAAGCAAGATCACATCAGAGACCACAGTGCACCATGACCCAATAAAACTAACCAACTAACAAAATCAAACTTCATTGTAAGGCCTCCCACTTACCAAATTGTCCCAGTATATATTTGTACATATATGTTAGTACTCATATAAAACCCTTATTGAAATACTTGCTCGTACACGTGGCCCCTTGGGCACTTGGTGATGCGAAATATACTATACAATAGATTCTGTTTTATGCGGTTTTGAAATAGTGCGGATTCTAAACCAGCTTAGCAAAAACTCATCACAGATTACATCAAAAATACGAACCCTACAAGTATGGAACCGCCTGCATCACCATCCAGATCAGACGTGTACATTTCCTCAAGTCACGGAAGTGATTTTACGCCAAATCCTAACGAATGCGCAACATGTGGGTATTGTCTGATTCTATTTCTGACGATGTAAATTTATTTTTCGATTCTGACGTTTCTTAAATAAAGATATAATTTTGAAAAATACAATTTGTTTATGCGATTTTATTACATTATTTCAGATTCATGCGGTCTATGGAACGTATCTATAGTTATAATATGGGACTAGTACCCTTTTTTTATGCGATTTTATTACATTATTTCAGATTAATGCGGTTCTTAGCACTTTTGAAACGTATCTATAGTTTTGCTATAGAACTGGTAGCTTTTTTTATGCTGTTTCTTGCGGAACGTATATACCGCATAAAAACAGAATCTACTGTATGTATGCATGTATACCATAATACCTGCATATATGTAAGAAAATGAGGAAACCACATCACTCAACCACAAAACGAAAATACATATAATAATAGCACGTTGCGAGAGCTGACAATGATGGCAAAACTGACAAACACTCTTTGAGAGGTTCGTGTATCTGGCACACAAAAAGCAATTTACAAGTCACGAGATGTGTTCAAAATTACTCTGTAGAGTGCCTTCAGTGCCCACAGATAACAAGCACAAATATGGCGTAACAGTGCCCCATACCGCTACATGCGAGCATTCGCCCAATCTATATATCTTTCAAATTGTATGTATAAATTAAACTGAGCAACCCTTCTTTGTAATGAGCAAAATATATCTGCAGCATATTTTCCAAATGGCTTTCTCTGCTCCCTGCAACTTTAAATTTCACCGAACACTATACGAATTAATGCAAGAGCAACTCAAACAGCATCTGAAACCAAACACGGCCTCCACAGCTTACTCCTCCTTGGAGACATATGGAAGTACATATGGGGGTATACATACGATAAATAAGTAATACATACTTACCTACTTAACCGGCGACAATTTACGTCAAGGAAATATATTAACAAAACAGCTGAACTCCCCACTTAAAATCATAGATGTGCTTGAGTTTCCGTTCCATTTAATGCGTTTCGCTCGAGTAAATCTTCTCTATAGTATATAAAGGAGTTGTACAGTGGTATAGCTTCGGAAAATATATACTTCTGCTCAAATATGAACGACACGTTATCAATAAAACGGTCCGCGGATGATATGTGGCAAAAATAATTTTTTTGTTTTTTGGTAGGACTGTTATAGGCTTACATGGCAAATTTCAGCGTGGTATGTCACATAGTTTGTTTTCTATGCTTCTGTAAACAAGTCAAGTTCGAGTGTGTTCTTCGAATTCTCTTTTATGACTTCAATTGTCTCAAAATGTTTTCCACGGAGCGGCAACTTGAGCCTGGGAAACAGGAAAAAGTCACATGGAGCCATATCAGGCGAATACGGTGCTTGCGGAACGATATTAACATTATTTTTGTTCAAATAATCGCGAACAAGACGTGATGTGTGAGCTGGTGCACTATCGTGATGCAAGAACCATGACTTGTTGTCCCACAATTCCTTCCTTTTAAGACGAATGTTCTCGCACAAACGCTTGAAAAAGTCTAAATAATATTCAGCGTTAACCGATCGGCCTTGCGGAAGGAATTCCGAGTGCACCACACCTTCGTAATCGAAAAAAACAGTCAGCATAACCTTAATTTTTGAACCACTTTGGCGTGGTTTTTTGGGTTGATGTACGGCCCTCTTTGAACGATTTGTACCACTGGAAAACACGTGCACGCGATAGATCAGAGTCCCCATAGGTTGTCTGCAACATTTTTAAGGCGTCTGAAGCCGAAATTTTGTTGGAATAACAAAATTTCAAACAAATTCTTTGTTCAACTTGAATTTCCATCGTTAAATTCGAAGAACACACTCGAGCTTGACTTGTTTACAGTAGCACAGAAAACAAACTATGTGACATATCACACTGAAATTTGCCATGTAAGCTTATAACAGTCCTACCAAAAAACAAAAAAATTATTTTTGCCATATGTCATCCGCGGACCTTTTTATTGATAACGTCTCGTTCATATTTGAGCAGAAGCTATGTATATAAATACAATATATAGCATTTTTGCAATGATAGACATGCAATGGGTATGGCAAAATGATGATTTAAAGCCAAATTTGGTCTTTGAACGCCAATACGATGTAATTGATAGATGCTAAATTTATAAATCTATTGCCCGAAAGCACTGGGATTGTTTTCTATGTAGCGGGTTCTAAGCGCGAGTTTCTTGAAATTTTGTTTTTAAGAATGCGTAGAGGAGCAAAGTTGGTTATGGTTGCTCTTATTGCCTAGGTTGCCCGAACGCTGACGTAAGTGGCGGGACTTAATCTAGCCGCACTACCGCAAATGGCTATCCAAAAACAAGTACTCAAGTACCCAGTTGTAACCGCAGGTAAGAGAATGATGGGTTTTAGGACGGCATAGACAGACAGGTGCAGCGAATTAAGGATCAATGGTTCTGCTGGCATCTGATAAAGAGAAAATAAGAAAGGTCTGATGTGCTTGGAAAGGCCAAGTGGTGAAAGACGTAGCTTTGGTGTTTCTATAATAAATGGTAGAATAGTTCAATATAAAATAAAACCGTTCATTTATACACAGTTTTGAATGTTGACGCCTTCGAATCTATGACGCTTTATGTAAGAGCTATAGATAATGCAGGACAACATCCAATTATCATCACTAAATGGAATAACTGATATTTGGTCAGTAAATGTGTGCACTTGTGATTATAATGATTGCTTTTATTCGTCGCAATAGCAAGAGTTGCTCCAGTCCATATACTCTTGAAACTTTGCGCATAGCTTTTATTCGGTCTGAACTAGAATAAGCCGCTTTTATTTGGAGAACTTATCATCGCGTATTTATTAATCGGCTGGAATCGGCTCAGAAGGCCTCTGTGTGGCATGTTCTGTGGTCATTCAATTTCTCCGAGCCGTTCCCATCGTAGTCTCAAGATTTTTAAGGTTTTCTCTTCATATGAATCTTTCGTGTTGTTATAATTTATAATATACAAAGGTATATCAATATTTTTGCTTATAATGCATTGGTCTGTATTTATATGCACGAAGACAAAAAGCTGATGGAAATACTCGTTGGGACTAATTGCAATCATTTGAGAATTAATTGCTTTTTTTTTAATTTCCTAGTTCAGTTTTGTTAACGTAACTATAGAGAACTGCACCTCTCATCTTTATATGCTTTTTGCTTATACATAATAAGTTAAATCCACTCAGTTATGTCTGCATATTTATATGTAATATAATTCGCTCCTCCTCATATTTGTGGGGTGCTTCTTAATGTTGTTCTACGACCTACAGTTTTAAGCCCACTCTGAACGGCAAATGATTTTTTATGAGGTGCTTTTGCATGGCAGAAATACACTCAGAGGTTTGCCATTGCCTGCCGAAAGGTGTTATTAGAAAAATTTGCGGAGATTCGAACCTACGCACTTTCGAATGGTAGTCAAATAATCATTAGATTTAGCAAGATTAGAGAAGATGGAAAAAATTTCTAGAAATATCCTTACTTGATTCGGTAGATAAATTTTAAATATATTCCACCTGCCTAAGTTAGCAGGTGCAGGGCAATTTTCACGACATGTGCGAATATTCAAGTTTATAATTATTTATAATTTTCAAAATCGAGTTCTTGCATTCTAATTATACATACATACCGCACTTCTCTACTAATAAGCAATAGTTGAACTAAGGTTTTTGTGACACTGTGCTGAAGTTTTTCTCTCACTTTTTCTTGCAAACATAAAAAAATAAAGTTGTTTCTATTTCAAAAGTCTAATTATATAAAACGTAATTTATGTATTATACATATGTATGTACGTAAATAAAAATGAAATTGTTAAAAAGTTTCATGAAAAAGGCATGAGCCAAAAAAATGAACAATGTCCGATTTTTGTAATCATCATCGTGAGCGATGAGTAATGGAGTAGTGACGCGATTATAAAGCCTGTCCTATTCAACAGTCAACCTCTCCTACGCGCTGGTACATCCTGTCGATAACAAACGAGGCGCTGACGACCGAATATGGGCGGTATAACCCTATAACCACTTGGCTGAACTCCAGCCCCACTGACGTAGGGCTGACAACCCACGCAGCGAAAACTTATTGTCATGAAAGCTACACAAACGCCTCGGATAACAGCCCGAAACAACGTAGACGACCGGTTAAATAGAAAAAGGAAAAATGAATTGAAACTCGGCTCTTGGAATATAAGGACCATGATGCAAGCTGACAAAATGAACGAAATAGCTACGGAACTTGCAAAGTGTAGAATGCATATCGTGGCCCTGCAGAAAATAAGGTGGAAGGACTCTGGAAAAATCAGTAAAAAAGAATACGACTTGTGGTATAGTGGCACAGAAAACAAAACGCGTAGAAGCGGCACAGGATTCTGGATCAACGCAAACATAAGACGTAAGATACTTTGCTTCGAACCAGTGAACGACAGACTTTGCAAATTACGCATGAAAGGACCTTTCAACAACCTAACGTTAATATCAGCATATGCGCCAACCGAAGACGCAAGCGAAAATGAGAAAGACCGATTTTACACGAAACTTGAAGAATTATACAACAAAATAAGTAAACATGACACAACGCTGATCTTAGGAGATTTTAATGCAAAAATAAGTTGCAACAGGAAAGTAGCTGTATTCGCTTCACGAGAGAACGTCCGATAATGGCAGACGCCTCTGCAACTTCGCAAGCTCCACGACAACACATATCGCGCGCACCGCATTTCCACATAAAAAAAATACACAAAGGTACCTGGAGGATACCCGGAAGCAGCAAAGCAATTCAAATTGATCATGCTCTTATCAACCTATGAAGAAAAAGCAACATATCTGATGTCCGCAGTCTTAGAGGTCCAAATTGCGACAGCGACCATTACTTAGTATGGATAATTGTGAGACATAAGCTCTCGAACGTCATGAAAGTTAAAGGAGCAAAAAGAATAAAATGGAACACTAATAAACTAGCGAATCTCAAGGTCAAAACTTCATTCCAGACAGAAATTGACAAAGAACTAAGGGGACAAAAAACATCTGACAGTATAGAAGACGAATGGAAATACATACAGAACTCAATCACAAGCGTAGCGGATTCTATACTTGGACGCGTAGTTAAAATTAAAAACTCAGAATGGTTCGATAAAGAATGCAAGAGGATGATTGACCTAAAAAATGAAGTGAAGAAGAAATGGTTGCTGAAGAAAACTCGTGTCGCTGAAGAAACATACATTGAAAAAAGGCGCGCAGCAACGAAAATGTGCCAAAGAAGGAAAAGAGATTCCATGAAAAAGGAAATAGAGAACTTGTGCATAAATTTCAACGAGAAGCAAACCCGCAAATTTTATAGCAAAGTTAAGGCAGAAAAGCGCGGATTTCAACCAAGGGCAAATATATGCAAGAACAAAAATGGTGATATACTTATATAAGAGCAGGAGATAGTAGAAGGTGGGTCGAGTACTTTAGGGAGCTGCTGAATGCTGGTGAAATTGTTGCTTTTACAGATATTAGCATACTTCATGTGAACAACAACACAGTTCTAGACCACCCTGACGAACAACCACCTACATTACTAGATGCAGTCAACTATATGAAAAACTTCAAAGCGCCTGGAGAAGACAATATAACAGCTGAGCTCCTAAAAAACGCAAGTACTAGTTTCATTGAAAGAATGCAATGGAACAATAAATGGAATGGAATGGAACAATGAAACACTGCCAGGCGACTGGAACACAGCAATAATACTCCCCATTCACAAGAAAGGCGATAAATTAAACTGCAAAAACTATCGCGGGATTTCCCTACTCAACACAACATATAAAGACTTATAGGCCACTCGGAAAGAGTACTTCCAGGGTATCAATGCGGATTTCGACCTGGAAGGTCAACAATAGACCAACTTTTTTCTCTCAAACAGTCCATGGAGAAATGTTTTGAGCATAACATTGGGCTGCACATGCTGTTTGTTGATTTCAAGCAAGCTTTCGATAGCATCAACAGGAGGGCGATCCCCACAATATTTCATAAATGCAAAATCCCAGACAAACTAACCAGAATAGTGATGATGACTCTGAAAGAAACTGTATCCAAAGTAATGATACAAGATAAAAAATCCGACCCCTTCAGAATTAAAACTGGAGTAAGACAAAGGGATACGCTCTCATCAACAATCTTCATTCTTATGCTATGCTGTGCCATCGATGAAGTAAGTGACGCAAAAAGGACTGGACATATTTTAGACAGAACTACCCAATTATTCGGATACGCAGATGATATAGCAATTGTCAGAAAAAATATCCACGCCCTAACCAAAACCTTCGCTGATATTGAAATTGCTGCTAGTAAAATTGGTCTTAAAATCAACGAAGATAAGACGAATATATGATAATGTCCAGACAAAATGAACCAACATCAGGCAAACTGAAAATTGGCGATTTTTCTTTTGAAATCGTTGAATCCTTTACCTATTTAGACTTCAAGCGAGTAGAGACAATTCAATGAGCCTCACCATCGATGAAAGAATTCTAGCAGCGAACAGATCGTATGCGTTGTGAACGGAACTCTTCAAATCAAAACTAATAAACATCATCTGTATAAAACCATCATTAGACCATATTGAAATTAAACAAAACTGTAAGCCTTCAAACGAAAAGTACTCAGAAGAATTTTCGGAACAATCAAAGATCACGGCGAGTGGCGGATAAGATGGAACTAGCTCGTCGATCAACTGATAAATGGCGAAAATGTTATACGTTTCATCAAAGCGCAGCGGTTAAGATGGCTGGGTCACATTACAAGAATGGACGGTACGAGGGCGCAGAAGAAAATCGTAGAAGCCAGCGCGTTCACCAATGCTTATCATGATAAAAAAAGACATCAAACATAAATTCTTCGTAACAAAAAAATTCCTAAATTCAATGTTGTTGCAAAAAATAGTATTCATAATGATTTAGTAAATATCAATCTCCATATTAACTTCGTATTACATAAAATTAGCTTCTTCTAAAATTTGGTTGTTCGAAATTGTCTTTTTTTCTTATAATATTATATAAAATCTGAATCTGCTAAAAACAATGTCGGAAAAAATTTACCCGCCCTAATATGTAGTACATGCATATATTTAAAATTAAATACAAATGCAAATAAAATTAAAATACAGTCATAAATTTTGACATTCTTATTAATTTTAAAATTTACTTGGGTTTGTAGGTTTAATTCATGTATGTAGTGCTAGTTCGGTAACGTAATTATCATTTTTACTTCAAAAAATTCACGTATCCTCCCTTGCGTCCCACGGGCCACGTCATTTTGATTTTAGTCGCAAAAGTTGCAAGCTCATAATCCTATTAAATAATTTTTTTTTAATCTGATTGAGTGTCACTGCCGTCATTGCAATCCGACATCATTTTTTTAACATCGTCAAGTAAAATTTTATTGAAGCGAAATTCATTTCTGTTACTTCTATTGATTCAAGAAAGAACAATGAAGAAAATGAACTCCGCCCACATTAAATAGCTTTGCACACGGCGGTGGCGGCAGCCTCTACGACATTCGAGCTCAATGTCTCACAACAAATTAAATCCTTAAACCTTGACACGTTTGCGAGCGTTCGACGGCAATGGTGTCAGAATGAAGGATACTTGAACTGAGATGTGGGTGGAGTATTTGACTGATACGAAGGCAATACTCGATTTGTGAGAATATCCTAACAGAGTCGGGTATGCAGGGACGATAAGACTTTGGCCCAGCAATTAAAAACTTAACAACAATGATAATGGCTGCAGCAGCAACATCCACTCTAATAAGGAGAGATAACAACAACACTGCGCTCGTAGTAAAAAATAAAAAGAAAAAAATACTGAAAGAAACACATACATATATGCCTTACAGAAATTTTGACAGTTCGCAGTCGCTGTAGGAAGAGCCTAGCTCTGAGCCAAGTTCAATGTATGTATATATGTGCATATATAAATTTGTGTATAATTTGCACAACATACACACATTAAAATTTATAAAATGACTGTGGAAAATGCCGTTGTATAAACACATAAGTACGTAAGTTGCTGGATGGGCGAAAGGATGCAAAAGCAGTAAAGAAATTTTAAATTTATGACAGCATATAAAGTGGAGCGAGCGTCTAGGGTAAACTTTCTGCTTTTATATATACGTTAGTGCGTACACCTTTTTTTCTACTTGCCAGGTCTTTCCGCTTGTGAGTACTTCGCATAATTATCGTCTACCTGACAATATAACCACGTAAATGTCTCTTGCCCTTTTGTAGGAGAAACGTACAGGGAAACATGTTGCGAACGACTTTTAATTTCCGTTTCCTGTGATGTTTTTG
The DNA here is from genome assembly GCF_027943255.1 of Anastrepha obliqua. NCBI lineage: Eukaryota > Metazoa > Arthropoda > Insecta > Diptera > Tephritidae > Anastrepha > Anastrepha obliqua. Next base: position 144,298,636 of record NC_072894.1, read on the forward strand.
TGCAGATAGTCGCTGCTTAATGTGGCACGGCGAGCCGTTGGAAAATTGATACGGCCGGCAAAAAGCAGATAACAAAAGAAAAGTGAAACCCCCAAAAGTGGGAGTATATTGTAATAAGATATGGAAAAACTCAACAAATGTCAAGCTAAAACTTAACTGACCTTCTTGACCTCTGCTTCGTTCCTCTTTCTCCTCTGCCAATTTGACTTTTGCTTAACATAGAGATTTTTTTAAATTACTTGAGGTGAAAAAGAATAAATTTAATATTCCCAATGAAGATATCGACGGTTGAACTGTTCACATTTAAATTGGGTGTAAACATGTGGTTGTGGTTCAGCTGTTAGTGTCATCGACAGCTGTGGCCTTATAGGTGTTGTTATTCGATATTTTCAAACTGGTTGTCTAGTGCTCATCTCCTTTGGATGTTAGGTGAACTTTTACTTCCTCTGGGGTATTATTCTCTATAATTGACATACAATCGTTGACGCTAAGTACAAAGTGAACGATGAACACCCATATTTATGTATTATAGCTTACGTAAAACCTTAAGGGTGTGTGTATGTGTGCAAATACTCTTACGTACATATGCATATATACATACGTAACGTATTGTATTACAAAAACACATGAAATTTCTTCTTAGTGATTTGCATATATTCATTTTCTTTTTAGCACCTTTTTCCACAAAAAGATAAAAACAATGTATAATGCTCAAATTTTTCGAAAAATCATTTTTTAGGAGTACTAAAATGAAAAATTATCACATAAGGCCATACTTTATAACATCTTTCCTCATCTCGTGCCAACCTGGAAAGGCAAATGCAACTATAACAGTCGGTTCCACGTTACCTGCACGATCCGGTGTTTCAATTATACTCCCAATAATTTTTAGTTTTTATGCTGTTCGTATAACAATAACAGAAAATATATTGTTTTGATTTGAACGTTGAAATAAGCAGAATGGCGTAGAGTTCCTAGTTTCTGTACTGACGACCCTATTGAGAGATATTCCCCAAATATCCTGATGGCGTTGCGAGACAACACGCGCATACCGCCGCACGAAGTTTGTGTAAGTTTAGAGATCAAAGATGCTTGCTGTTCATCGCAGCTACTACAAATGCATTTGAAATTGATAAATAATCTTAACAAGTTTTTGCAGGAAAATCAAACGCATCTATGTACATTCCTTCTATAAACATACCTTCTGCAACTGGCTGATAAAATTGCATCGGTTCTACAGAAATTGCTATTATGAAGAGGAAAAAAAGAGGAGGAGTAAGAAGTACTGAGGGGTTCCCTGTTTTGCACGGAAAACCTGGCCCGTGTTTGCAAATGATATTAATCCAACACTTATCGACTTTAAGTACGCATTTTGATAAATTTTAATCGATATGCCTGTTTTTGTAATTATTGACACTATCGTCTGATATGACTCTGGTCTGCCAATACTTTCTGTAGGGTATTCGTATTTTATAGTCTTTGTTCAGATCTACATATATTGGGAACCAGATAGTCTGTTTTCGATATGTCTCGCAAGTGTTCCACAGATTTTAGAACTATCTAGTAGAACTACTAACATGCCGGTCAAATTCGATTATTTTTGCGATTTTATCGACATTTTCTTTAAGATCATATGTAAATGACTGAACGGAATCTACGAAACCAAAATTGCACGTAATTAGATGTTACAGTATAAACACCTTTCACAATTTCAACAGGCTGGCTTGCATTTTCACTTTTATCAAAGAAAAACTACAATAAAAAAATGTTCTTAATTTTCTCCTTATTGACTTCACAATTGAATGGAACAAACAAAAAACAGCAAAAGAATTTTTTAGTGTAAAATGTCACTTCGGTAACGAGCATAAACTTTAAATTGATATCGACATCTACCTGCTGCCAGCTACCGAGAAAATAATGGATTTATTTTCCCACAAGCTAATATTAAGATATTCCTTACAAGGCATAAGTAATAAAATATTCATCGACTCCAGATTCCTCCAGTTAATAATGCGATTTAATATTTTTTTTTTTTTCATTTTAAATGTAATGCTTGTTTCCAAATCCTTTTAAATTTTATATTTATAAATTTATCTTTTTAGGACCGTCATATCCACAAAAGTGGAAATGTTGAACCTGTAGTGGACCCATCACAGGACTATATACTTATGTTGGGATACGAGAATGCAACGCACACCGTATTAAGGTTTCGTCGAAAGTTGGACACTTGCGACACCATGGATGACATCGCTATAACAGTAAGTGCATTGTCAGTGAGTAAAAATAGAGAAACCTCCAACTTGTTTCACGAAAAGGTATTTTTCACAAATAATTTGTTAGATTCTGAGTGCTTTGACAAGTCCAACAATATCGGGAGTGAAACGCCCATTCCCATGAATATAATTTTTTATTTCGTGATTATATTCGGTTTCGCTTTCGATTTATTTGCAACTAAAATTCATATAAAAATAGAAACAAACGTTTTCTTCGTTAAGACTTATGTAGGTACATATTTTAAATATAAGAATTTAATGGAGTGGCACTGAGCCAAAGATTGTATCACGAAAAAAGTCAAAATGATTTAATCGTTCTGAGCTTGCTCTCATACAAGTATCATTTCAAGAATGGAAATTTTTTTTGTTAAAACTATTACCTTTTTCTTCTTGATTGGCGCGATAACCGCTTTCGCGCTTTTGGTTGATTTTAATAAAGCGCGCCAGTCGTTTCTTTCTCGTGCTAACCGGTGCCAGCTGGACACTTCAAGTGAAGCTAAGTCCTTCTTCATCTGATCTTTCCAACGCAGAGGGGGTCTTCTTTTTCCTCTGCTACCACCAGTTGGTAATCGCATCGAATACTTTCAGAGGTGGGCCGTTTGCCTCTCGGATAACATGACCCAGCCAACCAAGCCGCTGCATCTTTTTCGCTGAGCCACAGATATGTCTATGTTGTCTAAAGCTCATACAGTTTATTATTCATTGCTAGAACTTTATAGACGGTATTTAGAAGCAAAGCAAATTTCAATCGACAGCCATGCTTTCATCCGAGAAGCTGATGCATGCATCTTACCATTTTAGTGAATCCACGTAACACGTTATCAGTTGACTGCCTGTACTGGCTTGCCAATATTTGGAAAGCTCTCTTTGGTTGGCTCTAGCGAAATTTCCAATTTGCTTACCTATTCTACTGGTATTACTTCCATGATTAACGCGACCATAAGTCTCAAAAAATGTTAGCTAAGAGCTTTTGAACCGAGATGTTGGAAGTTTTGCATTTTAACTTAAATACTATGAAACCGGCCGTTGCCAAGTGGGCTTGTGTGCGGTACCCTCAGTAAATCCTTTGTTGAAAATGAAAATAAAACTTCACAAAAGTGAAAAGTTGTTTCTACTTGACGGGGATCACCCCGAGGCAGACATTAGCAAATAAACATCTGTGTACATTTCTCTCAAAGGAAAGCTATTCATAAACATGGTTTGCATTCGCTGGCATCTTATCGAAAATAAGTACATATACTTATTTGCCATGCCTGCATACTAAACCATTTTTCAAATTTTGAGAACATCATAAAAACTTTATCTTTTAACGATATTATACCGTTGTTTGCATTCAAACACATTCAGAAAAAACTTAATGTTCTCCACTCCACAAGTGTTCATATATTCATACAGTAAATACATTTTTTTACCAAACAAATATTTTCTCTACTGATGTTTTTTAACAAGAATATATAATATATAATATAACACACGGATAGAAAAGTACTGAGCCTAATACATAGATGGCACTAGTTTTATAGCATTCATCTCTTTTTCAATTACTACTAACCTTAAAAATACAGCTGTTAAAATTTCATGATATTCTATTCATTGATAAAAAAAATATTTTTACACTGCTTCTTGGTGGAAAAAAATACCGTTCAAGTGAAGCAAGGGTCAAGTGTTATGGGAACTCGCTCAATTCAACAATCGTAAAACGATTGTTTGCTGACTGGTCGTAGAAACACCGATAATGCACAACGCAGTGGACGTCCAAATAGGCGGTAACACCAGAAAACATCAAACAATGCACAAAATCGTTTTGAATGATCGGAAATTGAAGTTACGTGAGTTAGCTGACATCGTAAAGATTTCAAAAGAACGTGTTGGCTTTATATTGCATGAGCATTTGACTATGCGAAAGCTCTGTCGAAAGGGTGCCGCGTTTGCTCACTGATGACCAAAAACAAGAACGTGTTGATTATTCTGAACAGTGTTTGCCCTACATGAATGCGACTTCGAATTGCACTTGACTACTGGTTGTTCACAGAGCTAAAAAATGCTCTCCGGTAAGAAATTTCACTCGAATGAAGCGGTTATCCCTGAAACTGAGACCTATTTTGAGGCAAAAGATAAATCGTTTTACAAAAGTAGTAATGAAATGTTAGAGCGGCGCTGGAATGATTTCATTGTTCTTGATGGAAATTACGTTGATGAATAAAACTGATTTTGAACAAAAAAAAAACATGTTTTCTTTCTTTCTTTCATTACATTCTTAAGCTATAAAAGCAAGATTGCTCACTTCATTGGTTACATAACGGTAAGCAATTGCAGCAACATGTAAATATAATCACCAGAAAGTCTGCGTACAGTTTGTTTCTTCTAATAATACCATTACTTTATTAGGATTTTTTTCGTTTGTTTTTTCATTATTTGTGATTATTATTTATCGGTTAGCGAACTTTATTTAAAAGTGGTAATAATATGAAAACATGGCAACCAAGGAAAATAAATAATTATTATTTATAATAAATAAAATTTATTATTCAATATAAAAAAAATATATATATATTATTATTATAATAAAAATTAGTGCAGCAGAAAGAAAAATAATTATTTAAGCAAAATAATACAATATAAAATTGTGGAAATATGGAAATAGCTTCCGAAATATGGCAAAGATGTTGGGAAAATGTATTCCTTTATTCAACACGTAATAAACACTTACAAGCAAACCGGAATTTTAACATTCAAACCCAGGTATGGTATTTAAAAAAAAGTATTGTATTTGTGCGGAAACTGCTGGAAAAGTGTTTCTTAAAGCTGGATACCCTGGCAGTGTTGCTCCAAGAAACCCGTTTATTTACCTTGTAAACAAACAAGAGTGCATTGGACTCACCAATAACTTAATAAATAAGCTTCCAGAGTTCTGGAAGCGAGCCATTTTTCAGACGAAAGTAAATTTTTGTGTTTTTGGGATAAGAGGTCGTCGGATTGTTGGCGCAAATCAGGAATTGCTCTTAATATTGTAAATAAAATACATACATACATACATGTTGATACATTGAAACACAGCGGCGGTGAATCGACGAATGGATAAATGGGGGTATGGGAAGATTTTAAAAGGAAGCTTGGCTTATCAAGAACACTTTGCTTCCAACAAAATAACGACCCAAAACACATAGCAAAGATCGTTAAGCTTTAGCTCTCGTACAGCGCTCCAAACAGATCAAAACACTCCCCCAAACGCCGAATCTCAATCCTATTAAGACTCTGTTGGATCTATCGGAAAAAATAATTCGACAGCAGTTAAAGAAGCTTTGCGAAGTGTTATCCGGGCAGAATGTTGCGAGGATTACAACTGAAAAAACAGAAAAGTTAGTAAACTCAATGTTAAAAAAAGACCTAAAACATCGTGATTGTCCAGCAAAATATTACAATAGTTTTCATTTTTGTATATTATTTATAAAGCACAAGTGTTTTAAAACTGTACAAACACTTTCTGGTTGCCATATTTATACGTAGCTGCAATTACGTTTAACTCGCTACAACAACAACAATGGTCGTTTATGGCCCCGTCATTTTCCATAATGAAAGGATGCAATCTACCTATATTTCGATCAGAATTGCATTGCATACCGCTATTGTGCACTCTGCACTTTATTTTTTCCTGACAGAGCCACCCGGTAAAGCTACTTTTTTTACTTCGCTCTCGCACTACATCAAACATAAAGAAAAATTAAAAATATATTCTACACTGCCATATACATAAAAACATACAATAATATTTTTTTCAATTTCGTATAAACTTTTATGGTTTTGGAGCATCAACTCCAATATTAAGAAAAAGGAATACACCTGCAGTTTGCACGTAGGCGTTAAATACTATAGATCGACGGATTGATGAAAATGGTACTAGTTCGATACCAGTAGATTTCACCAGATGTGTATTCATATGTAATATGTGCATACATATATTAGCTTATCTATATAAATATTATACATATATAAAAGACACGAAAAATAGAAGAAACGAAGCACTCGCTTGAATTACTAAATGTCGTTGGCAGGTCCGTAATTTGGATTTCATTAATCTCTTTAGTACACTTCAAAAGTCTTCTTACAGAGTTGTAATAGTAAAATATAGTTCTAATATATGTGTATGCATATTCATATGTACATATGCATATATGTTTCTTTGCATTGCTTTTGCATATTCACGTTGATTCTGGCACCGGCGAATGGAATCTCCAAAGTGATAAAACTTTTGTGTATCCCACAAATCTCTGTCTAACACTTTCGAATTGCTAAATAAACTCGCACACTTTAGCATGAACATAAACATTCAATGACACCAAAAAATAAGTTTAGAATTCGAAGCAAGTATGCTTGAAGATGCCAACCAATGAATACACATATATACAGTGGCTCACATAAGTATTTTGCCTGTGAAGACGATTTGCTAATTTTTAAGACTTTCGTAATTTTGTATAATTTATCTATAAACTATTTCAGAAATTTGTTCAGTCCCCTGTCGGCTGTTGCGATCAAACTAATGAGAACCCCATGTAAATGAAAAATTCCTTCCTTCCGTATCGTAGTAGCGTAGATTTTATTTCAGGATCTTTGAAAATTCCCGTAGAACCCTGTCAGCTGATTGCTCTTTCACCACACAGTGCTGTGAAGCAGTACATTTCGAAATAATTTACAAAATAGACTTACAAAAATTCAAATTTTTATTAAAATAACTTAAAAATACACACACAAACCGATGTATTGTGTAAATATGTAACTAAAAGAACACAGTTGTTCTCTACGGCATGAGTTTTGCTCAGTTTTGTGCTCGTTAGGGGCTGCGGTAAGGGATTACGTATGTACGTCGGTAACTGTTTTCAGCATAAAGCTTACAGTCTCATAAAATTCAAATATTTTGGTTTTATAGGAGTTGGCGAATGAAAGTTATTATTTATTTATTTTATATTGTTACTCCTGAGTAGGTAAGTAGGTGAAATGGATAGAGTACCAAACTGAAAAAACTTGCTCGACTTCTTCTTCTTCTCAATTGGCGCGATAACCGCTTACGCGGCCGAGTTTAACAAGGGGTGCCAGTCGTTTCTTTCTCGTGCTAACCGACGCCAATTGGACACACCTGAACATTGGACACAAGTGAAGCCAAGTCCTTCTCCACCTGATCTTTCCAACGCAGAGGAGGTCTTCCTCTTCCTCTGCTACCACCAGCTAGTACCGCATCGAATACGTTTATATCCATTCGGTCGACATGACCCAGCCAACGTCTATGTCGTCGTAAAGTTCATACAGCTTGAACGATGTCCATCGTCTGCGATATTCGCCGTTGCCAACATGCAAAGGTTCAAAAATCTTACTCAGAATCTTTCTCTCGAACACTCCAAGCGTCGCTTCATCGGATGTTGTCATCGTCCACGCTTCTGCGCCATACGTTAGGACGGGCATGACGAGAGTCTTGTAGAGTATTAGTTTTGTTCGTCGAGAGAGGACTTTACTGCTCAGTTGCCTACTTAGTCCAAAGTAGCACTTGTTGGCAAGAGAGATTCTACGTTGGATTTGAGGGCTGACATTGTTATCGGTGTTAATGCTGGTTCCTAAATAAACGAAGTCTTTTACAACCCCGAAATTATAACTGTCAACAGTGACGTGGGTGCCTATACGCGAATGCGCCCACTGTTTTTTTGAAGTCAGGAGGTATTTCTTTTTGTCCTCGTTCACCACCAAACCCATTCGCTTTGCCTCCTTATCCAGTTTGGAGAAGGCAGAACTAATATAACAGCGTGGTTGTTAAGGCCGATGATGTCAATATCATCGGTATACGCCAGCAATTGTACGCTCTTATAAAGAAATGTGCCTGAGCGCTTAAGTTTTGCGGCTCGTACGATCCTCTCCAACATTAGGTTAAACAAGTCACACGACAGCGAGTCATCCTGTCTGAAACTTCGTTTGGTATCAAACGGCTCGGAGAGGTCCTTCCCAATTCTGACGGCGCTGCTGGTGTTGAGCAACGTCATCTTGCAAAGCCGTATTAGTTTTGTGGGGATACCAAATTCAGACATCACGGCATACAGATAACTCCTCTTCGTACTGTCGAATGCAGCTTTGAAATCGACGAAAAGATGGCGTGTGTCGATTCTCCTTTCGTGGGTCTTTTCCAAGATTAGGCATATTGTAAATATTTGGTCGATGGTAGACTTTCCAGATCTAAAGCCACACTGATAAGGTCCAATCAGTTGGTTGATGATGGGTTTCAGCCTTTCACACAATACGCTCGCTAGAACCTTATAGGCGATATTTATAAGACTAATTCCGCGGTAATTGGCACAGATTGCAGGATCGCCTTTCTTATGGATTGGGCAGAGCACACTTAAATTCCAATCGGCAGGCATGCTTTCATCCGACCATATTTTGCATAGAAGCTGATGCATGCACTTTACCAGCTCCTCGCCGCCATGTTTGAATAACTCAGCTAGCAGTCCATCGGCGCCCGTTGTTCTTTTTTGTTGTTCTTTAGCCGCGTTATCGCTATTCTCACCTCGTCATGGTCAGGTAGCGGAACGTCTATTCCGTCGTCGTCGATTGTGTTTTCGGGATCTGCACATTCTCTGTGACATGCGCAGCTATCACTGTTTAACAGGTTCGAGAAGTGTTCCCTCCATAATTTAAGATTGCTCTGGATGTCAGTCACCAGTTCGCCGTCTTTGTTCTTACAGGAAAACGCCCCGGTCTCATTTTTATTATAATTACATAACGGTACAATGTTATTGTTGTTGTGTCATAGCAGTCCAATAGGCCCTGCCAATACGGTGAGGTCACCGAAAGTTGTCGTCTAACTTATCTAACGGTAAGCCCAGGAAACGTGCTGTTTCGACAGGTTGGGTTCTGAGGGAGAGAGGTGTAGGGTGAGAGTGTTTAAGAGATACAATATTTATGCTTGCTGAAGGCTTAATTTCTTTAAGGAACAGCGGACCAATTAGAATTCGCATTTAAATCAGTAAATTGTTATTTTGTACCTACAAAGGACTATGCAAAATAGTTCTGTGAGCCACTGTACATATATTTACATATATATATGTAAGCGAGTACTTCTCCAATACAAGCGAAAGCAAACTTAGCCGAACAAACACAATTGTGATTATAAGTAGACAAACAATGTCATACACTAAAGTACACATCAACAACCAAGAAATCCGCAGTCATCACGTAGGTATGTATTTGTGTCCTCTTCCAATACTCGTAGTGTCACATTGTTACAAGTGTTTTCTGATTTACCAAGTTTCCTAAAGTGACTTCGTGTGTGGGTGCTCCTCCCATTTGCGGCCTTCCACTATTAATATTGGTCTGTTGAACTAATTTGAATCAGTCGCGACATCCTTATCCTTGTACTTGAATCTGACGCCGCAATCTGAAATTTGTACCACGATACAACGAAGCTTTTATGTGGGGAGATAGGCGATATAAGTTTTAATGAATTTCTGTTGAAGTTCCGCACACCGACTTATTAAATATCGCCAATGTTGCCGCTTTAAGTACTGGCGGAAATTGTATTATTCGTGTTTCAACATGCTTACGCAATACACATATACACAAGCCTAATACATATCAACAATCCAAATAAATAGCCTGCTTGTAAGGAAAACCCATACATATCTATTTATGATTCGTAGCTAGTGTTATATTAGTAGGCCTACTAGTAGTGACTAGATTTTAGCCAAATATCAAAGAATCAAAACAAATTGCATGCATATGTACATATTTATATAAATCTCAAAATATCATAACATTAATATTGCTGTATTATTTTAGGGCAATCCCCAGCAGATCATAGACCTCGTTTACTGTATTTGTATTTACATAATTTTGTTTACGTGGTTTCGTTAACACACCTTACCTGTTTTGAGCTTGTAAATCAGACGTTTTCAGCCTTGAAATGAATGGCTTCTTTAATGTAAGTTTTTTCTGTACAATAATAAAATTACGGGAAAAGTTAAGAAATGAATTGATTGAGATCATACTGGTCTGGCTATCACCGAATTATTTAGAAATGGTGATGGTACGATATGAAAAAGAGATGTTTTACATAATTTTTAATACTTTCGTAATTTTGTATAATTTATCTATAAACTATTTCAGAAATTTGTTCAGTCCCCTGTCGGCTGTTGCGATCAAACTAATGAGAACCCCATGTAAATGAAAAATTCCTTCCTTCCGTATCGTAGTAGAGTAGATTTTATTTCACGATCTTTGAAAATTCCCGTAGAACCCTGTCAGCTGATTGCTCTTTCACCACACAGTGCTGTGAATCAGTACATTTCGAAATAATTTACAAAATAGACTTACAAAAATTCAAATTTTTATTAAAATAACTTAAAAATACACACACAAACCGATGTATTGTGCAAATATGTAACTAAAAGAACACAGTTGTTCTCTACGGGATGAGTTTTGCTCAGTTTTGTGCTCGTTAGGGGCTGCGGTAAGGGATTACGTATGTACGTCGGTAACTGTTTTCAGCATAAAGCTTACAGTCTCATAAAATTCAAATATTTTGGTTTTATAGGAGTTGGCGAATGAAAGTTATTATTTATTTATTTTATATTGTTACTCCTGAGTAGGTAATTAGGTGAAATGGATAGATTGATGATTGAGATCATACTGGTCTGGCTATCACCGAATTATTTAGAAATGGTGATGATACGATATGAAAAAGAAATGTTTTACAACTCTGTGTGTATGTATATGTATGTATATTTGTAGGTTTTAATATTTTCCAGAAACTTCAACAGTAATGAAAAACTTCTAAAAAACCCGAATATTTCTAAGCACCGCTGTGGTGCTCTTCTCCGATATTTATAATAGGACTGCTTTGCTTTTATTCATATTTCATCAAGAGTCATTTATCAGCTTACATTCTAATTTATTATTTTCCTTTGTATGAGCTTTAAACATATTATTTGCTCTTCCTAATATACCTTTGAATGATTAGTTATTTTTTCCACATCAAATTTTAATATGATGTTACTTGTGGACCAAAAGTTATGGCCTGCCGTAATAATCACTTATTTACACCTGCTTTAATATCTCCACAAAAGAGTTCAATGTGCGTTTGAATAGAGAATGTGAACGGCACTGAAATCAGATTAGCCGAAAAACCTTGTTAAGATCAAGAAGCGCCTTGTAGCCAAAGCACATTTATAGCGAAAAAAGCAAGTATATTGAAAGCACAAATTTACTTTTGCCTCGAAGTTTATCCGCGCGAATTCCGCACCGCAAAATCTCCTCGCCTCTTGAAACAATCCATGTTTTTGCTTCCGCATGAGAGTGATAGTGCTGATCAGGCAGAAAAAGTGCTATAGATCGAAACAAATGATAGTCAGAAGAAGTAACGTATAGATAATGCAGCAGGTGAGCTATTTGCTATTTTCGTGTTCGTAAGTACGTATTTATCGTTTTGGAACGCGAGCCCGAGCGTTCATGCTAGAAGATTGATTTTTCTCTTTTGATACTGTGACCGTTTTTGTATCAGTGCTCCGCCCAAACGTAATTTAGCACAAAATCGGATATCTCTGCCCGTAATAGATTTGGGAAGGAATTTAAGTTCACATAAGTCCAAGCTCATTGCGGAATAAGGTACTTAGGTCTCTCTATTTCCACTTTTGCTTACCACTGACATACTCACAATAACCGTAGAAAACTACTCTGACACCTTATGTTAGGTTAGCCAGTAGTAGTTAAATTTCCGGGCCTAACACATAGATGGCACTAGTTTTATTGCATTCACCTCTTTTCAGTTAGTACTAACTTTAAAAAGACAGCTATGAAAATGTGTTTTAATTTTACATTGCCCTTTGATGAAGAAAATTACCGTTTAAGCGAAGCAAGGGCTTGAAAAGTGTTATAGGGACTCTGCCCAATCAGAAACAACCATAAAACGATGGTTTGCTGGCTTCAAACGTGGGCGTAGAGACACCGATGATGCACAGCGGAATCGGTCGTTGTGGTCGTCCAAATGTGTAAGAAATTTCGCTCGAATGAAGATGTTATCCCTGAAGCTAAGGCCTATTTTGAGGCAGAAGATAAATCGTTCTACAAAAGTTATATTGAAATGTTAAAGCGGCGCTGGAATGATTGCGTTGTTTTTGATGGAAATTACCTTGATGACTCACACGCTGTAATTACTAGTACATACTCTGAGATGTTATATCAAAATAAACTAAATGTGTGCTTATAACGTAAGCGATTCTTTCAATACATAATTACGCATAGCTACATCTATAGGGTCCGCCATATAACTTTGCGGAATTAAAAATGCTATAAAAAAACTACTAAATATTTTTCCAAACTGTTTTTTTTATTTTGAAGTACAATCCTTCCAGTTAATGATGGAACACAACTTCATTCATATGGCTGCCTCGGTTAGCCATGCACCATCCCATACGATCGGTCCAATTTTTCAACATATTTTCGATTGTATGCGGCTGTATTTCAGCTATGACATCGCGTATGTTGGTCTTCAGTGCATCAATTGTTGCTGGTTTGTTGGCATAACACTGGTCTTTGACGGCACCTCAAAGATAATAATCCAACGGCGTCAAATCGCAGCTCCGAGGCGGCCAAACGATATCAGAATTTCGGCTGATAATGCGATCTTCGAAGACAGTGCGCAAAAGATTTATCGCAGCATTCGCTGTGTGGCAAGTAGGGCCATCTTGTTGGAACCAAATCCCGTTGGAAAAAGCGTTCTTTGAGCGTATACACAACCATTTTCGATCAGCGGAAGAATAAAACTAATTTTCTGTCAAATTAGATGACAGCTAAGTGTTACCATTCTTCAAATAATACCTAGTTCAAATCCGTAACGATAGATGGCGGGCCCTGTATATGTACACGTGTACATATCTATATGGCTAAAGCTGTCAAGTAAAAATAATAAGAATAAATTATTTGTTGATCCAAAAATGAAGGGACCTACAGTTTTAAGCCGCTGTAGGGATGTCAAGAAAGAAGAAATTAGTAAAAAACCAGAAAAAATTTGCTTATAACTTATACACAAATATGCAATTTTCTGGCATATAGAAATAGCATCTTGATCAAAAAGTTACCGGAATATATTCAGAAAATTCAAGTTTATTCCTCAAAAGTTATATCAGCGCCTTCAAAGTACTCCCCATCAGCTGCAACGCACTTATGCCAACGTTTGATTCAGCTCTTGAAATATTTCTGTAACTCAATTTTTGGTATAACCATCAGAACGGTTTTCGATTTTTCTGTTACTTTCTTTTGGCTGTAGTAATCAAACGATTTTGACTCGATCAAACATAAAAATCGCAGGGAGCCATATCAGATGATTTCGACGGCTGGTGGATGGTATTCGTTTCGCTCTTGGTCAAAAATTCACGGATAATGATGGCGCTGTGCGACGGTTTGTTGTCATGGTACACATCGTACGAGTTGTTTTCCCACAAATCTATCAGTTTTTAGCGAATTGCTTCACGAAAACGGCTTATAACGTCCAAATAATAGTCCTTATTTACTGTCTGATGTTGTAGCAAAAATTCGTGGTGTACAACCCCATTGTAATCGATAAAAACCATGAGTATAGCTTTCTTTTTTGGCTGAAAACGACGCGGTTTTTTGGTCTTGATTCATTCAAAGCTCTCCATTCATTCACCTGATGTAGTACTAAGAACCTATGTCCCGTCTCCAGAAATAATGCGTTTGGTAATTGTTGGAGCGGACTCAGACTTGGCTATCATGCCTTTGGCGATAACAATATGGTCCCTTTTTACATGAAATACAGGTCGTTTGGGACCAACTTTGCAGCATCACACCGCAAACTAAATTATTGACTTCAATCCATAAACAATATTGAAGTCCTCTGGCAGCTCCCTGATAATTAATTTGCGGTTATTGATCAATATTTCTTTCACTTGATTGATGTTTTCATCAGTTTTCAATGTCGACAGCTTGCCACTATGTTCGTCATCCGCGTTGGACTCACGATCTCTTCTGAAGCGTTCATGGCACCCGTAAACGGCTGTTTTCTTTGCCAACATTTCTAAGATTTTCGCATCATTGAATCCATTCTTATCGCAAAATGTAATACAAACTCGTTGTTGCAAATTCAAATCCATTTTTAGAACTGTGAAAAATCGAAAACACGTACAGAGGTAGATTTATTCAAAATCATAGATGTGGCAACCTTGCGAACAAAAATTGACTCAAATCAGTTGCCTTAGGGCCTCACCTAGCGGTTGTTCCGAGAACGTTTTGATCAAGGTGGTATTTTGGTAGACATATTTTGTTAAATATTTTCTTAGCGAGTTAAATTTCATTTAAAAGTATAAATGAATCCAATCAAATTCAATATTCACGCAAGTACACGCCAGTTTTTAATATTTGAGTTATGGAGTCACATTTGTAATTACTACACGCACAACCAAACACTTCACTTCTAGCCAACGAGCCGTAATTATTTATGTCAATATGGGCCGAATGTTGAGAAGAAAAATGTCTACCAGCTAAAGATGTTAAAACAAGTAGTGAATTCTTTAAACAATTCTAAGGAAAATGGCTCCACTGGCGCCTTCCCAATGCGGCCCTGAAATACAACAGCAGACACGGACATACAATACAATGCAATTGTATTTGTAGTTTCAGTTCATTAAGGTCAAGTAAATATGTGCTACTCCTTATTTCTTTTTTGGAAAATAATTTTATTCTTCGAACTTTTTTTGGAATATACATTTCGATAGAATCGTGTGCAACTATCTTAAGTCCATTCGGTGTCAACAGATACAATTTTTCATGGAGCTACGGCGGCCGCCGTAGCCGAATGGGTTGGTGCGTGATTACCATTCGGAATTCACAGAGAAATCGTTGGTTCGAATCTCGGTGAAAGCAAAATTAATAGAAAAACATTTTTCTAATAGTGGTCACCCCTCGGCAGGCAATGACAAACCTCCGATTTCTGCCATGAAAAAGCTCCTCATAAAAATATCTGCCGTTCGGAGTCGGCTTGAAACTGTAGGTCCCTCCATTTGTGGAACAACGTCAATGCACGCCACAAATACGAGGAGGAGCTCGGCCAAACACCCAAAAAGGGTGTACGCGCCAATTATTTATTTTATTTTATTCCTTCTCAAAAAATAAAATTATGGTTCTGTATAACTACGCAAATAGATAAACATTAAACCTTTTTCTTTGCAGACGGGACTTGTTCCCATAGGAATGAAAGTTTAGATGACCAGCGAAACATCCGCAAAAATTTTTTTCAATTTTTAACAGTAGTAAAAAAATTGAATTCCTACATTATAAATTATAAATACGAAAAAAGTACACATGTATTTCGATTTTAACGTCCCATTTTCTTGTATCTTTATTTTAATACTACTTGAAGAGCTGATTTGAGGCTTAACTTAAGTCGAAATCGTTTAACCAAAAATTTCCTAAAACCTAATGCAGAAAGATTTTGCCTCATTTGGTGTTTCTAATTAATACCAGTATCCTCATGAATTAAACAACGACTACTGGCATCTTTGAAATCGGACAAAATCGTTAAGGGAGTTATTGTGCCAACTAAGAAGAATAACAGGATTTGAGGGAAAAAGTCGCAGATTTATTTCATGTAAACACTTAAGTGTATTAGTTATATAACAGGTGGCGCTATAGTAATCCTCCTATCAGAAAATGCTATAAATTTTGCGATTGGCCCCTAATGTCAGTTCTGTTTGGACATTTGTGTAGTAAACACATGCGAAATACTCGTTAATGAACAATGTTACGCTACACTGCTCCAGAACGCGGAATATTGCTGACTATTTATTTGACCAATAATCGGTCGATGACCTTGGCACAACGTGAATTTCGTCGCAGATTTCCTCACCGTCCAACGCCTACTGGTGAAACACTGCGACGTTTAGCCGCTCGCCTCGAAGAGACTGGCACAACACGAGATGCTGCCAGGCGTGGCAGACCAGGAGTAGCCGTTCTTCAGAGAATATTGCTGCTGTAGCCGAGGATATCATGGAAGCGCCGTCGACATCGACCAGACGACGTGCCACGCAAATGGGTATCAGTCGACGGTCTTTACAACGAATTTTGGTACAAGATTTGAAGATGTTTCCGTACAATGTCCAGACAGTGCATCAGCTGTTAGCTGCTCACCGCCAATCGCGTCTAACATACGCTCAAGCTATCCTTAATCACCACCAAGAGGAAGATGATTTTTCATCAAAAATAATCATGAGTGATGAGGCCCATTTCCATCTTAGCGGGTACTTAAATAAACAAAATTTACGCGGCACTGAAAATCCGCGTGTAACCCACGAAGAGCCATTACACCCGCTCAAAGTCACTGTATGGTATGCTGTTTTCGCTGGAGGAGTCATCGGACCTTTTTTCTTCGAAGACGTCGCGGGCCAAACGGTTACTGTGAATGGTGAGCGCTACAGAGCAATGATCAACGAGTTCTTTTTGCCGCAACTTGATGAATTGCGATTGGAAAACATGTGGTTCCAACAGGACGGTGCAACGGCACACACTGCACGTGCCACAACCGATATGCTGAAGGATGCATTTCCCGGGCGCCTAATCTCTCGTTTTGGCGATTTGCACTGGCCAGCAAGATCGCCTGATTTGACAGCTCCAGATTTCTTTTTGTGGGGCTTTTTGAAGTCGCGGGTTTATGTCAACAAGCCTCAGACTCTTGCAGCTCTTAAAGACGCTTATCCGTCAAGAATGTGAGGAGCTATCGCCGGAAGTTTTGGCCAAAGGGAAGGAAAATGCCATAAAAAGGGTTCAAATGGCAATCAACTGTGGCGGCGGCCATTTACATGACATCATATTCTCGACTTGATGTAAAAAAAATTAAAAGACCAAATAAAAATAATCCACAAGAAGAATCAAAGTTTTTCATTTTTTTTTTTTAAATTACAGCGAAAAAACATCGCAAGATTACTTTTGCGCCACCTTGTATTGGAAATATCTATGTGTATATGGGTGTATTTACATTCACAATTGTAACGCTAATCCAAAGCTTTATTTCTATAAAGGACTTGCTCTCATATTTCTTTCAATGAATCAATTCTGTAAAAACAAGCAGGCGTAAAACGCAAAAGTCAAACCTCATACTCATATGCCAATTTAGTACCCGCGCAATCTGGCCAAGTTAACAAAATAGAATTATATATAACAAAGAGGGTAGTTGGTGAATGGATGGAAGGTTAGAGCAAATAACTTTTGCACGCAAAGTACTCGTACAGCAAAATCATTATAATAAAATATGTCAATTTGAATTCATCCATCCATGCATCCATGGATGGCAAAAATAACGCCATACAATGTACTAGGAGTTCTCGAAATCCAACCCCCAACTACTCACTTCAAAAGCTGCTCAGCATTAGAGTCACTTAATGAAGCGCATACAGCGTGACTAATGCCAAAAGTGATTGTACAAAAAACTCTCTTTCCCTTGTTCAGTTGCTTTTAACTGGCCAAGTAGTGCTAATAGGAGAACTGAATCGTTCGGACTAACGCCAACCCCTAACCCCATGCGCCCAATTCAATCCAATCCACTCCACCATCTATGTGCATAGCAGTGTAACTTTTATTTTGTATGAGTAAAGGGAAAATAAATTTGTGCCTGCGAGAGTTGCAATATGGAATATTTTTAACGGCTTAAAGGGATAATGGACAGAAATTATAATTTATGTATAGCGGCGGTATGCCCAAATGTAAACAATTGGGAGATGAATAAATTTTGACTTATTTCATTTTCAAAAGCCTCGAATTGAATTGAAAAAGCGCAAAATAAAATCAATTAGGACAATTGCATTATACAATACAATTATTAAAAACACTTTCATCTTAGATTTAAATTTGTGTGTTAAGCTTATATTACTTATATAGCAAAGTAACTAATAATTTGAAACTTTGAGAGGTTCTGAAGCATAACAATTCAAAACAGCAAAATAGGTTTGGCCCAAAGCACATCGAGTAGAATCACTACACAAACTTATATAAATACATTGATATTTTCTTAAAATTGTCAAAATTCACCCCGGGTGTAAGCACCGAGCTCCTCCCCTCATTTGCGGTATGCGCTTTCATTCCTCCGAACGGCAGATTGTTTTTTATGAAGAGTTTTCAGCGTAGAAATACACGCGGAGGTTTGCCATTGTATACCGCTATTACAAAAAACTTTTCCTAACGAACCTGGGACGACCGCTTTCAACTACTACGATAGCGCCCATTACACACACTTATCTATCTTAAAATAAGGGAAAACTTAAAACCTTCAAGTTAATTAAAAACTGAAATGTAGGCTGCTCACATTTTGAAATTTTAGTCTTTAGTTATATACACAGTACAACTATACTACCGGCTAGAGCTTATATAATGCCCTTTTCAGAGAGCAGAAATCATAATTGGCTAACGACTCCAGTACTTGGAATCACTTTACGCTGAACAACGTTTCGAAATAAGGAAAACTTACTTCCAAAGATAATGCTTTGCTGTCGATACATGGCGAATTTCAAGAAGAAGTATAGCAGCACAATTTATACAAATGAATTTTTGACCAGAGCTAATTAGAAACTCCACATCAGCAGCACAAAAGCCGTACAGCTCAAATGAAAAGTTCACTGCATCGGGCACCTTGAATTTTGGTTTGCTTGCGATCAACCTTTAGCCCACATGAAATCTGCATTTAGTGATTTTATAACATCGCTATCTATTTTTTAAAAAAGAACAATGATTCTTTGCACACAAATTTCATGCACACAAATTTTCAAATTATAAGTTGTTAAAATATACAATTACAGCTTAGTAAGCACGAAAACTGTGGTGCCAAAAAACACGTCCACACTCACTAACATACACTTTTTTTTTGCAAACTAAGATTTCCTCGTTCGCATTGGGGCCGCTTTACCAATAATACTAACTCAGCCAACAGATCTCAGACAGAAACCCAAGATTAGCCGCATTAGATTATGAAGAATTTTTCACGAAGACATCGGCGCTTTCATTTATGAGCTTCAATTAACTCAACTCAGAAATTGAAGACTTGGGCATCGCTTCGCGGTATGAACCTTGAGTTATCTAAAAAATGATTGCAATTTTTGACAATATGCGAACTTGCTGCATGTACATAGGTATATGTATCTTAACAAGCAAAATTCCCAAGTTGGTCGAGACCAATGTTTTTTTCCGAGGAAAGGCTACTCGTGATGGTAAATAAATAAATGCAGTTTGAATGTGTAGTTTTCAGAGCGAAAGTTTTTCTGCAAAAAAATGTCAAGGCAAATGCTGAACCTCTCGGATAAAAATGTACATAAAGGCGTAAATCATGTAGATTATCAAGTGTGCCCCACTTCCCACGGTATCGGTTGATTGGTTGGTTAAAGTGGTGATTCCTCCAGAATCCAACTAGCGCTTCCGCGCCATTTTGTTGCCACATCCTCGTTACCAACTTCTTTAACGGTTATTTACAGCATAACAATATCCAGTCTGTGCGGTTAAGGAACCTTATTAGGTTGTTAACGTCTAAGCCAGATAGTTGTTCGAGATTCTCGAACAGCGGTTGGCCCAGGGTTAACATTCTGCCCTTCCATAGGGCAGGGCATTCACAGAGGAAATGGAAGATTGTCTCCTTTTTCTCCGGTTGTTTGCAACTGTGACAGTATGTATTGTGAGGGATACCCATTTTGGCTGCTTGTTCTCCGATCGACCTAAAGCCAGTTATGACTGCGGTTAGTCTCCAGGCGTCCCGTCGTTTCATTCTTATTAATGCCGACAATTGCTTGAGGTTGTAGGTGGGCCATAACGTTCTGCTAATTTTGCATTTCGTCTGGACTTTCCACCTACAGTCCGCGATTCGGAGGTATTTTTGGGAAATTGTACTCTTGACTGCACCTAATGGTGTGAGTACCGATTCTGCAAGAGCGTTATTCATGGCAGATCCCCCTCTTGCCAGCTTTTTCGTTACCTTCAATGTTCCGATGTCCCGGGACCCAGATTAAGGTAACTTTATGATTTTCACTCAAGATGGTGAGGCTATTCCTACTTTGTTCCACCACTTTAGAGGTTGTTGTACCCGAACCCAGTGCCTGGATTGCAGCTTGGCTATCCGAAAGAATAGCGATATTTCCACGGTATCACATCCATATAATTTTAATATGAATTTTAATTCCGCTTGTTTAAGAGGTTTCTACGTGTCATTCGAATTATTCTGAGCCCAATCTTGGGAAATTTCAACAACAATGTCTCCTGATACATTCTCTTCACTCTGCTTTTGTAAATAAATCATGTCCACCTTCTCTTGGATTGAATTGGACCCACTTTTACCCAAATCACAATAAAACTCCTACATCCACGCCTGCTTAAAAACTGGATGCCTCTTAATTTATTACAATTACGGCCTTCGGGACACCTGACGGATGACAATTTTACATTTTTAAAAGTATAGTGTTTTGCGATATAGTCGGGCCTAACGAAACAAAGTATGGGTGGGATTTTTATGAATTTTTTTTATTGGAAAGGCCCATGTTTTCATTACACATAAATATTTGAAGTATGGCAAATTTTCAAATTTTCGTCGCAGCTTTGTACAGTGGTATGGGTCCAAGGGATTCAACTTTCAATGGGTTTGCTGCGTTAATCCGAATGAATTTGAGCAGTGGCCTAAGTTATGCTAATTTTGAGGCCATCGATTAATCTCTGGCATATATCTGCGGTTTCAGAAATATCTGCTACGGCCGTATAATATTATTAAGGGTCAACCTTTTAGTGCTAATTCAATGTTTTCCACCGCCCGATATGATATAAATCGTTTGTTTGTATGGAGAGTCTTTTCGGTATGGGTATGGAGGGTATTATGCACATTAGTTAAACAATATTGAGTTATAAAATTATTCAGAACCAAAAAACCACATATATGTACAAACACCTTAAATAGTTAATAATGTAGATATACGCATGTACAGGTACTTAATTAAATGTTTAAAATTTATTCTTTGCCAAATATGTTAATAGGCAGATTTTATGATTAATTTAAAACTATTATCGCCCTACATAGACACAAGTACACATTCATCTGCATATATCTGTGTACTCGTACATATCTAGGAACACATAAATATAGTATAGAAATTTAGAGACCCTGTTTTTATTAAAATTACTTAAAATATGTAGATACTCAAAAGTATCATACCTACATACAAACTCGTATATGGCATATACAAACATAATTTTCACTTATGATGTAAACTTTGTAGTTGAGATTTCAATGTGGCATTTGAAATTAGGTCCGATCGGTGTGACCTAAAGTAATGCATTTCTCAATATTTGATAGAACTTCCGTAGTCAATACAAATAAATTTGTGTACTTGTAATTATTTGGGTAGAACGCATCTTTCCACCCAATAGCATACAATTAAAACACGCAGTATTCGACGAGAATGGATTTATTTTGAATTTTGCCGTTGCCGCCGGTCGTCAAAGTCAGCCGTCAGTGAAAAATATAAACAAATTTTCTCCGCAAACGTTGCCTACCTAATGCCTTCTACATCATAAAGAAGATATGATATTTAAAACTTAGATAATATGAATTAGTCGTAAAATTTTGGGATTTATCTTCTTGCTTCTAATGCGAATATCATTTTGGTACTGTTTTACTGGGGGAAATTTTGCGAAGAATATCACCCGATGGGTTTCGATTCTGTTTACAGTATAAAGCTAATGCTTAAATTCAAACCAAGAAGTAATATACATATCTGCAGCCATGGTCATATAAATAGCACATATAGACTTTGAAAGCAAAAAGTTGAATATTTTTTTAAATAATTATTTTTTATTGGGAAAACAGCAACATAAAAAATATATTAAAAAACTTATTTACTTCCAAAAATGGTCAAAAAGAATTTCAGTTCTGATTTAATTTACGAGAACGTTGATAACTCAAGAAACCTCCTGAACACATAAATGACACATCCTAAAAAAATTCCAAATAAAAGCAAAAGTATTAAACAAATCAGATTGTTAAGTAATAATATTGTTTTACCAGATTAGTATCCTATATCCACCGTTTTTGATTACTTTTTCAAGCCGTCGCTCCATGCTTTCTACAAGCTTGTGGCATCTTTCCTTTGGGATCGAGTACCAAGCCTCCTCAACTGCGGCCCACAAATCATAGAACTTTTTAAAATTTTTGTTAGCGATTTTGCCCTTAACGTCATTCCACAAATTTTCTATTGAGATCAAGGATCTGCGCCGGCCAATCCAGTACTTTAATTTTCTTCTGAGCCATTGCTTCACTGTCTTTGCAGTATGCTTTGGATCATTGTCCTGCATAAATATCCAATTTAATGGCATAAACTCAAACACAAATGGCTCCATTTTATTCTGGAGTATATCCAGATACTGAAATCCATCCATTTTACCAACCATGCGAACAATCGGCCCAAGACCATGCCAGGAAAAAGCTCCCCAAACCTAAATGCTTCCGCCGCCGCGTTTAATCGTCTTTTTTGTGAACCTAGGATTTAGCGCTTAATTTTTTGGACGACGTACAATAGTTTTCTCATCCGGTCCAATCCTATTTATTTTGGTTTCGTCGGTCCAAGGTACGTTTTTCCAAAACTGAATAGATTTGTCTTTGTGGGCTTTTGCAAAGGCAAGTCGGTGTTTGACATGTCTTTTTGAGAGGAGTGGTTTTTTTCTGCTTATGCGGCCAAACAGCTGGGCTTCATTAAGTCACTTCCTACAAGCTTTCTGGGGACCTGAACACCAGATTCTTGGTTTACTTCAAGCATTATTTGCCGTGCCGACTTAAAATGATCTGCATTGCTCTTGCGTATTATAGCTCTATCCACATTAACATCAGTTTTTCGCGGGTTTAGTTTTCTTTCCGTTTTTTTGCTTAGATAGGATGAACCTTTCTTAGCTAAATGTAGAGCATTCATTATAAACCATTTTCCGAGAGCACATCATCATTTCAACTATTTCTCATAGCTTTTCGCGTTTTGACTCTCGGTATATAAGAGCTTTTTTCTCCAGCGTGCAATGTTTTCCACGTCCCATTTTTTTGTACAATAATAACTCTAAAATTTTATGTAAGAAACAAAAAATTATAGTAAAAATCGCTGAAACAATATTAAAGTTTTACTCTCCGCTGCACAAGTAAAAAACAGCAATGAGAATAAATAACGGGTGATTTTTTAGCTATTATCTTTTTAAACAGTTGGTTTAAACAGCTGACGCACGTTTCGTGTTTTTTTTCACTGTCACACATCTTCAGTTTGGTCTATAATTTAACCATGAATCGTCTTACAAACGAACAACGCTTGCAAATCATTGAATTTTAAATATTATAAAAATTCGTGTTCTGTTAAGAAAGTTTATCGCGCGCTTCTTCCATTTTGTCGTCAGTTTAATCAACCCACTGAAGCGGCTATTCGAGCTATTGTGACTAAATTTAGAACCAAATTTACATTATTGAACATCAAACCACCAACACGCTTACGTAGAGTGCGAACTGAAGAAAATATCGCAGCTGCATCGGCTAGTGTTAATGATGACCATCAATTATCGATTCGTTGCCGTTCGCAGCAATTGGGCCTCTGCTACTCAACAACATGGAAAATTTTGCAAAAGGATTTAGGTGTGAAGCCTTTCAAAATACAGCTGGTGCAAGAATTGAAGTCGAACGACCTACCGCAACCCAGAATTTTTGGTGAATGGGCTCTTGGAAAGTTGGCTTTTTTATCGAAAAATTGTGTTCAGCGACGAAGCTCATTTTTGGATCAATGGGTACTTAAATAAGCAGATTGTCGATTTTGGAGAGAAGATCAGCCAGAAGAATTGCAAGAGCTACCAAGGTATCCAGAAAAGGTTTATGGGCTGGAAGTATCATTGGACCGTTCTTCTTCAAAGATGCTGCGAATCGTAACGTAACTGTGAATAGCTACCGTGAGCGCTACCGTGAAATGATATCCAACTTTTTTTTGCCCAAAATGCAAGAGCTTGACATGCATGGCATGTGGTTTCAGCAAGACGGTGCCACATGCCACACAGCACGCGTAACAATGGACTTGTGAGAGGCGCGTTCGGTGAACATTTCATTTCACGTTCGGGACCTGTCAATTGGCCACCCAGATCGTGCGTTATAACACCTTTCGATTATTTTTTGTGGGGCTATGTTAAAGCTCATGTCTATTCAGACAAGCCTGCTTCAATTAATGCATTGGAAGACAACATTAAAACATTTATATGTGAGATACCTCCCGAAACATTGGAAAGAGTATGTCAAAATTGGACTAAGCGGATGGATCATTTGAAGCGCAGTCGCGGTCAACATTTGCATGAAATAATCTTCAAACATTAAATTATATGGACTGTACTATCGATTTAAATAAAAATTTCATGTATTTTTCTGAATTTTACGAGTGTTTTTTTTTTAACTTTCTTATAGCTCTTCAAAACTCACCCTTTAGAATAGAACGCCCAAAATTCTATCGAAAAAAACGGTAAATTCCTCGCATAAATGTAAGCTTAATAACGGTAATAAATGTAAACAAACAAATTTATTTGTTCAAAACAGAGTTCGTACACTAAAAACTTAACTTAATATATAAGGTTTACATTTGTGCTATTTATCTGTCCATGGCGTATATGAATGTACTTATATATTATAGTTATGTATTCTTGATGTTACGACTGGGTGCGTTACGAACGTCGTGTCACTTAATTTGGCTTAACGCCCCTTTAACCAGGTATTCGGGTTTTGTATGAATTTTGGATATCTTTTGAACACTGGGACGACCTCCTCCAATGGAGGGACTTACAATTTTATGTCACTTCAGAACGACAGATGGTTTCTATTAGAAACTTTTACCTGGCAGACATACATTCGGCGTTTTGCCATTACTTATAGAGTGAGTCCGCGAGAAAAAGTTTTCAGAACCAAATCCATTCGGTTAAAGCGGCATTGAATAATCTTGTGAATATGAAAATTGTAACAATTGGATCCTCACTGACGTATACCTAACTCATCAGATGCAGATAAAAAAAAAAAAAAAAAAAATGATACTTATCGAAAATTACACTCTTTGCCTTGATTTTTATATCAAAGGCCTCACGCGCATACCGATTCGACTATGGCACCCGTCGACTGCAATTTCGAAATGATGATAATAGTTTGCTCGCCAGTGTGGAGTCAAGTAATTGGGATCTTGCGAATGTTAAGCATTGAAGTAATTTTTTAGCAATATTTAATTTATTATATTTCAATATATTTTTTAAATTAATAATATTTTAATATTTATTTAGACCATTTATTATTTTAACAATAACAATATTTTATGTTTTACTTACTTTGTTGTTGTGGATCTAAGCATTAATTTCCGTGCTCCGTGTCAAAGTTATAAGCTGTTGTGATGCTATTAGGCACTCTCAATCGGCTTGGGATTCAGAAGGTTACCATATCCATTGTGTGGCAACTCTGAGGAACAAAAACAGAACTAAAGAAAGAAAAACGTGGTATCCAATCTTAAGAATAAAAACGCGTTGTCAAACCACATTCGCGTGTTTCATTTAAAGTATTCTTTTTGGAAATTTGTAATTCCCGTTGTAATTACAATAGAATAAGTTAACCAATTATATTCGGTGAAAATCTTACAGATTTGCAACAACATTTTTATTATATATGATTATGGTTATATGAAATGACAATTTTTGATATTGTGCTAATTGCTTGACTGCCCACTGTACATATTACAGGTATAACTGTAAATGCCTAAAACAACTTCCAGTAGCTACTGTTGAGCAATTCAGAGCAAAGTCATCACGAGGCGTAAACTGTTACTCGTATGTGCCATTGGTGTTGGTATAAGCCCGTATAGCAATCACAGCAAACTCGACCTGGCCAAACTCAAATGCTACGTTGACGTTGACGGCAATGAAAGCAACGTTATCCTTTCGTCGGTTAAATCCTTTCGGCATTTAGCTACGGTAACTGGCGACCACAACTGGTCATGGCTAGTTTGTTTTCATTAATTTTTGGTTGTTACCTCATGATGTTTTCACCTCGACATGCCTCTACTCGTTTCGGTTTTATTGCAATTCATTTCATACTATTTTATTCGCGTTGTTTTTACTTGTTTCCAACTTCGTTGTTTTTCTCTGCTCTTCGTTTTTGCTGTTGTCATTGTTTTCTCAAATCCACATATACAAACGAGAATATATCCATACATATAAATACATTTAGACATACATATAAGTCGTACACTGGTGAGCCCTAGCCGAGACCACGTTCACCTTTGTCTGTCTACGCCAACAGCTCACGGTAATGACTTTTGTATTCCTGTCCATAATGTTCACATGTGGAACCTCATGGGCCACCCCATTTCGACGCGGTCATTCTCATGCCTGTGCGGAACGGCCCTCTCAACTCAACGTAAGCGCGCGACGCTCCAGGGGATTGTGCTGAATTGTTAATTAAAGTATTGTGTCCACTGCAAATGGACAAGTAGTAAAGTACCCGGTCGGTTGGGCGGCTAGTCAATTGTCGGAACCGATGTTAAGCAGCACAGTGCAGTCACACTTAACCGCGCCACATGGGGCACTTAGACGTAATGGATTCAAATGGCTTCTCAAATGTACTCGGTCACACGGTGAAACAAGTAATGACGAATGCACCAAAGTTATGTAGCTTGAATAGTGAAAGCGTAATGCAATCGTTAATACATACATACATATGCAATCACATTCACCAAAATGCACATACAAATATTTAAGTAAATTCGTGCATACGTATGCATGTAGAATTGGAGACTGAAGTACATATTAAACCAAGCTCGTTAAAAATCATTTTAAATGGAATATACGCGGATCGTGGTTAAAAACCAGATACGAGTAAGGTTAAAAAATTTGGAAATTTTAAAAGCACAAAACTTCTTATGTATGTACATATAAATAGGTATGTGCGTATTAATATCATACTCATATATATATGTATAAATAATAAATTTTATAATTTATTGGAAACACTTGTCAATACATAAAGATACTATATATGCCATTTGCCAGTTTGAAATTTTCTGTGATCTCTAGTTTGATATACGGATTTCGTAAATCTAATAATGGACGGTGGCTGGTATCCAAGATGCGTAATGGGAAATTGAGTCGGTGTCAGCAAATTTCCTTGTTTTTTTATCTAAGTTCTCGACGTATGCTTTAAGTGCGCTATTTCTGGTGAGCTGCTTGAGATGAGATAGTCGAGTTTCACACCCAAAGTTTGGAGCAATCAATTTGTTCGGTCATAGTCATGGATCAGATAAGTATACCAGGTCTCATAGTGTACACTCCAAAGAAAAGTACACTGAAGTTGAGACCTGGTACTCGTATTTGGTACAAAAGACATACTCATTGAAGTGATGTCTACGCCTGGTCTATCGAAAAAGAAATCTTACTGAGTGGTAATAAAACAATACAAAATATTTTATTTATCTTTATTTAGCCAAACGGGTAAATACTATAAGCAAATACGTCTTAATTACTACTTAAACACAATCATAATAATAATATAATATTAATAATAATATAAGATAACGTCCAATTCCACAAGAGAGGGAAGTACTAAAATCAGATGATGGGAAACAGGAACCGATGTCATTAATGAATAAAACAAACAGCAGAGGCACCAAGATTTTTTAGTTTCATATTGAGGCCGATATTACTTATATATACATATATATACCTTCTACTCAAATATGAACGAGACGGTATCAATAAAACGGTCCGCGGATGACATAGGCAAAAATAAATTTTTTGTTTTTTGCTAGGACTGTTATAAGCTTAGGTTGTCTGCAACATTTTTAAGGCGTCTGAAGCCGAAATTTTGTTGGAATAACAAAATTTCAAACAAATTCTTTGTTCAACTTGAATTACCATCGTTAAATTCGAAGAACACACTCGAGCTTGACTTGTTTACAGTAGCACAGAAAACAAACTATGTGACATATCACGCTGGAATTTGCCATGTAAGCTTATAACAGTCCTACCAAAAAACAAAAAATTTATTTTTGCCATATCTCATCCGCGGACCGTTTTATTGATACCGTCTCATTCATATTTGAGTAGAAGGTATATATACTGTGGGCAAAAAGTAAGGTGAATTTGGTTGTAAAATGAAAAATCTTTATTTATTCTTGTAAATCAATTTCATCCCCTTTAAAATAATCCCCTCTCGATGAAATACACTTATGCCAATGATTTTTCCAATCCCCGAAACATGCCAAATAGTCCATTTCCCGTATAGCCATTAGCACCTTCTTCGATTCAGCTTTTATCTCCTCAATCGACTCGAAACGCGTTCCCCGAAGTGGTCTCTTGAGTTTTGGAAATAGCCAGAAGTCACACTGAGCCAAATCAGGCAAATATCGTGGTTGCGGAACGATATGCGTGGAATTTTTGGCGAAATGGTCACGAAGAACGTGTGCAGTGTGAGACGGTGCATTATCGTGATGCAAAAACCAAGAGTTGTTGGGTGTTCTGGTATTTTTAGACGAATTGGTTCACGTAAACGACGCATAACGCTCAAATAATATTCCTTATTAACAGTTTGGCCAGGTGGAAGGAATTCATAGTGCACCACACCACGAAAATCGAAAAAAACTGCCATCATGACCTTTATTTTTGAACGACTTTGACGTGCTCTTTTCGGTCTGGCCTCGCCTTTAGCACGATTTTCGCTTGATTGGTCGGTTGTTTCAGGGTCGTAAGCATAAATCCAAGTCTCATCTCCTGTAATGATGCATTTGAGCTTGTCCTGATAGTCTGAAAGCATTGTTTCACACACATCAACGCGACGACTTTTTTCGAGATTTGACTTTTCGTAGGCCCAAATGGTCTTTCAAAATAGTTTTCACAGATCCTTCTGATATTCCGATCATATCAGTAAGGTCTTTAACAGTCAACCGACGTTTTTTGAGCACTAACTCCTTCACTTTATTGACGTGTTGGTCATCTGTTGACGTCGATGGTCGTCCGGAGCGCTCCAAGTCATCAACACGTTCTCGACCCTCTTTGAAGTCTTTGTACCACTTATAAACATTTTTCTGCGACATGGTAGAATCACCAAATGCCTTCTGCAACATGCTAAACGTTTCCGCAGCCGAAATTTCATTCCGCAAACAAAATTTGATGGCACTTCTCTGCTCAATCAAATCAGACATTGTAAAAATCGAAAAAAGCACTCTTGGTCGTTTGGTAAACACAAGTGTAAATATATTACTGATAATGACATTCACATGAAAGTTGCCCAGATGTAATTAACAGTGCTGCCAACTCATGGAAAAAATAACTAGAGCGAAATTTTAATCCCGCGAAGTTTGACAAATAAATTCACCTTACTTTTTGCCCGGTGTAGTATATGTACATACAAATAATTTGCGTACGCGCCCTTCGTCAGATGGAGCTTTTTCTTCAACTTGTGGTGTGCATCCTCATGTTGCCTTAAAAAATGGAGGTGCCATCCGTGTCCGAAGGGCAGATGCATTTTGTGAAAGGTTGTTTTTTTTTTATTGGCACAAATACTCTCAGAGATTTGCTATTGCCTGCTGATGAGCAACCGGTATTTCAAGACATTTTTCTTATCATTTGAGGATTCATACTCACAGTGTGTTTAAAACCCGATCAACCGAATAATAGTCGTGCAAGAAATCACGAATCTCGACATTTTAAAAATATTGATCTCATCTATAAGTAAGGTCATATCCTTTTATCTCGACAAATCTTTTGCCACATCTTTACACCATTACAAGGATCCTAATCAGTCTCGAATAGAGCCGGTAGATTATTTCAATAGTGCTCCACAATGAGGATTTGTGTATCCATTATACAGTTCATTTAATTTTTTATTATTTTCAAAAGTACTCAGGTTAAGATGCATTTGAAAAATTTTGGTAAAGTAATCAATGGCTCCAAACAAATTCGGAGAAGCGCTAGCTTTCCAGTTCTGGATTGGCCAGCACAAAGCCAAGACCTTAACCCCATTGAAAATCTGTGGAACGATATTAAGGTTAACTTTGGGCAAAAAAAAACATTTTTTAATGCCAGTGAACTATGGCAAGGAGTACAGAAAGCGTGGAACTGAAAAGTTAATAGAAAGTTTACTTTAGATGTAAAAATAATAAAACTTTAAAAAATAATGGATACTCAATAAAATACTAATCAGATAAAAAATTTAGAAACCAATTTCAAATTTCTAATTTCTGTTTTTCGTGCAGATTGATAAAAGTATTGATATTTTTCGAGCTCCTTATAATTGTTGATATTGAATTGTTATGTATTTTGCGTTTTTTTGTTAGTCTGAAATAAAATAATAGATTTGTGCAAAAATAACTGTCTTTCTATGCAATCCAGTAAAAATAATCATCATTATGTGTTATTGTGGGAAAGTGCGCCATTTCTTTGACCATAGCTGTATACGTTATTCTATTGAAAACTGGTTTTCTTGTTTATGCATTTATACTTTGCTTTAAAAGCGTAGGTAATTGAATTGAATTTGAGATGTGATTTCTAGTTATTATCTAGAGAAATTTTACATACTTTTGTTGACTATTTTCAAGTTTTAAAAAATTAAAGGTTTTCTTGGATAATCGTAACTTTTATTTTTATTTTGCTTTAACTTGATCTGATCTGTTGTTCTACAATTTTTTTTTTTTTTTTATCTTACATCCTAATGTAGTTATGGTTTTCGCTTTCATTATTTTTGTCTTCAATAATTTTAATTAAATCTTAGTTCTTGAATTTTCGCTCAAGTATGTAGTTTGTACTGACGGTGCTTATTTTTATTGTATGCATAAAAAAGTATGTATGTGGGGTGTGGTGATGGGGAAACTGCAAAATTCACAATTTTTGTTTAAAAAATACCCAATTAGTGTTTCTTCCGGTGTGGCATCACGAGAAAAATAGTTTCTAGTCATCTATCCTTCAGACGGCAATAAAGCAACATAAGCAAAGACATCACCAACACAATCTCAGTTTTTCCTAAACTTACCGCTCTCATGTTCCCTGTTACGTCAGCCAATCAGCTAATTCTTTCAAATTCACTGAGAGCCGGTTAACGGTCTGATATATGTCACAGCTTCTGAGTTTTTTCACCATGTTTACTCTTACGTATGTATGTGTTTTTACAAACATAGGTACATGGGGAATGATTGAATGCAAACTGAGCATCTTTTAGACATACATTTTGTTCTTTCAAAAGGAACCATTGCTTTTACCGAATTTTGGAATTAAAACTTGGACAATAAGTGTGATCTAAAAGGACGAAATGTTGAGACAGTGCGCTATCCGAAGCAACTTTATGTTTTTCATCAAGATCAGTTAGATATTTATTTATAACGGGTGATTTTTTAGCTATTATCTTTTTAAGCAATTGGTTTAAACAGCTGACGCACGTTTCGTGTTTTGTTTCACTGTCAAACATCTTCAGTTTGGTCTATAATTTAACCATGACTCGTCTTACAAACGAACAACGCTTACAAATCATTATATTTTATTATAAAGATGCGTGTTCTGTTAAGAAAGTTTGAGATCCACTTTTTTATCGAAAAATTGTGTTCAGCGACGAAGCTCATTTTTGGATCAATGGGTACGTAAATAAGCAGAATTGTCGATTTTGGAGAGAAGATCAGCCAGAAGAATTGCAAGAGCTACCAATGTATCCAGAAAAGGTCATAGTTTGGTGCGGTTTATGGGCTGGAGGTATCATTGGACCGTACTTTTTCAAAGATACTGCGAATCGTAACGTAACTATGAATGATGAGCGCTACCGTGAAATGATATCCAACTTTGTTTTGCCCAAAATGCAAAAGCTTGACTTGCATGACATGTGGTTTCAGCAAGACGGTGCCACATGCCACACAGCACGCGTAACAATGGACTTGTTGAGAGGCGAGTTCGGTGAACATTTCATTTCACGTTCGGGACCTGTCAATTGGCCACCCAGATCGTGCGATATAACACCTTTCGATATTTTTTGTGGGGCTATGTTAAAGCTCATGTCTATTCAGACAAGCCTGCTTCAATTAATACATTGGAAGACAACATTAAAACATTTATATGTGAGATACCTCCCGAAACATTGGAAAGAGTGTACCAAAATTGGACTAAGCGGATGGGCCATTTGAAGCGCAGTCGCGGTCAACATTTGCATGAAATAATCTACAAATATTAAATTATGTGGACTGTACTATCGATTTAAATAAAAGTTTCATGCATTTTTCTGAATATCACGTGTGTTTTTTTGAAAAACTTTCCTATAGCTCTTAAACAATCCCCCTTTATATAGTTTTTTTTTACATCCCAATTTTATTACATCTGTCTATGGACACTTGGTAATTTTTATAGCCTGGGTGAGAGATTAATTGTTACTTGAAATCAACATTTAAATAACATGTTTCAATGGATATTTACATAGCTTAGATTTACTATATTAGCAACAATAATATTCTTAGTTATACTTTGTCAAAATAGTTTTTATATCTGCTAATGCTGTTGGTGTGATTTGTATTGTATTAGTCCTAATTTCTGCGTCAGCTCCATGTGCGGTATTTTTTGTACCTCTTGGTTCGAATTAGTTAGTAATTTTTGTGTGTGTTTCGCGCTATATTTCTGATTACGTCTTTTATGGGATACATTTTTAGGTCGCGGTGTAAGTCTTTATTTGTTATACACCAGAGCGCATTTACGATAGTCCTTAAGGTTTTTTATTGAAGTCGGTGAATTATTTGTATATTTCTATGCGAAACAAGTCAACATTGTGTCAATTAGATTTCGTAACTTCGATGAAGCGACATTTATATTCTTATCAGACGTAATTAATATTGTGTCGTCGGTGAAGGTAGCAATCATGCAGTCGTCATTCGGATAGGGTATGTCATATATGTAAATTATATATGTACAAAAATGGTCCCAATACGCTGCCTTATGGTACTTCGGCATCCATTTCTAATACCTCCGACCATTCGTCCTGATTACTCCTTCGCAGTAGTAGATAGTAGTCAAGTGAGCATATTTGTTTTAACTTATATAGTAGTCCTGGGTGTCATACGCTGTCAAAAGCCTTCGCTACGCCAAGATAAATTGCGACACAATAGTTTTTCTTGTTAATTTCATTTATGATTTTTTAGTTACTCGGCGGAGTTGTTGACTGGTCGAATGTGTGTGTCGGAATGCAAACTGGTGAGAGGGAATTATGTTCTTCGCTTGTTTGATGGGGTCAAGACTGTCATGGATAAATTTTTCAAATAGTTTTGAAAGAAAGGGTAAGAGGCGTATAGGTCTATATGATGATGGTTTACTGGCGTTTTTATTTGGTTTGATATTTTAATTATACTCTGTCAGGTGTCCGACAGGTGCCCCGGTATCGCAGGAAAGTTACTAGTTAAAGACGCCATTGAGTATACGTGTATTGACAGGTGCTCCCTATGGTGCACAACAATTCACTTGAAGTGCTTGCTTAAACACTTAACGGTTGTAGTGGAAATTATAAATTATTCGGTGTAGATATGTATAATTTTGATAGTAACCAGCTGGTTTGGTGTATTAAGCACTTTAGAATGTATTAAAAAAAACATAACATAACATAACATAACATAACATAACATAACATAACATAACATAACATAACATAACATAACATAACATAACATAACATAACATAACATAACATAACATAACATAACATAACATAACATAACATAACATAACATAACATAACATAACATAACATAACATAACATAACATAACATAACATAACATAACATAACATAACATAACATAACATAACATAACATAACATAACATAACATAACATACCATAACATAACATTACATTACATTACATAACATAACAAATTACCCCGTATTAAAGCACTTATCAACAGCTTTCTGATACCCATATTGTACATACACAACCAAAGGTTTCCCGGGTTCACGTTTTGACCTATATCTCGAGACCCCAGTCACGGAGCGGCATGAAAAATACTCTGTACTAAAGCATTCACCAACAGCTTTCATTTGATACCCATATTGTACATACACGTCCGAAGGTTACCCGGGTCCACGTTTTCACCTATATCTTGAGACCCTATCTACCAATAGGTATTCAAACTATACGGAAATCATCTTCAATACCTACTTAACAATGTGTGTAAGTTTGGTTTAATTCGGTTCAAAGACACGGCGGGTCCACGTTTTGGCATATATTTCGAGACCCTACTCATCAATAGGTATGAAAACTACCCCGTATTAAAGCACTTATCAACAGCTTTCATTTGATACCCATATTGTACATACACAACCAAAGGTTACCCGGGTCCACGTTTTGACCTATATCTCGAGACCCCAGTCACGGAGCGGCATGAAAAATACTCTGTACTAAAGCATTCACCAACAGCTTCAATTTGATATCCATATTGTACAAACACATTCTAGGGTCCACGTTTTGGTCTCTATCTCGAGACCCTAGTCACGGAGCAGCATGAAACATACTCTGGACTAAAGCATTCACCAACAGCTTCCATTTGATACCCATATTGTACATACACATCCGAAGGTTACCCGGGTCCACGTTTTGACCTATATCTCGAGCCCTATTTCCAAAATAAAATATAATCCATGTTACTCGTGGAGGATGTAGCTTTCGAATGGTGAAAGAATTTTTAAAATCGGTCCAGTAGTTTTGAGCCTATTCATTACAAACAAACAAAGTTTTAATATTAGTATAGACAACATATCTTATAAGGTATATGGTAAATATTACCATACATTTTTTCCTTCATATATAATAAAAAAATTAATAATAATAACATTAAAACAACAGGTATTATTAACAAACTTGGTTTTATTTGAAATTCTTCAAGTAAATCAAAATAATAATAATCAATAAGAAGGCATATGCCAATACAAATACGTGAATTTATATATGTACATATGCGCATATACATACATACATATATACGCTCACTTAAGTAGGGGAGAGCAAGATGTCGAACGTTGCCGTTCGTTTGCTTTGTTTGCTTTGTCGTTCCTTCCGCTCTTTCGCTTGCAGTTCATTCAATGCAGTGAGCAAGGTAACTACATATGAGCAAGGTAACACTAATATGAGCAAGGTAACTACATATGAACAGTAATGAGCAAGGTAACACTAATATGAGCAAGGTAACTACATATGAACAGTAATGAGCAAGGTAACACTAATATGAGCAAGGTAACTACATATGAACAGTAATGAGCAAGGTAACGACACATTTTTTCGTGCGTGCAGCCTGTTAAATCGAATTATAAGACGTTATCACGTCAAAAACCCTTTTGGGTTTGTGTCGAAAAAATGTGTCGTTACCTTGCTCATTACTGTTCATATGTAGTTACCTTGCTCATATGTAGTTACCTTGCTCATATGTAGTTACCTTGCTCATATTAGTGTTACCTTGCTCATATGTAGTTACCTTGCTCATATTAGTGTTACATTGCTCATATTAGTGTTACCTTGCTCATATGTAGTTACCTTGCTCATATTAGTGTTACCTTGCCCATATGTAGTTACCTTGCTCATTGCATTGAATGAACTGCAAGCGAAAGAGCGGAAGGAACGACAAAGCAAACAAAGCAAACGAACGGCAACGTTCGACATCTTGCTCTCCCCTACTTAAGTGAGCGTATATATGTATGTATGTATATGCGCATATGTACATATATAAATTCACGTATTTGTATTGGCATATGCCTTCTTATTGATTATTATTAATTTGATTTACTTGAAGAATTTAAAATAAAACCAAGTTTGTTAATAATACCTGTTGTTTTAATGTTATTATTATTATTTTTTTATTATATCTGAAGGAAAAAATGTATGGTAATATTTACCATATCTATACTAATATTATAAAGAGGAAAACTTTGTTTGTTTGGTTGTAATGAATAGGCTCAAAAACTACTGGACCGATTTTAAAAATTCTTTCACCATTCGAAAGCTACATCCTCCACGAGTAACATGGATTATATTTTATTTTGGAAATAGGGCTCGAGATATAGGTCAAAACGTGGACCCGGGTAACCTTCGGATGTGTATGTACAATATGGGTATCAAATGAAAGCTGTTGATAAGTGCTTTAATACGGGGTAATTTTCATACCTATTGATGACTAGGGTCTGGAAATATATGCCAAAACGTGGACCCGCCGTGTCTTTGCACCGAATTAAACCAAACTTACACACATTGTTAAGTATGTATTGAAGATGGTTTCCGTATTGTTTGGATACCTATTGGTAGATAGGGTCTCGAGATATAGGTCAAAACGTGGACCCTACAATGTGTTTGTACAATATGGATATCAAATGAAAGCTGTTGATAAGTGCTTTAATACGGGGTAATTTTCATACCTATTGATCACTAAGGTCTCGAAATATATGCCAAAACGTGGACCCGCTGTGTCTTTGCACCGAATTAAACCAAACTTACACACATTGTTAAGGAGGTATTGAAGATGGTTTCCGTATAGTTTGGATACCTATTGGTAGATACCGTCTCGAGATATAGGTCAAAACGTGGACCCGGGTAACCTGGGGATGTGTACGTACAATATGGGTATCAAATAGAAGCTGTTGGTGAATGCTTTAGTTCAGAGTATTTCCATCCGCTCCGTGACTAGGGTCTCGAGATAGAGACCAAAACGTGGAGCCTAGAATGCGTTTGTACAATAGGGATATCAAATGAAAGCTGTTGGTGAATGCTTTAGTACAGAGTATTTTTCATGCCGCTCCGTAACTGGGGTCTCGAGATATAGGTCAAAACGTGGACCCGGGTAACCTTCGGATGTGTATGTACAATATGGGTATCAAATGGAAGCTGTTGATAAGTGCTTTAATACGGGGTAATTTGTTATGTTACGTTATGTTATGTTATGTTATGTTATGTTATGTTATGTTATGTTATGTTATGTTATGTTATGTTATGTTATGTTATGTTATGTTATGTTATGTTATGTTATGTTATGTTATGTTATGTTATGTTATGTTATGTTATGTTATGTTATGTTATGTTATGTTATGTTATGTTATGTTATGTTATGTTATGTTATGTTATGTTATGTTATGTTATGTTATGTTATGTTATGTTATGTTATGTTATGTTATGTTATGTTATGTTATGTTATGTTATGTTATGTTATGTTATGTTATGTTATGTTATGTTATGTTATGTTATGTTATGTTATGTTATGTTATGTTATGTTATGTTATGTTATGTTATGTTATGTTATGTTATGTTATGTTATGTTATGTTATGTTATGTTATGTTATGTTATGTTATGTTATGTTATGTTGTGTTGTGTTGTGTTGTGTTGTGTTGTGTTGTGTTGTGTTATGTCATGTTATGTTATGTTATGTTATGTTATGTTATGTTAAAGTATATGTTATGTTAATGTTAACTCATTCTCTATATCCATACAAAATATGTATCAAACAAATAAAATTAAATTTTTCTTTTGAAAAATGCAACCATTCAATCAGTATTTTCTTATGACGCTATCACGTTAAACTATCGTCAGTAAACCGACTTTGCAGACAACCTCTTTTTTTTGTTCCATGTAGTACGATAAGGACTCCAAATATTTAGATTTTGTACAATTCAGTTACTGTCACCTCTCATCGAAAATTTAACTCTTCAAGTTCAATCACCCAAAATGTTTCTATGCCTTTTAAAAGTATCAAGCGTACCCGTTTCTTTTTTATTCCACAGAATAACACGATGAGGCTTATGTTTATGTATCACAGTCGGGACCCTCCTCATGGATCAGTGCAACCTGGTACACTACCTGATCCAAAATCCGCTTTTCGCCCATATCATCCCATGGTGCTTACCCAAAAGTCACAACCTCATTTTCGAAGAGACAATCAAATGCGACAAGTAGAACTTCGGAATGAGGACGTAGAACTGCCAAGCGGAGATAGTACTTTATCTTGGTGCAAGATGTTCAAATTGGAAGACGTTAATCGCAAACATCACCTAGTTCGGGTAAGTTAACGTATACATTCAAAAAATTATCAATGAAACCCATCTCTTTAATCTGTTAATAAAAATATATGTAATTTGTTTTTTATCTCTATGGACGTTTTTACGCATATATTTCACCTATAAACCTATCTTGACTCCTGAACATGCTGAAGTATAAGCCGATATATGACTCATCGTTCAGCATACATTACTTACAACAAATTACGCTTTACGAGTGCCAGGATTCCCAACCTGAACTTGAGAAGATGGCACGCGAACAGGGCCGTCAATGTATGGGTAACCGAGATATGCCATTAGCCTGCAATGCCATTGTTGCATCGTGGTCACGCGGTTCAGAGGTAAGTTCAACGATGTCGTGTCTTATCTCAAGACTCTCATAGTCAAATCTATGCATGGTCCGACTCCCTCCTATTTTCTTGGCGTGAAAGTCCGAATAAATCGTAGTAAAAAATGAGCTGTCGCCGTAAATTGATTTTTTTTTATTTTTATAAGGTATAAAAATAATATAACATTGCGTTTCTTTAGAGATCTTACTAAAATTTAGCTTTCAATTGTTTCAACATATGTAAATTCGATTTTGAAAACTTGAAAATTTGAAAATTTGAACAAACAAAAAGGATATTTTTTACATTTAACACTTTTAATTCGAACAAGGCTGGATATGAAACGATTTCTCAAGGAAGAAGGAACCTCTTTCATTTTCTAAATAATTTCGTTGCAATGAATAACTTTTATTAATTGTAGTTTAAAGAAATATTCCCACATATATAAAATTAAAACGTTGGCAAATATTGCTTGAGCATACGTGATTTATGAGGATTACGATTACCAAATTATTATTATTGCGGTTGTCTCCAAAACTAACAAAAAACTACTCAAATCCATATCAATCAACAGCAAATATGCAATCGCTATCTAAATTGTTCGATCCCGGAGGTCTACGTTCCTTAGGGATCGGACGGCTAAGCTGAGCTCTAAGCTACCGGGGGGGTCGGCAGGTTGCGGATCGCCGGAAGGCCTGCAGTAGCAGGGTAGTTGCGAATAAGTTTTTAACGAATAAGCAATCCCCGACAGGGAGCGGCTGAAACAGAGGGCGCGGTACAAAAGCTAGCTAGTCCAATGAAGTCTCAGTGACAAAGGCGAATAGACACCGCCCTTCAATAACTATGTGTCCCCTTCATCATGCGTGGGCATGGTGAACATACAAAAACCCAGAAGCGTCTGACTCACAGTGAGCGGCTTTCTGGTCAGCGTCTGTTCTCCTAGTTGGAGTGGCTGTATTCACACCATCACACACGGAGTGTGATGTAACAAGCGGAAATGGCAACGAAACGGATATAGATTTTGACAAACGAATTGGATTAGAACACTTCGGGCTGACGGATACAACAGTCTGTTACCTTAGTACACAGGAGTGAAATCCTGTAGAAACGGCTCTCAGGTTAATGTTGTAGACCGCCTCCGTCCTGTTAAACCCGTGGCGGGTCTTCAAGTACGTTCAAAGCTACGTCGCCATTAAGTTGGCGGTACAGGCTCAGATGAGAAATTCCTGACTTATGCCATCCTGGCTCTGAACGCAACAGCTCATAAGGCTTTGCGTCAACCCTTGCGCGGCCTCCCTGCATAGCATAGATAACCGCGGGGATAACACGGCAACTGTACATCGAGCGGAGATAGCGGCTTGAAGCGGGGACCCAAATATGATGAATACAAACTATGAACTATTGCTTTATCAGCAAAAATTACTTTCAGCTTAACGCCGACATCTTTATACGACGTTACCGGGAAAGTCGTCCGAGATACTTGAGCAAATTATTATCCAGATCATATCTGATTAATTTAGTTATATGACTCGATGTTCTAAACTACAGCGTTTTCGAGATATTCGATTTTAAAGATTAAGTAAAAGAAAATTGATCGGTACAATTTTAACCAAGAACTAACAATTAAAAATGGCTGCTTGATAAAGTTTAAAATTTAAACTTTTCCACTAAATGTTATTTTTTATTTATTTATTTATTATAAATAATATATAATACTAAAACTAATACAAGAACGAGTACTAGCTGCCAGGGCCTACAACTCGATAGATATGTAGATAGAACGGTCTGTGTTATTATTAGCAAATCATATTAAATCATAGTAGTTAAGTTACAATCTTTCAAAAAATTATTTAAAGCAGTTATATTGGTGGTAGAAACCGTAGCCAGCAGAGCAGAAGGTTTGGTAGATCCGAAGCGTTTTTTCCTGAAACTTTGTAAGGTACGACAATCGTTTAAAAGATGGTCAGCTGATGCGTTATTATCACAAAATGGTCATTGTTGTTGGGTACCTCCTGTGAGGCGGTGTTGGTGTGTGAGTTTAGTATGTCCGATTCTGTGTCTGGCGAACTGGCTTGATAAATATCGAAGTGTATTGCTTGGGTATAGAGATGGTTTGCGCCTGCCGTTGAATTCAGTATACCGATGCCTAAACGTATACCATTCTGCCAGCTTAATCGAGGCAATATGTTTTTTTATATGCCTATGTAAATCATTCTCTGAATAAACTGGAAACAATGAGCTTGTTGCTGGCATAAGTCTAAGTCGAGCTGTTTCGTAGGCTCGCTCGTTGCCTCGGATGCCTTTATGGCCTGGTACCCACATAATGTTGATCTTTTTTAAGTTCCGAATACAAAGGTCTCTTATTTTGTCAACCAATTTGCTACTACTATAAATTTTTTGTATGGCTTTAATAGACAACATGCTATCCGTACAAATGAGGAATTTTCCTTTATTACTCTGCGCGAAATCTGCTGCTTTGTATATGGCCATTGCTTCCACTGTGAACACCGAGCAGTGTTTAGATAACTGGCCTCCAGAAATGAGCAATCCTTGTTGATTAACTACAGCGAACGTGGTGTTATTAGTGCTGGTTTTTAATCCATCCGTATATAAAAAATTCCAATTGTTGTTCCGGGAATTTCTTTCCTGTTCTGCGAAGAGTTGTTGATAGGTCGAACTACTTGTCGTAGATTTATTAAGTGCGTGAAGCACGGTGTTGAAATTCGATTTATATATAAACCACGATGGTTGGCAGTTTAATTTAGTGCAGCTCCTAGGTGGAGTCAAATCAATCTCTAAGCCATACGAAATACAGCGGCAAATTGTGCACTTGAGCCTATATCTACGTTTGTTTCGAAACGCCGATATGTAATCCTTGTGCAAAATATGATTAGTAGTAGAAAAGAGTTTCGAAATTAGTAGGCATGTCGCTTCGATTACACGTTCCTTTATAGTAGGGAGACCAGCTTCTGCCAAAACGCATTTTACGGGGGATGTTGGGAACGTGTTTATACTACGAAAAACAACAGTATGGTATGGAGCATCAAGTAGCTTAATATTAGTATTGGCAGTCCATCCGTACACAGGTAGACCGTAGTCTATCTTAGAAAGTATCATTTCTCTAGTGATATTGACTAAGGTGTTTGTATGGATTAAAGAGTGTTTGGATGACAAATACTTGAGTATATTGAGTCTGGCAGCTAGATTTTTTCTTAAACCTAAACAATGTTGCTTAAATGTAAATCTTTTATCAAATGTTATGCCAAAAATTCTTAAGAACTTTACATTTTCTATATTCAAGTTATTAATTGTCAAAGTATGGTATAAACAGTTACGTTTTTACAAATATGCAATATTTTACATTTTCCAATTGATAGGTTTGCTCCGGAAAGCTCACCCCACGTATTTATGTCTGTAATTATCTTTTTAAATGTGTTGTTTACTTTAGTTAAATTCTTTTCTTTTGTAAAAATTACTGCGTCATCTGCATAAACAGATAGACCTATGTTTCTATATTTTAAAATAATTTTATTAAATTATTCAAATGCTATGACAAATAGTACAACTGACAAACGGGACCCTTGAGGGATCCCATTGTTAAGTGGGTGACAATTGGAGAGGTTGCCATTTATTCTAACCTGAAACTTGCGCACAGTCATAAAGTTTTTAACGAGATTAAAAACCCTAGGACCGACTCTCCATGCCTCAAGTTGAGATAACACCACATGAATCCCCACGCGATCGAATGCCCTTTCGAAGTCCGTCGCTAGTACAGAGACGTGACTATTGGTTGAAAGTGCTTTAGACACGTAATGTTGGAGATGAAGCAGTGCGTCGGTTGTGCTATGTTTGTTCTTAAAAGCTACTTGATTATGGCTAATTAGTTTGCACTTCGTTATGTACCACGTACCACATAAGCCGTTTGGCCAACATTTTGTCCAAAGTCTTACTAATGCACGAAATTAAAGAGATCGGTCGGTAACTATTGACGTCAAGTAGAGCTTTATTAGGCTTTAGTATAGGTATAACAATGGCTGACCTCCACACATGGGGGTAAACTCCGTTTAGCAAGATATTGTTATATAGATACAATAATCTATTTTTTGCAAATATCAGGAGATACTTCAACATGGAATACGAAATTCGGTCAACACCAGGGGTTTTGCCTTTCGCATGAGTTAATGCAAACTCTAGTTCAATTAATGTAAATTCAGTAAGTGCCTTGCTTCACGGGATACATGGCTTTGTCTGTATATACCTACTTGAAATAATTTGGTCTTTTTTTGAGCAATATTCAATATGGTTAACATTGGTGGTCGACCAACTTCGAAAGCATTTATTACATTCACTTTGATATAAATCCCAGTTAGCATGATAAGCTTGAATTTAGGAACATGTTTTTTAATTATGAAGGTGCTTTGCAGTGTTAATGTAGTGAAGACTGGGTAGTGATCACTTCCGTATTGCGAGTCACTGACATTCCAACTACAGCTTGGACTGATCTGGGATGAAACTAAGGTTAGGTCGATGTGCGTAAATGTATTGCGCGTAGTGAAGTGCGTAGCCGATCCATCATTGAGGACAACTAAGTCTTCACAGAAAACTAGGTTTTCAATTTTAGTACCCCTTCTATTGGTAGTACTGGAGCCCCAGAGAGGG
The DNA here is from genome assembly GCF_027943255.1 of Anastrepha obliqua. Taxonomy (NCBI): domain Eukaryota; kingdom Metazoa; phylum Arthropoda; class Insecta; order Diptera; family Tephritidae; genus Anastrepha; species Anastrepha obliqua. Next base: position 144,341,980 of record NC_072894.1, read on the forward strand.
CTCCAAGCGTTGAAATCCCCAGTTATTATTAACTGAGAGTTAACTTGGGATTTGTATGATATCAATTATTCACTCGAAAAGTCTTGAATCGGGGGTATATAAATATTTATTACTGTGCGGATTGAGTTTAAGTAGATTTCTAATGCTATAGATGCAATGTTAGAATTTATGGTGATTAGTTTGTGGGGGATGTGAGGCTTTATAGGGATGCCAACTCCTTGCTTTGACGACTGATTATTGGGTAAATTAGAGAAGTAACCAATATATGTTCTTGGGGTAACTATACGTGAGTTGGACGTGAGAAAAGGAATATGCGTTTCTTGTATGCATACAACATCTGGATTTTGGTCATTCAAAAGCAAACATAGCTCATTAAAATTATTGTAATAGCCTTTCATATTCCATTGAACTATTTTAAGAGACATACCAAGGTAAGGTACGAGAAAGAATTATTTAAGAGCACTACTCTCATCAGATATGCTCGATTGATGCGTAAATGAATTTTTGGGTTTAACTGTTTCCGGAGAGTGTAATCGTGCAAGATTAGAGAGAGAAGTTAATGGTGTCATATTTGTTGCTTCGCTGGGAAGATTAGCGAGTGAATGAGGGAAATCTGATATGTTTGGCGTAGTGCAAAGAGTGTGAGAAGTAACTGGCGATAGGTGGGAATTCATTGCAGAGTGGTTTTTTTGCGTGTGAGTTGAGATTTGAATACAAATTCAGTGAATGATGCGTAGGCGCTTGAATTTCGTGGTGCGTTTCTGGTTTTTGTTTTATATTTTCTGTTTGATTGTGATCTTTTTCATAGGTTTTATTCTTCTCCTTTTCATTGATTTCATTCGTTCTTGCTGTGATTGCCGAGTAGCTTATTGGGGAGAGTTCATTTGTTGTTGTTTGCTTTCTGTATATGTTAAATGCTTCACGCAAAGTGCATTTATTGTTTATTTTAATACGTAATATATCTCTTTGCTGCTGAAATTGTTTGCATTGTGGGGAGGAGGAGGGATGTTTCTCGGCGCAATTGGCGCATTTAACGCGTGAACAGGTTTGTGGAGGGTGTGGTGGGAGACTGCAGTTTACACAGCTCGGTGGGTTCTTGCAATGTTTCATCGTATGGCCAAACATTTGACAAGATTTGCACCTCATCGGGTTGGGAATATATTCACGTATTTTTACGTTATGCCAGGATATATCTATTTTGCTTGGCAAGTTGTGAAGGTCGAAAGTCAGCAGGACAACTCCCGTTGGTTTGATTACTCCATCCACGGTTTTTGTAAATTTGTAAGCTGACACCACATGGTGAGATTTGAGTTCTTAAACGATTTCGTTTTCAGGAATATTATTGAGGCAGGGGGCGAAAATGGTACCCTTCACATAGTTAAGCTGCTCATGTAATTTGCAAGTAATTTATCAAATACCTGCTAGATTACTGGTCTTTATAAATCTTTCTGCTATAGACTTCGTTTTTACCAATAAGAGAAGATTACCGTCTCTTAAATTAGAGATTGATATAATTTCTTTACTGATAGCATTAAGCCTTCTGTGTACTGCGAAACACGAGTATGCGGAAAGAGGCTTGCCAGCGTCGGTTGATGCAACAACTCCAAATTTCGGTTCTGATTTATGGATAGTTGGTAGTTCAGGAAAATCACTTTGAAGTTTCAAAATAGATCTTTTCTTTTTCGCTTTCGGGCTTTCAGATAGTACGGAGAAACGATTTTCCCCTAAATCGGGGGGCCCGGGGGCCATCACTGCGACACTTGTGAACTATATAGAGAATTAATATAGCAAAATCAAATGAACACGTGTATGAATGTAAGAAGCAGAAACTAAAAGGAAGAATGAAAATTCGCTGTTTAACCGAACTACTAGCGCAAATAGTAAAACTAACGTCCGAACGTTGCGAGTGATAGTCGGAGACTGCCACTAAATGTTAAAAAATGTGTTGTATAGAAACTATTCGCAAATTAATACTCGTTCATCTTTTTGGCTATCCAAAAAGGTTTAATACTTAAATCAAATAAGTAACCAGTAAACGGATCAGAGGCTTAACTACTGCAGGGTAAAATGTTAAAAGAAGGAAAAAAATTTAAATATATGTACGTGTCTAAGATAAAAACGGCATACTATTAAAATGTTTACTTCTGAACATGGAAACAAGAAAAAATCTAGTTCCATTCTTACTTTTTTTCCGGCCCCCAATCACGTAGTAATTTTTTTGGCATAACGATTGTACGAAACAGCATAAAATAACAGCGGTCGCAAATAACTCTTGACCGTTTCTCATTGTCTGCAAATAAGTGTCTTTTACGCAAACTGACTTCCACGACCAGTGATGGTAAATGGTTTTTTGAAAAATCCCTACACAGCCCAAAAAAATTCCCTACTTTTCCCTACGCTTACAACAAATTTTCCCTACGAAATTCCCTACATTTTTTTCTCCTGTGTTTACACTATAATGAGGCAATTGCAACGTCAAAATTGAATTGTTTGCTTAAGATTTTTTAAAAATTTCGTACAGAGCTTCTGCAGTGCAATCAGTTCTTATTGGAATTAGATCCAGCAGCTTAACCACACGCCGCTCGCTTTCCTCGTCGAAAAATCTCACCATGAGACACATATGCTTATTGAGTCCGATGTCTGTGCTCTCTTCGATCATTATGGAAAATTTGTTTACTTTTAATTTTTTAACTAAATTGTCATTTTCTTCTTTTGCCAATTCATTCACTTCTTTCTTCCAAGCCCAGATTTTTTTTATTATTTCAGAATCGGGCACGATTTCTTTTAAGAGTGGGATTAAATGGTCCACCACTTGCAGCGCAGCATTATGCTCAGCGTAGAACATTCTAAGTCTTATTTCGAAATTTCTGGATCCATTTGGTTTACTCGCTTTTTCTAATAAAAGCTGTTTATTTTAGATGTCTTTTTAATTGCCTTAATATTTTTTGGTGCATTTTTGTTTCGGCGTGCTTCTGTAAATCAGACTTGCCACAGCTCAAAACTTTGTCGCACGCAGTGCATTTGCATTTGAATGGATCGTTAGCCACAGCTTCAAACTAGCCACTAAAATTTCGTCGTCAAGCCACTTATTATTGAACTTTTGTTTCCGATACTTCATTGTTTTTCCTGGTGTTCCTCCGAAGAGTCAGTCGAAGAGGAGGAGCTCATTTCTGTAAAATATATGCATTTTAAATATAAAAAAAGCTAAAACTAAAATAATTGTAAACTTACTTCAAAAGTGAAAAGCACCAGAAAACGTGGGACAACTAACAATTTTCGCACAAAGAAAAAATCGTGCTAGCGTTAACGAAGAAAAAAACAGGCAATGTTGCCATATTAACGCTTTTAAAAGTATGCTGCCATAAGGAAAAGAAGTCTGGCATGAAATCTTACTGCGGATTTTTATTTTAAATAAACTTTTTTAATTTTACCCCGCTATTTTAAAATTTTTTCTCTCCTTCTTGAAAATTCCCTACATTTACAGAATTTAAAAAAATCTGTCCTTCTTTTCCCTACACCCACATTTTTCGACAAAAATCCCTACATGTAGGGAAATTTCCCTACATTTACCATCACTGTCCACGACTGGCTTTACAGTAAGCCATGAGATCAACCCAATTTTTAAGCACATTTTCGATTGTTTGAGCTCCAATTTAATGAATGACAACTTCGATTTCGTGTTTTAAAGCATCAATCGTCTCTGGATGGTTCGCATAGCATTTGTCCTTAACGGCTCCCCACAAAAAATTGTCCAACGGGCTTAAATCACAGCTCCGAGGCGGCCAATTGATATCGGAATTTCGGCTGATTATTCGGTTTTCAAAAACGGTAGCCATAAGTTCGAGTGTAACTTTGGCAGTGTGACAAGTTGCACCGTCCTGTTGAAACCAAATGTCGTCCATGTCATCCTCTTCAATTTTCGGAAACAAAAACTCGTTGAGCATGTCACGGTAACGCTCGCCATTTACTGTAACCGCGGAAGAAGAAGAAGACTCACTACTTTGGAAATAGGTTTTCAATATTTCCCAATTTTGTTCCAGCGTATAGCGTCCCATTTCGTAAATGTCAAACCTTTAAGTAAATTATGAACACATTTGACATGTCATTTGTGTTACCATTCTCAAAAAAATAGGTGGTTCAAAAAGCAAACGCTTTATGGCCCACCCTGTATGTATATAATCATCACAAAACAGCAAAATAATTGGAAATAAAATTATTATTATTATTATTTATTAGAATAATATAAAATATTACACTAACTTAAAAAACAAAAAAAAGAGCACACTAACTGCTTGGGCCTTCGGTGCTTAATAATTATGAGGTTATGTTTAAGTTTTAAGGTATAGGATAAATGACAATTTTACAAGCTTTCAATTAGGCCGATTAGTTATGCCGATAAAGTTATGTATATATTTTAATGACATTCTCTGTTGTGGTATTTTTTAAAAGTTCGGAGGGGCTTTTGGAACCAAAGATAGGTACACGTTTAGTATTTAAATTTGCACAGATGTCTATTATGTGTATAAGGTTAAGTTGTTCGTTACAGAAAGGACATGTGGGAGGAGACGTGGATAGAAGAAGGTGTTCATGGGTTAGCCTGGAGTGACCCATCCTTAAACGCAAGAATACAGAAATTTGATTCCTTAATAATGTGGATGCATATATTGCTTTTTCACACTCCGGGTTAAAAGCTTTATACGGGTACCTGAATTGTGCCCACAATGCATATTTTTGTCGAAGGAGATAGCTGTTTATGTAGCCTTGAAGGTCTTTAGAGACAAGTGAAGTAAATAGAAAAACTGGGGATTGGTGCATGTATTTGGCCGCTAGATCTGCCGATTCATTTCCCAGAATGCCTTTGTGACTTGGAATCCAGACGATACGTATTTTGTCTCCATTTTTTATTAAGTAATCCCGTATTTGGGAAAGAATTTGACTACTACCGTAAATGTTGGATAGCCCTTGTATTACCGAAAAGCTATCAGTAAATATGGCAAATTTACCTTTCGATTTCGACGCAAAGTCCATTGCTTTAAGGATAGCGGTTGCTTCGAATGAAAATATTGAGCTATAACTTGGTAACAAGCCTCCTGTTATCAATGCACCATTATTGTATGCTACAGCGAAAGTTGTGCTATAGCCGGATTTAGACCCGTCTGTAAATATGTGAGTTCTACTAGCGAACTCTTCTCTGTTGACTAGTTCGCCGTAGAGTTGTTTGAACAGTTCTGAGCTAGTGTTATTTTTATAGAACTTGTGGAGGTCAGAGTTTATTGAGGTGTGGGAGAAGGTCCAGGGAACCTGTTGACACAATTTATGCGATGTTTTTGTGATTTGAATTCCCAGGTTATTCATTGATGAAATGCACTTTCGTATAGCGGACTTTATCTTGTATGTTCGTTTGTGTTTGGAAGCAGTCTTCAAGGTATTAAAAATAAGTCTATTGGTGGTGGTCAAAAGCTTCGGCATTAGCCTAAAGTTGAGAATTCTGTATCTATCAGGGATAAGGGGTAGGCCAGCCTCGGAAAGTATGCACTTAGTAGGAGATGTTGGAAAGGCGTTAAGGCTTGTTTAGTAATTTTAGGTTCGAGATTGCGCAATTTCCATAAATAAGTTGTTGACGACTGCAGTTTGACGCGGCTGAAATCCGTTTTATCTAGCTCTGGTGCAGTAAATAAGGAATGGTTGGTTTATTTACTGTTTGGAAAGGCTGAAAACTTTATTTTATTTATTAATAAGTTGACAAAAGATTACAATAGATATGTGAAAATATTTTATGTTACATATTCCTTACAATCGTTTATACGCACGTCCATGCGCTTTCGCCAACGTCTAGAATCGAAAAGAAAGCTTGCTTCTCTTTGACAGCTGTTGATTGGCGAATGAGAAAAACAGAGAGGTGAGAAAATGTGAAATGGGTTGCCAAAGTAACCTTTCGCAACATAGGTAGTCCATAGTCTATTTTTGATACTAATAAAGCTCTAGTTATGTTAATGAGGGTGTTTGTGTGGATATGAAGGTGCTTGAGAGATGAGAGAGAGATGAGGGGTATTTGATGATGTTAAGTCGGCTAGTAAGACTATTCCTGAGGTACAGACAATGTTCTCTAAAAGTGTATTTGTTGTCGAATATAATACCAAGTATCTTCGGGCATTAACCTGAATAAGTTCGTGCGGTTTTTTTCGAAATTTGAAACTTTATTGACGTAAAATGGTTACAAATTTAATATTCAAAGTATTGTCCATCGCTTACTACTACTTTTTCCCATCTTTCTGGCAATTCACGGATTCCCTTTGTGAAAAATTCGGTCGGTTTTGCCGCAATCCACGAATCGATCCATTTTTTGACTTCATCGTAATTACGGAAGTGCTGGTCAGCCAGGCCATGTTGCATCGATCGGAAGAGATAGTAATCGGATGGCGCAAGGTCTGGACTATACGGCGGGTGGGGTAGGACATCCCATTTGAGCGTTTCTAAGTATGTTTTGACCACTTGTGCAACATGTGGCCGAGCATTGTCATGTTGCAAAATAACTTTGTCCTGTCTATCGGCGTATTGCGGCCGTTTTTCTCGCAGTGCTCGGCTCAAACGCATCAATTGTCGTCGGTAGACATCCCCCGTAATCGTTTCATTCGGTTTCAGTAGCTCATAATACACAACACCCAGCTGGTCCCACCAGTCGATGTTGAAGCATGGCCAGGGTATCCATACGTTGCCCGACGTTTTGGATTGTCGTAATGGACCCACTTTTCATCGCCAGTCACAATTCGATGCAAAAAACCCTTTCTTTTGTGCCGTTGAAGCAGTTGTTCGCATGCCATAAAACGGCGTTCAACGTCTCTTGGCTTCAATTCATACGGCACCCAATGGCCTACCTTTCGGATCATTCCCATGGCTTTTAAACGTTTGGAAATGGTTGATTGATCAACTCCCAAAGTTTTTGCAACCTCTTCTTGCGTTTGAGCCGGATCTTGATCGAGCAATTCCTCCAATTCGGTATCCATGAACTTTGGCGGCGCACCCTCGCGTTCTTCGTCTTCCAAGCCAAAATCACCACTTTTAAAGCGTGCAAACCACTTCTGGCACGTTCGCTCAGCTAGAGCATGCTCACCATAAACTTCCACCAAGATACGATGACTTTCGGCTGCTTTTTTCTTCATATTAAAATAATGAAGAAGAATTCCCCGCAAAAACACATTATTTGGCACGAAATTCGACATTTTCAAGTGTGGTAAAAATATTGTTGTTTACGCTTCAAATAAAAAACTTATACTGACGTTTGTGCCTTACGACAGTAGCTCTCCAATGAATGTTTGGAAATGTGGATCGATGGAATAATAATCAAGTTACGCCATCTGTTGTAAAACCGCACGAACTTATTCATAGTCCTATTATATTTGTATTTTAATGATTAAATTGTATTTGTGGGCATAGTTTCTTCCGGCAGATATGCAGTGTCATGCATTTCCTGAAAGCTAAAATTGATCCTGAATGTTTGCTCCAGGAGCTAATATTGTCAAGCAGCTTTTCGAATATTGATTGTACTTTATTGATGTCTTTGACTTTTGTGTAAAAGAAAGCATCGTCAGCATATATCCGGAAGTCTAAACTTTTTTATTTGGAGGCAATTTTATTTATTTCCTCGAAGGCTATAATAAAGAGTACCACTGAGAGAGGAGAGCCTTGGGGTATACCGTTTTCAAGGCGAAGCATTGAGGAAGGTCCACCATTGACTTTGACTTAAAATGTACTATTCGTTAAGAACGACTTTACCAACTGGTAATTTTCGGGCCAATATGCCACGCTGGCAGTTGTTCAAGAACAACATGGACTCTGTCGACAGTAATGTTACGTGATTTGTTGATGAAAGAGCATCTGATATATAGTGTTGCAGGGGAATAAGACCTTCCATGGTGCTGTGGTGTTTTTTAAAGGCAACTTGATTAGGACTCACAAACCCGTTTTTGTTATGAACCACATAAGCCATTTTGCTATCATTTTTTCAAATGTTTTGCCTAAGCAAGAGAGAAGTGATATGGGTCTGTAGCTATCGAGGTAATTTGTAGGCTTATTCGGTTTGGAAATTGGTATCACGTCGGCAGACAGCCTAGGGTATTTACCAGTTTTGAATATGTCGTTGTAGAGTGATAGAAGAGTGGTTTTGCAGGAGCTGGGAAGGTTCCGTAGCAAGGGGTAAGATATCCTGTCTCTGCCTGTGGTTTTCCCTAAAGTCAGTTGAATATTCTGACCAAGTCTAGGGAATTGGTAATTAATACGGATGAGAGTTCTATGGGGTTGATAGGTGCTGAAGGGATACCCGTAAGAGCTTTGATAGAGGACCAATTTTTTTTTGGTGTTGACGACGGGTTAATTTCTTTAGTGAAAGTTGCTATTGATGCTCTTTTGGCTTCTTTGACACGTTTTTTTTAAAGGGGTTAGCTTTCTTATAGGCAATTAGAGTACGGTTGGAAGGCAAAGATTTGTAGGTTTGCCAAAGGGATTGTTTACTGGTTCGAAGATTGTTAAGGTCTTGGTTCCACCATGCAGAATATTTTTTTAACGTTGGTGGAGCTACAATCAAAGAAATTTTTTTCACACAAAAGTTGATATCGATTTCAGTCTGTGGCATCCGTTTTAAATTTGGGAGATTTATTAAGGTCACATGTGGTTAGTCTTGTGTGTATTGCGCAGGAAATAGGATAGTGATCACTTCCATATAAGTCTTTTAGAGTATATCAAATACACCTGGGGCTTAACTGTGCATCCACTAGTGTAAGATCAATATGTGTGAATGAATTGTGTGAGGAAAAGTGCGTTGGCGACCCGTTGTTCAAAATAATGAGATTTTTTTTATGGCAACATTTTTGGTGCAGTTAAAAAATTATATTTCAAATAATTTTTGGAAAAATTTGGTTGAAAATTTGTGCACTGCCTTCTCTGCCTTCTGCCACTGATATAAAAGGGAAATAAAATTAAATTGTTCTTAAAAAAAATGCATTTCTTTTTATCTACAAGGCAAATTAATGTGAAGGCCGTTTACTTTGACCTTTTCAGTCATTTGCTCACTTACTGAGTCTCACTTTGCGAACGTTAATCGTATCTCTCCTTACACGATGTTCTTAAAAGAGCGTCACACGAATGGCTGAACTCAATGCGCTCAAGAGAAAACAAAAACAAAAAGAAAAGAAGTCTCTTGCTCAGAGCGAGAGCGAGTGTGTATGTTTTTTTTTCGGTTGTGTACGCGAACAGAGCGTAAAGAATAAAACGGTCAACAGTTATTTGCATGCTATGTAAAATAATCGATAGATTTGGTCATATATAATACATATATACCGAAATGCTGAGAAATATAAAAGAAGTCGATTTATTTTTTTGAATAATTTTTTTTTTTTTTTTTTTTCATTTATAACAGAGATATAACTTTTTTGAGAAATCATCGATATATGGTTTAAATCATCGACATATACAATAGTTTTAAAACCATTATGACACAATCAAATTTAGCAAAAAATATACTTCAGAGCAGAAGATATTTTCATTTCGACTCTTCAGATTGTCGAATGAGATCACCACCAGCCATTTAAAACAAAAAAAACAAATCCACTCCTACCTGAGTAATGCTCGAACTCTAAAAATAGAGGTATGCTAAAGTCAGAATAAAAGAATAGGATACTTTGTAGCCATCGAAAGTTTAACATAAAATTCACTTCATCTTACTAAAGATTGTAATAAATTTTTATTCCACAGGGTTTTACATTTCCTGACGAAGCTGGATATCCAATGGAATCTCACATGGCCAAGTACTACCTAATGGAGACGCACTACACCAATTTACAACCGGATTTTGCTCAACTACACAGTCGTCAAATGGCAGACAATTCTGGCTTGCGGATATACTTCACCCACGTGCTGCGTCCAAATGACGCTGGTATTCTATCAATTGGTAATTATGTAATGACTTGTAACCCTTTGTAATAGTATGAGTATAGAGTGCGGAGTATGATTAATTGTAGGGGAACTATTGTAATATTTGGCTATCTCAGTTATAATTGTACGTGGATTACTGCTGACGAACACGAATCGCATTCTCTCAACATTTCGGTCGCGTGCAATGAATCGCTTTGAAAATTGCTCTGCTTACGGGCCCAGTGACAACACTTAAAACAATATGTAATAGAAGCTAAAATAAAGAAAGGATATTATATTAAGCCACCTACTTGTTGGCGAGTGCTCGTACCTATTGAGCTTGCGTTCTTAATTTCATGTTGACTGAAATGAAATTGTCAAAATCGACAGCAATAATAATTTTCCTTTAGCTTTCGTACGACGTTGTTCTATTTTGCTTTCCCTTGGCCTGACACGCAACATCATTCCAATTGAGAGCTATTGCGAATTTCGCCTCTCAGGCTGTAAACCGCAGCACTAGAAGAGCTGTGGGCCGGAAGCCACAACAGCACTGGGCCGAATTGCATAGACCATGACTGAGTTGTGGGAGTTTTTACCTATGTACATGCCAGCAAAGTATATACAGACATACGCTCATCTGTGCGGTAGACTGATCCATTTTATTTTTACTATGATATTCGTTTTGTTAACATTTTTATAGCGTGAACACAAGTGTATGTATGTACATGCATCAGCATGTTTTTATAGAACATATAAGTTTGTAGGAGTATGTGGGGGCAAAAAATATTCTTAACACAACTGCACCTGGCCAAGCCTGAATATTTTTCGCGCAATACCTCGTCAAAAATATAACCGAATTTATATTTTATACTGTGCTTTCGTGTACGTCAATCGAAACTCACTTAAAAAAAACACGAACGGACACTTTTGTTGTGGTATTAAGCGAGTTGTGAGAGTCGAAATTGGGAAATTGGAATAAGGATGAGAATGAGAATGAGAATGTTAGCGGTAGTGGGAATGAAAATGGAAATAAAATTACTACAGTCAACAAATATTGTACTAAAAATATTATTAAATTACTCGAGGCGGTGGTGGAAGGGTAGTTGCAGTACGGAGATATTCGTATAGAGTATTTTAACTATTTTAGACAGTGCAAATCAATTTTTGAAGGTTTGCTTTAAAATTTAAAGATATTTGCTTAAAATGCATATACACATGCCCCACAAAGTTTGCGTTCACCCGAATAACCTTCTTAAATGTATTAAAAACAAAATAGAAAATTATGATTAAATTGAAATCTTTACAATTTGTTTATTCACTACATTCCCAGCTGTTAAGGGAAAAAAAAACAATATTCCTCACTTTACCTTTTAGATAACGGGAAAATAATTTCAGCAGCATGTAAATGTGGCACCAAAAAGTCTGCGTTCAGCCTTTTTATTTTAATGATACCGTTAATTTTAAAATATTTTGCCTTGTTTATATTAATTTTTGATTGCGCATTACTTCGACTGAATGTTAACAAAGCTTTGTTGAACATTTTATTTATACTGGAGATATTTAAAGAACATGAAATGAAAGGGAAAAGAGATAAGCGTTTCTGAGAGGAAAATAATTATAAAAAAGTGGAGAGACGGAAAAAGTTTCCGAAATATTGGAAAATCCATTGGGAGAACGTATTCTTCTATTCAGCGAGTTGTAACAAATTTTCGGCAAACTGGAATTTTTATATCTAAGCCCAGGTCGGGGCGTCCGAAAAAATTATCGACCCGGTAAGAGCGTTCTATAATCAACTTGGCAAATGTTAACCCCCGGATTACATCCTCAAAATTAGTTAAAAACATAAATCAAACATTTAAAAAAAGTATTTGCGCTGAAACTGCCAGAAAAGTTCTACGTCAAGCTGGATACCATGGTAGAGCCTCCTGAAGAAAGCCTTTCATTTCTCTTGTGAACAGACGGAAACGTATTCAGTTTGCTAATGAGTACATAAATAAGCCTCCCGAGCTCTGGAAAAAAGTAATATTTTCAGACGAAAGTAAATTTTGTATATTCGGAATAAAAGGCCGACAAATTGTTTGGCGAAAACCTGAAACTGTTCTTGAAAAGCAAAATCTTGTTGGCACGGTTAAGCACGGAGGTGGCGGGGTTATGGTTTGGGGCTGCATTGCGGCAAATGGGGTGGGTCAGTTAGAATTTATTGATTCGACGATGGATAAATGGGGATACTTGAACATATTAAAACGGAATTTAAAGCAAAGTGCAGAAAATCTCGGCCTATCAAGAACATTTTGGTTTCAACAAGATAACGACCAGAAGCACACAGCCGAGATCGTTAAGCTTTGGCTCTTGTATAACGCCCCAAAACAGCTTAAAACACCGCCACAGTCCCCAGATCTTAACCCCATAAAGCATCTGTGGGATCTATTGGAAAAAAGAATTCGTCAGCAAGTGATTACTATTAAAGAGGTTTTGCGGAGTGTTATGCAGGCAGAATGGAGGAAGATAACAGCAGAGCAAACAGAGAAACTAGTAAGTTCACTGCCAAATAAACTGAGTGAAGTCCTTAAGCAACGTGGATATCCAACTAAATATTATATTTAATTTTTGCATATAGCATATCGTGTTTTTGTATTAGACTTTAAGACTGAACGCAGACTTTATGGTCGCTTTATTTACTTGTTACAGCCATTATGCACCGTTATCTAAAAACTTATATGAGGAATCTTGAAATTTATTTTTGTTTTTGAAACTTAAACATATAAATATATACAAATTTATAAAAATTATAAAATCAGGTTGTGTGTTTCATTCACTAAAAAGTTATTGTAGGGTGAACGCGGACTTTGTGGGGCATGTGTATGTATGTACACAAAGTGCAACAAACTTATAAAACTTTGTCAAATTCCAAAAAAAAATTATATCTAACAAAGGTACTGCTCCTTACCCCTAAACAACAAAACCTCAATTATATAAGTATATAATTGGCGCGTACACAAAACCTCAATTACCAACTGCATAATAAAGACTAATGATGTTTTTTTCTTTAATTTATGTCGTATTAATTTTTTCGTTGGCACACCTTGCTTTTAAGGGAGATTGAGAAATTGTCGATTCAGTTGCAATCTCACTGAGTTCCACGACCCCGGTAGATTGAGGCGATGAAAGTTTGGTCTTTCGTAAAACAACGTGCACTATATCGAGTAAAAATATAACCTACTAAGAAAAACATCACACAGCTTAAACGTAGAAACGAAATATTATTCAGAATCGAAATGTATTGGTCCGAGGGTTCAACGGAATGTTGGCAAGGAAATGAACCCAGCTCCATGCCCATGGGAATATAGGTGATGTTTTATTCTTGGTAGTTCACAAGCAGAGGTGAACTGTTTGCCCTTCCTGCTCCGTATGCAATCTCTGACCAATAGGTTTCACCTTTGTTTAAGTACGCAATAGTTAAAGCTAAACGTCTGCTAATAACGGTTAATTTTAGTTAACAGTAATTTTATAAGAAACTTTTACCGCTCGTAATTCGCTGGGCAGATACTGTATGCATTATTTGGTATTTTTGGTCCAATACACTGACTGTGATCTTTTTTGCAGGCATGGATCCAAATTGGCGGCACATAATTCCACCAGGACAAAAAGAGGTAATCTCCGAAGGACAATGCATTGAGGACTGCACCGCCTATGCTTTTCCGCCCCAAGGCATAAACATTTTTGCTGTGATGATGCGCACCCACCAAATCGGCAAAGAAGTTAAACTGAGACAGGTACATACTTACATGCCTTCGTTTAATCCCCTAGAGCTATCCCTGCGAGGAAAACATAAAAAAATTATATTATTTATATTATATTATTATTATATTATTGCCAACCAGGCAAACCTAACCTAACCTATATTGTTGAAGGCACCCTCAATGTCTAGAATATACCCTCGTATTCTTTATAGCGAAGTGATTTATCAACTGCGTGAACTAGGACATTTAGCGCTGTTAGCACTGATTTGCCTTCGCTGTATGCATGTTGGGAAGGTGATAGTTTGTCGCTAATATTTCCTTTGATATGCGCATCTAGCAACCGCTGTAAATATTTTAACAAAAAGGATGATAGGCTAATTGGCCTGAAGTCCATCGGTTTCGTATGTGTGGGTTTCCCTCTTTTGGGATTGCATACCACTTTTACTTTTGCCCATTTCTTGGGAATATAATTAAGTCGTATCGCTGCCTCAAAAATTAAGGCGAGTGTAGGTGGAATCATTCTTTTGTATGTTGCAGATCAGCGGTGATGATTCCATCTGGCCCCGATGATTTGTAAGGTTTGAAGCTGTTTGAAGCTGAAATTTTATGTTATCCTCCGTTATAAACTCGATTGGGGGACTGCCGTTGTGAACTATAGGGTTCTACTGTCTTCGTTGCAGAGACAACCTGTTGTTTCTTAACTGCTAGTTGTCCAATTGTCATTCTCTTGTATGAGGTAGCTAGGGTTGCTAGAGCTTATTAATACAACTTTCCGGAGTCTATTGGCCTCCGAAACACTTTTTTTATCTTTTGACAGAAGTTTCTCCACGACGCTGTTTTTGCTGCCCTTATGGCATACTTAAATCTAGTTCTCCTCGCTTCGGTATACATAGTTCTGCATTCCCTTATAAGGCTTGCTATATCAGTAGACCACCGTGGAGCTTTCGGTTTCGCTCTTCTCGTTCTCTGAGGGCATGCTGCTTTCGCAGCTTGTTGAATGCTGAAGTCAGCTCATCAACCACTGAGTCGAGCTGTAACTCGGAGTTAATTTGTGTGTCGCGGCAGGGAAATTGCTAGATAATGTGGTTTCAAACATCCTCCAGAGTGTGAGTCTGCGGTTTGTAACCGGCTTGAATTGCTTAGTTAGCAATGAAATACTGTACATTAAATACCTATGATCTGAGAAGAAGTTGTTTGTATACACTCTCCAGTCTTTTAAAGTTTGCGCGTCTTGTTCTTTGACACACGTGATGTCTAAAACTTCACATTGCGTAGTTGTTACAAAAGTAGGGGTATCACCTATGTTATTAATATAAATATTGTTGCACATAATGAATACAAAAATGTACTCACCACGTGCGTTTGTGTCTGAACTGCCTCTGAACATAATGATGTGCATTAGCATCTCCTCCCAGTATGAGTGGTGATGGAGATGGTTGTTCCGCGTCGTGTGCCGTATAAGAGGAGGCAAGCCATGTTGTCCTTCCGCAGGATTCCGCCGATATGATGACGTTATCTACATCGCTAAATTGTATCAATAAGTACACATTAATACCTTTCTTTACGAATATGCACGACCTGGGTTTACCTTTGTCGGCGACATAGATAAATTTATGTTCCTTATTGTTCAAACCGCAAACCCGATCATTTACGACCCATGGTTCTTGGATGAGCACGATATCCTCTACTCTTTCTGCGAGACGGAGGATGAGTGCCGCCTTACTGTGGTGAAGATTGATTTGTACAACCCTCACCATCGCTTTTGGTCGTTATTGAAGGGCAACCAACCACGGTTTGAGCTGCGTTCTCTTCATCGGATGTAGAGGGGAGAGACTCCTCATCTTTCATAGCAGAGAGATCAGAGTATTCCCCACCATGTCCTCTAAAGTAACCCTTTCAAAGAGTTCGCCTACCATGCCGGAGATGGATACCACCTCATCGTTGTCTGTAATATCCTCGTTCGCCTTCGCAGATGAAGCCGTATTTTCTGCGGAGGTGCTCTTGCTAGCTACATCCTGTCTTGAGACATGGGGAGTCAGTGGTTGGAAACCATAACTAATCTTCGATTTCCTACTGGCGAGGGGGTCCAATGATTCCTCATTGAGGATTATCACGGTCAGATTCCTCTTGCCGTCCACTTCGCCAATATTTGCTACCTTCCAGTCGCTGGTAGATAGTTCGGAGTTGACTAGCTTTATCAGGTCCTCTGGATCAGAATGGTAGTCTTGTATTCAGGCTCTAAATCTTGCCCAGTTGGCGATATCTTCTCGGGAGACCACATCAAGGCGGGCTCCCGACCAAAGTTCCCCTATGCGACTAATTGCCAGGGTGTAAAGGTCCACGGAACGTTGCTCGGCGCACCTTATTAGTTTGACGCGATTGAAACCATCCTGGATTTTCTTTTAAGATGTCTCTGTACACCTTCCAAAGACTCCTGTTTATCAGGCCTCAGTTTGCTTGAGAGATCGCACCATCGAGGGAACTGCGATCAATCACCGCCCGTATAAGGCTTTCTTTCGCTATTTTCGCGAAAGACTCTTCGCCATGACATTAATCATCTGAGTAACGGACACCTTTGTTCGTTTGGCTTCAGCCGATTTCCCTTCACTCGACCGCTTGCGCTTACGCGGAGTCTATTTTGACCTTCTCCTGGTGTTCGGTAATGAAAGCTTCAGCCCACGCCTTAGAGTCTGACCGTTCCTCCGTCAGATCCTCTTCTCTGATGTCCTTCCAGACGGTATCTAAGATTTCCAGCTAAATTTGTGTGCATGCGGATGCATCTGCCAATACGTAAACGCTGTGTGTAAAAGTTTGTGATTACATATTGGGAAGCGCGTTAATTTCAATATTTTCCAAAGTAAGAGCTGGTGTACTTAAGTGACTGACTGCACGCATATTTTCAACGAAGCATCCAAAAGATTAAATATTTTTTTTTTAAGTTGTGGGCGGTCCGGCCAAATTATTAGTTGACTTGGAAGTAGTCCACAAATTTGCATTTAAAGGTGTTGGAAAACTAACTTCTACGATTAAATAAATAACACTAGTATTTTATTTATGTTTACTTGGATGATTGTCTTTTATTTTATAGATTATTTTTAAGCAAGACCAATACCACGTCTACGAATATAGAGAATCAAACATTAAGAGATAGATCAATTTTCAGTGTGACCAGATATATGTACTTATACAGGTATAAGCGATACTTAAAATGTTCCATAATGTTATTATTTGAATAAGGGTATTCCAACAAAAGGCTATGGAAATTTTTTAAGCGAAATTTGTTCTTGAAATAGAAACGATGTTTTATTCGTCGATGACCTCTAAAAGCGAGTGAGTGCCTAATACCCGCAACAGGAATCTAAATTATACTAATAAAATAATTGTATAATTCAAGCATATATTAACAACGATTATGCCATGGGTATGGTCCACTCTCTATTTTAACTATACAATAATCGATCAAGGCAATGTCACAGTAAAGGTATTGTCAATGCCTAATCGGGCGATCTAGGAATAATTTTTAAAGATAATCTATCAATATTTTAAAAGAAGAAAACATCAACTTAACAAACAACAAATTTTATTTTTAAGTGCACTCCTTAAACGCTCATTATCTTTGCTTTCCGAATCGCAAACAAAATTGCATTACATTTTCATTCAAATTTGTTAAAATTTTTCGAGAGCAATGCAAAGTCGTTCAAAGATCTAAACCCTTATGTAAAAGATTTGAAAAATAATTTATGGTATATCTCTGCATAAAAAGTGTTAAGACTATATTTAAGTGGGTTATTTTTACCTGAACTTTAAAAATCACTTGGGGTTTATTTAATTCGAAATCACATGAGACAAGTATTAATCGAGAAAGTACTCAGATCTTTGTTTTTTTGCAAGAAAACTAGTACACAAAAATTTAAGAGGTCTACCCGGCATCGTCTTGAGTTTCATATATCGTACTACACGCAACCTTTCAATGATATTTTCAGAATACCCCTCTCGGTATCATTCAATATCAAATTCAAAGTACACATAAATGGACCAACCAAAAACCCTAATACTTGGACTTATAAAGATCTCGGAGCATGCCTGGTGTCTCTAGGCTTTTAACCTAACCAAAAAGTATTTACACATTCTAAAACTAGATTTCATCGCCTTTAATCTCGATCTTCATTTGTGCCATTCTAAGAAATTTTGCAAAAAATTCCTCTACCATACATACGGAATGACTAAAATTAGGGTCTGTATTATATTTCCAATATTTGGAAATCAAATTAAGTATTGTATATAAACATAAAAACAAGAATACGGACGAAATGAGTCGGCCTTGTCCACACTGGTAAATATCGGATTTCGAAAGTTAGGGCAGAATCTATAAGGATTACAAAACACGTACCACAATCCAATAAACACTGATTCAAGACTCGACCCAAATTTGATCGATCTTTTAAAGCAAGTATTATAGTAATTGGGTTGATAGAGAGCATCCGGTGGGTATGGCGATTTCCATTACTGAAGACGATGGTGCTTTCTGTACGCCCTCTAGATCTTCAGGGAAGATGGAAATTCTTTAGTATCAAGTAAAAGACGGAAAAACTCTACACCTTTGAGAGAATAGGGATGTATGTATATATATGTATGTATAATATATAAGGTTGTCAAAAAAGTCTTGCGGTATTTTTATTGAATTTTCAATTGTTCATAAAATTTATTATAATAATGCGATTTAAGTCAAATATGCGCCGTTTTGTTCGATGACGAGTTCCCAACGAGATGCCAACTTCATAATGCCCCTCTTATAGAAGCTCGCTTCCCTATTGTCAAAAAACTCGGAGAGCCAATTTTCACAGGACTCTCTTGTGGACAACTTCCGACTACCAAGCTCGTTCGCCATGGACAGAAATAGGTGGTAATCACTTGGTGCGAGATCCGGACTAATACTATAACTCACGAACGACTAAAAGCAAACAACAATTAATCAAACACGTGTTAGCACGTGAAAAGAGCTTTCCAAAAAGCTCTAGCGTGAACCGATGCTACGAATACAACTAGAACTACGCGCTTGCAAAGACATGCTTGCGGAAATACCGCAAGACTTTTTTGACAACCTTATATATACATATTTCAAATATTAATTTTTAGAAACCCCCAGGTTTTTTCAATGGTCAACTCGGAATCTGATTGAAAAATTGTTTTTATATACTTTTCGTTTGGCACCCATATTGCAATATCTCAGCAAGTTTTATAATTAATCTCCGATTTTTTCATTTAACCAGAAACCAGAAAGAGTACTTTTTATGTTTTCCAAGGCTGCATTTAAATGTATATCTCTTAAATGCCATTGTGCTGCAAAAATGTTAAATTCATGCCTTAAATTTACTTGATTTCCAATATTTCCATACCAAATATCAAGTTCTTACCTTTAAAAACAGCAAAGCCACAGATTTTTGATCTGCAAATACCTTACTGCATTACGAGTATTGTGCTAAACAGCGAACAGCGGGTAACAGGCTGACGGGCTGAATTTCTTGCCATCAGTAATTTTTTTTTCGGCGGGTAAATATTTAGATTCATTTCTATTTTCTCCGTGGGGTTGAAGACTATTCTGATCACTTCATGACAAATTGTTTGTTTACAGCAAATTATATTTCTTCGATTTGCTCAAGAAAATCCTCAAAATATCAATAATCTAAAAAGATTTTTTTTTTCTAACAATGAGCTTCAACGAGCCGCTGATAGAGGAAGTGCCAAAATACGATACACTTGCTATTCATCTCCGAAGGAATACCAAAATGTGCAAAAGAAGGGCCAAATTTGGAAGGATTTTGGGAAAGTGGTAAATGAAAGCTGTAAGTATTATGAAGGCCATAATGTGCTCATTGTGTACAAAACATTGATTATTCGCAACTGTCTTTCAATAGTCTTCATTTTGAGATATGTACACTCACCAATATAGCGAACGAAAAGATTTCATCATAAACTTGATTTTCTTCTGGTCACAAAATTTTAGCTGAAAACCGTCCCCATCGCAATTGTGTTTAACCGACCGAATTTTCTGACGGGATCAGGTGTTCACCACCCGTCAACCCGCTGTCCGCTGCAATTATGTTTAGGACATTGCTCATGGTGCGGCGCCTACATTTGTACTACATAGATGCGTGATTTCCATCGAGCAAGTTTACGTAAATCATTTTTTCCTTTATTTTGCTTCTGGAATGTTTATTTTCAAAATAAAAAAATAAAAGACAATTTTTTTAATGTACACCCAAACTTCATTATATCCGTTATCCAAGGCGCATTTATTGAAGATTGTGACTGTAGACCAACAACAATGTTTTGTACGTTTCATTGTCACGGCAAGGTATTGGCGAAGTAGAAAACAAAAAATTAATTCGCCTTGTTTTATTCTGTGCTGACAGCTACGTGGAAGCAGCGAAAAAAAAAAAACAAATCAGCTTTACCAACACCACCTTTAATAGATTCGCCTTGTTTGAGTCTTACAATTTTTTTAAAGTCTTACATGGAAAGTATTGTACCATTATTGCACTATTCACTGAGCTTTCGACCTTTGAAATAATTCAACCACAATCTGCTGACAGCATTACATAGTCCTAATGAACTAACTAATCATCAAAATTATAATTGCAGATACGGAAGACTGAAGAGCTTCCCCCAATCGCAATGGATGCCAACATCGACCCGGCTTACCAAGACTTTCGTCATCTGCCAGCTCCGGTGCGGTCTATGCCCGGTGATCGACTCATTGCCGAGTGCATTTATGATAGTTCGTCACGGAAAGCAATTACGCTAGGTAAGTAGCAATTGCAGACGGTGAATACCTGCCCCATGCAACGTGTATTTTTATATTAACAACGAGAGCAGCAAATATTAAAACGAAAAGCGAATGGCGAAATGCTAATGCATAGAAGCGCTCAACGTTGCGCTTTCAAACAAATCGTTTAGAGTTACTCACTTCTCGAATCTGCAACACCTTCAAATGCATGCATCCCATTCCACTGTATTTCCCTCCCCATGCAATCGTTAAAAACATAAAAATAATAAAAATGGATAAAATTTTTTATTTTTTTCATCGAAGCTTTATGTACTCTTTTTACCGCCCATTTAGGGAAAGAAAATGCAAATCATTGGGCTAAAAACGACTTTAGCTAACATAGTTTTATGCATCTCCACGTTACCCTAATGCCAAATTTCTGTTTATTTTGCTTTTCCAGTTGCAGCCATAGTTACATTTTTATTATTATACTCGTTGCAGGTGGCCTAACTATGAAAGAGGAAAGTTGTTCAGTGCTAACACTTTACTACCCGCGCCAAAAGGAGCTTACAACGTGCCACTCTCTACCAAGTTTGCCAACAGTCTTACACTCGCTGGGCATCGAAGAGCTTGCAACGTGAGTATGCCTAGCGTTGTTGTCGATATAAACTGATAGTTTGTATTCGAGCCCTCTTCCACGTTAAATGTCATGTTGTTCTAGGCTTCAAAATGGATGAAGATTGAGTAAAATCATTCTGGGGCACAATAATGACAAGTAGTAAAACCTGGAAGCATTAGGGAGTAAAACAATTTTTTTTTTTAGTTTTATATGTTGTGTTATTACATCTTGCACAAATTAAGATTCGTTTTTTTGCCTGCACATTGACTTTTTATATTAATACAAATTAGTTTTGTGAATATCTTAAAAACCAAAATTATTCTAAGGATAACTTTTAAATAACTGCATCACTAGGAAAAGGATAAGTTATATTGGTTATATGATTGATAGGGTTAATTAGATTAATAAAGAGTGAGGGATAAGCACTAAAAGTGCTTGTGAAGGGGCAGCTTTAACCAATGAGGCTGAGTTATGGCACTGGGTGGAGTATTTCATGTGACTAGCGTAAACGGATTATGAGACAAGAGGTGTAAGAAGTTAACTTTAATTTCGTAAATAAATATTTCGCCAAACTTGTGCAAAAATAAAAGGCTTTGAAAATTAGGGTAAGTGGTACACAGCTCTGAATATTTCTCGAGAAGTTGAATATATGGTCATATTTTCTTTTAATAATCGTATTTCGCCGCAGAACTTATGTCGAACTGTAGCGAGTGCCAGAATCCATGCTTCTATAAACCTTTCATTCCAGATACAATAATTAATATCCAGCTTCACCCATCCGTAAAAGCGGTTAAGGTCATCATTTGAATACTTTATCAGGTCCCTCAGAAGACTAGTTGGTTTAGAAAGATATATTTTTGTGTTGTCAGCATAAAGTTGAATTTTCGAATGTTGACAGCAGTGTATAGTACATTAATATTCATTTACAACCAAGACAAACAGTAGAGTTTCGAAAATAGACCTCGGAGCTACACCTGCGCAGGTATTCCACTTCCAACTTTTTACTGCATTATTAAATGATTGAACCTTGATAGGGCTATTTATTTTGGGTACTGGCATAGCATTTGCTATTTTCTAAAGATTATGAAATATCGAGGCTGTTATTGAATGGTTTGTGATATGTTTAACTAAAGGTACTATTTAAGAAAAAATGAGATTTAAAAATCTGACATCGATCCTGTTAATACAAGCAGCATTTGAAAGACATTTGAATATGTCTGCATTAACTATCGATTGATTGTCTCTTACAGAGGGCAAGACGAAACCGTTCATTGCCTTTTCATCAAGGCTGCATTAAAGCGTCGAAGAATAATACACTTTTTCACCCTCCTGCGTAGCCGTCGCTTTAGTTTTGACAAAGGGATACTAGAGTTTTTGCAGCGAGTGTAAAGTTTATAGCGTTATTTTTTGCTTGAAAGCATCTCAGCCATGAGCCTTGGTATCTTACACGCACGAAATGTGATTTTTACTGGGATACAATGAAAAACTTTTTTAATTTTCGAGAACTTCTGTTACTAACACAAAGTTGTTTGACGAATATTAATAATTTTGGTACAAATTTTCCGACTCTATTTTTTCAATTGTTTCTTAAATACTTATAATACCAATGCAAAAGAAAATAAATACATATATGTATATTCCCAAATTCGCTATAGAGTTCGGTTCATCTTACATTCTCCGAGATTTCTGCCAACTGGGCAAAAAGGTCCAAAAAACGTGATTTTTGATGTTATCTAGTAAACCATCTCTTTAGAATAGAATAAATTTGTTGATACTCCGTAGAGAGCTTAAGTGGGATTTCGGAACTCGAATACAATACTAAACCCATTTTCCTATTGTAATTTTATTTTTAACGAAATTTGATTTAAAAAGTCTTCAAGTCAAGTCGTTTTCATCAATGCCTCGAGCTCACTGTCAACGTCGCCGATTCAATCGCTTTCGTAAGGGAGCAGTGAGACGTTTACAGAGACTTAGCTCTCAGCCGTTTTTTCAACTATCTTTGCCGCTACGTCATCTGGTATTTGATCGGAGTGTTGACGCCGACTCGATTACTGCCTGCTTCTTTAGCTGAGCCTTCCGCAACTTCCGCGAGTGTTTTAACCCCGATGTCTCTTAAGCCAGGGCGTCTCTATCCATGTCTTTTGTGTAAGTTGACAGGAATCTTAGGAATCTATAAGATAATCCACAGAGTTCCCCTTTATTGATTTTATTGACCGGTCGTCGATGCCCATTGTAAATAGTTTAAGAGTTTTCAGCTCCTTGTTGCTGAATACTCTCCACTAGTGTGTGCACAGATGTCTGCTCTAGGTGATGATGAGTTCCCGAAACTTCTTTTTTTTTCAAAATAATACTTCGCACAAAAGAACAAAATAAACATACCATAAAAAGCGCAATCCACATGGTTTCAAGACAAAAGATTCAGCAAGTGGCTGAGCGAGAATGGAAAAGGTTCCCAATGTAAGTACTGCCACTGCAGCTTGAAATCCAAATTACACGGCCTTATTCGTCACGCTGTCACAAGCAAGCACATAAACGCAGCTTCGCCATTTATAATTGGCACTCAGCCGACAGTTTCATTTGTAAATAATCAACAAATGGAAGTGCACAGAGCGGAATTGGCCAATGCGTTATTTATTGTAGCACGCACTTCAGTTAGAGTGGTTGGCCATCTAACAATTTTGCCACGCGTAATATTTTCGGATAGCAAAACTGCACCCAATTTGAAGCTACGACGATCAAAGTGTAGTGCTATACTCAAGAATGTACTGAATCCATATTTCAAAAGTTTGCTAATGGCTGATATCAAACAAAATAAATTTTGCCTAATTATCGTCCAAGCAACGGACATAAGTATAAAAAAATATGTAGGCATTGTAGTCAGATACTACAGCAATTCATTAAAAGTTTTTGTGAATAAGTTTTTAAAACTCGCGGTGTTGGACAATTGCCCGGCGGATGACATTGTGTTAGCCATTTCCAATACATTTAAAGAATTTAATTTGAGTTTTATAAACATATAATATATTATAATAAAAGTTACTGAAAAAATTTTTGCTATTTTTATTAGCTCCAAAAAAGTTTTTTGGGCTCCTTTTAGCTCTTTTTGTTTTGATAAACTTTGCTCCAACTGGCACCACTGGTGGCTATAACATTTAATGGATATATTTATGGCAATGCAACTAGCTGAGTGTTAAATATCTTAACTTACACCCAAGATTCTGAAGTACAAATATATCTTGGACATTATTTAGAAACTTTATACAACTGCACCTAGTATAAATAGAAGGATACTAATAAGCGATTTTCATTTGTTTTGTAAATGCAAAAAGCACTAAGCTTATTGCGTAAAACTCCAAGGTGCACTATATAATACAGCTTCATAATAAATTAAAGGTCCTACAATTCTATGCCATGTCTATCTTTTTACAGCAGGGAGTAAAATGTGTATACTTTCTTTAATTCCAAATTAACTAAAAAACAATACCTAAAACTTAATACTTCAACCAATCTGGTACATATACATATACATGCAAATACATATTCTTCTTCGTCTTGACTGACGCGATAACCGCTTAAGCGATTTTGGCCTTTAATTCCCGTAAAATACGAGCATTAAAGGCATACTTAGTTTCCAAATTTCCCCCATAAAAAGGGTAAAAGTTCCTAAGAGATTGCTGAAGAACATTAAATCGAATCCTTTTCAACAAGTAGGGACTTGAAACGAGCAGAATATGATGGCATGGGATCAATAAAATTCAGAGACCAAAGGATGTCAACAGTGACGTGGGTGCCGATATGCGAGTGCGCCGACTATTTCTTTTATGACGGGAGGTACCTCGTTTTGTCCTTGTTCATCACCAGACCCAACTGATTTGCTTCTTTAGCCAGTTTGCAGTCTCGTGCTGTTGAACGCAACTTTAAAATCGACAAAAAGATGATGTGTGCTGATTCTCCTTCAGGGGTATTTTCCAAGACTTTGCGTATTGTGAATATCTGGTCGATGCTGGATTTTCGAGGTCTAAAACCACACTGATGAGGTCCAATCAGTTGGTAGGTGGTGGGCTTCAGCCGCGATATTTAGAAGACTAATCCCACGGTAATTGCCACATATTGCAGTATCAAACTTCTTGTGGGTTAAGCAGAGCACACTTAAAATCTAATCGCGAGGCATGCTTTCATTCGACCATATTTTTCAAAGGAGCTCATGCATGCACATTACCAGCTCCTCGCCGCCATTATTGAATAGCTCAGCCGGCAATCCGTCAGCTCCCGCGGTTTGCTCGGGGATATCGGGATCTTCACATTTTCCGTGTCATGCGCAGTTTTCAACATTTACCAAGTTTCAGAAGTGTTTCTTCCATAATTTTAGCACGGTCTGAAAGACAGTCACCAGATCGCCGTCTTTATTCTTACGAGAAATCGCCCCGGATTCGAAACCTTCTGTAAGTGGCCGAACTTTCTGATAGAATTTTCGGGCGTTCTTCCTCTTTGCATACATACAGGGTGAACGATATGAAGTGTTACCTTTTCAAAACACCATAACTTGTTTGTGTGAAGTTGATAACACTTCACATCGTTCACCCTGTATATGTACATATAGCCACATGGTTTTTACATTGCCATAACTTATAGTAGTTCATTTCTGAAAGGCTTCGATGAATATTGAAGAGTGAAGAATATTTATCTATTGAAATAAATTGGGGTAAATTATATTGGCTTAAGTTATTATACATTTTTTTCGTTTTATTTCTAAGCAGTTGTACCATATATTTTTGGCTGCGATCAAACTCAGCTTTGCCGTTTTCATTTCGGTCGAATTTTTTCACTTTCCTTTTGTGTCGAACTTTATGTTTTGTAATTCTAAAAGTCTAGATTCAACTTCCCTTTAAAGTTTTTGGTTAGAACGTTTCATATAAAATTATATGTATATATGTTACCGGGTACTCCAGAAATATTATTTAATATCGTCTTCTATTTGAAATTATAAGAATATTCTGGTCATGTGTACGCTTTTGTATACGAAAATATTGAACAACGGTTGGAACATAAATTAATAAAAGTGACATCAATTAAAAATTAATAAAAATGCCAATAAGACTTCTGCCATCATGCGTTGGTTAGTTATTTATTCAAGCCTAAGCCGCTGATTGTAGCTTTTACATTTCTTCATTCATTGAATTTTGGAGAAGTCTCGTTTAATTCAGTATTTCTATTCGAAAACCGGAAAGAATAAGTAAAAACAGACCTTCTTATTATGCATTAAAAAACTTCTAGAAATCCTTGGCATTCTCAGGAATTAAATAAGCTAAAGAATTTTAGAAATAAATTGTTTAAAAACTTTAAAACGTCAAATCTTTAAACATACAGGGAGAGGAAGTTAAATCTTTGAATAAAACTTTGCAACAAAATTATGTTCGAATATTAAATCTAATCCTAAGACTTTCTGGGCTTATATTAGATCAAACAGGCATGGTGAAATATTCCTCAGTGATTTTTTGTTATGGTATTTTTGCTCCCACCAACCAGGATGCGGCTAATCTCTTTGCCGACTTTTCCCGTTCTAATTTTGATGCCCTTGAATATGAATGAATATTAAACTACGAACAATATGAAGTGTTACCTATTCAAAACACCATAACTTTTTTGTGTGAAATTGGTTTTTATTGATTTCAAAGAAAAAATTGTTCAAAAATGATTACAATTTTATCATATATCCACTTTAGCTCGATATGACCACCTTTTG
Source organism: Anastrepha obliqua (assembly GCF_027943255.1). Taxonomy (NCBI): domain Eukaryota; kingdom Metazoa; phylum Arthropoda; class Insecta; order Diptera; family Tephritidae; genus Anastrepha; species Anastrepha obliqua. The sequence goes on from NC_072894.1 coordinate 144,368,754, forward strand.
CCTTGACTATGGCCTTCAAACGGTAAAAAAATTAGTTGCATGCTGCACGAATGTGGTCTTGAGATATTTTGGCCCATTCTCGTATAATCGCTTTTTTCAGCGCATCCATACTGGCATATTTTTTAGTCCTCACCTTGCTCTCCAAAATCGACCAGATGAAATAGTCCATCGGACTAAATTCTCGTACGAGCCTTCGGGAAAGTAAACACGATCGTTTTGAGTGTTTATGAACTGCTCAATTGGGAAATTTTTTTCATCAGAAAACACAATGTTAGAAAATTCGCCACGTTCGTGCAAGCGCAAAAACGCCTTTGCACTTTCGCACTGAACTTTTTTTTGTTGGGGTGAAAGATCGTGTGCTTTTTGGAACTTGTAAGCCTTGACCTTGCGTCGAATGCTGTCTTGCGATATTTTCAGTTCTTTGGCCATTTTTCTTCCACTTCGACGTGGATTTCGTTCAAGTCGAGCCTTCACTTTCCGATCCATTTTTGGCGTTGTTGCAGTTTTTTTTGGTCCACCTCCATAGCATTTTGCAATACTACCAGTATCATTGTAATGTTTTATAGTGCGATACACAAACATTTTATTCACTTTGAGGTGACTGAGCTCACGAACAATGGCTGGTTGTGATTTTCCAGCCAAATATAACGCAATCAAATCGCCGTAATAAGAATGTTGTTGCCAATTATAGACCCATTTCAAAACTTTCGACGGTTTTAAAGCTGTTTAAATATATTATACCATTATATTAGCCGTAACAGAAAATACTTTTAAATCTTCGGTACATAGAGGAAAGTTAGCAATCAAAACAGTTCGTAATTTTAATGATAAATAATACAAAAAGTAAAGACCTAAAATGCTTCCTTGAAGTACACTAGAGGATACATGGAAAGTGAAAGGGGACACAACATCAGTAGAAACTACGCAATGTCTATTACCTAGGGAAGATCGTAGCCAAATTATAAGAACTGCTAAAAACTTAGAAATACAAGTTGATATAATACAATTTTGTGGCATACTACTAAAAATTCAGTAAAGATACAACCGACTTGATGTCATGCTAAGAAATATTCAGAAAAAACTGTGGATCTACCCGTAATAAAAGATTATACACATTAGGCGTCATAATTGATACCACTATTGGCAATTGCAGCAACAACTGTTAGTTTCCATTTATCGATAAATTTACCAGTTGCTGGCGATTTATTAAAAATTAACTTGAGAGACAGAGCAGGAGCAGGCCATCGTTTGATAAGAAGAACATAAAGCCCTCAGCATCCGGTTTTGTAGAAGGTGTCAACCCAATAATACTATTATCTATATCATAAGCGGCAAAATTGGATTTTAAAAAATCATAAGCAATTTCGTGGCTTTCGTCATTTGGTCGAAATTCCATCTAGCGCTTGCAGCCCGTTTGCTGCTCCAGAAATTCTAGACGTTGTAAGCTTTGCCAGTTCCTTAAAAAGAATATGGAAATGTATAACATAATGCCACCACGAAATAACAGTTTAAGCTGTTGATGTTACAAGCGTCATATTAATATTTTTTCATTACATAACATCATTCAAGCTGGTTGCTAATTGCTGTTTTGTGTTTTGCTGCTGCTTAATTAAACTTATGTGGCAAGCAAATTTGAATTAGCTTTGTTGACCAGCAACCCTGTTTGTTATTTATTAGTCCTTGCTATATTTGCACGAGCATTCAGACCACAACGAACCGCTTTAGGCCTAATAATATGTGCACAAAAGGACAGCTGCAGTCAAAATAATAGCACACTGAATATATATATCGGGAAGTAATATTGATTTCTGCATTACCTGCTTTGCATTTTCCTAAAACGTTATTTAAATTAAATATAGAAAATTGTGCATAAAAATATACTTTTACATACAATATACATATATATGTATATATGTTACCATGACACATGTTCATGGCACATAATATAATATCATGTATCATATTGTGAACATATCACAAAGTTGCGTCTCACGGGTAAACGACACCACACGCGCAAGACTAAAGCGCTGACCGCGCATTTCCCAAACTTACGAATTTTCCCAGCACATGCTGATGCAACGTGACCTGGCAAAATTCTAGTTGTAATATAGAAGTAAGAATATTTTGTAAATTTAGTTTTTAAGTGAACAATAAACTGTAAAGACGTGGACTCCTGTCCACGCAAGTTTTTTAAAAAACTCAAATTAACAAATGAAAAATTAACTGGCGCCCGAGCAGGGACCGCGCGCGAAAAGTAATAAAAGCCCGAAAAATAAAAAGTACGGCTACGCGAAACGTCGTGATTAAGCTAGAAAAAATAAAGTGAAGTAAAAGCGACAATTCGCAAGAGACAAGTGGGACAACAAGTGACGCCGAAGGACCCGAGTACCACAGGAAAAAGGAGAATACTGAAGCATCCAACAAACATCCACATGCAGCGCTGGACCCTAACGTGAGATTACTTTTAAGATATATTATTTCTTAATTATAAAAAAAAATATTGTGAAAAAAAAAAATTAGTGAAAATTTGAAAAAGAATTAAAGAGTGAAAAAAATTTTTAAACTTTGAGGAAATTAAAAAAATTAACATTTGTAAGAGTGAAAAAAATATTTCCATAAAATTTGAGGAAAAACTGATATTTTTGGAAAAATTATATATTTGTAAAATTTGCGGAAAGTAAGAAAATTAATATTTTTGAAAAAGAATATTTCGTAAAAATCCTGGGAAAAGGAAAATATTTTTTATAAAATTTAAGAAAAACTGATATTTTTTTAAAAAAAAGAAAAAAGTGGAAAAATTATATATTTGTAAAATTTGCGGAAAGTAAGAAAATTAATATTTTTGAAAAGAATATTTCGTAAAAATCCTGAGAAAAGGAAAAAATAGATTTTTTTATTAGTGAAAAATTTCGTAGGTGATCAATTTTACTTGGAGCTAAAGAGAACAAAAAAAAAAAAAAATGACAGAATCTGCTGAACAGTTAGTAGAGCAACTGAGCCAGCTCCGGCTTGATTACGGTAGCAATCAGACAAAACCATCCTCTTCCATTAACACTACTGTTGTCGAAACAATAGTGCGAGAAGTGCTCGACAGATTAAATACACCAAACATTACTGAGTTTAGTGGACAGGACTGTAATATAGCTTTAAATGTAGGAAATATGCACGAAATAGACAGGATTCCCGACATGGTCAAATGTCTACGGGAATTTTCAGGTAAACCAGGGGAATTTAGCTCCTGGCGGAAAAGTGTGGACAGGATCTTAAGAGCATACGAAACTTTGAAAGACACTCCTAAATATTTTTCCATCCTACACATTATACGTCATAAAATCGTCGGCGATGCTGACACCGCTTTGGAGTCCTACAGTACTCCGTTAGACTGGGCTCAAATCCGCAAATGCTTAATGATGCATTATTCGGATAAGAGAGATATTGGTACACTTGAGTACCAATTGACCACCTTGGCTCAACGACAAGATGACATTGCAACTTTTTACCAAAAAGTCTACCAACACCTTTCGCTTATTTTAGACAAGATCTCATGCTTGGATCTTGGCGACGAGTCCATAAGGACGATGACGAACTCATATCGGGAGAAAGCTCTTGATACATTCATCAGGGGACTAAATGGCGACTTACCGCGACTCCTTAGCATCCGTGAACCTACAACCTTGCCTCAAGCCCTTCATCTCTGTCAAAAATTAGACAACATGTCCTTTCGTATGAACCATGCACATAACGTGCATAGATCATTAAATCAACCGCCGCCGCGACCTCCACGGCAAAATATGTCAAACAACCGCCCTTTTTATCCTGAACTTACATATGCGGTAACCCCGCAACGGTATAACTATCCTCCGAGACAAGTAAACAATTACAACAATAGGCCATTTAACACGACACCCCGGACGCAACCGAACCAGGGTAATCCAACGTATTATAATAGTAGACCAAATTATAATTATCAGTCTAACAACAACTTTGGAATACGCCCCCAACAACAATTAAACCAAGGATTCAACAATCGCTCCAACTTACCCCCAAAACCACCAGTCGCAATGGATGTAGATTCTTCTCTACACTCTAGACAAATTAACTACCAAAATAGGCCAAGTCCTAATCAAAACACTCAACCGCAGAAACGTCCACTATCTTCTCAATATATTCGCCCTCCGAATAAAATGCAACGTACTTTTCACGCAAATGCAGTGTCACAAAATGTAACCAATTATCCTACAGAGCCAAACCCAAATCAGAGTTATTACGGTAATTCACATGACGACTACTACGAAGCAATGCAGCATGTAATCGGAGCTCCAGAAGGGCAAAGCAATTTGAATACTAGCGAACAAGACCACTCCGAAGTAGACCTAATTAATTTTTTAGACTAACGCCGTCCTCACTTCCGTACTATGAATTTACAACAAGGCGTGGGGACCAATTGGATTTTCTTATTGACACAGGATCCAATAAGAACTATATTCAATCAACTAGGATAAGAAATCCACTACCAAATAAGCCATTTAAAGTAGAATCAGTTGCGGGTAATATTGAAATAACACATCATACATTTATAGATATTTTCGGACCAAATATAGAAAAAATTAAGTTCTTTATTCTGCCACCCCTGAATTCTTTTCATGGGATCATCGGCAACGACACCCTCAGAAAACTAAAAGCTATCATAGATACCGAAAAAGGCACAATGACCATTTTTCCAGGGATTGTTATCCCACTCAAGCAGCGAATATCCCAGCAAGTTAATAATGTCAAATTAGAAATTCCACATCTCCCTGAAGAGCATCAACGGAAAATAAATAATATTATTGCAAAATGCCCAAAATTGTTTTCTGATCCTGACGAAAAATTAACATACACCACTCTAGTTAAAGGCGAAATCAGAACTATTAATGATAATCCTGTGTATTCCAAGCCTTACCCCTATCCCATGGCTTTGAAGGCAGAAATAGAAAAGCAAGTGGAAGAACTCCTTGACAACGGAATTATAAGAAAATCTAAATCTCCATATAACTCTCCTGTGTGGATAGTTAACAAAAAACCAGATGCATCCGGCGAGAGGAAATACCGTATGGTTATTGATTATCGAAAGCTCAACTCAATAACCATCCCAGATAAATACCCCATTCCCGAAATTAACGAGGTCCTAGCAAACCTCGGTAACAACAAATTGTTTACAGTAATTGACCTCAAAAGCGGGTTTCATCAAATTCCGCTACGGAAGTCAGATATAGAAAAGACTGCCTTTTCCGTTAATAATGGAAAGTATGAATTCCTCCGCCTACCCTTCGGGCTGAAGAATGCCCCCGCAACCTTCCAAAGAGCACTAGATGATATCCTTCGTCAACATATAGGAGTCAGATGTTACGTCTACATTGACGACGTTATAATTTTCGGCAGGAACGAGGAAGAGCATTTGGAAAATCTTGAAATGGTATTTAAAACATTAGAAAGTGCGAATATGAAAGTACAATTAAGCAAATGCGAATTCGCCAAACAGGAAGTAGAATTCCTAGGATATGTCATCAGTTCAGAAGGAATAAAAACAAACCCCAAAAAGGTTGAAGCCGTTGCAAAATTCCCAATTCCCCGTACTCTGAAGGAGTTGAGATCTTTCCTAGGAATGTCAGGCTATTACAGGAGATTTATTAGGGATTACTCCAAAATTGCCAAGCCCTTGACGACGCTACTTCGCGGAGAAGCTGGAAATACTTCAAAAAGAAACTCAAGGAAGTTAGAAATAAACCTTAATAAGGAAGCTATCGAATCATTCAATAAGATTAAAAATGCTCTAATATCAAGGGATATTATCCTGGCACATCCCAACTTTGAAAAAGACTTCGAACTTACAACGGATGCATCCGACTTTGCTATAGGAGCCGTCCTATCGCAAGAAAATCGCCCAATAACCTTCATCTCGAGGACTCTTAATAAAACGGAAGAAAGTTATGCAACTAACGAGAAAGAGATGCTTTCTATAATCTGGTCTTTAAACAACCTAAGAAGCTATCTGTACGGTTCGAAGAAAGTAAAAATAATTACCGACCACCAACCATTGACCTATGCACTCAGCCACAAAAACGCAAATAGCAAAATGAAGAGATGGAAAGCGATATTAGAGGAGTATAATCATGAATTATTATATAAACCGGGAAAATCAAACGTAGTAGCAGATGCACTTTCGAGGATACTAAACCAAGTCAACTCGCTTACGCCTACTACCCATAGTGACGAAAGTTCAGGCCATGACCTTATACCCTGTACAGAAGCGCCGGTGAATGCCTTCAAGAACCAAATTTTCCTTGAGGAAGCGGACACAGCTTCGTACCAGTTTAAGATAGTTTTTCCAACGATGCATCGTCACGTAATCAAGGAGCCACAGTTCAATGAGCAAAATATTTTGGCGCTCCTCAAAAGATATCTGAATCCATCGGTTATAAACGGAATTCATACAAATGAGAGAACGATGGGTTTAATCCAAAACATCTATCCACTACATTTTAGAAACTTCAAATGCCGATATACACAAAAAATAGTTGAGGACATTGTTAACGAACAAGAACAGGAAGAAATTATCCTGAGGGAGCACTTAAGAGCCCACAGAAACGATAAAGAGAATAAAATTCAAATTCTTGAAAAAAGTTATTTTCCCGGTATGACGAACAAGATTAAGCGGCTTGTAGCCAATTGCACGGTATGCAAAGAAAGTAAGTACGAAAGACATCCCAACCAACCAAAACTGGCAGCAACTCCACTACCAACTTTCCCTGGTCACACAATACACATAGACATATTCCTGACAGAGGGTAAAAGAGTTATGACCGCTTTAGATAAGTTTACGAAATACGCGGTAACAAAAATGTTAAATAGCAGATCTATAGAAGACGTTAGAAGACCTTTAAGAGAAATTCTGTTCTCCTTTGGCGTCCCGAAAGTTGTCGTAATAGATAATGAGCCATCACTCAACTCTAATTCAATTATGTTTATGATGAGGGACGAGCTAGCAATTGAAGTCTATACTACTCCACCTTATAAAAGTCAGGCAAATGGACAAGTGGAAAGATTCCATTCCACGCTGACGGAAATAATGCGCTGCATTAAGGAGAATGGCGGGCATAGAAATTTCGAGGAGCTGCTAGAGAGGGCAGTATCTGAATACAACCACAGTGTCCATTCCGTTACCGAAAAGAGACCTGTAGATCTATTTTTTTGCAGAAACGTGACCTTCACACCAGAAGACATTGAAAGGACACGTCAAAACAATTTAGAAAAGATAGCACAAAAACAAAGAAAGGACATCGACTACCACAATAAAAACAAACAAGAAAATAAAATATATTTACCGGGACAGGTAATTTTTGTTAAGAAAAATAGAAGATTAGGTACTAAGCTAAGTAAACCTTATAGCAAAGAAATAGTTAAGGAAGATAGGAATAGCACGTTAGTGACTGAAAGAGGACAAATCATTCACAAGAGCAGAATACGGAACTAACTACAACATTTTTTTTTCAGGTTTTTTTTACCACTGTGCCTCGCAGAGGTGCAGATACTAGACTACTCGAACTCCCAATTAATCACAATAGAAAAAGGAACAGCAAAACTACAGACAGGACAATTTAGGATAATACACGAAATAGATATTGACAAATACACAGAAATCCTGGAACATATAGAAGCAACGGCAAAAACAGAAACATTCTACAGAAACCCGAACTACCCCTTCATATCACTCTTAATAACTCAAATAAAGGCCCATATTAATAACCTAAGAACAGATAGGAAATCTAAAAGATCACTAAATTTTTTGGGCAGTGCATGGAAATGGATTGCAGGAAGTCCAGACCATGAAGACCATGAAATAGTTGTAAACAAATTAAATAACCTTCTAGAAAATAACAATAATCAAGTTCTTATTAATAAGCTTACGATAGAAAAAGTTAATGAAATCACAAATATCACAAACCATATTATGAAAGATATGCAAAACAACGAAGGTAAAGAAATAGAATCATTTTTGAAATTAAAATACAAATTAGAAATTATGAAAGAGGAAATCGTAAATATCGCTTATGCGATACATTGGGCAAAAGCCAATATAATAAATTCATACATAATGTCAACCGAAGAAATCGATATTGCAAAAAAAATTTTTGATAAAGATAACATCCCGTTTGTAAATTTGGACGAAGCTCTGGAATTTTCTGAAATTAAAATAGCGACTAATGGCAAGACAATCATTTATATTATAAGTTTACCAACTGTAGAAAATCAAATTTGTCAAACTATTGATATCAGAGCGGTAAAGAAAAACAACAATATTAACAAAATCAGTTTCAATTCAATTCTTAACTGCGAAAAAATTATTTATGGAATAAAAAGCAATTGTAAAAAATACAACTCATTACAAATATGTTTAAGGGATAATTTGCTAGATTTAAGTAATGATTATTGTATTAGTAACCTTTTAACAAGTCGTTTGCCAAACTGCACGGTCACAAATAGCCAGCACATCCCAGACTTCGAGGAGCTGTCACCTGGAGTTATATTCCTAAACGATTTCAGGGGCGGTGTCCTAATAAATGAAGACTATACAACTCTTAACGGTACTTTTGTGATTCACTTCAATAACGCCACAATTCAAATCAACGGAAAGAAATTTTTCAATGGGCAAAAATCAACGAACAAACCCCTACCTGCTATTCTCCAACCAATATCGATATCAAACAGAAGTGAAGAAATTCTTTCTTTAGAAATGCTAAAACAATTAAACTTCAATAATACAAAAGAAATTAGACTAACAGGATCGTCATATCGGCTCAAGTATGCTGCAAGCATCAGCGTTATGATAATACTTATAATCATTGCCATATTTTCAAACAAATTAATCCTGTCACCTAGAAAAAACAAAGAAACACGGTCCATCGATTTAACGGAGGCTGCAATAAAAGGACTTAACCAAATTTTCAACAAGACTTCAAACGAGGACGTTTGAATCTTAGGGGGGGGTTTGTTACCTTGACACATGTTCATGGCACATAATATAATATCATGTATCATATTGTGAACATATCACAAAGTTGCGTCTCACGGGTAAACGACACCACACGCGCAAGACTAAAGCGCTGACCGCGCATTTCCCAAACTTACGAATTTTCCCAGCACATGCTGATGCAACGTGACCTGGCAAAATTCTAGTTGTAATATAGAAGTAAGAATATTTTGTAAATTTAGTTTTTAAGTGAACAATAAACTGTAAAGACGTGGACTCCTGTCCACGCAAGTTTTTTAAAAAACTCAAATTAACAAATGAAAAATTAACTTATATACATGGTGAAAAGATTTTTAAAGGTGTACTATCCAGCAGACCGTTATTCGGCTCTGAGCGAATTCGACAGACGTCATTCGTTTTGTGTTTCACAAAATTTAGCTTTAGCTTAGTGAAACACAAAACGAATGACGTAGGAAGTTCGCTCAAACAAATTTTTTTTTCACCATACCTAACGAGCATACCTGATATCTATCATCCTTGATATATATGTATATGTATATACGAGGTTTGTTAAAAAAATATGGTGAATTTTCAAATTGTACATTCAACTTTAGATTATTATTTTTTCTATGTTAGTACACTCGTCTCGAAGATATGTTTATAGTTTTAGCAATTTAGCATGTTTAGTTTGTGAGAGACATAAATAAGACAAGTGTTTTGCATGTTTGGCGATAAATTTGTATATAAGTATTGTACATATTTGTGCCTTACCATTGTTTAGTGAATTTTTGTTTCTTATATTTTTGCGCAAAAAAAAAATCTCAAAATCACGTCAGTCGTACAGCTTAGATTAAATTCGTTAAGTTTTATAATATATTAAATTCTAAGTTTGTTGGCCAACTTAAAAATTGACGGGATTCAGAAAAACAATCGTCATAGAAAAGGCGCCACCATTTCTTTGACCGTAACTGTATGCAAGTACAGTTATATTGCTGTAAATGGTCGAATGAACAAATGCAATTGAATTGCTGGGTGGAAAGTCGCAATAACCATAGAAGTAATCATTACGCAACTGCAACAACAAAGCTTTCAATACAAGCCACAACCCACAACTTTTGCTCTGCTTCTGACTCTGCCACGTCATCAAAGTCGTTGCTGGACGAGTATGAAAAGATCTGTGAGATCTACTATTCATGAGTTCTTGTTTTAGCCAACTCGCAATCTACGACAAAAAGCTACACACCTAGCATTATAATGTGTATGTATGTATGTAACGACGCTTGTGCCTCAAAGTCTATAATGATCTATGAAACAGCATATGATTTTATATACATACATACTTATGTACATACCTATTTATTTATTTATACAAAGGTTTGTAAAGGTTAGAGAATAAAGTTACTGCACAATACTCTGTCCGTCTATGCAGGCGGCGTGTACTCCTAGCAGTTGGCAAAATTTTAATTATAATGAGTTATATACTTATACGAATACATATTCAATCGAATCGATTGCATTTCCTTTGTCGGATACGGCATAGCTAACGATGGCTGGCTCCGGTATTGAAAAACGTGGAAAATAAATGTATTTTCAAGCACTATCACATCGCATTCAAACGAATTCAAAGGCTGCAAGCGAGAGATGCGCTTCATTATTGTCCATCCATGTTGAGTGTCGCTTACGGGTCAAAACAATGGTTAAACAAGCTGCCGTTCATAAAATTATTCCAATTATTATGCTCACCAATAAACCACGCGACCACCGAGAGTCAAGCGTTCAGAATTCACACAAAGTGTTACTAGCTCACCATTTAAACTTCCTTCTTCCACTTCCACGTCAGTTTTATATAATATTTTACTTGTCCGTGTTTGTTTCTATGTATGTATTATATATACAAAGATTATGTATGCATTTGATAAAGCACATTGGGATCAATCTGCGGCTGCAATATTTTACTATTTCGCACCGCAACGAATTGCGAAAGCACGGTGGAAGCCGTCAAAAGAGGGCGTAGCAGTCAGTAAAATGCGCCAGGGTATCAGGAACTCGATTTCAAGTGTTGGGCATTCAATAGTATGTTTTTACCAAAAGCCGAAGCATCAGCATCACCAATTCCATCGCCAGTTATTACTTCCCACTTTCACAGTATGCTAACAACCACTTTGTATATTTGTCTTTTTTTTTGTTGTTATTTTAATTTTACGGTTGCGGCGCGAATTGAGAGAAGGGAATCATAAATTAATTAAAGGGGATTTGTATGCGGCTTTCGGAGGAATTTAGCAACGGCCGCACACCGTTCATACCTACCGTGGATGGTCGAAACTTGCAGGCGACAAGTAAAAGAGATGCATAAATTGAAACAGGAATTTCACCGCACTCACCGACTTATACAAAATTAATTATCCTAATTGTGTGGGCGGTACAAGAAATGCCCGGCCGAGTTTGGCTTTGGCTTACATCCCCATCCGAATGCATGTATACGGGTTTAGCTACCAAAACCAAACCATTAAACACATCTGCTGTTGACAGTTTACTCATATAAAACAGTAGTAAAATAGTGAAGTTCGCTTTTATGGGCGACAGGTATGCGTGCAAAAATATTATGAGCAGTTATGGGAAAAATACAGTGTATCCGGCGGTTGTGAACTCTAAGCCGGTGTCAAATAGCCTAGCGTCTACAAAAGATTTATTTAGGTAAAAACAAAAAAAAATCATTGAATCCCGTCTGCGCCTCTTAGGCTATAGGTAATTAGTTATCGATTTGATTTTTTTGTGCGTGAATATATTACTGACAGTCTTGGTTTCTTTACCTTTTGACCTAATTACTAAAATCGATAAACAGTAAAAGCTGAATGTTCCAGAGCGAATCTATTAAATGTGATATCAGTAGACCAAGGAATTTGTTTTTTTGTTTTTCGTTGGCCGTGTACATGAAGAAGCTAAAAGTAAGCGTGTCTTCGTCTTCCTAATCACTATAGGGTATGTCAGGCTGAAATTCTAGCCATTAATGAGGTAGCTGTCTGAGAAATCTATATTTAGAGAAATCTATATTTACTCCGGTAGCCAAGCGGCGATTAGGTCTCTTGGTGGGGTTGTCATTGCTCGAAAATGCCGGGCGTCTTAACGAGATGGCAGAATATCTCCGCATCCATTTGATATGGCTGCCAGGGCATAGTGGCATATTAGAGAATTGTAAAGCAGACAAATTAGCGAGAGAGGGTACTACCACTCGCCTCCCTCTTGGTATGAAGATTGTAGGTATACCCCTTTTAACCTACAAACTGCGTGGTGAAGGTAGCATTGCCACTTCAGCCAACACGAGATTGGTTGATAGTCTGACATGTAATGCACAAAAAGAATTTGGCCAAAATAGGACGGCAGTCGCTCAAAGACGGTACTTAATTGGCCAAAGAAAAACCTTTCTATATTAGTTGTTTTAATCACAAGCTACTGTCTCGTAAGTCGACATGCTCAATGACTAAACGCACCTCATTTCAATTATTGCAAAAGCTGCGGGAATGAGGTGGAAGAAGAGGCCGTTAGACACCTTCTCTGTTACTGTCCCGCGTGGCATGCCACTAGGTTTAGACACTTTGGCTCATGATTTCTAAATAATATAATGTCAGTCATATCAATAAATTTGCACTTAAAACAAAATGGTTTAGCGAGCAGTAGCAGATAAACTGCTACTGTGGTATCACAGTGAACGAGCGACGGTCTAAGTGGCTTGGTCTAGAGACCGACTGCCGGTTTTACCTATTTACATATACAATATGACAGTCAATTTGTCCCATAGCTCTGCAGAATGAAATGAGTCGTCTAGCGGAAAACTCAATCCAGGAGCATTGAATGACGCATCATCTCCTTCGTTAAGGTACGTCTGCATACAACTTTCGCGTCGCGTTGGCGTTCGCTTCGCCTTGACAACTGGCCCAGGCACATTCATTAAAGGTGGTGGCACTAGACCAACAACAATGTTTTATACGTTTGATTGTCAAAGTAAAATATTGGCAAAGTGGAAGGCAAAGAATGTTTGTTGCATTCTGGGCTAACAGCCACATGGACACGGCGAAAGAAAAAAAAACAAATCAGCTGATTTACCGATATCATCTTTAATAGGTTCGCCTTGCAACTGACTATGAATGCATACATTTATATGAAGGCGTTTACATATCCAAAGCGTAAAGATAGGAAAATCTGATTTCTTCGCGTGAATGAATAGGCACCACAAGTAAACAAATATAATTATTCCAAATATTTTGAACCCGAGTTGAATTTTAATAAGTATAAATTCATGAACTGTGCTACTATTGTAAATAATAACCTTAACTAACTTTATCATGCATAATAAAGGTCAAGGCTTTCTCTGCCCAAGCTTTGAAAGCACTCGATTTTCTCGCATTGCATTAAACCGAAGCGAAAGCAAGATGAATTGTAAAGGATGATCAATTTAGAGGTAGCGGATTTTAAATTTAAATACAACGAAAATTTAAATTAATTGCGCAAGCTTTATTATATTTGAGTAAAACTATTCATGACATTTATAATCTCTTTCAAATGTTGGCCGCAACTGCGCCGTAATTCGGCCATCCGAAAAGACCAACTTTGAATGACTCGCTGGAGGACTTCAGTCGGTATCTCGTGAATAACTTTAATAATATTGGCTTCCAATGCCTCAATCGAAGTCAGTTCATCCATAAAACATGTAGACTTTACATACCCCCAAAAATAAAAGTCCAAAGGTGTGATATCACACAATCTTGGTGGTCAATCCACTGGTCCGAGACGAGAGATAAATTGCTTACCGAAACGACGATGCAGTAAATCTTTTATTTCACGGGCGGTATGTCAAGCAGCACTGTCTTGTTGGAACCAAATGATTTAAATTTCCGGCATAAAAAAGTCGTTTATCATGGCGCGATAGCGTTCGCCATTCACTGTTACATTGACGCCAGCCTCGTCCCTGAAGAAACATGGGCTGATGATTCCTCCAGTCCATAGGCCGCACCAAACGGTTATTTTTAATCGATGTAATGGCTGTTCTTGAATGGCTTCGGGTTGCTGTTCAGCCCAAATACCATTAAGCCAAAAATGGCCCTCATCGCTGAACACCATAAATAGACTTGAGCGCGCGATGATCATTTTTCACAAATGTCGATTTTCGTAATGCAATTGTACGATTTTTAAACGTTGTTGATGCGTAAGTCTTACCACGATGAAATATCAATGAATACTGAAAAAAATTATGTATTTAATTTGACAGTAGTCAGGATTGATCTGTCAAAAAAACCGTATTGGAAAAAGTACCTCCAATCTAATCACCCTTTATGTAAACAGACATTGATCTCTTTGTGAGATTCCATAAATTTTATGGGGGCATTCAAGAAACGATTGAGGCCACAAAAGTGAATATTAGCGAAATTATTTATGTTTTTGGGGCAAAAATCGTTAACGCCCTGGAAATTAACTGCACAGATTAACTTCTGAAATGACTCTTGAAATAAATCGTAATCCTTATATATACACGTGTATAAACTACTTATATAGTAATATACCAAAAATAAAATATTTTCATTTTTAAAAAGAATCTTGCCTAATTGTGAACAGAAACTTACATCTCCCTGACATTTACATAAATAACTATTTTTCTTCAGTAATTTTGTGCGTGACTCCCATACTATTGCCTTGGACTTGAAACCCACTGTTCGCGTAAAATACTTAATGATAGAAAAACTTGTTTCGAATAGCGGCCGCGCTTTGGCAATTCAATAATCAGTTGGCCTGCCTGTGTACAACGCATCAAATCATGAGCTTATTTTAATATATGGCACCGAAAGTAGTGGTTTCTTATGGGTCATTTGAGATGTGCGTTTGCTTTTTTTGAGAAAATTTCTTACAACTTCATGCGAAACAATCACAGCAGATTCTTCTTTCACAACATACGTTGGGATCATAGTCGAAATTTTAGATTTTTTATATTCTTCCCGTCTAATTTTTATATCCCTCTTTTCCATGGGGAACCGCTAGAATGTTTTGTACTGCATTCTTGAACATTTTTTCGATCTGGTGATTTATGTAGTCAAACTGTGCTACTGGGAATAATAATAGTTTCCAGATATGATAAATTTTTAAGCACTAAGCAATATTTAAAAGAACGCTGCAAGCCCCAAAAAAGAAAATTATAGAAATATTTTCTGGACACCTTGAAATTAGTGTGTTTTTTGTTGAATATTTTTACTCACTGCATCTAGTATTTTTTTACAGCCATGCTATTTGAAAAAACTTTAAATAAATCTAATAAATTATAAACACGAATTTAATAAAGCATCGAATGAGAATGTAGCCAGAGGTTTGCTCCCCTTTTTGTAGGTAAATATTAAGTTAACATATCCGCCATTTCTACCTTGCAGAAATCATAAAAAAGTAATTTTTATAAGTTTTTAAATTCAAATTAAAGTTTTTTTTATTTCAAATTACATTTTTTTAAATTCAAATTAAAGATTTTTAATTTCAAATTAAAGTTTAAGAAATATGATATGATAATTAATTATTATTTTCCAACTTCCACTTGTTTGAAGTTTAGCAATTGCAGTAATCACAAAATAAAACTTCTTTTGTATTCGCAGTAAAGGCAGAATAAAACTTTTCTTTTCTTGTTGTGTAATTATTATTTATTTTAAAATAAATATTTGAAATTCAAATTCCTTAAAACCCTTAAATAAGTTTATGATAATGAACACCAATACATCACCTGAAGAAGTAAATAAACGTCATTATCGGCGAATAATTCAGGTCACAGAAGATTCTGCTGATGACAATTTAGAAAATGAAGAGAACTTACCTATTCCTCGTTGCTGAAACCGCAGGGGAAATTATGTTAAAACGAGTATTGACGAGTATTATGAAAATCAAATGCTATGAAGAAGGTAAAGCTATTGCAGAGTCAGCAGAATTAGCTGGAATTAATAAAAACACAGCCACTTCTATAATTAGAAGGTATAAGTTGGATGTGAGATAATTAGACGAAACCTTGGTGGGACAAGCAATGTTAAACTAAGTGAAGAGATTTTAAACTAAGTAGAGAAATTAATTGAAGAAAATCCATCATTTACTTTAAAAAATATAAAAACAAAAATTTTTGAAAATAGCATCAATCAATTAACATGACCACAACAACGGTATTTACTGCATTAAAAGCTTTAAATAGAACATTAAGAACAATTCAACAATTAAACAACGCAAAAATTATGCACTAAATTTTTCACAAAATGCTCCACAAACACATGAGAACATAATTTTTATTGATGAATCCTGTTTCTACTATCATCTTCGCAGAAATAAAGCTCGATCAAGGATAAATACTTCCGTCCATGTAATAGTTCCAACAACAGCAGGAAGAAATGTTTCATTAATTTTAGCCATGAATTTAAATGATGTTATACATTCTCAAGTAATTCTCATTCTAACTCAACAGTAAATTCAGTTTTTATTACATTTCTTGTTGGATTATTTAATAAACTTGCTGAAAGTAACATCGAAGAAGCATGGTTGGTTCTGGACAATGCCAGAATCCATAAAACTCGGGAAGTATGCTAAAAGATTAGTGAGATTATACATACGTTAATTTTGCTACCACCATATTCCCCCATGTTAAATCCTATAGAAACGGTATTTTCAAAAATAAAATTGTCTGCAAGAAATTTACTGGCCGATCCACAAAATAATCAAAATTTGGTACAGATTATTGAAGAATCAATGACCACTGTTACTTGTACTGATTGCAACAATTATTACGTTGGCATGTCTAGGAAACTACCGCTGGCTGTAGCAGAACAACCGTTGCATTAAATGCTTTGTCCAAATTGCTTTATTTAACTTTTTTTGATTCTTACTCTTTTTAGTATTCATTTTTTATTGTAAATATTCAATATTACATTAATTAACTTTAATTTGCAATCAAAAATCTTTAATTTGAATTTAAGAAAATTTAATTTGAAATAAAAAAAACTTAATTTGCTTTTAAAAAAATTTAATTTGAAATTAAAAAAACTTTAATTTGAAGTTAAAAACCTATAATATAATAACTGTAACTACTACGCATGCAATGGCAAACCTGACGGCAAACCATTTGCCGCTTAGGGTGGCGTTAAACTGGAAGAATTATTCTTTAAGAAAAACAGCCGTAAATAAAAAAGTAGTAATGAATAATAGCACTCACATTAGTATTAAATTAAATTATTATTAAATTATAGTACTATTTTAATATTTCAGTGACTCGAATCCCGTTTTAATTTCCGCACCTCCAGAATTTGCTGGCATGACACTGGAAGCACGATTAATATCCTATGACTGGCAAAATCAGTTCGACGAGTTTCAAGAGGCAACTAGAAGTGGATCCTTTAAACCTCTTTGCTGGGGTGCGAAAAATCACGTTGTACCCGTAAGTATTCGATATTTTCCTTATTATGTATTAATAATTGGCTATACTCGTAAGTAGAAAAAATTGGCTTTAATATAAGCTCATACATATTGTTTCATTATTGACCTTCCAGGTAAATTGGGACGTTGAAAAGTTTTGTAAAATAGATCTATGCTGTTTCTATAGTGTTTACGGTTGCCCTTTTTAATTTTCTGAAAATAGTTCTCTCAAAAGCTCTTAGTGGTTTCTGATCTTTATACGAAATCGTCTTTGCTTCTAGTATTGTGTTAAAGAAGGAAATGCAATCATTTAAGCAACTACTTTGTTACGCATATTGCAATTATTTTCACTTAACAATTAGTAAAATCGGGCCTCCACCTCGCCTACCTCACATAAAACAGAAATCTTGAAAACAGCCCGGCTCACCTCCATCCATACAAGCGCCAACCCTACGAAGTATACTCGTACACACAGGGGAAAGCGGCCTAATACAAGACCATTCGTGTATGAAAGCCTAATAAGCTGAACAATTCTTAAAATAAGAGCGCAAATCTTATTTTGAGGCCGCCTGATTTTAAGACTGTTTCGGTCTACTTTTAAGAGCAAAAGTTTTAAATTCCAGATTAATCGCTCTTGAATTAAGATTGGGGCGTTCTTATATTAAGCCTAATTGTTCTTAAATAAAGGCGCGTATTTTTGATTTTAGCGTACATTGTTCATACTTATTTAGTATTGAATTTGAAATTTCGAAATACATTCAGTCCTGTAGGAATTGAAAGGAAATTCTATTAGGTAGGTACCATTAGCTGATTAATGTCAGTAGTTTTTAGCGTCCATAGTTAAGCACGGAGCGAATCAAGGTTTTGTATATCCTTAACTTTTATTTAGATCTGGTGCATAAATTTTAAAGTTTCACCACTTTCATAATAAGTGTCGCCGATCCAGTGCGTGAATTTAACAAGATTCAGTCTTTTCAACTTCGCTTAGTTTTGTTTATTTCGCGATGCGTTCTTCCACCTTCCTGGCTAACCGGCGACTGCTTAAAGTATGTTCTCTTCCTGTTTATATACAATTTTAGGTAAACGGTTTCACCAATTGCACTTACCAATTACACTTAATACAAGCAGCCAGAAAAGTGGAGAAACGCATCCGGGTTTACAAAACGGTGGTTATATATAAACTGGGGAAATAAGAAACAGCAAATTTACAATAACAAACGACGAATAACATAAGGTGGAGAAATGAAAACGGCAAATTTACAAAAATAAAACATAAAGACAAATAACATAAAGACCCCGGTGAATCACCCTGATTCACCACCATCAACGTCTAATACGGTCGTTGTCTATAATAGGAGTCTGTGCAGGATTTGTTAACCCCAGAAGGAAATCATTAGGTTTCAGTGGATTTTCGACATCAGTGTTGATCGGCAAATGGGTCAGCGGCCGAGAATTGACGACGTTTTCCGCTTCAATAAGGAAACTGTTCATGGTATGCTCCTTTGGCACAACTTCTTTCAAAGTACATATAACGGAGCACACGCCTGACTGCAGCATTCTCTCCCTGGCACCACCTTGTGCTGGATTAAATGGCGCTGTATTAATGGCGATACCCTTCTGCGATAATTCATTTTGCAGACGAACGCAATCAAAGACTTCATCGAATCGCTTTGCCTCTTGATCGGTACCCACGAAATTCCTTCCATTGTCAGATCTGATACGTATGGGCACACCACGTCGGTTTATGAAACTGCGTATAGCAATAATGCTCCAATCCGTGCTTAAATCATGAGCCAACTCCAGGTGCACAGCTCGCACAGTCAAGCTGGTAAAAAGCGCTACCCATCTCTTCTCAATGCTGCGCCGGACAGTAACGGTTACTGAGCTAAAATAATCGAGTCCCGTGTAGCTAAATGCCGGCACGTATGGAGTGAGCCTATCCATAGGAAGCGGACCCATTAATGGAGCTACTGGTGTTGCCTTGTTCACTCGGCACTCAGCACAACTGGTGACCACGCTACGCAACAGGTTTCTTAGACGAGGCACCCAAAAGCTGCGGCGAATGCTACAAATTATTGCTTCGAGGTACTGGTGGCACATAATGATATGATAGTGCAGTATCAGAAGTTTTGTAAAGGCATGTCCAGGCGGCAAAATAATGGGACGTTGCGTGCTAATTGGAAGCCAGCTGGCAGCGTCGATGCGCCCCTTCACAGGGAGAATGGCCTCCTCGTCCACGTACGGCGAAAGTCCTATCAGCGTGCTATTGCGAGCAATTCCATTACCCTTCTCAATGGATTGAAACTCCTCAGCATAAACCTCGCGCTGTACCATGCGGTATAAAAGGCATTTGGCATTTTCAACCTCCTTCGCAGTCAAACCATAGCATCTGTCTGGCTGAATACGGCAACGGAGGTTGTCGATGAAATGCAAAACCCAATCAGTTGAGAAAATTTTTTAAAATTACAAAAGTTACATCTCACAACGACCAATGCAAATTTGCGGCGAAGCTCTTCATGAGATTCATCATAACTGATAACGGTGACGTCTTCAGAAGGTCAGTCATGCTCATCCTGCAGTAGAAACTAAACTATACTAAAATCGATCTGATCATTTGCACGTGTAGCTTCGTCAGCTACATTTTGTGTAGTGGGCAGCCATCTCCAATTTTTATGCTTGTGGTGGCCAAAATCTCTGCTACCCTGTGCTACACAAAGGGCTTGTAACGCCGATGCTCGCTTTGGATCCATTTGATCCCAGTCTTTGAGTCGCTCCATAGTACGCAGTTCTCGATGACGACGGAGTGCTCTTCGCGAAGGCTGACCATAAGACGAGTGCCCAAAACCACAGCCTGAAGTTCAAGCCGTGGTACAGTAAGGGTCTTTGTTGGCGCACAATTTGACTTTGCAGATACGAGTACTACTTCAATTTCAACCAATGAGTTTTAACATCTCCAATAGGCAACGGCGGCGAAGGCATCTTCACTGGCGTCTAGAAATACGTGGAGCTGCAGGTTACGAGGTGATCTATTGCGAAAATAAAAGCGAGGTATATTGCAGTAGTCGACTGCTGATAATTGTTTACGCCACTTCTCCCACGCGGCATTGATGGTGTCTGGCAATACCTCGTCCCAACGGATTTCATGTTTCCACACTTCGCGCATAAGTAGCTTGGCACCAATAACAAAATTGCAGTCCTAAAGGGTCAAAAATTGACATGACGATGCTTAGCAGTTTTCTTTTAGTGTGGCGTCTGCTTCATTCACCACTGCTGCATCGAGGTTAAGGAATTTCAACTTGAATCCAAAACGATCTGATGACGACTGCCAAAACAAACCAAGTACCCGTTCGACCAGCGTGCTCTCTTTCCTGGCAATCGCTCGTGTATCATCAGTACCACCAAGTGCAGATACTAAGGTCGATGAATTAGATGTCAAACCACAAAGCTCAAACCTGGTATTCCTGTGAATCGTTTGTACATGTCTCAACACAGCGATCGCTTCTTCCTCCGATAGTCCAATATTGCCTTCACAGCACGGGGGGTGGAGCCACTTTGATGCTCCAACGCGTTAATCATCTTGACATAATTAGCAGGACACGGTGAACAAGCATAACCAAAGGTCATTACTTGCATCTCGTACACATCCGGTGCGCGTGTAGCATCACCACCACGCCAAAAGTATCTTTGAGCACATCTATCATCTTCCTATATAAGTACCTGGTGGAACATCTCTTTGATGTCTCCACAAACGGCAACCGCACCTTCACGAAAATGAAAAAAAAACAATACTGCTGCCGAGGACCGATATTCCTGGGGGCCCATCAACGGTTGCGAATTTAGGGAGATCCGCTCACCTCAGCGGCGGCGTCGAAAACTATGCGCGACTTGCCCGGCTTGTTGGGATTAGCAACTGCTAAGTGCGGTAAATACCACATTGTTGGCGTACACTTGGCGGCTTCTAGCGCATTGATCTATTGTGTAAAATTGTACATCTGTCTACTTGACAAATAATGACATAAAAAAAGCTATCGTCTAAAATGCACTACTGACATCCACGAGCCACTTTTGATATACCGTTTATTTGCGGCTGGCACAGCTGAATGGCCTTATGCGTGACCACCATTCGGAAGTGCCCAGATTCGAATCTTCGGTCATGAAACCAGAATTGATACAACAAATTTTTCTAATGCGTTCGCTCTTCGGCAGAAAATGGCCAACCTCAAACCCCATAAATAGGAGAAGGAGCTCGGCCAAACTCCCGATAAGGGATATAAAGCGTCAATTATACAAAGTCTTTCTGGACTTTTCTGTTTCAAATGCAGCTGTTTTTAATCTTTTAAATTCCGCCTATTAGGATTTAATTGCATTATTGGATGTAATTAGTTTTTACAGTCACTCTTTGCTATTTGTAGCCTGTACGATTAAACTGAATTAAATGTTCACCCATCTTGCCTCGTATTAAAAAAATAAGTATTATTAAATACCCTTAAATCCTCAAAAGTGAATTCTAGGGTTGGTGCGTAACTACCATTCGGAACTCGGAAAGAACGTAGGGTTGAATCTCTGTAAAACACCATTCAGGTTTTCTATCAAAAATATGTTCTTAATTTAAGATTTTAAAGGGTAATCTAAAATTAAGTATAACCGGACCTAAATTCACTTGTAGAACAGTTTTTCGCTGTGTATGGGAAGCGGGCTTTGTTGTTGATCAAGATTAGGATAGGCTCACTCTAATTTCCAGGAAATATTTCTCCAGACCTATCCGTTCATATTTGGCCTTTCAAGTAAGGCAGCGCCTAAATTACCGAGGATTTTCCATCCATTCGCTGGTCAAAATGAATGCTGGTCACAGATTCGCGCTGTATTGTAGAAGAAATAGTACGAATGTATGACATTTTGGCATAGTGGTTACCGATTGTTTAGAAATAGGGAGATTTTTGTTGAAGCAATATCCATTATGTACATAAGTCAATCGTATAAATCTCGGTTTGAAGAACCCTGAAAATATCTGGAAATATAAAGGGTTATCGCAATAAGAGGTATGGACTTGTAATATGTGTATGTAATATAAACTTAAAAAAAGAACAAAAAATTGTTTGGTTTTTTTCGAATTTTCAATTATAAATTAAACTACTAAATTAAGCATATCGCTTTGGAAATAGTCTAACCACTCAAATGGTGTAATCACAACCACATCAGTTTAGAACGACTTGTTGAATTTATTTATATTTAATAATAAAATGGCGTTAAAACGTGAAATAATAACGCTTGGTGTAATGCATTCCAAAAATTTGATTTTATTCATTTTATTATTTTTTACTATAACGCGCACATAGTAAAAATTGGAAGCAAACCGCAAGTTGCGCAAAGAAAAAGATGAATGGCTCAAAGTTGACTGGCAAACATTTTTTTTGAAAGCGATTTGTTGGAAAGCCGTTTACACCATTGAACTGTTGCATTCAACTAAAGGTTAAATCAAAAACCGCTTCATGCAAACACCCTTTATGTACTAAGTAAAATATTACAGAACCCAGAATTGATAAGGTGCTCTACAAATTACGCAAGTTTGTCTTTTATATGGCCAATAAAAGCGAATTTATACAAGGTGATATCACTAAACAGCTGATTTTCTTTTTTTTCATGCGAAGATATATTTTGAAAGTCAAATAGACCTGCTTATTTATTGCTGATTTTTAATTTGCTTACAATGTGATTGAAATTTCGACATACGAATTGCCAAATTGCAAACATATTATAAAATACATGTAAAGGTGGTTGTTCTCGTAGTACCACTATCTTGTACAGATTCGCCCTGAAACAAATAACGTGTGCCAATAAAGTAGCTGGGCAAATTCCTTTTTATTAGAACCTAAGAGTGGTGAATAATATCTTTTTCATTTAATCCTTAAATTACACTGTGGTACAAAAAAAAAAGTTGCAAAAAAACTTTGGATCGGATATGGTGAGGGTTGTAGCTTATGAAAAACTGGAAAGAATGGTATAGTTGAAATTTCCAATACACCCTCAAAATCTCGTTTTAGAGCCAAAAAACCGTTTTTAGGCATATTCATGTACAAAATGCATCGTATCTTTGTCATTTTTTGACAAAATTAAAATTTTTTTTTTTCATTTTCCAGCTAAATGTTTAACCTTTCCAACCGTGAAAGAATTTTTTTATTATCTTTTGAATTCACGGAGATAGAGACCAAAAACTTTCAAAAAATTTAATTTTTTTACTTATTTTTCAACTTTGAGACTAGTTGGTAGCTTTAATTTTATATAAAACATCTATTTTTCTCTTACTAAATCAAAAGTGTATTTAATTTTGCTTTTAATGACCCCTAATTCAAAAGAATTCGTTAGAAATTATCCAAGGAATTGCGTTTATAAGATTATAGTCACTTTACTAGTTTTACAAGTAATGTGATATTTTTTCTATTCTTACTTCCTCGTATTTTTTTTTTTTGCGTTTTATGCACTTTTCTATACTTTTTTTAATGGCGCCTGTTCATTGACGGATCGTGTAGAAGTAAGAACACTCTAATTTAACTTTAGATTGACAAATATATTTTTTAAAAATTAATGATAATTTATTTTTTAAGGTCTGAAAGCTGTGTTATTACACAATGAAAATTCATTTCCGTCAGTTCCTGTAGCGTACGGAACAAACATGAAGGAGTCCTATGCTACAATGGAGAAAATACTTCAAATGATAAAATACAATGAGCATAAGTGGCAAATTGTGGCAGATTTAAAAGTTTTAACAATTTTATTCGGCATGCAAGGCGGATATACCAAAAATCCATGCTATTTTTGCGAGTGGGATAGTCGAGCACCGAATAAATATGAAAAAACAGAGTGGCCAATTCGTACATTCTTTAAGATTGGGAAGAAAAATGTATTGAACATTCCGTTAGTGCGATCAGAAAACATAATACTACCTCCTTTGCATTTAAAACTTGGATATATGAAGCAATTTGTTAAAGCTCTCTCAGTTGACAGCGAAGCTTTTCGATACCTGAAAATATTATTTCCAAGGTTGAGTGACGCCAAAGTGAAGGAAGGTAATCTCTAGAAATATAAGCTTTTTTACAATAAACTCAAGTCTTAATACGTTAAAGTAGTCATGTTGTAACTTGAAAATACTGTATATTTTAAAAAAATTTTAGGTATATTCGTTGGTCCACAAATTCGAAAAATCATGAACGACAATGTTTTTCCATCGAAATTGAATGATGTAGAAAGACGAGCTTGGAGCAGTTTTGTTTCCTTATGTCAGAATTTTCTTGGCAACAATAGAAGCCATGATTACAAAGCAATCGTAAAGGAATTTTTAAGTGCTTATGGTGCAATGGGATGCAACATGTCCATAAAAATCCATTTTTTGCACTCACATTTAGATTTCTTTCCTGAAAATCTTGGACAAATGAGTGACGAGCAAGGGGAAAGATTCCATCAGGAAATGACAGCCGTTGAAAAACGTTTTCAGGGGAAAAGCACTATTAATATGCTTTCAGAGTATTGTTGGTCGCTCAAACGCGAAGAAGACGGTTCAAAGTTAAAGAGAAAAAGATTAAATAAGCATTTTTAAATTTTGAAAGAAGATTTTGTGTTATTGAATATTGTTAGATAATTTAATAGATTAAAATG
Organism: Anastrepha obliqua; assembly: GCF_027943255.1. NCBI lineage: Eukaryota > Metazoa > Arthropoda > Insecta > Diptera > Tephritidae > Anastrepha > Anastrepha obliqua. Next base: position 144,393,832 of record NC_072894.1, read on the forward strand.
GTTTATGGAATTAATAAATTTTATAGTTTCTATATAACGAAAATATTTATTATTATTCTATAATATCAGATAAACGTATTACTAAACTCTACACACTGATAATTTTGTGGAAAAAGTATAGAAAAGTGCATAAAACGCAAAAAAAAAAAATACGAGGAAGTAAGAATAGAAAAAATATCACATTACTTGTAAAACTAGTAAAGTGACTATAATCTTATAAACGCAATTCCTTGGATAATTTCTAACGAATTCTTTTGAATTAGGGGTCATTAAAAGCAAAATTAAATACACTTTTGATTTAGTAAGAGAAAAATAGATGTTTTATATAAAATTAAAGCTACCAACTAGTCTCAAAGTTGAAAAATAAGTAAAAAAATTAAATTTTTTGAAAGTTTTTGGTCTCTATCTCCGTGAATTCAAAAGATAATAAAAAAATTCTTTCACGGTTGGAAAGGTTAAACATTTAGCTGGAAAATGAAAAAAAAAATTTTAATTTTGTCAAAAAATGACAAAGATACGATGCATTTTGTACATGAATATGCCTAAAAACGGTTTTTTGGCTCTAAAACGAGATTTTGAGGGTGTATTGGAAATTTCAACTATACCATTCTTTCCAGTTTTTCATAAGCTACAACCCTCACCATATCCGATCCAAAGTTTTTTTGCAACTTTTTTTTTTGTACCACAGTGTTATTTATTAGTTTATGGCCTTTAATTAAAAAATTATTTAAATTAATTTTTTATCATGAAGGTCGCAAACCAAGACCATTTACGTCAACGCATTTATGACATGCTTGGACAGCATTCAAAAAAAGAGGTTTTGCAACACTTTCTTCTGGAAAATATTGTACGTTCAACAATTTATTCAATTTTTAAACGTTTTGATAGTGGGATAGCTCCCTCAGGAGTGAAAAAATCAGGTCGCCCAAAAGTTCTGAACGCAAAACAATTAAAAAAACTGCAAAAAGCTGCTATTGACAAAAAAGGTGCATCAAACCGCAAGTTAGGTCGAAAGTTTGGTATTTCTAAAGAGACTGTACGTCAAAATTTGTTGAAAAGTGGTATTAATTATCACAAAAGGGTAACGGTTCCAAAATATAGTGATAAACAACTAGAAGAAATACCAAAGAAATGTAGATTGCTCCGCCGTAGCTATTTTGTTGGCGATGTTGAGGTGATTCTCGATGATGAGAAATATTTTACGTTTGCTTGGAATAACGGAGACCAAAACTGTGGATTTTATACAAACAACATAGAGAATACTCCTGATAATATTAAGTTTGCTCCTAAAGCTAAATTTGAACCGAAAGTTTTAGTTTGGGCTGCCATATCTTCCAAAGGACTCTCTCAACTTTATCTTCAAGATTCCACAGCTCCTGCCATAAGAAGTGACATTTACATTCAAAAATGCCTTACAAAACTTAAAAAATGTATCAAATCCGAGCATTCTGATGGTAATTACATCTTTTGGCCTGACTTAGCAAGTAGTCATTATGCTAAAAAGACCTTAGAGTGGATGTCAGAAAATAATATAAAATTTGTTCCGAAATGTGCTAACCCACCAAACATCCCAAAGGCCAGACCAATTGAAAATTTTTGGACTCTACTTTGCCAGAAAGTGTACGAAGATGGCTGGAAAGCTAAATCAAATCAACAGCTGAAGAACAGGATCAAATTATGTGCAAGGAAAGTGGACATGAACGTCGTCCAAAAGATGATTGGAGGTATCAAATCAAAGCTTCGGAAAATAAAAGACCATGGTCCTTTAGAACTATACAAGTAATGCTTTTTTTGTGTAACAATCATATCTTTTATAAATAAAAAAAATTAAACAATTTTGAACAGTAGTATGGTTTTTTATTTTTAATGAAAATTTGTCTAGCTACTTTATTGGCACACGTTATTTCCGAGATCCCAAAACAAAAATAATTATGATTAAGAATATCTACCAATCTATCAAAGTACCGAAATATTTGAGTATCAACATCCCAACATAAAAACAGTTCTATTTCTGCAAAACTTTTATTAAATGGTATTCAAGTTACCGGAAATGTTCTTTCCGGTCAAGTTTCTCACTTATGCAAGGTACAAGAGCTAGTTGAAATAAATGTAGAAAGTCTCACAGTAAATCCTTCCAAGTCTTCACTTATTTAATACTTAAAGCATCAGATCGGCGACCGTTAAGGATAATGGATTTGTGTCTAGACATTATAGATGAAAACTACGATCACCGGTCACAAGGGGAAAATCCGGGACATCTACAAACCTACAAGAAATAGGCTTGGTTCCAAAACAATTTCCGCAGGACGCTAATCTTAGCGAGGACTTCCCTAATGATATTCAGATAAAACTGAGGTACCAGCTAAAAGTCAAAATTGCATCTGAGTCAAAATGAGTCAGACAGCTGCCAAATCAATTGTCCAAACAAATGTATGTACATATGTATATACAAGTAGTAACGAAGTTAATAGGTCAAGAGAAATAGTCGATGAAGTTGATTCGGAGAGCGATTTTGGCTGGGATTTTGGAAAAGCCAATGTACTCAGTTTCTGGGCGACCAGTTGCGGCCTCAGAGTCAACTCTAACAAAACGGAGCGGGTGCGATTTAGCAGAAAATACACTTTAGACTTCCCAGTTTATATAGCCACTTTCTCCCGCTTTCATCGCAAGATAGGTATCTGGGAGGGATACTTGAATCCAAACTCCATTGTAAGCTACACATTGCAAATCGGGTAAAGAAGGATAGTACATATAGCTTTCTAATCCTGCAAATCTATGTTCAGCGAAAATTGGTGACTCAAGTCACAGGTCCATCTTTGGGCGTAACACGTAGGGGTTCTGCCAATTTTAACATATGGATGCCTAGTTTGGTGAGAAGTTTTTCGAAAGGGCTATAATATCAGTAAGCTGGGGAGGATGCAAACGACTGTTTGTATTGGCATCGTCGGAGCAAGTAGAACTTGTTCCACTTACTTACATCGACCTTTACGTTATTGTCATCGCTCCTCAAAGTGCGATGAGGTTAAAGAAGGTTGGCCTCTGGAGGCAATCTCTCAAGGGACTTGATAGCACTTTTAGGCAGTTAATACCGTATTGCTCTAAACTTTGTACAGATCTCTCTATCCGCAATTGGGGTTTGAAGGAACGTATTCCGCATTCCGAGTGGTAGTCTCGCAACAACCCTTTTTCTGATAGTCGAGCCGAGATCAAGGCTCTGACGAGGTCATGGTGTAGATCCAAACTGGTAAACTCCTGTTAGGATGAGACTACATCTCTTGGATGTGTAGGTACCACTTCTCTGATTTGGGTTCCAGAACATAGGAAATGAAATTGCTGATGAGCTTGCCTGAATTGGTCTTAGAGATCTGCTGCCCCGTTAACGGCTTCCCACTGACTGCTATTAAAGGGGAATTGCACAACTTATTTCTAAGGAAAGTCCATTTCTTCATGTGCTACTTCAAAAACCCTTTGGCGTCAGTACTATAGACGCAGGACTCAAAAAGTCCTGGGGACTCCACGCCATTCAATTCCCAAACTCGTAGCTGTGTTTACCGGTCATTGGTCACGCAGAAAAGCAAGGTTTAACATTTAATCCCCAATCCAGAAGCTGTGGGCGCCTGTGGGAGTCTGTTAAACACTTTCTCTTTAAATGTTCGGTTTGTGCAGCTAGACGATTAAGGTTCCTGGGTTCTTCTTTGACAGCCTAAGCCAGTGCGCCAACCTAAATCCCATCAATATTCTCCATATTTGGGTGTAGATATATGCGTGTTGTAGGTCTCATAATGGTCTAAAAACGACAATTGAAAAGGAAAGCTTTTTATAAAAAACAGGACAAATGATTTTAATAAGAGAAAGGAGGAGGAAAACCAGCCAAATATTTTTATAAAGAAAAAAGCTACATAGAAAATAAATCAGAAATGGATAGGAAATATTATTGTTTCTAAGCCTCTATTTACTTTACCAATTGCGTAGGCAGAGTAACAAAGCAAAAGTTCTTTCTTCGCTTCTATTTTTATTTTACCAATTGAAACCCTTGGAAGTGCACGAAGCACTGGCACTTTTTCGATAGTAGGAAAAATAAAATAGTTTGAAAAAACAAACAGATATATGAGTGAACACACAATTGTGAAGTTTCAGTAAAGTGTTTATGACATTTTTTCTATTATATTTATTCACTCCCTCACGAACCTGGAGTTACAATTTAAAAACTATTACACCTCGTTTAGTAAAGTATAGTAAAAATAGTTCCAGTTCGGAATTGCATTTGCAAATTTCTACTCAAGCGAAGATAATTCGCTACATTTCTTGCGATTTTTACTTCCTTCAATTCGTATTTTACTGCGTTCAGTCCACAGTTTTCAATGCTTTATTACACTTGCGCATGAGGCAATGGTAAATTTACGAAGGAAATGGAAACAAAAAAGTTTGAAAAATTTCAAATAGCACAAATAGTGCACGAGAACTTTGCAGACGCTGCGAAAAGAAAACCGCAAGCTTTATAAAGTACAGCCAATTTATTGCGGCTGAAACGCAAGACTCTTTACTGCTTTCGTTCTTCGTTTGCCTCACAACAATCAAGTTCCCATTTCCCACCCAAAAGCTTTAATGGCTGAGAAAGTAAAATGATAGTATGTACACATACACATGTACTTTTAATGTAATACTTGTATGAGTCCCTATGTACATATATATACAGTAGAAGCCCGATAAGTACAATTGGAAAATTTCAGCAATGATTGCACTTAGCGAAAAATTGCACTTTTGCGAATTTCTCTTGTGGATCGAGGAATACCTAGGGAAAAATATTTTAACTCTATTCAATGCAATTAATGAGCTCAAAAGGTCGATATTCAAGAAAAATGAATATATATTTATTGAAATTAATACAAAGAGATCAATGCGGAAGGACATATGAGTGTGTGCTCCAAAATTCAATTATTTTTTTTGGAAAAACTTTGTTATTTTCGATTGCGTTTTCTCGTAACACTTTTCAAGTGCTTTTGATCGGATATCATGCAAACAAGCGATCTGATTGAATGACAGTACATCGTTCTGTTCACCCCATTTCAAAATTGTATTGACACAACCAAAAATCGATTCATGCTGGACATATTCGGTTGTTTCTTCTTGAGTAGTATCTTCGGGTTCATTGGCTTCACTATCACCTTCATGTATTCCTAATTCAAAACCCAATTGCGGATTTCATCTGTGTCTGCTTCACGCACATAGTTTTCGACCATCTCATTTAACCGTTGTAATCCTCCAACAAGAAGGGGGTCGTCAATTTCGATATCCAATGGCATATCGTCTGGATTCGATTCAATAATCGCGTCAATTGTCGGGCTTGTACCCAATACGCTTTTCCAGCATTTAGCGATCGTTTCAGGGAGCAATTTCCGCCATGCTTGGCTCAACATGATCAGGGCGGTTTTCAAATCAATTTTCTTCAATAGTTCATGTAATGAAGAATCTTTTTCACTAATTATGGTTTCCATTAGCAATGTTTTGTATTGAATTTTTGTCAAGTTAATAACACCTTGATCCATTGGCTGTAAAATCGCTCTGCAATTGGCCGGAAAATACATCACTTCGATCTCACCACAAACTAATTCTTCTTCGGGCGGATGAGATGGGGCTTGATCCAGCAAGAGTAATGCTTTGGGTGGAACATCATTTTCTTTGGCGAATTTTTTCACTTCTTCGACAAAATTATCAAAGAACCACTTTTTGAAAATATCCCGCGTCATCCAAGCAGTCTTGTTGCTAGCATAATTCACCGGTAGACGAAAATTTTTAAAACAACGCGGATTCATAGATTTGCCGTCGTTAATGGTTTTATTTTGTGGCTGCCATCACCATTTGCACACAAAAAGAACACTGATTCGATCTTTTGAAACTTTGTTGCCTGGATCACTCTTTTCATCTTTCGAAACGTAGGTTTTATTTGGCAAAAATTTCCAAAAGAGCCCCGTTTCATCAGCATTATATATTTGTGATGTTACATATCCTTTTTCAGCGATTTTCGCCGTCAATTTTTCCTTAAATGGCTCAATGGCTTCTGGATCACAAGATAATGATTCACCAGTCACAGTCAAATAGCGAAGTCCGAAACGCTTCTTGAATCGCGAAAACCATCCATCACTTGCATTGAATTGTTCTCCATCCTTTTTTATTTCATCAAATATTTTTAATGCTTTGCTTTTCAATATCAAACTAGAAACAGGAGCATTTCGCAAACGCTTCTCGAGCTCTGGATGATTGCCAAACCGCAAAGTTTTCCGTTTATTTCCAAGTGAAAATGAATTGTATGCATTTTCTTTTAATGAACGGGATTGTTTTTTTATTCGGCAAATCGTTGCGCAATCAACTTTGTATTCGAATGCAAGATCTCGTTGTTTAACGCCTTTTTCAATTTTTTGGAGAATCTCATCTCTTTCTTTCAATGTAAGAAAATGTAGATTCTTTTTCACTTTTCCCATGATTTTATTTGATGAAAGCAAAAAAAAATGATTCAAACTCCGAACGATTGTTTTACTCTCAAGAACCAGCTTGAAACTAACGCGTGTTGAATGTCACAAACGATTCGATGCCATATTTTATGATATCAGCGCTACAATTTTACAGTTATTTGTAAAAATCAAAAATCACAAAGCGTGAGAACAGTGTTTTTGGTCGCAATAATTCCGAGAACCATAACTGTGCATAGCTATAAAGCTGTGTCTTCGCGCGTGATAAACGCAAATACATTGCCGTATTAAGTAAAAAATTTCTTCGAACAAGAATTCTTTTGCGCCCGAAAATTGCAATATTTTATTGCTCTTTTCGAGTTTTCTATGGACTCAAAATCGAATTGTACTTTCCGCGAAATTGCAGTTATCAGTATTGCACTTATCGGGGTTCTACTGTATACAGATACCATTCAGTAAATATTTCTCTTCGTGACTCCTCTTTCAGCGCCCTGAAAAGGTGAAACTATAGAGCGCATTTCAACTCGACGTAGCCGAATGTGTTTGTGATATGTGAATGATAGAAGAAGTTTAATTGCGGCAGCAATGCTAAACCTCTAACATCAGTGCGCAAACCACAAATTGTGGAAGTAGCTGGACCAAACACCCAACAAAGGGTTTATGCGTATATATATATTTATATAAATATTTCCTGGACAGGTTTAGGTCGTCCTACAAAAAATATTATATAATGAAAGAATTGTCGCTACTTGAAAACATTCTCCCTTATAATGTTTCGGCGTTGGAATGGAGGCAAACGCTTTCAAGCTATTTAAATTATACCCAACAAGTTCTGATCTGAACGAGGTCGCAAACTTCTGAGTTTAAGTTGTGTATCACTTAATAAACCCCAGGGAATTCAAATTGCGCATTATAGATAGATATAAATTACCCAGGCCGCTGTATTAAGACGATGCAATTGCGATGAACAAAGCATTTATTCCTGCTTTTGAATGCCGACAATGATTGCTTTTCACAATTTTATCAAGTACAGTAGGTTCTGTTTTTATGCGGCTTTTTTTTATGCGGTTTTGAAATAGTGCGGTTTTTTTTTTTAAATTACAAAATGCATGTCGACCTATCGGGAATTGTGCATATAAACAAGATTCTAAGCCAGCTAAGCAAAAACTCATCACAGATTACATCAGAAATGCTAACCCTACAAGTATGGAACCGCCTGCATAACTATCTAGATCAGACGTGTACATTTTCTCAAGTGACGAAAGTGATTTTACGCCAAATCCTAAACGAACGCGCAGCATGTGGGTATTGTCTGATTTTATTTCTGACTTAAATTTATTTTTCGATTCTGACGTTTCTTAAATAAAGATATAATTTTCAAAAATACAATATTTTGTTTATGCGATTTTATTTAATTATTTCAGATTCATGCTATGCGGTCTATGGAACGTATCTATAGTTATAATATGGGACTAGTGCCCTTTTTTATACGATTTTATTACATTATTTCAGATTTATGCGGTTTTAGCACTTTTGAAACGTATCTATAGTTTTACTATAGAACTAGTAGCTTTTTTATGCTGTTTCTTGCGGAACGTATCTACCGCATAAAAACAGAACCTACTGTACAATTAAAATCAACCAGAAAATGGAAGCCTGCGCGACGAAGTGCAAATTTTTGTAAATTCTTACTTCACTACTATCCTGTTAAGTGAAACTGACATACTGGTATTTTATCAGTTATCGAGCCCCTATCAAATTCCGATGCGGAAAGCTTATCCTAATCTACCTAAAAAGTGTAACCCTTTTCAAAACTACTTAATGCCAACTGTCTAAAAGATAATGACGCAAAAAAAATTGCCGTTAAATGTGAAAATCTTTAAACAATTCTAACCTTTCGTATCTGACAATCCAGTTAACTCGCTCTATTTGACAATATATTCGAGAATAATTCTTATATATTAGTTTTACTGTAGAAACGCATTACCATTTAATTAAAAGTGGGGCCAAGAGCCATTCAATATAGCATTAGTTCGTAAAATAAATTTCTGCTTTGTTGCGAACTCTAAAATTGGCAATTTTCATTTTCAAATTGCCTTACAATTTATTAGAACGATTTGTGTGCATGGAGTTTGTTGAAAACGTGATTGGTTAATATTATTTAAATTATAAATTATTGATTAAATCTCGTAATTTTTCACACTTGCCTGAATTATTATGTTAAGTTTCCAAAGGAATTTTTTTTAATTTTAGGCACATCATCATTTCTATTTGTTGAAAAATATTTTTATTAAGTACAGGCTGCCTGATAGAATCGTGACTGACAAAATTCAACCTTAGAGGCAAAAAAAAAAAAAAATGTGACTAATCCAAACTTATCGGTGGTGAAGTTGAGGCAGTTTTAAGAAAAAGTGGTGTTAATGCGTCCAAAGACACGATTTCAGGACGCTTGCTTGCAAAAGACCTCAAATTCCAGAGAGCATTAAAAAAACCGCTACACTCATTATCATACATTGAAGAAAGAGTTGCATGGGCTAAGGCCAATTCAGAACGGGGTTGGGCAAACGTAGTATTTACGGACGAATACTTTTGATCGAATAGTTACATACCTATGTATGACCGTTCTGGTCATCCACTGCATCCACTTAATATTCATATTTGGAGCTGCTTCTCCAACAAAGGATTTGGTCGTTTATTTGTGTTTACCGCCAACTTGAATGCTGTTTTGATAAATAAAATTTACCGAAAGGCATTGTTAGCGTCAGCTGCGAAAATTTTTGGAAGAATTAGCCAATCTTGATTTTTACAGAAAGACAACGATTCCAAGCATCGAAACTGAAGGTGTGTAGAGGGAAAACAGCAAAATGGAATTGATGATTAAGTTGGATTGTCCTTCACACTCACTTGACGCTAACCTTATTGAAAATGTTTGGGCAATAGTTAAGAAAACAAATGTGGACGATCAAACAGTTATCATGGCAAATTCGGCAAATTTGGGAACGATTACCTCCACAACTTATGCAGAACAACCAAAAGTATGACTCGAAGCCATTATAGCTAATGATGGTGGCTATAGATTTTATTAAATATATTACGTATATTAACCACATATTAGAAGCCCATACAATACACTTTGAATTTGTCAAATAGTTTCCAAGTTATGGCTCATCTAGGTTGGCCAACGGCCTCATAGAAACATATAACGAATAAATCCCGACTCCGTAATCATCCTCCATAAAGCAGTTTTCGACAATTGTATACGTTTTTGTTTTATTTACAAACTAGCAAACCCCGCCCCCTTCGCTGGGCACACTAAAATAGAATAGATATGGTTTAGAACAGAAAATATATGGTTTTCATATTATTTATTTCTTTATTCTTTATTCAAGCGCTTTGGCATAAACAATATTTTTTGTTTTTCTATTTGTTTTTGAGTAAATATAAAATATAAATTGAAAATCAGGAAAAAAGAAGATTGTTTTTAAATTTCAAATCAACGCATATGAATAAACAATCGTCTTTTTTCCTGATCATCCATGAATTTTTCGTTTCAATTTATATGTTTTATTAAGCATTGGAGCTTTTTAACCATTATCCATTTATATTTTTCAAAAAAAAAAAACGAAAAAAATTGTTTTTTCCACGAACACATAATAATTTCATTCGGATTTCACATTAAATTCTCAAATTTCGTAAGAAATTATTCACTGTTCCAAAATCCACTCCAAAAAAATTCACAAACAATTTTTACATGTTGCACTTACGCTTTTTCCTTATGGCATACAAATCAGAAAGAAATATTGACACATTGTAACTCACACTGTCAATTTGACAGTTCAGTTCTGCCCCAAGCGTTAAAAAAGTAAGCGACATTATGGCTGGCTCAAAAGAACGCTGTACCCGTTGCCAGTGCTCCGAATTACAACCAAACTTTACGAAACCCATTTTCAATACTTACTTAACAATGTGTGTAAGTTTGGTTTAATTCGGTGCAAAGACACGGCGGGTCCACGTTTTGGCATATATTTCGAGACCCTAGTCATCAATAGGTATGAAAATTACCCCGTATTAAAGCACTTATCAACAGCTTTCATTTGATATCCATATTGTACAAACACATTCTAGGCTCCACGTTTTGGTCTCTATCTCGAGACCCTAGTCACGGAGCGGATGGAAATACTCTGAACTAAAGCATTCACCAACAGCTTCCATTTGATACCCATATTGTACATACACATCCGAAGGTTACCCGGGTCCACGTTTTGACCTATATCTCGAGACCCTATCTACCAATAGGTATCCATACTATACGGAAACCATCTTCAATACCTCCTTAACAATGTGTGTAAGTTTGGTTTAATTCGGTGCAAAGACACGGCGGGTCCACGTTTTGGCATATATTTCCAGACCCTAGTCATCAATAGGTATGAAAATTACCCCGTATTAAAGCACTTATCAACAGCTTTCATTTGATACCCATATTGTACATACACAACCAAAGGTTACCCGGGTCCACGTTTTGACCTATATCTCGAGACCCCAGTCACGGAGCGGCATGAAAAATACTCTGTACTAAAGCATTCACCAACAGCTTCAATTTGATATCCATATTGTACAAACACATTCTAGGGTCCACGTTTTGGTCTCTATCTCGAGACCCTAGTCACGGAGCGGCATGAAAGATACTCTGGACTAAAGCACTCACCAACAGCTTCCATTTGATACCCATATTGTACATACACATCCGAAGGTTACCCGGGTCCACGTTTTGACCTATATCTCGAGCCCTATTTCCAAAATAAAATATGATCCATGTTACTCGTGGATGATGTAGCTTTCGAATGGTGAAAGAATTTTTAAAATCGGTCCAGTAGTTTTTGAGCCTATTCGTAACAAACAAACAAACAAAGTTTTCCTCTTTATAATATTAGTATAGATAAATAACTTGAACACCGTGCATTTGTTTAACATTGTGCCACATTTGAAATCGCACTTTTTTGATGTTCTAATTATTATGTAATTTATCATATTTTCGAACCAAGAGCAGTAATTAGGATTTTGCCAATGCAACAGTAAATGAAATCTCAACCTGAATGGTTGTTACAGCCCAAGAGCATTAGTGCATCTCAGAGTCCTTTTAGTTCGGCAGCTTTTAAAGCAACAAAAGTAGTAATCATGTATAATGTACTGAAAGTATTTTTCGGAATTAAAACTTATCATCCAAATTCTACTCAAAGAAAGCCAATATTGTAAAAATGCAAAAATGCCAATATTGTAGTTATCAGGTGCACTGCAGCAGAAGCAGGAAATGTCGCCTGCATATACACTCTATGCTCATCATCTTTTCTTCTAGAAGCGGCCAAACAAACTTCAAGTATTGTTCTTTTATCTTTTTTTTTGGGGTTTTTTTTTTTTTGACTGTGTAAACAACAGAAATAAATTAGGTGAAATGTGCATTCCATTCGTTTTTCATCTTCCGCCATAACCGGATGAATCCAATGAACACATGAGCCCAGCACAATGGAAATGTTTCGCCCATAGTGGTATTGGGTATATTAGTACGTGGAGAGATGTCATTATGAAAGCGTTGCAGTACGGAAAACAGTTATTTTTGATTCGCTGCAAATTACTTTTGAATGCGTTGCTTACATTGTTATTTTACCGGGCTGGAGGTACAACAATTGCAGAGAATTGTCCGACTCTCGTCCGTTCGGGCAGCGAATGTGTAATATAGAATATGTCTTCTCTATACAAATACATACAATCCACTCACTTACCGTTTTACCATTTGCCGCAACTGCTGACGAAACGGACTCTACATATGTGACGGTTTAATAGCTGTGTTTGAAGAGTTGACGGTGACCTTTAAACATTCGGATGTTCCGCTAAAAACCAATAAACAATTTTATATTCAAACATGCACAAATACGGCTGTATAACTTATTAGTTACTCTATCCTGAACCAGCTGATTTCGAATTTCCAAATTTTTCGGAGTAGAAAGAAAAATTGGTTTATAAATTGCATAAACATCATATTTTTCAAAGCTGATCATCGGCTCAAAATAAGTAAAGTTTTATCGAAAATATTAATATTATAAGTATTTTAACCAACTGACAAAATGTCATGTCATGTCAGATTCAACAAATAATAATTAAATGTTTACGGAAACGGAAAAAATTGGCAAACGGCAATAATTGACTTAAGTAAAAAACGCATATCAAATAGGATGCTTTAACCGACCCCAAAAAAATGTATCAGCTCGGCATTCAATTGTTTACATCACAGAGAAAATAAAGGTTTACCAATGTACACGTTTTTTAAGTGTTACAAAAAACCGACGTGTAATAAACAAACAAATATATTTATTTAAAGGGTCTTCCAAGATTCACGGAAATATCAAACAGTAAGTCAATAATACTATCTGACCATTAGTGGCGTTTAAGGCAGCGACGAGGCCAGGGGTCGAATCATCACATCCGTATTACGATCAACAACCAGTCAATTGCTGTAAATAGTTTTTAAAATATTTTTTAAGTGAAATGGAAAGCCTGTGTACCACAATTAAGATGAAATAAGAAGATAATACTCTTACAAATAAATTTTTTAACACACTTTTATTAGGTCGGGTTGTATGTATGTATGTATGTATGTAACGGAATCTTTGAGCTTAATTTTCACTGGCTTCTAAAAATCTGATCGACTTGAAATTTTGCACACCTATCAAGGACCGATGACAATGCCATAATTTGATAAAAGTTTTCCATTATCCTTATTAGGATTGCCAGGATTAATATTTTCTTTTTTTACCTGTGGGCAAAAAGTAAGGTGAATTTGGTTGTAAAATGAAAAATCTTTATTTATTCTTGTAAATCAGTTTCATCCCCTTCAAAACAATCCCCTCTCGATGAAAAACACTTATGCCAACGATTTTTCCAATCCCCGAAACATGCCAAATAGTCCATTTCCGGTATAGCCATCAGCACCTTCTTCGATTCAGCTTTTATCTCCTCAATCGACTCGAAACGCGTTCCCCGGAGTGGTTTCTTGAGTTTTGGGAATAGCCAGAAGTCACACGGACCGAAATCAGGCGAATATGGTGGTTGCGGAACGATATGCGTGGAATTTTTGGCGAAATGGTCACGAAGAACGAGTGCAGTGTGAGACGGTGCATTATCGTGATGCAAAAACCAAGAGTGGTTGGCCCATAATTCTGGTTTTTTTAGATGAATTGCTTCACGTAAACGACGCATAACGCTCAAATAATATTCCTTATTAACAGTTTGGCCAGGTGGAAGGAATTCATAGTGCACTACACCACGAAAATCGAAAAAAAAACTGGCCAATGGAATGGGGTAGCCGTTTCTCAGTCTCTCTCCACGAAATAAGTTCTTCATCCCGATTACTTCTTTATCACGGCCGATAACTGCATAGCTTTAGACTCACAGTCGATAAGAAAGGAATTAAATATAACACGAATATATCGAATCATTAATTCACTGACTGCAATGATACCAACAATTTTCATTCATAATAAAAAATAGTTTAAAAAAAAAACTAAAAAACACGCCTTTTTGCTAATCGAACTAAAAAGTAGAAAATAAAAAATAGTTTAAAAAAACTAAAAAACACCCTTTTATTGCCAATCGAACTAAAAAGTATAAAATAAATTTTAATGACAAAGAGACCTATAATGAAGTAATAGCAAATCGAACGATCAGTCATAGTCAACTACCTCAGAACAGAATTATAACAAAAATTAAGATACAAATAGAATAATTCAAATTAGAGTTAAAAGCGTGGGATGCATTTTGCTTCACTTTCATAACCTTCTGTACATACGTAGTTGCCAATAGAATGATTGTAATATTTACTATATAAAGCATCCCACGCTTTTAACTCTAATTTGAATTATTCGATTTGTATCTTAATTTTTGTTATAATTCTGTTCTGAGGTAGTTGACTATGACTGATCGTTCGATTTGCTATTACTTCATTATAGGTCTCTTTGTCATTAAAATTTATTTTATACTTTTTAGTTCGATTGGCAATAAAAGGGTGTTTTTTAGTTTTTTTAAACTATTTTTTTTTATTTATTTTTATCACATACATACTTCCTTAATGACCACTTGTTGCATTTATCACATAAGAATTTTTCGTCAGTCATAAATACTTAAATACTAAAGAAATAAATAAAGTAAATAAAATAAAATCCAAAACAACTTATCAGTCTTCATTGAATACTTATAACTAAAATTGAAAATTGCAGGTACATAATCAAAATTCGAAAAATTAAAATCTAACTCGTTTATGGAGTCGAGTAATTAAGTAATGTTTTTCTTCCATTAAGTGCCAATAATGTTTGATTTTATTTTACTGGCGTTCTGCTTTTGCTCCTTCAGTAATCTCATTTCTATACATACTTTTATTATTTATTATTTTGTTTTTAACGGGTGCTTTGTTTTTAAAGAGTTTTATGCGAAATCCAAGCAATTCACTCAACTTTAATTTGATTCCAGTCTCAACATATTGCGAACAAAAAATTAATTGCCGTCGTTCTCCGTTTTCGGATCAATTACTGGTTAGGTATAAAGCTCAGGTTGTCACTTATTTAATTACACTTTTTATTCATTTATTTATGCTGCTTTTGCAAATCTGGCAACATAAATGGTTACAATAGCGAAACGGAAATTTTCCCTCTCATCCTGTAGTAGGGGTTGGACATTCGCCTCCCCCACTTTCGTATTCCATACAAAAGTATTTTAATTAATGCTGTAATTTATTATATTTCTCTTCCACAGCCAAATGATATTTTTTCTTTTTTTGCGAACCTTGTGTGCTACTTTCATTTATTTATGTTTTCCATTGCAGGGCTCGGAGTACCTCGAGGGATACAGCATAAACATAACAAAGTCCTATAAGAAGCACAAATACTGTAAACCAAAACAACGCATATTTGTTGCAGAGAGTATTGGGCAATCGGACCTTGAGCTGCCAGTGCTTCATGAAGTGGACAACAATAATATCATCGAAGGCGCAGCGCGCAGCAGTCGGAGTTCGGCAGCCACCGAAATGCAAGGATTAAGCAAAGCTCAAGGCTACAGTAGAAGTTTTGCGACAACTTTTTGGTATGCGAGCGCTTTCATTGTTCTACAGCGGCATAACCGATGGTCCCTAACATGAAGCTCCTATTAAGCGCTCACAATTTCACATCTTCATTTGACCAGCCGCCTGACGCTAACGTTATTATATGTCCTCCACTCCACCCAATTCTCCGATGAATTATGTAACTGCATGAATTCTTCGTTTTGTTTGTTACCTTAGTGTGTAGTAAGTTATTGATTATTTTTAATATTTTTACAATCTCGAATTATAGACTTACGAAAACCATGATAGCACTGCGACGCTGCTCGTTAAGTGCACTCATACCTACATACAATACAAATATTTATAAACGCAATGTAGCGATAATGATACAATACGCTAAAACTATAAGCATTAAAAATCCGTGAAACTTAAATGGAAAGCAATAATTAGTTATCGAATACTCGTTTGTAACTCGATATTTTACAGATAAGAGAGTACTCGTATTTAGTGTGTAAAATCGTTACTTTGCATGTATAAGTAATATAATATTTGAAGATGGCGCAAGCATACAAGTAAAGGTAAATCTAAATACTCAAATAAATAACAAACAAAAAATAGTATTACTTTGTGTGCAAAATACTCGTAAATTATACCTAACTAGAAACTACGTATCTGACGTCAAACCATAAAAATAATTGTCGCAACTGGATTGGTATGTATGTTAACATATGTATCTATGTACATACATACACACTCGTACATCCAATATATATTCTTCCAATTGACACTAGGCACAAATTATTTACCTATAAAAAACTTCTAAGCAATATTGTTAGTTAATATGCATTTCTTTTTTTCTGGCGCTTCGTTTTAGCCTCATTAAATACATCTTATTATCTCGATATCTTTATGCCATATGTCATACGTGCATATATTTTGATACTATTATAATATTTTTGTTAATCAGAAAATATTTAATGAAAGCAATCTCCAAAAGCTCTTTCGATTCAAAAGTGGCATATATTTATGGCTTTTCTAAAAATTCAAAACTCGAAACATACCTAATTTGAGTAGTTAGCTTGGCAGTAGAGCATGGCATTATATGAGATTTTCATCCAACTAAAGTATTTCAAATCGGGGCCTTCAATTTCAAAGTTTGGAAATTTCGAGGAAATGTGCGCTTGAAATGCAAACAAGAATACTTTAATTGAACTTAACCAAAATTATCCAATTGAAAGCGAGTATTATCGCGAAATCTGGCTTAAATAGTCAGTAGGAGCCATTTATTTATTACTTGCACGAGTATTTTTTAATAATAACCAAATTATCTCCAAGGTAAATATTTTATGTCCATTGTCAATAAGGAATTCATTAGTCATACAATATAATATGCTATCAATGGAATTGGTGCGTCTGATAGGATAGGTAATATATGTAGGTTAATTTATTGAAATAAAAGACACGAGTTGAAAAAGACACATCTCAGTATTAAAAGGTTAAACATTTTCCATCAACACAACGTATGAACACTATGCTGTATTTGAGGCGTTTATGAGAAATACCGTTAATCAATATTTGGCGTTGCATTTTTACTTTTTCTGGTCTAAGTACTCAGGTTTAAAGCCCATGAAAAAACATTTCTGCCAAGAAAAATCTTCTTGCCATATATCGCTCAAAGGTTGACATAAAGCTGTATGTACAAAAACAAAAATAGAGATGCACATCACAAATTGCAGCAAAGCTCAATCAACCGCAAATTACACCTAATCCAATTATTCCAAGCCGATTTTATTTCGGTTATTACGTTGGAATGGGTCGGCCGAAAATAATGTTTTTAATGTTTTGCTAAAGCATCACACTCTTGTTTAAAGAGACATTCATTATTTAATATTAACTATAATAATTTTACAAAAACAAAAATTAGTCTGCGTTGTTTCGCTCAAAAAAGGCCGAAAGCAGAAATGTATTGTAATCACCCATAACTACCATTGTTTCACTCATATTCTCATATTGACATTTTTTAATTCAATATCTCATATTTGCTGTTATCTGCTACTTTCTTGCGATAACAATTAACTACCAGTATTCCTATCATTTAACAGTCAAATTGTCAAAGCTTAGAAGGAAAAGAAAAATACCCAACAAACCAAACAAAGAATATTTTTCTATGAAAATCCGGAATTGACTAAGTTTCGTAAAAATTAAGCAATCGAGATTTGTCGAATTAAATTAGATTACACATTTTAGATAAATTTACAATTTTTCATGTTTTCATTAAATTTAGTGCCTTTATTTCTTATAGAAAGCGAAAACGTAAGTAAAAATTGGCAAATTCGGCTCTTATTTCAAGGTATCCTTGTCCCTCAAGACCTAGTTGGCCTAGGTGTTTGGGGGTTATACGCCCACCGTCCCTTTAACTATCGACCGCATAGAAAAGTTTTCAACTGTGCTAATTAAGTAAAACATTCTACTTTTTGTGTTAATATTAGGGCAATCAACCTTTTTGATTAATATAAACTTGAAATGCATTTGATATGACATAGTTTTCTGAAATCTCCGACGTTAATACTCAACAGCATCTCAGTAAAAGAACTAAGCTTAAAATTCACCTTTTTTTTGCATAGAATTGTTATTTATTATCAAGCTGAGAAATTAGTAAATCTCCACTTTATCTCCAATGGATATCTCTAATTAAGCCATCCATAATTGGCGCGTACACCCTTTGGGTGTCTGGCCGAGCTCCTCCTCCTATTTGGGGTGTGCGTCTTGATGTTGTTCCACAAATGGAGGGGCCTACAGTTTCAAGCCGACTTCGAACGGCAGATATTTTTCACAAAATCGAAATTTTTTTTCTTCACTCATCTTATAGTAAATCATTTCAAGAATGTTGTGTCAAAATTTTAAGTGGATCGGAGCAGAACTCTCAAAGTTATAGCCTTTGTAGGCACTCTACCTCGAATGCGGAGCATCGATAATTTTTCAGAGTCATTTTTTCAAACGCGTTTTTCCCGAAACGACTTCTTAAAAGTCGGTGCCAATCACAACTCCGAAACTATTCAACCGATTCTTTTCAAATTTGGCACACGTTTTCTAAATCAAAAATACCTCCCCCCCCACACTGTTTTTTTTTTATTTTTTTTTTAAGATTGTTTTTCACTTACAAATATGGCGAAATTTTTCGCCAAAAATGCTCGTTTTACGTTTTTTTGCCACCAAAACTACAAAAATGAAAAAAAAAAAAATTTTATTAATGTTGGGGGGAGCATTACGTCATACTTTAACTGAAAAATTCGACTTTTTTAGTTTCAGATGATTCTACGACGAATGCCGATTGGCACCGCAGAGCACCTCTCGAAAAACATATCTCCAAAAAAACTCTGTCATGGGCTTATTTGTCAATATTTTATTATTAATATTTTTTAAAAACTTATTGAAAAGATGTACAATAACATGCAACTGATTTTATTAAAGTATCTTAAGCCATATTTCTGTAAAAAATTCAAAACAAAAGTGTTTTTTTTTTAGCGCTAAACCCTACTACCCCCTTAAGGAAGGTTTCTAATACAAAAACTAATTCAAATTGTTTGAAATAAGAATCCTTTTTATGCAATAAATTATTTGTATTTTGGTTTGAAGCTCACAAATCCTGAAAATACTTATCTGGAGTTCTAGTTTAAGGAACTATCGAGACTCTTAAGGAACATTCGAAAATATTTTTTCTTAAGTTTACTGGGAGTACATTAAAATGTTACTCGAGCGTGTCCATCTCATCAATAACATAACCAAAATGCAGTTCCCATTTATGTAAGTTAAACGACTTTTATTGCTTTAGGGTAAAGCGTAAAAAAGCCTTTGATTCCTTGTCGGGTAGGTCGTATTATAAAATTGTTACGCCCTAATCTAGGAGATGTCGCACTTCTTATTCAAGCGTTGCCTTTAGCTCATCACTTTTCAAAAGATGCATTGGTACAGATACGAACCAACTATTGCAATTTATTCGAAGTGCATGTGTATACGAGTATGAGAATATAAAACAAAAACGTCCCTTTAAGTACATAATTTGATTCAATAAACACAGTCATAACAAATAAAACCTAAAGCACTTACTTGTGTCGGTTAGGTTATAATTTTCTATTTTTTCTTTTCACTTTCTTTTTATTTCCCTTTTTAAATTACGAGTACAATCTGTTAAATTTGAACAAGAAGTAATTATTTTTAAAGTAGTATTGGAACTCTTTATTCTCTAACCAATGCTAGATAAACATTCAATTTTCCTTCAGATTATGCTACATTATATTATTTTCTAAGTGCTATAATTATTATTATATTCATATTATTTTTTTCTTTTCTTGTTTTGTTATATTGTGAGTTCTGTTGGAGTTAATCGTTCTAATCTTCGTTTCCCCACTTTCTCCGATTGTGGTAGTTTGCGCATTTGTTCATTTTGATGATTTTTCAGTCGATGTAAATATATGCTTGATCCTGTATTTTCTAATTGTGTCATCTATTGTGTCGATATTGAGATCGCTGTGGATCACGTCGTTTGGTATACAGGGTTGGCCATATTAAACTGACCCATGTGATTATTAAAAAAATATGGAAAAAGAAACATTTTTTTGTGTTTCATTGTGAAAAACATTTAATTTAGTTCAAGGAGATTCGTTTACATCACTTTTTGAATATGATATCGCGCAAGTGGTCGCCCTTAGCTCGTATAGCGTAATGTGCCCGTTTTTCGGCGTTTTCCATAGTTTTGGCCAGCGTCTCGGCCGATATGGCGGCTATTTCCCGTCGGATATTGGCCTTAAGTGCGCCTAGTGTCTTTGGCTTGTTGACGTAAACCTTAGATTTCAAATAGCCCCAAAGAAAAAAGTCCGGTGGCGTCAAATCCGGTGATCGTGGCGGCCAGTCAAAATCGCCGCTTTTTGATATCAAACGGCCAGGGAACAAAGTCTTCAATAAGTTGACGGTGGCTCGTGCTGTGTGTGGTGGTGCGCCATCTTGCTGAAACCAGAAGTGCTCCATACCATTTTCACGAACAATCGGCATCACAAAATCGGTTATCATGGCCCGATAACGCTCTTGATTGACGGTCAATGGTTGGTGTTGACCATTTTCAAAGAAGAACGGCCCAATGACCATCAGTGACTATCAGCGCAAATGCCACACCAGACTGTAACTTTTTGGTCGTGGAGAGGTACCTCTTCAATAATTTGAGGGTTTTCAGTGGCGTAGAAACGGCAATTTTGGTTATTTACGGTTCCGTTCAAGGAGAAATGGGCCTCATCACTCATAATGATTTGATGCCAAAAATCCTCATCAGTTTGGGCCATTCGGACGACAAAATTGGCATATTCCAAGCGACGAGGCTTGTCGGCCGGCAACAGTTGTTGATTTAGTTGTATTTTGTACGGGAATATCCCCAAATCCAAACGAATGATACGTCGTAGAGTGGTCCGAGGGATGTCCAACTGAGCAGAACGACGATTACCTGACGTTCGCGGCGATGACTCGATACTGGCTCGTACGGCCGCGATATTTTCGTTAGATCGTCTTGGCCGCTTTTTATTTGGACGTCGGGTATTAGCCACAGTGCCGGAAGACAAAAATCTTTTGTGCATTTGCTTGATTGCGTTTTTTGACGGCGCACTTTTCACTTTATTTTTTTTTTCTCCACGCACGTTGCGTTTTTACAATCGAGAAGGAATTTTGAATGTACAGCTGAACAATTTCAGCGCGTTCTATTGGGGTGTACTGTTTCATGGTATAAATCTCCTTCGACTGACGCTTCCAACGCGGTATGTCATTAGCTGATCTGAAATTACAGTAAAAAGTTATAGGGTTACTCAATGGGTCAGTTTAATATGGCCAACCCTGTACACCAGCCTGCTTTTATTATTGTTCGAAGTATTTTAGATTGGGTCCTTTGAATTATTTTGATATTGGTTTTTTTGCTGTGCCCCAGATTTCTATGCTATATTTCTACTCTTTTTTGCTTCATCTTTTGGCTTAGTTATCTAATTCGACAAAATCTGTCTACCCAAAGAAAAGTCCACCCTTATTTATTTGCTCATCTAAATCTATGTTTGCTCATTATTTGAACCACGTTCGAACTGTGGGTTCTTGCTTTTATCAGATGTTTTGCATCCGGCCTAAATTTTTGATACCGTTTTTAGTTCAATTCAATTTAAAAAATCATTGACTTTTTGCTATTCTGTAAGCTAAATCAGATATTTTTATAATGTATACATACATACATGTATATGTGAGTATGTAAAAAATCATTACCTATTTAACTCTACTTTTCTACTTACATATCAAATATCTTTAAAAACATTATGAAGAGATGTTTCGTCTTCAATAAATTCAAAACTAGCGAAGAGCAATTGCTTGTTACACATTTGCCTCGCAACTCAAGTACATATATAGGTATGTATGGATGTGTATTTTCATCGCGACCTGAAGATTAAGAACTCAACTTTTTAAGATTGCGACCCAATTCTTTGAGTATTCACACGAATATGCAAAAAATTTAAAAATAAATTAGCAGCTAGTTTTTTCTCGTTGTAAATAATAAATTTTCATACCACATTAGCGAAAGATTTTTTCGAGTAGGTCTGACAAATGTGAATTATAGATTTTTATATCACATCAAAGTAAATACATAAAGACACAGTTTTGTCTTCGATTTATTACGGTTTCTTTTAGTTCGGCACATCATTGATATTTTATTTTAAAGGTGAATTCGTATGTGGGCTCTCAGCGTTGGCATATATTGCTTTTAACCTCTTTGGTAGGTGTAGACTTTTCTTTTATTTAAAGGCTTTGTTCAAACAGAATGCGTGTAGGCAGAATATAAATGTGATGTAATTCCTTAGGAATTTTACTGGAAGTATTACGATCAGGTCAAAGTTTTGCAGGTATTGCGCATTTTCGAAATACCACGAAACTACTTCTTTAAGGTTTGTCCAACCGTTTTCCATCGAATTAAGATCCTTAGAATCGGCTGCCTAAAGTAATATTTAACGAATATAAAGCATTAGCTGTACGGCACAATGCGCTGTACTTTATGAAAGTTGATTATTAACTGAATTGTCTTAACTTTCTTTAAGTTAGCCTAAAGCAGCTTCTACACCTCCTATGCAGTGACGGTCGCATTGATTCCATCATAGGTCATGGATCCTCAATAAATCTTTACCGGTCCACGTAATGCCGACATTTCATTATCTATAAACATCTATTTTAAAGAACAAAATGAAGAAAAATAAATTCTTTATTATATTAAAAGCACCAAAGAGTCTTAACAACGTAAAACTAAATCATTAAATTTGTAACATAGAATACAATAAAGTTTGTTTAACAAATTTAAAAGGTCAAAAAATGTCCTTTCACTTTTCTTCTTACAGCATACTTGAGTCCAGAAATCAAATTAAATTGAGTTAATTTTGAAAATTTTAAGCACTTCTGATCTTATAAATGATTTTTACGAGCTTATTGTCATCTCATGCGTTCATACCCATCCGCTTCATCAAATCAGATCAAAAATAGATAGAATATATTGTAGCAGAGGATCCCTAAAAATTATAAACATAATTTAACATAACATGGCATGTAAAGTATATGGTATGTTGTATGATATATAATGGACAGGAGCTTCTCTCGTTAGGTGATTAGCCGAGCCTGTCCCCCAAATTGTGGTGTGCGTCCCGATGTTGTCCTACAAATGGAGAAACCTACAGTTTCATACCGCTTTCGAATGGCGTATGGTTCTTGTAAAAAGCTTTTTCTTTGGTTTCATGCCCACCAGGGGTTTCGAACCCGAGGTAACCGAATGTTAGTCGCTCAAAACTCACGCGGTCAAAGCACAAATTTTAAAATTTTCTTGGGATAAAAATATTTTGCTGTTAATAAGAGTTCTGTTTACATTTTGGAATTTTGGTACCAAAAGGCAAAATTGAAAAAACGCATGTGTTTTAAGAGGAAGTTGCAAGTTTCTACTGAATAAATTTTTACTTAGCAGAGTTTGTCAATAAAAAGTAAAAAATTGAATTTGAAAATTCTGTGGACACGAGTTATCATTGGAAAAGTGTGCAACTATATTCAACACAAAAAAATGACGTCATCTGGTGCAGGGATCCAGCAATGAATAATCATCTGAAATCAAAAAACCAAAAATTTTATTGATCTACACAACATTGGCTATCGTTGTATAGGGTGGGCCATGTAAAATTTGTTTTTTGAATTTCGATGTGTGTTTTGCACCATTTTTTTTTTTTTGATTTTCAACATTCCCAAAAAAAAAGTTATTTTCAAAATTTTGAAAATCGGCTACGTACACATATAACGATAGTCAATGCGATAATAAAAATTTTGAAGAAAAGAAAATTAAAATCGGTTCTTTAGTCTTCGATAAATCGTTGCCACCGTGTCAAAAAAAGTCGTTTCGAGAAAAACGCGTTTGAAATAAAGCATCGACGGGCGCTCACTTAAGTGCACATAGAATCGGGAATAAAGCGAATTTCGCTTTAAAATTTTTACCACATTTTCTTGAGTAGTTATACTAACAGTTTATGCAAAAAAATCGATTTTTTTGAATTTTCACAGTGGCGTTCCCCCTTAAGCAGAAATTATTAGTGATTCATATTCCATAAATATTTTCCTAAAGAATCTTGCCAATTTTGCCAGTTTTCCCAAATTGTTCCAACTTATATCGCCAATAGCAGATTTTCTGCATATTTATACATATGTATGTATTTGTGATTTCTTCATTTTGTTTGATGATAAATTTGCATATCCTCAAACTTACTTTACATAAACTTAAGTACATATATACATACATTTGTTTTTATTATAGTTACATACCTATAAAGCTAAATGTTTAGCCTTTTAATTAAGGAGATAATCGCTTCAAGATGGAATACAATACTATCAAATTTAGTTCCGAAAAGATATTTGGATATTATTTACTATATAGATAAGGATTTGATCAACGGCCACCAAATCCGACCCAAAGTATTCAATACTACTTACATACATATATATTATACAAGAGTAGTCTTAAGGCTGAATAGCAAGTATGATAAACTAATATTAACAGTACCGTAGTGAGGTGTTTAGTAGTCTTAAATAAATGTGAGTATTTTGAGCAAATTATTTATACATACATACATTAAATGCGGACATACATGCATACATATACATACATATATTACTGTCATAAACACGCGTTCAAGCATACTTATTGTATGTGACATAATGTTAGGAAACTATCGTAAACATTTTTATACCAAAAACCAAAACTTTTAGAAAAAAAGATAAAAAGGAAGCATATATTTTAAGACATTCATAATACATAAAATGCAATGAAACACTCAAAACAATCAAAACTGTTGGAAGTATAAGCGTGCATACGTACATACATAAGTACTACTTATTATATTAGTGATGTGTCAGAATGCGTACACTACTTGTTAGTCCTATTGAATCAAACTTGAAAAAATAAACTAAAACGTTAAACAGAACAAAATGCATAAAAAATACAAAAAAACAAAAAAGAAAAAAGAAACAAACATTAGAAAGCTATAAGAAACGCATTAACACGAGAAATAGCGAAATGCCATAAGAATGCTTTATAAATACCTATTTGCGACTTTATTGAATTTATTAGTTCTACCCCAAATAAAATATAATTACTTACTAAGATCTAGCTTCAATAACTTGCAGATTTATGTTCCTTTAGTTAACTCAAAATCCATTATATTTAGATACTTAATTTACTGTACCTTGATACAATTTTTAAACGCGGATCGCGTTAGATCTTGTATATTGCATACTTAGGTATATGAGAAAGCAGATTTGAGCTGACATATTTTTTTACACCACATACAAAAATACTATTTACGAGAAAGCATGAGTACATACATACATATATACATTGCATCAAACAAAAAATATGTTATTTCAAAGTCAACTGCACTTTCCTCAACCGTTTTTGGGTAAGGTGCTCGTATACATACATAAATATGTACGTAAATAGGTAGCAATGGCCGCCAATATTTTTGCACTGCTTTAAGAAAAATTCACAAAAAAAATTCATGACATTCTGAATATTGCTATATTGTTGACAACTGATCGTAAATTTCATTCTGATTTGAAAATGTTTGGGGTATTGGTGACGAAATGAACAAGCGAAAGGTTTTCATTAGCTCCTCCCTAACAAATAATTGCTTGCAGCAAGGTCCAATTATTTTTATTATTATATACATATATATGTATGGTATATGTGAGTTCAGTATGTAGATAAAAAATAAGGACGTATAGAATTAGCGCGGTATCTGCTTTAAGCTCTGAAGTCACGAAACGACGATCAATAGACGATTCGGAATACGCAACAATTTTTAGAAGAGTTGTTTATTAGGTGTAATATACTTTTCTTATCATTTTATGTATTATTTCGTTTACAATTAACTTTAATATAAAAATGTACACCTTATCCAGCTATGCTAAGTACCTAGAGGTCAAATTCGATCCAAATTTGATTCGCAAAATTAGTGCCGAAAAGAGATTAAACAAGAGAAGCATCGCCCTCATTCCGGGCGGATTTTCAGTATACGCAGGGTCCTCATACGAAAAACGTCGAATAGATGCACACGGCCGTGGTTCCTCGGTCTTGGTGACAGTGGGTACTGCCAATATAATCATATTAAGCCAGTATAATGTACAAACGAATTCCACATTCCGCCGCTGATTAGTCCTCTGCCTCGAGCCTCCATTTATACATCAACGACTCTGAGATGGATCGACGGGTAGTAGCTGCAGTTTTACAATAAACGGACCATTATTTTGAGATTTCAATAACCTGGAACTATTCTGAATAGCGTCTGAAACCAACTCTCGATGCAATTAATTCGACTAACCGGTCATCCGTAACATCCCCGAAAGTGAGGTCGCTGATGAGCATAACCTGCATGCTAGGCAGAGTTAATAAACTTTAACTTCACCATATCCACCAATCCGATTTTGATCTATTAGAGAAGCCCAGGTCGGTACTGAAAGAAGGCTTACAGTGATGACTGCAGAAATTGGGAGGATAAAAATGGACAGCATTTATGACTATATCTATATATATCATTTAGGAAACGGTAGACGAATCTGAGGCTCATTACAAATATCGGCTGCATTTGTCCGAACCCAAATTCCACAGCTCCAACGTATCGTGAAAAAATTCTTGGTCTCTGATTTTTGGTTAGGCAGGTTACTGATTTGGAATGTTAATGGTCACGTTTTACTTAATGAGATAATTTTCAATATTCTCTAAATAAAAGCTCGCAGGGTTTCAAACCAAATTCAATAAACTAATAAAACAGAGAACGTCACCTGATGGATTACTGGAGAAAAGGACAGACAATAACAGCAAATACTTCTATCTAAACTTGTATCCGCTTTGGCGCTGGCTCCGACGAACACATTTTGTGTAAAGCCCTTCAAGTCTGTTCTAAAAGGAACAAATGAATTTCCTCATTTAAAAAGAAATCTCCAAGTTGTAAGAACTAAGAAAATGTACAATATTTCTACCAAAAATATACCTTCGCTTGCAATTAATTTACATTCGGAATGATCCAAGCATATCCAAATCGGCACTATAGTATGAATGAACTCCTGTGTTACCTTGCGGCTCCATTTTCTGCAAAAATATTTCTTCTTTATACCAGGTGTGCAATCTGAAAATGGAAAAACCAGTACTATACATAAATATGCTTCTGAAATTGCTCAGTCCCAGCGGGTTAAAAACTTCAGCTCATCACATGAGAGGAGCATTGAGAGTATAAAAGGGGAAAGACAGAAAAGAAGAAATACAGAGAGGAACGAACGATGACTACTTACGGCTATGTTAACCGCTTCATACTACTGATGAAAGGTGTGAGGTGTGTGATAACTAAATGTGCTAGCTCAACCGCCCTGCAGTTTAGCGCAATACCCCTGGTGCCAAGAAGCCAAATGAGCCTAGTATTCTATATTCCGATGAGGCCGTGAGAGAAGCTAAACATTCCCTAATTTTGAGCTCTCTTATTGTCTAAATGTACCACTCAGAGTTATCATGCATTAATATTAGTTGTAGTAAATTGTTCTGAATGTTTTTTACTAGATGTATTAATTTATTTAGTGAGCCATATCTCACGACGCTTACATTGCGATTTAAAGTTGGCGTTGTTCTTCAAATAAGTTCATTTACAATTTTGTGTCTGGTGCAGCTAATTGTATGTTACAACGCACAGTGGGGATTTTTTGATACAATATTTTATTTAATTATTATTTTTTAATTCTTGAAAATGATTTTGGAACAAATTGTCTGGGACCAAATTAAATTTTTTTATTATATCAAACACGCCCTTGACGAAAAATTTGTGTGCATTCAAATTCGGTTTGGCATTTTTTATTGTAGTTCTAATCACTGACAATACATCCCGGCAAGTACGTACCCGGCAAATCTCCAACCCCCTTATGAGATGAAATGGTCCCCTAACTGCCTAAGAACTTAAAAACTCATTTTTTCAAGGACAAACCTAGAGTATTCACCGGAAAAATTAAAAACAAAGTTGATATATGTATTTTTGGGCAACTTTCTTGGAAATTTGGGTACTTGCCGGGATGTATTACCGTATTAATAAACCGATTTTTTTTTATTTTTAAAGCTTTTCTGAATTTTTCATAAACGTACCCCATTCAAGGATGTGTTTTGATATAATAAAGAAAATTTTAATTCAAGCCTAGACAATCTCTTCCAAAATCATTTACGAGCATTTTAAGAAGAAAAATATTAAGATCTGTCAATAATTGCCTTCTCTAGGATTTATGAACGAAATTTGCGAAAAATTTCCATTGTGCAACGGTCCAAAATCTAGGGCAGAAAAAATAAAATTCGATCAATTTTCCAATACCACTACTACCAAGGTAAAAAGTCGGAAGAAGAAGCCAAAACTGTGAGCTAGTCAGTAGTCGAAAGTGATGAAAAAAATCATGTAAATCATTGCGTCTGACTGACATGCAAGCACTTTGCCCAGGAATTGAAATTTTTGAATTATAATTGCATATGTTGGTTTCATCGCCGAAATAAAACGAAAAAAACATTAAGAACTTTCTACTTCACCTAATACGAGTATATGTACTCTTAAAAGAATTGTTAGCGCCTATAAACGCATTGATATTTTTCACCCTCTTTTTTTTTAGAAAAAGCTGGCACATTTTTTTTTTTTTTTTAATTTTTTATATACCTATAAGTCCTAAAATTATCAAAACCTTTACCGATTTTTACCGCATCGCCTACTCTGTAATTACCTGATAAAGGCTCATGCCTGTTGAGTTTCTCGTGAATATCTGGAACAGTCAAACATTAAATTAAAATTGCTTGCTAAATGTACTATTTAACTCGATATAATTGGGTATACTGGACGAATGCTTTTCCGATGTTTCTACAAAAATCAGTCAGCTGCTTCAGGCCAAACTACAGACTCTTAATAGGCTTAAAAAATACCTTATAATTAAAAGTGTGTTTACCTTTTCTTGGAAAAGAAAAATGTGGAATACTTTTAAAACGGTTTTCTAAGGATTCACGCGGTTGGTTTTCAAGCTGGCTTTATATTTCAAGTGTATCCGCAGAAAAAATACAAAATAAGGCGAATAAAAATAAATTGTATGTAGTATGGGTAATGTAGTATGCCCTTGGCAATAGCTTATCCTGCCAACACAATTTTCAAAGATTTATTGACAATTTCTGACTCTACCTCGCGACTGGCTCGGCCGATACGGCCTTTAGTTTTTTCTAGATTTCGCATAATAACAAGACAGTGAAGATTTTAAGAATGAAGGCGCTGTTAGTGTCACAATAAAATGGTCCCATAACATATAATTTTCACTAAAATATTGGAAATGAAACATTCAACTAACTTTGGGTATCCCTTTAATTGAAATCCTGGCTACGTCTTTGGTGTAAATATTTGCCAAATAAAACAGGTATTTGAAAACATGTTGTGTACTTAAATTTGGTATTTAATTTTGTATGCTGATTAATAGGAACACGACAAAGCATTTCAGAACACAAAACCCTACATAATGGGTTCAAAATATATATACTTATATAAAAAATTTAATTATATAATTTATTTGTAATATTTGTCTTGACAATAGTAAAGTTTATACATTCGGAGGTTTTCACAGCAAATACAGTCATATTCATCAGCCTCTAGATGTAGTTCGTAATAACTTAACAGAAATTTTAAATTTCTTACTTCGATGGCGAAACACTTCTGAAAGTATATATTATTTTATGCCAAAACCACGTGATACCACTTTGCTAGTGTCAAACATCATCAAAAGTTAGCTCACGTTTTCGATTTTTTGAACGCTTGTGCTTCACTACAGACAAATACACACCAACAAGCATCTATTTGAGTAAAACTGATACGATTTTTATTGAGTTTACCAACCTTTTGCAAAAAAAGCCGTGTTAAAAAATCAATTCATAATGATTTACATATTTTTTATTAGCACATTAGACTTACACTTACTAGTATCTTGTTACCCAATATCCGCTGGTTTCTATTTCGCTGTGATCGTCTTTTTGAATTGACTTTAAGTCTCTTCAAACCTTTGCCAAAGAGGGGAAAAGTGTAGTGACTTGTAATTATAAACGGAGGAGAATAGTAATAAAAATAATGTAACAATTGGAAAAAATGGTTTGAAAAATGTACTTGCTACGAAAAAATCGTTATGTAATGATTGATGAAAAACTATTGTTATATTTAAAACTAAAACTAAATTTTTTTCTTACTAAATATCTGTTATCCATAGATCGATCTAACTACCTATACACCTTACTAACTAACTAAATTTTTGGTGCGTACCTATGAATTTTCAGTAACAAATATGGTACCAATGCAAAGAATGTTAAAGCCTATGCGTTACTTAACGATTTTGAGAGATTATAAAGAAAAGTAACTGTAATGTATGTGAAAAAATGTGAAAGTAAAGCAATAAGTTGGACTTGTAGGAAAAATGCAAAAACGTGCAGTAGGAAAATGGTAAATCGAAATACATACATATATTACTATTTAAATGTAACTTTTATTTACATACATGCATACTTAATATATACAAGTTTAATATGAATGCATAAATGTCGTTAACACACGTAAATTAAGAAACGTAGTTGAAAATAAGATAAACAAAAACAAAAAATGCATACCTATACAAATTTAACAAATAACAAAAAATGTAGCCGTGACGTGTTAGCAATAGTAGTAGTGTAGACCGCCATATACTCATCGATGTTTGTGAATACCGATATCAACACACCACCTCAACCGCCCTTTCTAGCTATCTACCAACATACATATTCACTAGGTGTTCACCCCGAAAGTAACTTCCACACTCTTTTTAACATACATTATACCTATGATTAGTATACAAATACGGACATACATACATAGTACCAGTTAAAAAGTAGCCTCTGGGATGGAATTAGGAACTTGCCTGTAGCAGCTCCTAGCTTTTAATATTGTATTTAACAAAATAATGATACTAAAATGCAAAATTTGTTGAAGGCAGTCGAAAATCGAACAATCAATACTAAACCTCTATACAAGTTTTCAAAACGTTATGCTTATGCCACGTCTAATTGCATTTTTCAACTATCGTTTGTTATTGCCTCAGAACCATGGTCATTGATTTGGTACACATACATACATACATACCATATATTATATTATTTTAGTCAGTTGTTTATCACCTATTTCGATTTTGTTTAAAAGTGTTGACTTCCTCACCCCTCTCTCCTATCTCAGATTTACGACTTCTTCAAACAAATCAATTTAAATTTTTCCTTGTTTATTCAGTAATTCATACCAGATGCTGAAACTATAGCTTTGTAGTTGTTTCACTGCATCGGGAAAAGTTTAATTTCTTGACTAAATTCACTCCAAAAACTATGAGAATCTTTATCAACTATGATCAAGTAGAGCTCATAAATTGAATTTGAAAAGACTACATGCAAAAATACATACATACATGCATACATATATAAATATCATACATACATACATAAATACGTACTCATAAATGTTAGATGCCGCACGTAGAATGAACACCCGCAAATAATACAATCCATACATACATACATATATTTGAGAAAATGCGAATGTAGGGTTACGGAATATCGTCGTTCGTCGCCGATCGGAACGTTGCAAAACGACTCTTTTTTATGCAGATTTTGAAACAGGCTCCGATTAAGACTCAAAGAAGTCTCGGGCGTACCCGTTCACATGCATATACCTAGAAATGTGTGTAAGTAATTATTAGCATAGACTGCATTAAAACAGTGAATGATCGATAAAGCAATAAAATAGAGTACATAAAGCTATGCATATGTACACTCTTCTTCCACAATTTAACTATCTACACACACTCAGCCCTTCTGCATGCAATAAATAACTACCCGTACGTATGCTGGGATACAAATACTTGCTTAATGCCCACTCCCATAAATTTCTATATGCAAACATACATACCTAATTAACTATTTGATAAGCATTAATTCGTTTATGTCCTCGTGCCAGTGTGTACGTGTATGTTTGTCTATCCGTTATGAATTGTTTTAAGTTTTAACTCTCAATTAACTGAACTGTTTCCAAATGTACATATGTATTGTGAGTACATACATATATATACACGCATATTAGGGATGCCAAACTCGGGATGCCCGGTATTTTTTAAGTCCCGGAAATCCGAAAAATGTGGAATGTCGAATTGAAGAATTAATTTTTTACTATAACTTATTTTTGTTTTATAGAGTAGAACAAATGTATTGAGGTTTCTTTTTTTTGCATATTTTTGTTAAATTTTGTTTAGTTTTGTTATTTTAATTATTAGCTTTAAAGTACCTTTTCATTTGCATTCTTATTTGTGATGTTTGCGTAATGAAAATGTATTACTTTAAGATTCCTCTGCATTAATAAAAATGTGAGTTTTAACATCAGTTTATCCCTAATTTCCAATGACTTTATTTCGAGGTCTGTTTAATACTTTCAGTTATTGAGTTTTTACCCCTATGAAAAAAGTTCCAAGGGGAGTCCTGGGACAAATTTAAAAATATACCGAATTCCTCGGATCAAAATTTTCCGCAAATATTGGCACACCCACCT
The DNA here is from genome assembly GCF_027943255.1 of Anastrepha obliqua. Lineage (NCBI taxonomy): Eukaryota > Metazoa > Arthropoda > Insecta > Diptera > Tephritidae > Anastrepha > Anastrepha obliqua. The sequence goes on from NC_072894.1 coordinate 144,426,579, forward strand.
AATGCAAATACGTATGTATATATTGTACATACAGAAGTTAATGAAATATTAACATACTATATATTTTGGTACACGTATAGTGCAATGGAATCTGAATATACATAACTATTTTATATTACTATCAAAACCTATTTCATTAAATAGAAATTGTGCTTAATTGAATTCGTAAACTGTCCAAAATGCGCTAATCATTCCGTTTTGTTACGGATATTTAGTATTTTGTATAAAATTAGATTATCAGTAAGAGGAAATTATCAAAATTATGTATATGCATGATGGACGACTAATATATGCAAACATATGTATGTAAAAGCGCTTACGGTGCAAATATTCAAACAGGCAAATTCGGCTGTTTACATAGATATGTTGTGTGTATGTATGCAGAGGAGGAACTAAAACTCTCCACATAGCGAATCTACCATTGACCATAATAACAAATGTATACATGCATGCACAGATCAATATGTAGGTAACCAAACGTAAATTAAGCCCTTTTACACGTCCAGAGCTTAAAGAAGCGTTAAATGTGGCTAAAAGCATTACTTTGACAGCCATAAATTTGTGCCGGTTAACTGGGAAGCTGCTGAAATGACGGTCAGATTTCTAGTCAAATGACTCTGTTAAAGGACAGTTGATTTATTTAACGTTTACTGAATTTCATACACAATTACATATTACAATTCGGTAATTTCAGATTTACATTTTTCGAGTATATATGTTCCAAATATATGTATTATACATATGTACACACTTTTACCAGTTATCTATAAATTCATTTATTAATTTTCAATTCGATTTCAATCAGAAAATGTCTGTCATTTAAACTGCTATCACTTGAATGTGCTGTGATAAAGCCATTGCTCTTATATATTTTTTTTTAAATACCATCACACTGTCCAATCAACTGCCGATCAATCATCAGCCCTGTGGAACGAGCTCTTATAATGTCTATTAAATCTAGGAAGCTTATCTGCATAAACAAGTACATGAATATATTGGGCTGAGTGAATAAAAAGGTAGTTTACACTATATTGTCTAATGCTAGCATTAGCTTTAACTTTTCAGAGCTCAACAAAAATGTGAATAGCTCTTTGCTGCATAGCTGGTGCAGAAAAGTGTAGCAAAAGCTGGGAAATCAAAACAAATGTGGCTGACAAACCAGCTGTCAAAAATCGTTTACGTTTATCTATTGTTTAAAAAATGTCAGAAGTTATTTACTTTTTATGGAGTAAATCATAAAAAAGTAACACAGCGGCGACTTGGCCTATTCCTCCAATGGGTGACAAAGGTAGTGCAAGTTTTGTATTAATTTGAGCGTTATAAAGTTTCATTATTAAAATTATCAGCCGTTTTCAATAAGATTAGCTAAATATTCCAAAATATTTTCGCTAATATTGTAATTTTACGCTTTCTATTTTTGGAACTCTATAGAAATTTAAATAATTGGCTGGATGAGAATATGTCCGCATGCGGGTTTCTTTCTTTCCTTTCATAAAAGCAGTCATATTATATTGTATTTAAATTAAAGCCAACGATACCACATTTTTTTACAAAGCAAGAACTTGCAAAATTCAAAATATAAACTAGTAATTTTAAGTAGTCACTAGTTTTTATTACACACCTTTTTCCAGCCGATAAAAGACCGATTTTTGCAAGTCTGGCATTTTTATCCAGCTCAAAGCTAGTTTCAACTTCAAATTTGCTAATATTTGCTTGATCTACCTTTTTATTCAGACGGTCCGTAGTACGGGTTAATACTAAGACTACATATATGTTATATACATACATATAAGTGGATATACACAACATAATTCAGAAATTATTTATTGTGATACTTTTATGCATTATGCACTTTGACTTGTATTTATAAACGGATTTTATTTATTAGTATCCTTGCGGTTAATTGCATTTGCCAGTGATTTGCATTAAAAAATTAAGCAACAAAAACAGCAATAATAACCGAAACCGAAATAAACTAACTCAGAACAATTTAAGCGTTTGTCTCATTTATAGCATTACTTATATATGTATAATAATTGTTACGGAATGTATTAAAAGGTTATCATCCTAAGGGTTACTAAGGAGTTTGAATGTGGCTTACTGGCAAACAGCATAGTCATGCCTTTCCGGAGGGGCTCACCACAAATTGAAGAGAAGCTTAGACTAAAAGTAAAGATAATTATACTAGGTTGATGTAATAGGCGAGATAAAACAAAAAATAAACGTCCAGAACTTTTTCTTCACCTATCGCCTATGCAGACGATGTTGCAATGGTAGTAAGGGGGAAGTTCCCCAATACACTCATAGAAGTCATGCAGGATTTACTAAACATGGTTGAAAACTGGTCAAAAGCAAATGGGCTAAGCGTCAACCCAAATAAAACTGAACTAATCCTATTTACCAGGAAACACAAAATTCCAAATATAACTCCTCCGGCACTGTCATTTAGTGATGAGGCCCGCTACCTAGGTCTAATACTAGACCGAAAGCTAACATGGAAGGCAAATGTCGAAGATAGAGTAAAAAGGGCGACAATAGCACTATACTCTTGTAAACAGCTAATAGGACTAAGTTGGGGTCTCTCCCCATCTATCGTATACTGGCTTTGCACGGCAATTGTCAGACCAATCCTAACATACGGCATATTAGTATGGTGGCCAGCTTTAGATAAATTGTACGTCAAAAGAACCATGGCACATGTACAAAGAATGGCCAGTCTTTGCATCTGTGGGGCCCTCAGAACCACACCCACAGATGGACTAAATATTATGCTTAACATTTTACCAATAGAGCAGTACGGTAAGCAAACAGCTGCCAAAGCAACTCTCAGACTAAGAGAAATCGGCCTACTCAGAACGTACCAAAGAGGGCACTCCTCAATTTTAGAACAATTCCCCTGCATTCCCAGCACAACGGATTTCTGTAGGACCAAGGACATCAATTTCGATAAATCCTTTGTCACAGTATTTCCTTCCAAAGAGGAATGGGATAACGGGCTCATTGTCAAGATAAATGACTTAAACATCTACACAGATGGCTCAAAACTGGACAACCAAGTAGGTGGAGGGGTCTACTCCGACAAACTCGGAGTATGCCAATAATTTCGCCTGCCTGATCATTGCAGTGTATTTCAGGCGGAAGTCACTGCCATAAAAGAGGGACTTAACGAAATAAAAACGACAGTATTATCCGCAAATGAAATCTTCATTTACTCGGACAGTCAAGCAGCAATAAAAGCGCTGGAATCAAAAACACACTCGTCAAACACAGTTCTAGAATGTTTTAAACTACTAGATGACGTATCTAAGTGCTACAAGGTGCACCTTATCTAGGAACCAGGCCACAGGAACATTGCAGGAAATTGTAAGGCGGATGAACTTGCGAGAATCGGTACAACGCTCGGTCTCGAACCGGATAAGGCGCTGATACCCATGCCTATAGCCACTTGTAAATTACTTATAGACAGGGAAACCATCAAAAGGGTAAATACAATCTGGCAAAACCTCACAACATGCGAACTAAGCAGACAGACATGGCCGAACTGGAACAGCGGTCGATCGAAGATCTTGCTAAGATTCAACAGAGAATCTATAAGAAAAATGATAGGTGTTTTAACTGGTCATTGTTTAATAGACAGCCACGCGAGAAGGTTAGGACTCCCTTACTTCGATTTCTGTAGAAGCTGTCTTAATACAGAAGAAGAGGAAACAGTCAGACACCTTTTATGTGAGTGTGAAAGCCTAGCTATGAGAAGGCTGCCCACTCTCGATACAGCATTTCTAACCGATGTAGCGGACATAGCCCATCTAAAACTAACGAAGCTCTGCTCGTTTATTAAAGCAACCGGATGGTTTGAAAAGGAACACGTAGAGTAAGGATAAGCTCCAGTGGTATCACAATGGACCTGCCGAAGGTCTAAGTGTGTCTTGCGACAACCACCCTACCTACCTACCTACCTACCTACTTTTATAGCGTTATAAAAACCTTTTAATAAAAACCTCAAAGTAATAATGAAACAATTTAAAGCTTTTCCATATCATAATGAAATTTTATACACAGACATGAGGGATATAGTAGTTTTGTGCTCAGACCCGCGTTAACACAAGATAACGACCCGCAGAGCCGCTTGAAATCGTTGAAGCCACACGTGCAAGTAATTCTTCGCAAGTAGAGAATTCGTATTCTCATAAAAAACTCGACAAATGCTTGCAAGTTGCAGATGGAAACTGCAATTCCATTTCAAAAATGTTTTCATAGACGAAGGTTGCTACCACAATCGCTTTTCGCGGAATTTTAAATTATTTGAAATTTTTAGATTTGATTCACGAAATAGGGCAATAAAAACATAAGTATGATATGTTCGCAATATTGCAGATACATTTCGATTAGGGAAGTTTAACAGGTTTTCTACATTTTTGATACAGTTTGTAATGTACTAAATGTAAGGCGCCAACTTGTAGAACCATTTAGTTATTGCGTCATCTTCTACTGCGGTCGGAAAATGACTTTTGTGCTAAACTTATTAACAATTTACGATTTGTGCCGCCCTGCAAAATATACTTTGGTTGTTTCTTTTTATACATAAAAAACTCTTCTCTTTGTTAATAGCGGGTGTAACTCTATACTTTGAGGCCACTTCTCTGAGTAAAAGCTGCCGGTCCAGAAATCTGTGCTCTAATCTTAGATCTTTTTACCATCATTAGAAATAGTTTTACTCGTTATTAAGTTTTACTTGAAATGATTATCTGATAAATAAAGATCAATTTCCGCGTGGTTGCGATGGAGTCGAGTTATTACCGAAAACAAACGAAAACTTTTGGGAGAGATACCTTCCAAGTGGCGCTGGAGTCCAGTTATTATTATCGTAGTTAATGTAGTTAATATCCAATTTAGCTCTTACCTTTATATTCTATAGGTAGAGGGCTCGACACCTATGTGAATGCATTATATTTGGCTGGAAAATCACAACCTGCGATTGTTCATGACCTCGAGCTCCTTAAAGTAAATGAAGTTTTTGTTTATCGCACGATTACTCGTAACAATGATACTGGTAACGAAAACCCCGATGTTGTACCAATCAAATGGCGAAAGAACTGAAAATATCTGACCATAGCATCCGCCGCATACTGAAAAATTATCTCAAAGTCAAGCCTTACAAGATTCAAAAGGCGCATGATCTCACACCAAAGCAGCAACAAGTCAGACTTGAAAGAGCGAAGGAGTTGCTTCGCTTGGCCGAAAGCGGTCAGTTTCCGAATATTGGGTTTTCCGACGAGAAAATTTTTCAAATTGAGCAATTTGTAAACTCCTAAAACGATAGGGTTTATTTGACCGACCTTTCAAACGAGAATTTGAGTCATCGATTGTCCACTATTGGGAAAGTATTCTGGAGGTTGCTTTGAAGCCGTGGGCAGACAAACATTTCGGTGGCAGACCATGGACGTTTCAACAGAACTCGGCACCGTCTTACAAGCTCGAGTGAACCAAGAATGGCTAAAAAACAACGTTCCGAACTTCATAATGTCAACACAATGGCTCTCAAATTCACCAGACGCAAATCCAAAGGATTATTCTTTTTTTTTTTGCCCATTTTGGAGAACAAGGTCCGTCCTAAAAGGTTATCCAGTCTCAAGGCGCTGAAAAAAGCTACTGTCCGCGAATGGGCCAAAATACCTGCAAGTCACATTCGGGCAGCTTGCGATTCGTTTCTGGAGCGTCTCAAGGCCATAGACAAGGCAAAAGGTGGTCATATCGAGCAAAAGTAAATTGGTTCTTAATCTTGTATTATTTTCACACATTTTTTACTTTGAATTGAATAAAAGTAATTTTCCAAACTAAATGTATGGCCTTTTTAATTGGTTACACTTCGAGTGCCGGACCCTGTATATAAATAAAAATTAGTTGCTTCCTGTATGTATGTTATATCATCATTTGAGGACAGCAATGCGAAATGGAAAAACGAAATGGGAACGAAACGGTTGACTCTTCCATTGGTCTCATTTTGCTTTCCCCCGATCTTTGTCAATTCATAAAGTCGAAAGAATTGTAAATTGGTCATGAAGAACTGTTCGCGATTTACAAGCACAAAAAATTTTCATTGAGCGAACAGTCCATTTTGGTAGCAAAAATAGGTCACGCAGACACGTACAAACGCAACCGTCTTTTATACAAAGAAATTCTTAGGATTTACTAGAAATGTCGGCGCGCAAATTGCAACTCAAGGTTAGGTTCGTGGTATTCACCGCAACCTACAACAACTAATACTATGCAATGGGATAAGTCTCGCTGTTAAGAAGCTAATGAACAACTTGATTTAGCAGGATTCTAGGGCCACGATGTTCTGATTTCTTACATTAACATCCACGATTAATCAGAGCCAATTGCTGTAAGTGTGTGGAATTAATCCCGAAATAACTCATAACTCTCTAAAGCGGTCGCAATAAAGCATGACGTGTTCTGCGTTTTCGTCAATATTCGGGCAGTTTGGACAGAAAGCGCTCTCTGCCAGCTTAAAACGGCGAAGGTATTCCTGAAAAGAGGTATGACCGCTGAGCAACTGCGAAAGGTGATAGTCGGTGTCTCCATGTTTTCTCATTAACCACTCATCAACACGTGGTATGAGTTTGCAGGTCCAACGTCCGCTTTGTGACTCATCCCACCGCTGCTGCCACCGGCCTATTGACACAAGTCGCTCCGCTGCTTTTTCTCCTGGTATGGGCTGCGCTTCTTGTCCGTTATAGAGCCAAAACATTTCATCTGCCTAGAGGCTTAGAGGTATCTTTCTAGCTATTACACAGATTGCAACATCAAACACCGTTCTATATGCGCAAGCTACACGCAGAGCGCCTTGCCTGTTTGTCTGGGTGACTTCCCCTAGATTAGACTTTTTGGTCCCCGCGCAGATAGGTGCTGCATAAAGAATTATAGAGTCAGCAACCAATAATAGTAGTCGTCTGCGATTTCCCTGGGGCCCTCCTATATTAGGGAGAAGTCGCGTCAGGGCACCATTGTCAGAAGCCGCCTTGGAACGTACATTTATTACAATAAATGCTGCCTGAAACAGAGTCTTGTGTCGCTCCAGACCCCAAGATATTTCATCGCCTTTTTCGAGATTATACGGTGTGTACCTATGTTCAGTTCAAACGACTTTCGCCCTCCAGCACTTATTAGAACTGCTTCGGTTTTGTGGCCAGCTAAATCTAACTTAGCTTCGTTAAGCCATCGTTGCACTCTCGCTGCAGCATCGTTGCACTTTTCCTTTAAGTGGTCAAGTTTCCTATCAACTACCACCAGGACAATATCTTCCGCATATCCCACAATTTCGGCGTTTGGCGGAAGCTTCACCTTCAGGACTGCATCGTACATGATGTTCCACAAAGTTGGTTCCAGCACTGATCCTTGTGGTACACCACCGGAGACCTTGTACGTTTTTTGGCCATTTTCAGTTTCATATCGCAGAATGCGGTCACTTAGATAACTACTGATTATGCGGACAAGGTAGGCTGGTACATTGAAACCTTTGAGAGCCGTGATGATGCTAGGCCCGTTTGCCGAGTTAAAAGCATTTCTAACATCTAGGGTGATCACAGCGCAGAACTTTCTTGCCGATCTTCCCGCACTTATAGCCCTGCGGGCTATTTCCACCACCGTTCTTATTGCATCCACCGTAGATCTAGCTTTCCGGAAGCCGAATTGGTTGTCTGAGAGACCTGTCGAGCCATCCATATGCTCCTGAAGTCGTTCGCAGATAATTCATTCCAGTACCTTTCCCACTGTGTAGATCGGGTTGTTTACCCGGTGTAAGTAGGAGAACCAGACGTTGTATTTTCCATCTCGCTGGGAACTTTCCTTTGGTAAGGCATGCCGTGTATAGGTCTGAAAAAAATTCTGAAGTTGACCATATTGCTTCTTTTAACGCTATATTGGGAATCCCGTCATGACCGGGGGCTTTGCTATCCTTTATCCTCGTTAAGGTCCTAAAAACTTCTTCTTCTGTAACTTGTAGAACCATTACAATTTCTGTTATTACGGCATTTTGTGAGTCCCCTGCTTCCTGTAGGGGAAAGAGTACTGAAACAATTTTTTCCATTAGCACCGGACAGGTCGTCTGTGGCGCTCTTGGTCCTTTAATTTGGCTCATAACTATCTTGTAAGCTAATCCCCAAGGATCGTTGTCGGCTTGCTCTTGCAGCTCCTTAAAGCAACGATTTTTGCTTTTTTGAATTGCGTTTTTAAGCCACAATTTTCGGCATTTATATTCCTCTTAAAGTTCATCGTAGTTTGTACGGCCTTGCGCTCTTTGAGCTTTTCTTCTAGCAGAGTTACTGTCCTTACGTAGTTTAGCTATTTCATCTGTCCACCAATATGCTGGCTTTCGGTTTCTCCGGTATCTAGATCTTGGCGTCGTTGCGTCGCAAGCTCTTTCTAATCGCACGGCTATTTCTTCTGTCATCTCCTCTGCTGTTTGCGGGAGATGAAAGTGTCTGTCCATACTTGTACAAAAGCCACTGCGTTAAAATCTTTTTGCTTCCATCTTTTCTTGGCTGTCTTAGATGCAGTGCTCGGCATTACAATGCGTACGTCCATTACAATGGCCAGGTGGTCGCTATGAGTATAAATTGACTCGACCAATTTCCATTTTGTGCGATTCGCTGTGGTACGATCAGCATATGCTAGGTCAATTATAGAGCGCCCTCTAGTGCAATCAAACGTATATACCCCCGGAGTGTTGAGCAATACGAGGTCCATTGCTGCAACCGTTTCCTCTACAATTTTCCCCCTTGCGTTTGTATACGTTCTACCCCAACCTCTGGACCATGCGTTGAAGTCACCCGCAATTAGAATAGGTCGCTTACCCCTAAATTCTAGCTCCAGTGCCGCCATCATCGAAGTAAAGCTTGGAATCGTCGTCTTGTAAAATCCAATCATGCTGTTTGTAAATACAAATACATTTGTTGGAGAAGCAGCCCCAAATATGACCGTTCCTTGGAGTTGTCTATTATCAGCAGTACACCAGGGCTGACGTAGGCAACTGCAACTATTTACCCAAAAGGAAGATTCATCTGTGAAATGTCCTCGAATCGTGGACGCATTAACACCATTTTTCCTTAAAACTGTTTCAACTTCACCACCGATATTGGGTTAATCAATAATCTTCTGATTTTGCTCACGAAACTGACAAATTACACAACGCGTATTGCGAAAAGAATCGCCTATACATACACATATAGCAGCAATTGCATTTTTTTACACCGTAACTGAGTTTGAATTTTGTCGGTCATAATTCCATTAGACAGGATGTGTACTAATATTATATATAAACATTCATCCTCTCAAAATTTATTATGCGTGTTTTTATGTTTTTCCAGAAAATGGAACAATCAATCAATCACGATGTGTGACGTGGAGAAAGTGAGTATTGGAAGAATGCATGTATTTTTTAAATTGCTTAACCTCCAAGCATTGCTTGTTTCAATTAGACCCAATTTTCAAATTGAAGTGCATGTATCTTTACTATTTGTATTCGAATTAGCTTGGAGTTTTGCTTTTTACAAACAAACGTTTCATAAAGAACCATATACCAATAAAAATAATACTCAGCATCAAAGATAAAGTTCTAAACTCAAGTTGAAAATGTATCAAAATGACACAATAACGACTCATTCGTGACAAAAAGAGAACGGCACTCGAGAGTTAAGCAGTATTCTGGCAAATAATGAGAAAAAAAGCAATTTGAAAATGCTGGAAGATGAAAAATCAAAACTGCAATTCCTATAAGTCTGTACAAGGTGCTTCCAAGAAAAGAAAACATGTACAGCCTTTTTACAGCAATCGACACCTTTTCGTCCGAACGGCAGTATGTAAATCATCATTTTTGGGTTTTACGCAAATTTATCCTAACCCCTGCACAGTGTGACTTTTTTCACTTTTAGGATGGCAAAATTAATAACAGCCAAACCAATGGAGCAATTCATTTCAAATTTTGCAGTGCGGTTGCAGATACCTAAATCTAATTTGAGAATAAAAATGGGCGTGATACGCCCACTTTTTCTCCTTGCCCACATATAAGGTACAATTTCACATAATCATATTTTCTACTTTAAAAGCATTTTCCAGTGCCAATTTAAATACAAATTGTTTAGATTTCTTAACTTTAGCTTAGAGGCTTATGACTAATATTTAAAAGATTTCATTCAGCCCCTGGGTACCTTTTTATACTACATGTCACTAATCTTTATTTTATTAATAGTAAGCCAATAAACAGTTTCTAAAGATTAAACATAACAAAACATAAACACTTATTCACCTGGGCCAGCAATGCAATTACATCTTGAGCCACAGTCCCGCGCTTGGTTTTCGATGGTTAACGTAAGCTGCAAATGTAGGGATCGGATGATATTAGTAGCCTCTGCAATAAATTCTAATTGGTTTGAGTTCGTGAACTTTTCATTGTATACCATTCGCGATAATTTCTGACATCTTTATTTCTCGATTCTTGCGCTTCTTCGGAAAGCTGACCAATAGGAACCATGCATGACGATATTATATGTCTTGAATGGAACAGTATTTTTTGCAAATTGACTGGCATATTGTACCACTCATATTCCCTCTCACGTATACCTCAAAGGCCTCAGCATTTATCTGAAATTTACACCCTAAGCAAGACAATATGGTGAAAAGCCTTTTTAAGAGACATAAGTTAATGCCTGTAATGTCTGCAGTAACTACTGCATTACTAAAAAAACGTCGTGCTGTGTTTCCGTCATTTGTATTGCCAGATTTCTTTTTTGGCATATCAATTAAAAGCCCAGTTTCGTTTCTAAATCTGCTTTGAATGCTTTCCTTCCTCTGTTTCAGGTTTTCCTTATTTCCGGCGCCTCTTACACACCATGCCCTTAGTTCCAACCGATATGAAATGTGCAACATACACTCCATGCACCGTATCCATGAGTGAAGTGATGAAATGCCGAATCTTAGCATGTTTGCGTCAACTTTCCGTTCCGACAAAGCGCTAAAATTATTCATATCCTTCGCTGAAGCACCACATATATAACACGCTTGAGATGAGGTATATGCTGAAAGTCCATTACATACTTTACCGTCAATCATACACAAAATTAGTGTACTAGTAACTTTAAAGTTTAAATTTTCCATCTTAATTATTGTAGGAAGAAGATTAGAAATTTGGTCTTCCACAATCTTTACTTCTCTCACAATAGCATCTCGCGTTTCTTTTTCAAACAAAAGTTGAATGGGACGGCAATATCTGGTTGATGATGGAACATGGTTCCTCCATATAACAACTCTACGTTCATTAACTAGAGTATAAATTTGGAGAAGCACGAGTGAAACAAAAAACATGCTGCTATCAGATTGACTTTCTTCGCTGAACTTTTGCTTATACCGTTTTTGCTCCGAGCCATCGCAACCCCATTGGAAAGTCACGAAAACTTCTTGAATACTGGGAATCGACAGCCTTCTTCTTTTTGTGCGTTACACAACCTTTTTATACTATGATCAATAAGCGCTTGCAACTCAATTTCGGCATACGTTTCGGTTACTGTGATTTTTTCACGTCTTGACGGTGAAGACAAACACAGCTCTTTAAATAATATTGCGGAATTTCTCTTACCGTTTGATCTAAGTCTCATTTCTGCCGCCATTAACACTTGTTCGCTATTTGATACTACTAAAAGACTCTTTGCTTTTCTTTTCTTTGTGCGAAGAGAAGAATCGGAAAACGCCACATGTGGTCTACCTACATTGGATCTAATAGAGGATGAAGTAGATGGCCCAACATCAAGACGGTATTTTCCAAAGTCTTCACTCTTGGCAAACCAACTATAATTACGGGCTAGAACACGGGCCTTAACTCGGCAAGACCCCTCCTACTTTGAAGAAAATTGGTAACACCGTTTTTTTATACACTCTCCTAGCTTTTTAGTATCCACGTCTCTTCCGATCACCGCAAAAATTTTCCCTAACACCGCATCACGACGCGTTTCTTTTGAGCTCGTCACCCAAATTTCAAAAAGTTCTTTCCGGGGAATCGCCATGAAAACTTCTTTTAAAGCTGTGGTAGCGAATTGTAGCAAGATTTTATTCCAGTATCTGAAACACAGAATCCTAAAGGTCGTTTCGCTGTTAAAGAATGGACGGAACTCGATGGACCAATATAAGTTTTTCTCAGTAAAATATCAAAAATAATATTAAGCTATGGCTGTTTTAGTGATATTTTACTGAGCGGATTTGTATCGATAGTAGAAACTTTATAATCCTCTTACTTACCCCTGAAGTACAAAATTGTTGAAATTTAATCAGCAAATACTCAATTTTATGAAATTGATACTTATTCGTATTATATCTTTTTATAAACTTCAAAGCGATGTTCGGATAATAAATAAAAATTATTCAATTGACGCACCGGCTTGTGTTTGTAAACGGTTATCTTTCTTAAAACTATTGTTTTGATAAATTTGAAGTACACTGTCGTAAAATTTGGTCATTTTTACACAACATACCGAAAGAAAATCATTTTCGCAGAACTTTTTTTTTTTAATTTTGGCATCCTAAAACGATAAAAAGTCACAGTGTACCCTGTGCTGATACGGTCATGAATAAATCTCCACGTCCTGTTTTAGCACAAATAAGTAGAAAAAGTCGTTTCTGGCAGGTGCTGTCAAACACAACAAGTAGCAGGAGCCAGCAAAACAAGTATTTGCCATACTGATTACCGAATTAATTCTACCTCTGAAGAGAAATCAAGCTTACATACTTACATACATACATATGTAAATGGTAACACCTTGCTCAAATTTGCCCAAAAAACAACTGACCTTTATACCCTTTTTACTGTTATGCGAAAGCACTGAATTCACATATGTACATACATATATGAGTGCATATGGTATACATGTTTATGGATGTACGTGAATATATGTAAGATGTCGACACACACTTGCACCCTAAACTGCCAAAAGCAATGTCGCCAGCAGACATTACAAAACAACTAATACAAAAAAGTGATATGACAGCCGCAATAGTCGGCACTTCTCATAAGAAAGATACAGCACCTCGCAGTATCACACTGTCCTCAGCCCAATGCAGAACTTGTCCATTTTAGGACGTTTTAGTTGTTATTCATATGGGAAGCATTTCAACTCTCTGAAGTGACGCTGCCTGTGGGTCACTTTATATCTAATTCGGACCAATTTTTTCACTAGTCAAGGGTATTCGTGTAATACATATTTCTTTGTGAATATTGCGCAGAACAAAATAGAAGTAAAAACAAAGCAGAGTAAGTAATAAATGTCCTCATTCACCTGATAAGAACTAAGTCAGAAAGCGAAGAAATTCGTAAAATTTATGTACACAGGTGCTACTTTGTATCGCGAACAAGTTTCCAAAAGAATTACGGCATTCATTTTAGCTGCAATAGGCAAGCTTTGCAGCATAATTTGCAGAATGTCAATTGTAAAGCAGAATCAATTGCATTGAAAGAATTAAAAAACCATGAGAAGGTTTCAAGTACAATACATTTCATACTTTATTTACAGACGAATGGGATAAAAATTGCTGCCAACTTTAATGTCGACGGAAACTATTTATACGAGTAACTGTATCAGGAAATGTTATATAACTTTTAGGTGTACCAACTATTAACACCGGAGGTTGACCGCTTTCGGCCAAGCGAAGCAACTCCTTCGTTCTCTCATGATCTCATGCCCCTTTGGGATCTTGTAAGGCTTGGTTTTGAGATAATTTTTCAGTATGCGGCGGATGCTACGGTCAGATATTTTCAGTTCTTTCGCCATTTAATTGGTACTTCGTCGGGGATTTTATTAAAGTCGCTTCTTCGCTTTTTGAACCATTTCCCGTGACGTTGCAGCCTTTTGAGGACCACCTCCATGACGTTTCGCAATGTTACCAGTATCATTGTAACGAGTAATGGTGCGATAAACAAAAACTGTAATTATTTTAAGGTACTCGAGATCACGAAAAATCGCTGGTTGTGATTTTCCAACCTATATATTGTAATTCCATTACTGATTTTCTTTTTTCGCGTTTACTCTAGGCAAAATGCTTCCGCGCGCTTGTAAACAATACTCTGGACTGATGCCCGTGCAGGACCGCGGGAGCGGTCTAAAATTGGTTACACTCCATAGTAGGGATGAACAATCAATTTCTCCTTTAATTATATAATACATACTAAAAACAAGAGACTTTAAATTAATTAAAGTCCAGCGGTAATTATAGGAAGGTATAGGATTTGAGAATTTTAACGGCCTGAGCGCATATTTGAGGAACAACTTCTGTACACGTTCAATTATCTCAATTCAAATCGGTGGCAAGGCCTCCAGATAAATGTTTCACTCTCTAATCTAGAGCAAACAAAGGAAGTAAAAAGTAATTTGAGAGGAATGGTATGAGCTATTGCGCCGTATAAAACCTAATATTGAGTAAGAAGTGGATACAACAAAGCTAATGTGACTATTGAATGAAAACTGGAAGTCAAAAATCACACCTAGAACTTTGAATTCACGTACTGATTGAAGTAAAGTAATACTTATTAAGCATAGTACAAAATGCGCCATCTTTTATGTCGAATGTAAACGCTGAATAACTTTGGCATTTACCAAGCGATCGACTTCAACATACATCTTTTCGATACGTCAATTCTGTACAATTTCAACCATGAATCGCTTTACACAGAAACAACGCGAAATCGACGCTATAAATCCCGAAATACTTGACAAAGTGATGACAAACGCAGGAAAAAAGATCGCAGTTTGTGATTGCTAATAAAGGTGGCCCGTTGATTTATATTGTATTGAAAAAATAGTTTTAATAAATATTAAATAACCAAACCAAATAAAAATACCTCACTTATACAAATCAGTTTATTTTTTTTTTTCAAAGTTATTCAATATTTTCATACCAACATAAAAGATGGCGCACCCTGTATAAGATGTCTGAAAACATGAAACTCTATCAATTGCTTTAAAAAAGTCCGTGTAGACACAATCAACTTAAAAACTTTCAGCAAAAGTTAAAAAACAATATTCACCAAACGTAGCCACGTTTGAAATTATATGTAGATTGGGGAAATTAAGCTCTTAATCGCAAAGTATAGGGTTGTTCAATAGGTGCGCTTCAACTTTTTTCCGATAGGGAGGGCGAACGACGCAATATTTTTTATTTTTCGCTTGTCATTTGTAAACTTCATTAGTATACATTTCATCATGGAACGCTACACACTTGAGCAACGATTGCAAATCGTGCAAATTTTTTATGAAAATAATCGTTCTGTTACTACTACTTTAAGAGCATTACGGCCATTTTACGGTCCACTTAACAAGCCGTCCCGTTTTGGGGTTATGTGAAGTCATTGGTCTACAGTAACAAGCCGGCGACGATTTGTGAGCTCAGAGCCAATATTGAACGCGAAATTGCTGGAATTTCGGCCGATTTATGCAAAAGAGTGGTCGAAAATTGGGTTCAACGATTGGACTTCGTAAAACGTGCACGCGGTGGTCATGCAAAAGAAATCGAATTTCATACTTAAATGTAACTATATGTTCAAACTCGATAATAAAAAAAAAAATAGTTAAAAAAGTCAAACCGTTTGTGTTTTATTCAAAAAAGTTGAAAAGTTGAAGCGCTCTTACTGAAAAACCCTATGCATCTTTTCTTTTGCAATTCCTTCGAAAAGTTTAGATATAATAGGAAGCTTACAGGAGGTATACTCGATTAATCAACATTCGAGAACAATAAAATCTATATTTTTAAGGATTTAATTGATTTGTATTGTGATATTGACTAAGCCCAACTCACAGATGCTACAAATAAAAACTTGTTCCATGCATCAACATAGATGAAAATAAAATCCAATGCAAAAATGTTAGATCGTAAATTTTTAAATATCGTTTTGCAAAAATTGCCTTAGTGTTGCATAAGACTATATACTCACAGAGTATTTCAATTCAACACTAGGGAACGAGTGCAGTTTAACATAACCCGTCCTATCAAAATACCAAACGTAGATTCTGACAAAGTTCTTAATACTGATTAACGTTATATAAAAATGTTACGTGCAGGCTTTCTGACAAAAAAACTAATTTTTGCCGCAATGTCTAATGTTTAGACGCAGGTTTTCTTTGATACAAATCACCATATGTATTAGGAATGTTTCTAAGCTTTATAAAGTATAAGCTAAGAATAAGAAGAGCAGTACGTGATATACATACCATCCTCAAGAGTAGACGGCACCTTCACCGAAAGTGAAGATAAGAAAATTTGACTACTTCTTGAGACACACTTCGAGGCTTAGCTACGGCGATAGAGATATGAGCAGAACATACTTAAAACCTTGGAAGGGTTACAGAAATGAATGAGTTATTGACAATGCAATATGTAACACACCAAGAATGAAGTAAACAACAAACAGCTGGGGGCTGCAAAAATCATCTGGTGTTTATGGCATCTTCCCGGCATTACTCCAAAAAGGCAAAGACCTGGGTCAATTTGACTAAATTCATTATAGATTAAATTATAGAAAAGGTAGTACGCGACTATATCAGAATCATCATTTGAGCAGATGGACCACTGCATTCTTGTCAGCATACTTATAGGGCTGGGCGATCAATAGTGACTGCTCTGTATCAACTAACCAAAGTGCTTAGTGACAGTGTAGAAAAGATGGAAACTGTTATATGTGCCATCCTGGATATAAAGTTGCCTTTTATAAACCCCCACATGAAGCCATAAATCGGGCTCTAGTTAGGGGAGGTATTAATAATACTCTCGCTCAATGGATGGGCAATCTGCTAAGAACGAGAAAGGTAGAGGTACCAACCAGCTCGTGTAGCATAACGGCAAATATAAGTAAATATATCCAGAGAGCACCTGAAAGGTGGTGTACTATCTCCACTAATGTGGAGCATAGTAGTACATCAACTATTGATGGAATTAAACAACAATGGTTTGTCGTTTCAGGGCTATATTGTGGACATAGTCACCATATGTAGAAGGAAATTCTAAGGGTTAAAACTAACTAAAAAATGGTATCTTAAGGAGGGATTGAATATGAATCCAAACTCAAGCATCTTAAAATTTAATTGAGATAAAAATGCAAAGGGAAGTATGGCAAAATTCTTGGGTGTAGTATATGAGTACACTATACGGTACAACTTGTCCATATGTATTTCAAGCTGAATTCTACGAAATAGAATAATGTGCTCACTCTAAACTTGAACCCAACTATAACAACAGAAGCATAGTTATCTTTACTGATAGCCAGGCAGAATTCAAGGACCTAAACTGTTTCCAGATTACATCAATGTTAAGCTGAATATCTTAGGCAAGAACAATAAGGTACATATCTTATGGAAACGAAATTGCAGATAAATTAGCCAGAAAATGGGCGACCTCCCCACCTATAACTCCAGAGCCATTTTGTGGCCTAGGTAAGAGTAAATTTTCTTCTCAGGAAGTAGAGGAAAGGGAAAGAATGTCATATTAGGATAATCTATCGGGCTTATCGTAATCAAATTCAACGCTGCCGAAACGACCTGGAGTTACTATATATCCGGCCAAAGACTGTACTCCAGCAACGCTCCCCGTACATGCACGGAGAATGTTTTTGCTGCTACAACAGCAACAACAACCGTCGAATATTGACGAATAATACAAGAGAAATTTGTACGGAGATTTCCGAATTTTCCAAAAGGACAACGCAGCCATTCGCACTACACACACTTTTCTTCATCCAGAATGATGCTGGTTTTGGAGTTGCCAGTTATCCATCCGGAGTTTTTGTAAACTTAATCATAGAAAATTAAAAGTATGATCTATGCCAGGGGTCTTCCAACTTTGAAGCCTTAGGGCCGGGGGGGTCTCGCAACTTTGAAACCCTAGGGCCATAATAATTTTTTCGGAATGTTCCAACTTCTTGTATTATATATGTATATAGTATTCACGGCAACGACAACTGGTGCAGATATTTTTAAGGGAGTTGAAAATACCATTAATAAAAAGAACCTTCAATGGAAAAACTTAAAACATATCACCACCGATAGAGGCAAAAATATGTGTGGTAAAAATAAAGGAGTGGTCGCACTTGTGTGATGGTGGTTCAAAACCATTAGTTTTACATTGTATCATTCATCAACAGTCTTTGTGCGGAAAATGTTTGGATTTGCCTGAAGTTCTAAAACCAGTCATATCAGTTGTCAACTTCATCAGATCCACAGGGCTGAATCATCGACAAGTTTATTGAAGAGATTGGAGAAAATGACTTGTCATATCATACTGCCATACGCTGGCTTAGTTGCGCAAAAGTCCTTAAGCGCTTTTTTGAACTTCGAGCAGAGATCGAAATTTTTTTGAATGAGAAGCCCTTGTGTCGAATTAGGAAATAGTGAATGGCTTTGGTAATTAGCATTCTATGTCGATTTGACAAATTATATGAATGAACTGAGTTTGAGATTACAAGGAGAAAATCAACTTCTCCCTGATTTATACACCAATATCAAATCGTTTAGGCAGAAGATAATACTATTTCAATCGCAATTACGTTAAAAATATTTCACACAATTTAAAACATGTAAAATATTCAGCCACACTACAGAGACAGAATTTCCCGTCGATTTTGCAGTCGAAACTTTAAGTACTTTGAACAATAATTTCGACAGTCGCTTCTTAGACCTTCATGCCATTGCGAATGAAATTAAGCTTTTTCAAAATCCTTTTGATTCTGACATTGAAACCCTGGCTCCGGAAATCCAAATGAAAATTATTGATTTACAGTGCAGTGATATGTTTAAGAACAAATATCAAAATTCATCTTTGTAGGAATTTTATAAGTCTTCCACTGGCACAGTTTGCTAATTTGCATAAGTTTGCTCGTGGATTGTTTTCCGTTTTTGCTACATCGTACTTCTTTGAGAAAACCTTTTCCAAGATGAAAACACAAAGAACGTTTACAGATCTAAATTAACCGATCAGCATCTTAAATCTCTTTTAATAATTGCTACAAGTAAAATTAATCCACAACTACAAACAATGGTCGGTTGAAAATCACTACTATTGTATATAAATCTCATTAGTTTTTTTTTTTCTTTTATTACTGGGACAAATTTCAATTAATTATTTTTTAGTTATTAATATGCTTAGGTACTTCATATTTCAGTCGTAAAGTTTTACGGTGCAAGTATTGTAAATAAAATCGAGTAATTATCATTGTGTTTTCATTCTCCTCAACTAAAATTATAACAGCAATAGCAACAACAGTAAAACATTAGCTGTTATGGGGCATATTGATGACACTAGTCTTAAGATGTTGCGGACCGGTTGGATGCCACTAGCGGGCCGTAGTTTGGAGAATCCGGATCTATGCCAATAAGCCTGAAATGATTCCAGAGCTGGGGAACGAAATCGACACATTTTCATTTATATACAGACCGAACTACCAGACCAGTTATGGAACATTTTTTATATGTACATTTTGTGTGCTCTGACAACACAGTCGTGGAAATTTAGCGGATATTGTGTTTCGTACATAAATTTCATAGACTAAGCAAGATTTAAAAAAATCGACGGATTTTGTTTCTTTTTTTTATAAAGGAAAATTCGCAGTCTTATTGAATCAATCTGTAATATTTGTTAGTAGTCGAAACAGTTTTTCAAATATTATTAATTTACTAGCAACGGTTATCATTTACCATAAATAGCATAAAAACAAATATCCTGTTGTAGGAGAGTTGACAGTTTGGAAATGTTAAATAAGTACACAAGCAATCACCACAAGAAGAAAGGTCCATGGCTTTTACACGTTAGCGGCAGCGAGAGCCACAACCGATGGAACAATTGGCGATATGAGCTTGCCGTGCGAAGCACTACCAACTATTCAACTCAAGCTGGGTTAGAGTAGGAATCAAATGTACAATCAGCCTGAAACGAGGCTTGCTATTAGCCAAATAATATAACACCTAAAACATTTTGTATGCATATACAAGTACACTTGCGCTTATATTCCGTGGATTGAATGACTGTCTAAATATGTAAACTTCTCTTGGCAGAAATAAAAAATAGTATACATATAAAAAAGTCCTGAATCGATTTAGTAGCCATGTTATCGAGTACCGAACACTTTACTATGCGGCAGAATGATGAAGCTATGCCAAACTTTCATGTTAATTAAATATGTTTGAATTTCATCTTAGCCGCAGGAAGATAAACTATTTTTTACATGCTTATCATACATCCTTGCAGCCAAAAATTAATTGTGCCACCTGAAAAACCGTTCACCTGTTAGAGAAAGGAAGCGGTGTTGTCACATTATACCAAAAAAGTTCCACGTACATACATATATATGTGTACGTAGGTATAAATGTGAATGTGCATAAGCATCTACTTTTACAAAATGTTTCACGCGGTGTACCCGAAGTGATCAACCAACCGACAGAGCAAAGGATACATAGAAAGTAAAAAAGCGTGTCGGTAGGATGAATGCACTTTGGGATCAAAAAGTTGTAAGCTTCCCTACCTGTCGTACTTTTCTCGTATCAAGTAAGTATAATAAAAATGCCAATGCGAGGTGAACTTTTCTGTGCAAAATCCATTCATTGTTGTTGAATTTTCTTCGTGTTCCTCACACAGATGCGGTTGAAGTTTTGATGTGCTCTCATACCACTAATATTGTTGTAAAGTAACGAGATGCAATACTTGCGCATGTTGATGTACTTGTATAACATTCTATAGTTCACGAATACTTCGTTATGTATTGCAAGGTGCGGTATTACAATATTTTACACTAAGAATATTAAACAAGTCATCTATTTCCGCACTATTCCATTCTCGACTATCTCTAAACTAGTGGAAAACGAGTAATTGGCACTCAGTTTTGAGTCAATAGGCGAACAGCACCTTCACCGCGGCAATAAATATAATATAAAATATGTATAAATTCTACTGTAGTCCCTACAAAAACAGCAACGAAATGAAAATCATGGAAACAGAAAACCAACCCATAAATAAGTATGACATTTCTTCTTCTTCTTAATTGGCGCGATAACCGCTTACGCGATTTTGGCCGAGATTAACAAAGCGCGCCAGTCGTTTCTTTCTCGTGCTAACCGGCGCCAATTGGACACACCAAGTGAAGCCAAGTCCTTCTCCACCTGATCTTTCCAACGCAGAGGAGGCCTTCCTCTTCCTCTGCTACCACCAGCTGGTACCGCATCAAATACTTTCAAAGCCGGAGCGTTTGTATCCATTCGGACGTATGACATTTCTAGTAATATAAATATTTAGCATCAAACAGTTTTGAGCCATTTCAAAAACTACATATAAAAAGAAGCATTTTTTTGTCGGGACCACTAGCAAGTACAGCACTCGGATTCCCTTTGTACTGTACTCGGATTCCCTTTTAATTTTCTTTAAATCTACCCGATCTCCGAAGAAATCTGAGTAGATCTTGTGGTGCCAAGGAGCCAAGGTGGTCGCTTCTTAACACATGAGTGCCAAAGACCTGATCCGAGCGAAGGCGGGGCAGACGCCTAGAGAGTGGTCCGCCGTCTCATCCTTCTGCCTTTTCCATGGGCTTCGCCTACAGAAAGTAGCCCGCCATCAGTCCAACCAGCTGTCTGCAGTCCCTTCTGCTTAATGACAGGAGGTGTTGCGGCAGTCGGTCGAATATGACAGGTAACATCAGTTTAGTCCATCTGCAGCCTCTTTCAGCCTGCCAAGCTCGCTTGTGGGTTGTCGTAACCGATTTGCTAACTGTGGCTTTGATGGCTGCAGAATGAAGTGGCAAAACGGGCTCCAGGCCACGATATTCAGGTGTCCCGTGACCCATGTTTGCATCAGTCTATTATGCCTACCGACATAGTTCAGCCTGGATTTACAGGACTCGACTACCCTTGACGTGGTTGGGGGGCTGTCTAAGGCCATGAGCGCAACTTTCTGTTTTCCACAACAAAGTTCATCGCTTCTTGAACAGCATACACCTCCGCTTGAAACACAGATGGATGCATTCCAAGAGCGAAGTGCAGTTTTGTCCTGCTGGATTTCACATAGACCCCAGAGCCGGAGCCGTGCTCGGTAATGGAGCCATCCGTGAAAATGCGAAAACAGTGTTTCCCGGGCTCATTTTCAGAGTTTGACCACAATTGAGCCTCTGACAGCACCACACTCTATTTCTTTCCAAGTACGACTCTGGATGGCATGGAGTCAAGGAGCATGGAGAGAATCGCCTTCTCTGTTTTCCAATGCCGGACAGGAGCCGTACCAGTTCCCATTGTGTTTCAGCCTGCAGATGGCCTTCAAGGCCTCTTCTTGGATGAAAGCATCAAGTGGTGGTAGACCAACCAGAGCATCTAATACCGGACCTGGAGTGGTCGGAAAAGCTCAGGCACAACAGATGGCCACAGTGCGTTGTAGTCTTTATAAGTGCTCCTGACTCCCACGAGAGAGAGTCTGCTCATCCAGAGCACTGATGCATAGGTGATAATAGGTCTTATCATAGCCGTGTATATCCATACGATCTTGCTAAGAGAACGAACCCACGCTTACTCAAAGGCGCCTTTACACTGCCAGAAAGCTGTCAGTGCTTTGGATGTCTTTGTTTCAACGTGAGACTTCCAAAGAAGTTTACTATCGAGGACTACTCCAATTTATGTGATTTCTTTGGATAGTTGGATTGGGACTCATTTTAGCTTAGGCAGAACCAGTCCATCAAGCTTCTGGTAAAGAGGACAATACCAGTTTTAATGGGATTTGCCGATAGCCCATTCGCACAACACCTTCTGTCGATGGCCTGCTCTACCCTAGCAACAAGGTTTTGCAGTGCCGCAGCATTTTCCACTTCGATAGGCATGCTGAAATGAAAAGAGTGGGTGAACCTTCAGCGACTTCCGACGCATATGCAACTCCACTAGCCGTTCGAGACTTTTCAATATGAAAGAGGTCTTGCTGATAGGTCTAAAGCTTTTGGGGCTAGTGTAGTCGTCTCTCCCAACATTAGGGATGAAGGCGACCCTTACCATCTTCCACGAGCGTGGTATATAAGCCAGAGCCAGGCATGCAGTGAAGATTTTATTCAGGGCTGCAGTCACGTACTCTATGCCTTCCTTCAGCATGGCAGGATAAATGCCATCTGGTCCAGGAGACTTGTAGTCGCCAAAAGATTCGAAGTCAAATCGAATGGCGGCTTCATTCACCACATATCTGTAAACGTACCAGTCTCCCCAAAAAGGTGTAGCATCTCTGACAACAACTTTTTTAGTTAAGGGCTGTTGCCCTTTTCAGGATCTTAAACAATTTCGCCATGCCGCTTAGAGATTCAATACTCCCTAAAAGAAGCCCTTTTCGACTCCCGAATTAGCTTCTTGTAGTTCCTCTGAACATGACGGTATATCTCCCAGTCCTCAGCTAGATTAGTCTTGAGGAGAGGTCGAATTGGACAGGCTGACTCAAAACATTCAACTAAGGCAGCGCTGTAACCTCATATACCCTGTTCTTTCCGAAGACTGGCATTCAACTGCAACCTCAATACCCTATTATTTCCGAAGTGTTGATGGCGTTACGTCAAAGCCCCGCCCCCCTAAACTTCTGCCAGTCTGTTTTTTGGGGGTTTCTAGAGGGCAATGGCATTTGTGCCTCCTCGCCACATTGAAACTCGATATACCTGTGGTCCGAGCACGAATCTTCGGCAAGGACTCTCCAGTTCCTGATTGATCACCCAAGTTTTGAATTTGATAAGGTAAGATCAATCACCTCCTGCATTCTAGCAGTAACAAACGTAGGCTGTCTGCCCTTGTTGTGCCTGTTTAGGCAAGATAAAGTGATTAGCTCAAACAACCGAGAGCCCCGCTAATTGCATTTGCTGCTGCCCCAGATTGTTTACTGGGCATAAGCATCGTAGCAGAAAACGAGGCCCAGACTGCGCCGCTCACAGAACTTCACGAGACGCTTCCAGGGCATCGTAAGGAAAATAAGCAGATGCAATCACAAACCTTAGCCCTTATAACACATTTCAGCAACTACCAGGTCTTGGCAACAGAATTGCTCAAGACCCGTCACAGTGAGACGGTATGATACTATAAAACCGGTCCTAGGTCTACTCGAACTCCTGTCATATAATACCGTGGCCCCTTTCAATGCTCTAAAGCCACAGAGGTGGCACCTAAAGACCCAGGGCTCGTGCACTGTTGTTATGTGGAGTAATGTGTGCAGCTGGGTAAGCCGTCTACTTAGGAGAGCAGTAGGGCCTTTGGAATGTTGCAAATTAATCTGTGTCACCGTCAAGGGACGGTAGGTACAGGAAACACAGTTTGAGTCACTCATTTGGGATAGACATGGAAGATGATAGCCCCAAAAAAGAGACTCAGACGGTTCCTGTACCGAGAGTCCATGGCATCAACACGGGCACCCCTTCTTTTCCTTCCCGGTTGCTACCCTTGGTGTGCGAGAGGACTCTTCAAAGCCTTGTGTTGATGTCCGGCTTCTGGGCACAAAGGCAGGACAGGACATCCGCTGTAGACAGGTCGACATCCGGAATCCATCAGATGGCTTTCCTAAGGGATACGCTTTCCTCGCTCTAGACCGCAAAGCGAGTGGTCCCCATGGAGGTCACGTTGTTGACAGCGGTCTTGATCCACTTTAAGTTGGCAAGAGACGCGCACATCACCTTTATGGTGCCGTCCGTTGTCTTATAGGAGGCTACAACCCGACGCATCAGCCGGCTTTTGCAGTATTTGTTTTCTGCATCAGTCCGCTGATGGTCAGGCCCCAGTTTTCCGATCACACCCACAGGTCTTGGGTCAGCACCTTCTCGCTATAGGATAGCTTGGCCACGCCCTTGGATGTGGTCGGGCGAAAGTCCACCTCGCCCGTGCCCACCGAGGACTCGGTGGCTTCTGTGGGGGTCACTTTCGCCGACTGAGGCCTTTGGAAAGACACCGACGCTGAAGGGCCCACAGAACCGCAAGCAGATTTCTCTCGCATGAACCTCGCCAGCCGCATTCTCCTTTCCCTCCTTGCCACGCTCTTCGATTTTCTGGCTTCTTTGTGGGCATGCCTCAAAGGGAACGATTTCTGGTAATACAATCTGAAAACCAGAATTGACACCAAGAAATGTTGTTACATATTTGATGGCGAGGCAGGTTCTCTACGTGACATGGGCTGGGAAGTTGTGATTCATCCCCCATATATGCATGTAGTTCTGATTCTACCGCCGTCGTTTCTTTCGGTCTCTGCAAAACTCTTTTAATATTACAATATTATTTCGCTATACAGAACTGATTGTTGGTCTAAAAACAACTTAAAAGTATATAAATATCCATTACAGTTCTGAATTATGCGCTAGAAGCCAAGGAAAGTAAAGCTCTATCTGCATTGAAAAAATACACCAAGTGGCTCTATACTTTTTTTAATTATTGTACTTTTCTTTTAACAGACCTTAATATATCGGTTCTGATTAAGAAAAAGTGGCGGAATAGTAGTATTGGAATTTGTAGTGTCAGTCAAGCTGCACTAAAAGCCCTTGCTAACCCAGACTGCTCTTCGAAATTAGTCGGTGAATGTAAGACAAAACTGAACAGTGTTGCAAAACACAACAAAGTTTGACTTATTTGTATGCCCGGGCATTGTGGTATTACAGAAAACGAGTTGGCTGATAAACTAGTTAATGAAGGCTCTGTAAGCATACCACTATGCTCTAAACCATATCTAGGTCTCAATTCTGCATCGATTTAACTATGAATGGACGACTTCATGAGGTCTACCCATAGGAGACGTTGGTCTGAGTTGGATTCTATCAGAGTAGCCAGGAGCTTTGTGAAAGAACCAAACATTAAATTAGCGACTTTTCACCTACAACTTAGTAGGAGGGACCTGAGAGTACTGGTGGGTGTAATCACAGGGCACCCCGCCTGTGGTCAGCATAAGCTAACATGTTAATCATTGGCTACCCAATATATAGTACATATCTGTCCTGCCTTGATAGTCCGGCGTTTTCTAGAATCAGACTTAGACTATTGGGTTGCGATGTACGGATAAAGTACGAGTCTGGATAAAGTTAATACTCTTTCTCTTCTGGATCTCTTATGATTCATCAATGAATCCGAAAGATTTCCGGAAGAATGACCTCAAGCCAATTTTTCAGTCTTACCATCCATATTGTATCTATCCAGTCTCTATTCTTTCTACCGTAATATATCCGGGTGTAGTGCAAAGCTCTTCTTGACTAAGTGTCTGAGAACCGAAATATCAAATGATAGATAAATGATTTTTATACTGGGGGTCGCTCTTCTGCAGGCAGTGGCAAACCTCCGAGAATTTTCTGTAGGTTCCCCCATTTGTGGAAAAAATCAAGATGCATACAAAAAATAGGAGGAGATGTAAGCGCCAGCTGCATATATATATGAACTTATAAAAAAACTATTGTATTATCATTTAATTTACAAGGATCTTTCGCGAGCTAACATACGAGAAAATCTATTAATTCCGCCTCATTTTCTGCAACCAACTTTCTGATGGATGAACACAAACATAAATAAGCATAGACAGGAACCTTGAAAGAAAAATATATTTAAAATTGTTGTTATCTTTAAAAATTAGTCCGGTCAAATTAGGCCAAAACGTGAGAGTGAAGCTACTAAAATTCATAACAAGCTGAAAATGGATGAAATTGTTCAAAACATATGTAAAAATAAAATTTTAAAGCTCCCAACCGATCCGGCCGGGGGAAAAGAATTGACTCAAAGTCAAAGGTTAAAAAAATGGGTTTCTCGTGAATTTCTCGAAAACGGTCAGTTTTATCGCAAAGTTAACTCAGACAAAAATTGTAGATCATAAAATTATCTACAAAAAAGGTATCAATGATTTTTTAAGATGTAACGAAGTAAAGAGTTGCAATTGTAATAATATGCATAAGTATATAAAACATATGAGGCGGCCGCCGTAGCCGAATGGGTTGGTGCGTGATTACCATTCGGAATTCACAGAGCGATCGTTGGTTCGAATCTCGGTGAAAGCAAAATTAATAAAAACATTTTTCTAATAGCGGTCGCCCCTCGGCAGGCAATGGCAAACCTCCGAGTGTATTTCTTCGTTCGGGGTCGGCTTGAAACTGTAGGTCCCTCCATTTGTGGAACAACATCAAGACGCACAATTATTTATTTTTTTTTATATAAAACATACACATAAGTATAATTCTCAGAATATTAGGTATAATGAAACCCAGTCCCTTATTTTATATGCTAGTGTAAACTTGAAACGACAGCTGTGCGTGGCTACGGTCGTACACCTGCTTTGTGTGAGAATTCCCCCTAAATGAACTACCGTTAGTCTTGAGCGTCACTCCGTAGTGAAATCATTATCTATGATGAAAACACGTGTTTATTCTTTGTGTTGTGTTGTTGTTGCTTTAATTTTTATTATAAAAATGTCATAATATTGTTTTATTTGTGCTAAACTTTTAACTGACAGTGCAACTGTTACTGTCGAGCGTGGTATGACGACATTTGCAAGTATCGAACGAGCAGATGAATATTCGGAATATCTTAAAAAACACAAATCTGTGACACTACACGATACTTGTTGTAAAAATTATACTCGAAAATCTTCTATTGCGTCAGCTAAAAAAAGACAACGTGAAGAACAAGAAGCTAATACACCTGAAGTAGACCCTCCTCGTACTAGATCACGTGTCGGAAATATATTCATCCAAAAGTTTATCAACTTTTGTAAAGTGTCAAAATCACGTATTATTTTTACACGCAATAACTGGCTGTGACATAACATCTGTATTTTACAGGAGAGGTAAAATTCTTCTTCTTAATTGGCGCTATAACCGCTTACGCGATTTTGGCCGAGTTTAACAAAGCGCGCCAGTCGTTTCTTTCTCGTGCTAACCGGCGCCAATTGGACACACCAAGTGAAGCCAAGTCCTTCTCCACCTGATCTTTCCAACGCAGAGGAGGCCTTCCTCTTCCTCTACTACCACCAGCTGGTACCGCATCGAATACTTTCAGTGCCGGAGCGTTTGTATCCATTCGGACGACATGACCCAGCCAACGTAGCCGCTGGATCTTTATTCGCTGTGCTATGTCTATGTCGTCGTAAAGCTCATACAGCTCATCGTTCCATCGTCTACGATATTCGCCGTTGCCAACGTGCAAAGGTCCAAAAATCTTGCGCAGAATCTTTCTCTCAAACACTCCAAGCGTCGCTTCATCGGATGTTGTCATCGTCCAAGCTTCTGCGCCATACGTAAGGACGGGCATGATGAGAGTCTTGTAGAGTGTTAGTTTTGTTCGACGAGAGAGGACTTTACTGCTCAGTTGCCTACTTAGTCCAAAGTAGCACTTGTTGGCAAGAGAGATTCTACGTTGGATTTCAAGGCTGACACTGTTATCGGTGTTAATGCTGGTTCCTAAATAGACGAAGTCTTTTACAACCTCGAAATTATAACTGTCTACAGTGACGTGGGTGCCGATACGCGAGTGCGCCGACTGTTTGTTTGAAGACAGGAGGTACTTCGTTTTGTCCTCGTTCACCACCAAACCCATTCGCTTTGCCTCTTTATCCAGTTTGGAGAAGGCAGAACTAACAGCGCGGTTGTTAAGGCCGATGATGTCAATATCATCGGCATACGCCAGCAATTGCACGCTCTTATAAAAAATTGTGCCTGAGCGATTAAGTTCTGCGGCTCGTACGATGCTCTCCAACATCAGGTTAAAGAAGTCACACGACAGCGAGTCACCCTGTCTGAAACCTCGTTTGGTATCAAACGGCTCGGAGAGGTCCTTCCCAATTCTGACGGCGCTGCTGGTGTTGAGCAACGTCATCCTACATAGCCGTATTAGTTTTGCGGGGATACCAAATTCAGACATCGCGGCATACAGGTAACTCCTTTCCGTACTGTCGAATGCAGCTTTGAAGTCGACGAAAAGATGGTGTGTGTCGATTCTTCTTTCATGGGTCTTTTCCAAGATTTGGCGTATTGTGAATATTTGGTCGATGGTAGACTTTCCAGGTCTGAAGCCACACTGATAAGGTCCAATCAGTTGGTTGACGGTGGGCTTCAGCCTTTCACACAATACGCTCGCTAGAACCTTATAGGCGATATTTAGAAGACTAATCCCGCGGTAATTGGCACAAATTGCAGGATCGCCCTTCTTATGGATTGGGCAGAGCACACTTAAATTCCAATCGGCAGGCATGCTTTCATCCGACCATATTTTGCATAGGAGCTGATGCATGCACCTTACCAGCTCCTCGCCGCCATGTTTGAATAGCTCAGCCGGCAGTCCGTCGGCGCCCGCGGCTTTGTTGTTCTTTAGCCGCGTTATCGCTATTCTCACCTCGTCATGATCGGGTAGCGGAACGACAATTCCGTCGTCAACGATTGGGGTATCGGGATCTTCACTTTCTCGGTGACATGCGCAGCTGTCACTGTTTAATAGGTTCGAGAAGTGTTCCCTCCATAATCTAAGATTGCTCTGTACGTCAGTCACCAGTTCGCCGTCTTTGTTCTTACAGGAAAACGCCCCGGTCTTGAAACCTTCTGTAAGCCGCCGCACTTTCTGGTAGAATTTTCGGGAGAGGTAAAATGACTGTCTTTAAAATGTTTGAAAAGCAAGATTTAGTTCAATGTGCTGAAGTTTTCAAAAAAGTTGATTCAACTCCACAAGAAGTTATCACCAGCGAAATTCGTTTTCTTCTCTGTATGTACGGAGCGCCTAAAAAAATACCTGCTTACATAAATATCGATATGCATGTTTTGTTAAGAATGCTCGAAATAAAAAACGAGTGCAATTAACTTATCTTCCTCCAACGTCTGGCGCTGCTCATCAACATCTTTTCCGGGTGTATTACCAAGTTCAAGTATGGCTTGGTGATCAGCTAGACCCAACATATTGGGGTTGGAGGTTGGTCGAAGATACATTAGAACCGATTCAGACTTTACTGCCACCTGCACCAGAGAAAATACTAAACACGATTTTTTGCAACTGTAAAAAAGGATACAGTGCCAAATGTGGTTGCAGTGCCAAATTGTCAAGGCCGATCGTGCTCTAATGTTGAATCACCAACAGCAGAAGATTCGTTCGGTTCCGACAAACTGGCATGCGATACTTCGTTGTTGACGCAATTTATTTGCAGACAGGATGAAGAAGAAGATCGAGAAGAATAGGAAAAAAGAAGAAGACTGTAACATATTATATATGACTGTAACCCGGAATAATACATTTTTTATCTACGATTTTTTAATTTTAATTCCGTTTTAAGTCCGGAAAATCCATTTTTTACTTCCGTTTTTTTATTTTAATCACAACACACCCGTGGAATAGGCCTACTGTGGAAGCCACGTTAAGGGGGTAGGGGTAGGGTTTTTAGGGTAAAAAAAAATCGATTTTGGTTTATTTGGGAAAATGAATGTACATAATCTCAAGAATGTTGTGTCCAAATTTTAAGTCAATCGGTGCAAAACTCACAAAGTTAGAGCATTATAACCGTTGGCCGCTCCGACTCGGCTACCTGCTATGGTCGAACACCATTGACACATTTTCTGGAAAACGACGTTTTTCAAGTCGGTGGACACTTTTTCTCTGAATCTACTCGACCGATCTTCCTGAAATTTTGTACACACTTTCTCTACATAATTACCGAGGTAACCCTGGGAGGTTTTTTTTTTCAATAAACATATTTATTTTATTATTTTATTAAATCAATAAACAATATTATGCGATTTATCGTCTAAAAATCGCACTTCTACTTCAAATGTTAAAAAAAATTGAAAAAAATTTTTTTTTAATAAAAACTCGACAGGGTTACCTCGGACAATTGATTACCTAATGAAAACTCTTTGATTTTTTGATTTCAGATGATCCAATGCTGAGAAAAACTGCCCACGGCAAATTGTCTTTTTTCGAGACGTCTGCGTAGATCTGCTGTCAACGGCTCAATTTTGTATATTTTCTTGTGAAAATTTTTGAATTAGTTTTAAAGGTTTTTTCGAAGATTTGGGGCTTTATTGTGAAAAAACGGTACAGAATAATTTATTCGAAGTATTGGCCATCGCTAGCTACAACTTTCGCCCATCTTTCGGGCAATTTCCGGATGCCGTTTTTCCAAAATTCTGGCCGCTGCTTGGGTATCCATGACTCAACCCATATTTTGGTAGCCTCGTACGAGGAGAACCGCTGGTCCGCCAAATCGAGACTCATATGCCGGAACAAATGATAATCGGAGGGAGCTATGTCTGGACTATACGGCGGGTGGGGTAACACTTCCCAGCCAAGCGTTCCAAGGTATTTTTTGACAGGTTGAGCAACATGCGGCCGAGCGTTGTCATGTTGCAAAATAACCTTGTCGTGCCTTTTTACCGTTTCCGGCCGTTTTTCTTTCAATGCCCGGCTTAAACGCATCAATTGCAGTCGGTAACGATCCCCCGTGATTGTTTCGCCCGGTTGGAGCAGCTCAAAATATACGACGCCGACCTGATCCCACCAAATGCAGAGCATGATTTTCTTGCCGTGAATATTCTGCTTGGCCGTCGACGTTGATGCGTGGCCGGGCAAACCCCATGATTTTTTGCGTTTTGGGTTATCGTAGTGGATCCATTTTTCGTCGCCAGTCACCACCCGATGCAAAAAACCCTTCCGATTTTGTCGCTCGATCAGCAATTCGCATGTAAAAAATCGCCGTTCGACGTCGCGCAGCTTCAACTCGTACGGGACCCAATGTCCTTGCTTTTGGATCATTCCCATCGCTTTTAGACGCTTGCAAACGGTTGATTTATCAACGCCCAATGATTCAGCAAGCTCTTCTTGGGTTTGGCACGAGTCCTCGTTTACCAATTCCCCCAATTCCGCGTCCTCGAACTTTTTGGGCTGGCCAAGACGCTCCTTGTCTTCGGTGTGAAAATCACCACTTTTGAATCGTCGAAACCAGTACTCACATGTTGAAATCGACGGAGTATGGTCTGGGTAGGCAATATTGGGCTTGGGCTGTATTTTTTTTTCAAATTGAAGCAGAAAAGCAAAGCTTCCCGCAAATTGCGTTTCGACGGCACGAAAGTTGACATACTCGGAGCACGAAAACACTGCGTTGTTTATACTTCAGCGAAATGACAGATACTGATAAACAAAGCCTAGGGATGAGGCTTTGTCAGGAATATATATTCAGTATTGCCAACGCGATAAAGTGATAAATAGCGCCATCTGTGTGTCACCTTTAAAACTAATTCAACCTCCCAATATTTTTGAAATATGAGTTTGCAGTATACTAATTGGATAAATAAATTTACATGAATCATCTTTCCAAAAAAAATTCATAAATAAGTGCATATTTTTAGTGGAATTCCTGAGCGATGCTCATGCTTTCAGCTTCATACACGAGTACTTCGCGCAAGCACCCAAAACGAAACTCTCACAGCTCGCCAGAACTCACCAGATCAGCATAATTCCCCCTCTCTCTCAACTTCCGGCCTTTACAAAATATCTAACCCCAGCTATACATCAACATGGATTCCGTAAAGAGCGCAGTGACACCATTTCTTTTTTTTTTTTTTTTAAAGAGGTGTAAAAGCAATGGAAAGCCCTAGTCAGTGTGGGATTTTAACGCCAGTAAAAGCACCTCAAGTTCGACGGTTAATCCTACAGGGATACCGTTTTGGTAATTACGTCTGGAAGCCGTCGTGAGCAATAACCTCAATCGTCAGTTATATTCGTCTGCTGTTCGTCTTGCTGCATTATCAAACCGACAGTTGTAGTTACTGCCGCATTCGTCTCGCATCATTCCTTCGCCTCCAATCAATGTTGCGAAGCTCCACGACTCAAGCATTTGTGGAACTAGGTTATTGGACGTCAGAAGCACGCCAGTTGTTCTTGCTATGTCATCGCGTTCTTTTACGAACCTGCTGTAGTAAAAAGCCACAAAAGCCACAATAAGGACTATCATATAAGAACTACCAGCCAAGTCTAGGCGATGCAGATATATCTGGAAGCATCCGAGTCTACTTACCTGCTTCTACCTGTGTTAGGTAGAAATCAACGCCTCCGTGTTTTTGACAGATCCACTCGTTAATCCATGAGATCAACCTATGCGTCCACCGGCCTTCTAATGACTGGTCCCATTTTAATTGCCAGTCAGCTATCGAGATAGAACGTTGTTCGAGTTCCTCTGGCGGCTTCGTACCTTGCGAGCATTACAACCTCTTCTGTAAGTTTGCCCGGATATTTATAGGCATTTTGATAGGTATGACGCAGATTGCGTCGTCCGGCATTGTTCTACAGGCACATGCGGTCCTCAACGCACTTGTTCTACTGACCTGCAATACTTCTTTAAAATGGCACTTTTCTGCTTCAGCTTGGAGAGGCGTACAGCACTATAGAGTCAGTGGAAACAATTTTTCGCCTGGCGCCCTGTGGTCCTCCTATGTTCGGTAGCATGCCCATAAGTGCGTTATTAACCTTTGACGCCTTCGCTCTAACAGCTGTAAGATGTTCCCTGAATGTTAGTCTGGCATCAATGTACTTGCCATGATATTTAATAGACTTCTGAGATTCTATATCGAGGCCACCAACTGTTTTTGGGCAGCTAGTTCCAGGCTGGCGTTTTTCAACCACCTTTGTATTCTTGTTTTGGCATCATTACATGAAAGTTGCAATGTTGTTGTTGTTGCGGTTGTCGTCTTCGTCTATCTCATTTAAAGATAAGTCTCATGCTGTTTCGACAGTTTGGGTCCAGAGGGAGAGTGGTGTTAGATGGGTATGATTTAAAAGGCATGTGAAGAGGGGGTTGGTGTCGTGCTGGGTACCTTCGCATGCTGGACATATGTTTGGTATGTCGGGGTCAATTCTGGATAAGTAGTAGTTTTACCTGCTACAATATCCAGAACTTAATTGTGCCAGTATTACGCGGGTCTCACAGGGAAGCTGGAGCTCTTCATCTGATATGGGTGGTGCTTGGACTCCGATTACGGCATTCGGTGGTAACAGTCTCCCGGTGAATGTCGTTGAATGTCTGTCTCAACACTGTCTGGTCCAGTAGATGTCTGTTAGTTTTGTCCTAGATCTCATCGGCGTAGTTTAGTAGGTGTCTCCTGACGTGCCTGGGAGACGGGTCTAGCTCAAGCAGGTGTCTGCAAGGGCTGTCCGAATGGCAGTGTTTTGGCATGTCTGAAGCTTTATCCACTGCATGTCACTGGTTCTAGGCGACCAGACAGGCGCAGCATAGTTTAGAACCGGCCGACCAATTGCTTTCAATATCGACAGCAACAATTCTTTGTCTTTGCCCCAAGTGCTGCCGGCAAGCAATTTGAGGACCTTGTGGCGATTTTGGACTTTAGTGGCAATTTCGGTTGTGTGCGCAGGGAAGGAGATCAAACTTTCGAAGATTACACCCAAAATTTTGGGATTGTTTACAGTCGAAATTGGTGTGTCATCGAATTTTACTTTGAGATGCAGTTTGACCTTCTTTGTCCAGGTGGTAAAGAGGGTCGCCGTGGACTTAGTGGGGGGAAAGTTGGAGAGTCCTCGCGAATGAAAAAGCGAGAAAGGTCGGTGAGGTAGCGGTTCACTTTGGAGCACAGCCCATCGAAAGGACACCACCCTGCGGAACACCTTGCTTGATCTTCCTCCGTTTAGAAGTTTGGTGACGAAAAATCACTGACAAGTGACTAGCGCTCAGATAGTTGGCGGACGACCTCTTCAGCCCTGGCTGGAGTGTCGACTGATAAATATCATCTAGTAGCGTGGAATGGCTGAGTGTCGAAAGCCTTCTTCAAGTCCAACGCCACTAGGACGGTCCTCTCCCAGGGGCGGTTTTGGTTAAGCCCGCGGTTTATCTGGGCGTTTATGAGGGTAAGTGCAGTGGTGGTGCTATGCACTCGTCGGAAACCTTGCTGATGTGGGGCTGGGGCCAGGTGTTTCGTGAAGAGTGAGAGTAGGAGGGCTTCAAATATATTCACTACAGGGGAAAGCAGAGTTATCGGCCGACAAAATTCTCCTGGGTTGGCGGGTTTCCCAGGTTTCAGTAGTGAGGCCATTCTCCCTGCTTTCCACTTGTCGTGGATAATGAGAGTGGCCAAGGACAGATTGGAGACCCTTGTGAGAAATCCTTCTCCCAATGGTCCCAGGTGCTTCACCATCAGCGTATTCAGCCCGTCAGAGCCAATGGCTTTGGATGATTTTGATTTGTTGATGGCCCCATTAATTTCACCACTGGAGAAAGCACTGTCGTTCGTCAGGTTGTGCAGTCGTTTGGTGGCACGACACTTGGTTCTGTCGGCCGGAGGATGCAATGTAAAAACTTGGCTAAAATAGCTCGCGCATCTCTTCGGGTCCGACGAAGTGCAACCGTTGAACATGAGGGCCACCTTGTCGTTGTGCTTCGTCGGGTTCGACAGGGACCTAACGGTTGACCAAAGCTTACTCACACCAGTGGTGAAATTGCAGGTCTTTAGGAGCTCAACACATTTGGTCCGCTTATGTTGACCTACCAGTTGCCGGATCTCCAAATTGAGATCCCTTATGCAGGGATCCCCGGGATCGACCTTGTGTAGGTGGTCACGCTCGCTTGCTAAACTGGCTGCTTCGGCTTGGAAATTGGGACGTATGTCCTTGAGCCTTCCAGCGGGAATGAAGCAGACCGCAGTAACTGTGAACACCTTACAGAATGCGCGATCGCATGCGCCCACATCAGTGGGGATGGGAAGAGCGGCGAAGGTGTCTTCGGTGAATTCCCCGAAGCCGGCCCAATTAGCTTTGTTAAAGTTAATATAGGAGGTGCAGTTCGCGGAAACCAAGTCGGCAGGTTTCTCAATCGAGACGATAATGGGCAAGTGGTCTGATGAGAGCAATAGCATAGGTCGCCAGGTTATGCTATTTATCAGACCAGCGATAGCTATTGTTATGTCAGGCTGCAATTGCCCATTACCCTGGTGGGAGCGTCGTCGTTCACAGGGGTGAATGTCGAATCGTCTGTCTGCTCTGCCAATAGTTGTCCCGTACGATCGTTTAACAGGCTTGAATGCGAAAGAATGCGCATTGAAGTCACCTACAACCAATCGGTTTTCACCCCTGATGTGCGCGCCTATATCAGGGTGATATCCTGCCGGGCAGCAGGTGACAGGTTGTATGTATATATTATATTAAAAATTTCGAGCTCGGCATCGCCTGACCGGACAGCTATACCTTGACATTCTAAGGTGCCGTCCCTGCGGTTGATGCCTTCATCGATGAGACGATACTGCACGGTGTGGTGAACTATGAACGCTAGGCCACCCCCGTTGTCTCGCTCGCGATCATGTCAGTGCACGTTATAGCCATCACTGGTGATCAGAGAAGTGCTAGCGTGCAGCTTGGTTTCTTGGACCGCAGCTATTGGGATACCGTGTCGGCTCATGAAGTCAACTATCTCATCGACCTTACTCGTAATGACATTGCAGTTGAACTCAAGAAGCTTAAAGCTTCTTGGTAAGGCTATTGCAAAACGGGGGCTGACGGACGCGAGTGGTTGCCTACGTTGGGCCTGCTGCGCGTTCCGCTGTTGTTGTTGCGAACTGATGGTGGTGGGCGGTCGCACAACGGGGGTGGTTGCGGGTTCAGAGCTCTGCAGCAACGTTATCGGTTGTCCCCACACGGGTAGTGCGCAGACCGGAACATCTCCGAAAGTGGCACCAGCAATGCAAAAATCGAATTTGACTGATGCCGGGTTCCGAGGTATTCAAGTTTGAATGATTTCTGACATCATTACCGGCAAGAGTAATATTTTCTGAAACATTTCTTTGGCTCTATCACACATTAAATTTTCGGCATTTGAGTTTCTATGCTGGTTCCAAGATTACTAATACATAGGGGTCATTCCTTCGGGTGACCATTCAAATTATGGTTGTTGTTGTCACGTGCTTTGAAAATCGTGTAGTTAATGGTGTTGCCGGAAATCGTGTCGGTACTGAAATTGACTATGGGAGCGAAAGCTGGAAGATACAACAAAACTGTGACCACCTGATCGGAAATACTAACTGTTTTTTGTAGATTGTCAACTGTATTATATGAATTTAGAGGCGATGGTCATAAGTAAGCGAAAATGTTGTTTGCAAGTAATGCAGATTAGATATTGGCTTGCCGGATTATGATTTGATCGAAGGGAGGAGTTGCACCACTCCTAGATGTATTGAAAGTTTGAAGTTGCACATGGTGAAATTTCAGCTCTCGTCTTCTATTCTGTTTTAAACACCGACAATGGACCCAAACAAATATCCACAAACCACGACTTCAAATATTTTATGACAGACAATCATGCCTCGAAGCACTAAAGGATGTTAGCAGAACCATACCTCATTGTATGTATTCACGAGTGCCTTCTCCAACTTCGACTAAAACACTCCATAAAGTTTTACTGGATTAAAACCCACGCAGGAATGGACGGTATTGAACTTGTTGAAAATTACGTTAAAAAAGTAACAACATCCTTATCGAAAATGGTATTCACTCAATGCGTAAAATACGTTCATAAACGGGAACAGCTCTGCCGAATAACAAGCTTTGCAAGAAGACCTTAATGAGTCTAACGGCTCAACAACGAACATCCGAATCCTAGATGAAACCAAAGAATATACACATTATTTCACTGTTTAATGGCTTTCATAAAACGTAGTTGAAGCGATTCAACATCATGAACGACGTTTCTTGTCCATTTGACAGCGATTCAAAATTTGTCATTGGAACGCAAACGGTCTCACCAAGCACAAGCTCGAAGTCTATAATTTTCTATTATCAAATAACATTGACATTATGCTTATATCTGAAACTCATCTTACAGATAAAAATTATTTTAGAATTCCGGAATATCTTTTCTATGATACAAAACATCCTAGAAACATGGCTCGTGGTGGCACAGCGATATTAATAAAAAAACGTCTAAAACACAGTATACTAGAGGAGTTTATTGAAGAATACCTTCAGTCCACTATTATTCAACTGCAAGAATTTTCCAGTACAATGACTATCGCAGCTGTGTACTGCCCTCCTTCTCAAATTATAACCGAACAACAGTTCAAAGATTTTTTTGCCAAACTTGGGCCAAAGTTTATGGCTGCAGGGGACTTCAATGCCAAGCACTGGTCACACCTAGAGGGAGACAACTTTTTAGTTGTATACTAAGATCAAAACTTGATGTTGTATCTACAGGACAGCCAACATATTGGCCATCTGACCGCCAGAAGATGCCTGACCTGATTGACTTTGGTATTATAAAGGGTATTGATCGCAAGATTGTAACAGCGTCCTCATCCCTGGAATTGTCCTCCGACCATTCTCCGTTCATTATAACCATGGAAGGTAGTCCTTGCACCAGAACAGCGGGTAACCAGCTCTCCCATCCCAATCTCATAAACTGGCTTAAATATAAGAAATACATTAGCACTCATATAAAAACCAATGTTTCTTTAAAGAATGATATTGATATCGATAGGCAGATATATACATTGACTGAACTAATGCATGGAGCCACTAGGGCAACAGTGGCCACAAATAATAAAAGTCGTGTTAACTCTCAGCGAAACATTGATGAGACTATAGAAGATTTAGTTAAAAAGAAACGAGAGCTGAGAAGGTCTTGGCAACAATATCGTTCTCCAAAATACAAGAAACTGTTGTATGAATACACAGTTAAGTTGCGTTGCGCTCTTAAAAAAGAAAAGGAGAGGCATCTTCATGATTTCCTTTCTAATCTTACTCCGACGGACCAAACAGATTACGCATTGTGGAAGGCCACAAAAAATATAAATCGGCCCATACAGTACGAATCACCAATTCGGCTAGGAAATGGTAATTGGGCACGTACGGATTCTGAAAAAGGGTGTGTATTTGCTGAACATCTGCAATCTGTCTTCACTCCCAATCAGTCTTCTGCAACTACTTGTTTACCACTAGACATATTGCAACCACCAAAAAAGCCAATAAAGTTTAAAAAAAATAACATAGTCTCAGTTATTAATCAACTTAAACCTAAAAAGGCACCAGGTTACGACAAAATCACCCCAAAAATGCTAAAAGAGCTTCCCAATATTGCCGTTCTTCATATCAGGCACATATTTAACGCCATCTCTCGTACTGCCTACTACCCAAAAGCTTGGAAATTATCTCAAATCATTATGATTGGTAAACCTGGGAAAGACTTAAGCCAAGCATCCTCATATCAGCCAATTAGTCTATTGTCCATACTTTCAAAGCTATTTGAAAAGTTGCTCTTGCAGAAAAGAATGCCCTTTATTCAAGATAACAATATTATTCCTCAACACCAATTTGGATTCAGAGCAAAACATAGTACAACTGAGCAAGTTCATCGCATTGTGTCATTTATACGAAAGTCCTTTGAGAAAAAACAGCACTGCACTGCACTGTTCTTAGACGTAGCACAAGCATTCGGTAAGGTATGGCACCGCGGCCTAATTCACAAAATTACTAGTTTACTGCCTACGAATGTACACCTCTTGCTGCAAAACTATATCACCAATAGAGAATTTGTTGTAAAGCAAAAAGATTTTTTCTCTCGGCATTGTAGAATAGACGCTGGAGTTCCACAAGGCAGCGTTCTGGGCCCTATTTTATATGTATTATACACATCTGATATGCCAACGACGAGCCAAACAATGACATCAACATTTGCTGATGATACTGCAATACTTTGCACTCACACAGACCCAAAAGTAGCAACGTCTATATTACAAAGGCATATACTTGAAACAGAAGTATGGCTTAAAAACTGGAGAATAAAAGAAAAGAAACTTGCCCTGCAGTTACAATAAATGGCCAGAATATACCACAGCAAAACGAAATAAAATATCTCGGAATTCACTTAGATAGAAGACTCACATGGCGGAATCATATTGAAAAGAAAGTGTCGAATATCAAGCTTAAAATGAAAAGCCTATATTGGATGCTTAATTCGAAATCAGCATTACCTCTAGAATACAAAGTGCTACTATATAAAGCCATGCTAAAACCAATATGGACATAAAAAAAATAAAAAATAATTGGCGCGTACACTTCTGTTAGGTGTTTGGCCGAGCCCCTCCTCCTATTTGTGGTGTGCGTCTTGATGTTGTTCCACAAATGGAGGGACCTACAGTTTCAAGCCGACTCCGAACGGCAGATATTTTTGTGTGGAGCTTTTTCATGGCAGAAATACACTCGGAGGTTTGCCATTGCCTGCCGAGGGGCGACCGCTATTAGAAAAATATTTTTATTAATTTTGCTTTCACCGAGATTCGAACCAACGACCTCTCTGTGAATTCCGAATGGTAATCACGCACAAACCCATTCGACATATGGTATAGAAATATGGGGAACGGCTACGCCCTCAAATATCGAAAAACTTCAGAGTGTGCAATCTAAAGCCTTGCGGATAATCACGGGAGCTCCATGGTATATAAAGAACGCTAACATTCACAGAGATATTTGCATACCTCGTGTAGCCGATGAAATAGCACGGTTGAGCAAAAAATACCTACAAAAGCTAGAAGACCATTCCAATAAACTAGCGCGAAATCTACTTTTAGGTGAAGGTCACACACGATTGAAAAAAAGAGACATCTTCAAGTCTGCACTATCTTAATGATCTCATCTCACACGAGAGTCCGTCCACAACTTCCTCCAACCACATCTATCACATTCGAAAAAAAAAAAAAAACAAAAAACAACATCATTTTAACAATCAACATGAGGGACAACGGAAGCTCTAAGGGAGACTGGAAACTAGGCCTTTCCGGCTCCCAGCTAGGAAGAATCGGAGACTGGAAACCCGTCCTTTCCAGCTCCCAGCTATGAAGAAGTGGAGATTCACAACCGATTTAATCATATACGTAAATATATGTTCATTTGAGCAAATAATTCGTTTCTTATAGTTACAAGAAAGATTCAATAAATAAAGAAAAATGGAAAAAAAAATAAAAAAAATTACAGCGATTCATTACAACAACAACAACTCAGTCACCTGCCTAATTACGCTAGAGCCCATAAAAGCAATGCTAAACACCAACCCCTTATCACATCTTTTAAAAAATTGTATTATAATTTCTCTCAAGAAATTTAATGAATAATGGCGAAATGACTCAGACAAGCTTGGACAAAAAAAGATTTAGATTTTGTTGGATATGTAACGAATTAATAATTAAAAAAAGCAAGATTTGTAAATGAAATAAAAAATAAATAGAAAAAATTTAATATACAATATTATTAATGGACATACGATGTTAAATTTAGAGAATTCAGTCTCTTGCTGTGCGACCCTGCTTACAACCTGCACGAAAGAGTTCAAACTATCCGTTTCCACGACAGTCGGTTCTACGTTACCGAAACGACCCGGATTTATATCCGGCCAAGGACTGTCACTCCAGCAGCATTCACCATATGTAAGTATGGGGAATGTTAATGCTGCTACAACAATAAGGTCAAACTATCACTTGAAGTACAATAAAAGTCGATGACACACAAATTCCCAAGCTACTGGGTGCTACTTTCGACAGTTTGCTCTCCTTCTCGGCGCATAAAACCGCGATCGCCACTAAAGCCCAAAACTGCAATAAGGCACCCTTCGCGTGTAGATTGGCAATGTTTTATAAGATTCAGAGTTACCTCAGGTATGATGCGATCCTTCATGTGAGAGAGCCTAGGTACGTGGTGACACCGGATACGGTGGTACGCATCATTCACACTGAGCTATTTAATTACTCAACCCCTGTAATCCCCCAAGCCAAATTCATATTTTTAAAGCACAGTACGTCATAGGCTTGACCGGGTCGTCATCAAAATAATAGGCTTATAGGCGTTAACGTGGCGGGTTCCAGGCCTAGCAAAACCATGTTCCTACTGCCCCTAAATATCAATACTCTGGAATTTAATTACCTTAAAAAACCTCTTTCTGGCGTCACAAAACACCAGCTTTCCCATGGCAGCCGGTTCTACGTTACCGGAATGACTCGGGTTTTTTCCGACCAAGGGCTGCCGCCTCAGTATACTAGCCCTGTCTAGTGAACCGTATATCACCAGTGAAGTGGATCATTTTTGAACAAATAATATTGTTGGATACATGAGGAGAGTTTCATAGCATTCAAGAGTTTTGATACCTTTACAACTTACAGGAAGTTCCTTTTTAATGAATATTATGGATTTAAATTTATGTACACGGGTATAAACAAGAATTATATATATTAGTTTTTACTTAAAATTTGACAACAGTATTCTTAGTAATCTTTAACAGCTATTGTATAATTACCCTAAGTTTTTATATGCATTTATTGCTTTAAAAGAACATTTATGTACGAGTGCATACGCTCAGATGACAAATTCGTAATGTTGCATAAGTACTAGGCGCATGTAATTGACAATTTACGGGAAAATTGTTTAGTTACATTAGTCGACATGCACCCGTCTCATTGCGACTTGACTGATCTTTCGACAACCGCCTTAAATTATTTCCGTTGGTCATATTTGCACTCCCGCTAGAATCAATGCTGGACTGCCGAATACATGGACCTTCTGGAGCAAAGTTATCTAAATTCCAATTCGGATTAATATTTGTGATATGCATAGATTGGGCCATATTACTTGAGCTTTCCACTTTGTTATCGGGAAGACTACCTAATGATACATCTCCCTCTTCAATGTTGTGGTGCTTAGAATATTTGCTGGTAACTGAGCTAATATACTGATCTAGATGATATATATGCGGTTGAAGTGAAATCATAAATGGGCGGTAGAGGCATTCTCGGTCAAAAGACCACTGTGTTAAACGTTTAAGTGCTCCATCTATTCGCTGACAAGTTATAAGCGATTCTGACCGAATCATTACGTTGATAATTCGACCTATGGAAGCTGCGTCTTGAAGCAATATAGACAAAACTAACGCATAGTCGGTACAGTTGGCCTCAATAAACAATTGCAGCAAATAACGAATTTTAATACTCAATTTTTCTGACAGTATTCTATAACCGTTATCACTTAATGAAGAATTTTCAAAATTCAATGAGTATACGTTTGTCAAGTCGCCATGTAAAGCAAATGTTGGATGGTACCGGGAATTATCGAATGATGCCTGCGAATTTGACCGTGATTTTACGTAGTCAGTTATATGTGGATTCGTATATCGGTGTTCTTCGTGTTCCTTTATAGCTGTTATATTGTTTTGCAGAGCATTTCCATTGTTCATACTTGTTGGT
The DNA here is from genome assembly GCF_027943255.1 of Anastrepha obliqua. Lineage (NCBI taxonomy): Eukaryota > Metazoa > Arthropoda > Insecta > Diptera > Tephritidae > Anastrepha > Anastrepha obliqua. The sequence continues at coordinate 144,469,807 of NC_072894.1, forward strand.
GTATCCATTAGAGCCAAGCTAAAGTAACCTGACTCAGAAGTATGACTGGATGGATGCAACAAAACCGAATGTGGATTGTCGATTGTAAAGTGCTTTTTCAATTGAGTATAATCCGTGGCTAACGACAATCCAGATTCTTCGGGTGTTGGATGCAAAAGAGCTGGTGGCAGTTTTAATTCCTCATGCAAGCAGTTTAGTGCTTCCACGTAATCATCAAGTCTTGCCGACCGATCTATTTCTTGCGATAGCCATGTCACCAAGTGAAAATCTAAAAACGCACTCATATAGCCCAATTGTATTAGTTTGTGCTTTTGTAGTAGCTTGCGAGCATGGTTTTGAAGAATGGTTTCGATGCAAAATATTTCCTTACGGTCCTTTGCTGAATTACTTCGCTCCATTTTACGGCGCACCACCGAAGATCCACCGTTGTTTGGAAGCGACGATGTCGTTGTTTCGTTGACAGCTCCTATTGAAGCCGTTGTATTGGAATTGGAGGGATTTGCTATTGATCCTTGCTTTTCCTTTTTCTCTTTGGGTAAATTGGAAGTAACAGTTGTCGAAAAACTGCGCTCTCGCGCAATAGGTCCCAAAATCATATTGAAGGCATCGGCGTTTTGATTAACTTGTGATTGGGTTTGCGAAGGTGGTGCGATCTTCATATTTACAACCATTGAAGAACGGGGCGAATCAATTTCATTAGGATCAATGGCTTTCAAAAAACGTATTAAGTCTTTTGCAAGCTCCCATTTACAATTTTGAAGCGCAATGTCGAGCAACAATGTTGCATATTGCTTGCTTATTATGGAAGGTTCCAAATTCTGAAGGATAATTAGAAAACTGGCAGCAGTTTCTAACTCCTCAGACTGCAAACACTGTTGAAATAGATCCTTCGGCTTACCTGCCATTGAAAACAAGTACGGCCATAACGCGATTTCCGTTTTGCGCGCACATTGAACTATTGTTTGGAGGTAAACGGGGAATTCTCGAATGAAATCAAGAATGCTTGGTAGTAACGCGTCTGGAATCGGATCTTTACTCAGAGCCTCTTCCTCGAGCACTTCATGAAGTAGCAACTCAAGAGAATGCGGAAAATATGGCAAGGACCTGCAAGATTTCGCAATCTCCCATGCACTATAGCCAAGATTTCTTTTAATTAACTGACGGAGTATTTTATGCAAATAAACTTGAGATTTACGTTCCATTAAACAGAAAGGAAGGGCGAAATGGGAGCTCGCTTCGCTAGTGTACAATGTGGTTTCATTCTCGACGCCCAGCACAATTACATTATCAAAAAGAATCACCAGAGGGTACAACTTTAAAGGAAACGATAACATAATCCTCTTCGACATGAATGTATGTAAGCGGTGTGGCCCTTCATGTATCTGCTCATTTATAGGCGGCAAGATAGGTAGCCATACTCTCATTCCATGCGCACCAGAATATAACCACAAGCAATCACGCATGGGGCTCTTTTCCAATGCATTGGAGAGCCAAAAACACTCAACACACGAAGCTAGACAGGAAGCCATCAGTGAATTTATAACACTATTGCGCGAATCACGTTGGATCATTAAAATACGCCCACAAACGTTAACAATTATTGTCTCGGCTGCATCACTTGATATAGACGCTGACTTCATCGTTAGATCATTACGAAGATTTGTAACAGTAAGTGACACAATACACGCCGGGTGAATACATATACTTTTTACGTCTACTTCGTAAGCACAGTTGACACTTATGGAATAAGCACCATTCTTTTTTAGCTCAAATAGGCTAACTATGCCATCAGCAGTCAGTGCAATCAGCTGGTCTCGGAACATATTTAAGGAAATGACTGGCGCGCGTACCTGAATTTTATTGCCAAACTGATTATCCAGCTTGCACTCCTCTGGATAGCAGCGTATTTCGTCTGTTCGATCTAACAAAGAATAGCAACCCATTACAATAAAACCTTTCCACCAAAGCAAGCCGCCAGACACCACGAAATCTTTTTCTTGCGATTCATTCCCAAACAGTTTCCATTTTTTTGTCATCATTGAATAATGGGCCAGCCCAGTCCTACCGGCCACTGCTAAATGTGTGCCATCCATATCAATTGCGGAATATCGAATTGGCCAATTACTAGCCGCATAAGTCAGGGGAAGTTGTATAACGTTCCACAATTTACTTTCTGAGAGAATGCTAGAGATATCGACTGATTTTTTTACTTCCATACTATCATCCTTGTAACAATCTGTTTTTGTTGGTTCTTTGTTATTGTTGGGGAATGTAAATTTTGAGCCAAAATAAATTTTTTCTAAATTATCTCCCTGGTTTATATACAACGTATCATCACCTAAAAAATTTAATTCAGTATAAATAATTCAATGAAGTTGTAACAGTAAATTTACCTTGTAGTAAAACATGTGAATGAGACGCCATACAAGGATTCATGGACATTGTGCTCTTAATAAAGTTCAACTGCAAAACTTCACAAATATCTTCGTCATTTTCCATGTGTGCCCCTGTAACCTTTTTCTTGCATGACATGAAAAGATGATATCCTTCTGTCGACCATTCCATCCTCTTCACCTGCAACGGATTATGATGCATTAAGTCAACGTGTAGACCAAAATCCCAACTTAAAGATGACATAAGCAATGCGCCAAATGTACTCCACAGTGAAATTCCTCCTTTCTCCCATGCGACAATAAGCACACAACCGTCGGGACTCCATTTCAGTTCGCGTACAGGACCCAAAGATCCTGGCATTACACTCGAATTGAGAGATAGCCTATGTGAATATTCCAAACCTCCGGTAGTATCTTCAATGGCATATACAGTCACATCTGAATTTTTACGGCCATATGCCAAGAGTCGGAACTTGTGATTAACACTACAAATCGAGGCATCTTCCACATCCGGTACCCAAAAGCCATGCATATTTTGTGGCTCAAAACGCAAATGCATTGCAATCAGAAATGCTGCACGATTGTCGCTGAAAATTGCTGCACAGCCTCCAATAAATGGCGAATACTCCAATGCTGCCACATATGAATTATCTCCTATTGGTGGAATACTTTTCAAATGAGAATTTTGATTAACGTAAAATGGAATATCACGCAAATTTACGGATGAGTGCAATGCCAATGCCTTTTCTCCACTTTCCCCTACTATATCCGCATCTAAATCCGTCCATTGAACACGTATAAGGTCACACTGATTCGTTGCTAGAAGTAATTCTGTAAGGCTTATGCAACATATTGTTGTGATTGGAGCATCTAACTTGATATTGCATTGCTCTCGTAAACTAAGTTTTGGGACATTTTCTTTTATGAAAAGTTCTGCCGAATCCCTTCTCAAACTTGATGTTGGCGGATCTATCTGAGTTAAAATACCACTTCCATGTGCGTCAAATTCTATGTGATAAAGAATTATGACGCCCAAATTCGTAAGTATAGCCAACTGTCGAGAATCTGGTTTCCATATAATCACTTTATTTTTACCCACTTGAGCTATGGAGTCTTCATCACGGCGATAAAAAGTTATTGGAATTAATGGATTTGCATACCATATACCAACAAAATCGTCGCCAACAGCCGCAACTAATATTTTAACAGCATCACAGCAAATGTGATTTATAGATGATTTCTCACCAGGGAAATCCAGGTTAAGCACTCTTGGCCAACCGACAGTGAAATACATGATTACCAAAACCTATTGGAAGAATATATAAATATTTACTCATTCCGTAATTCCATTAAGAACTCACTCATAAGAAAACTACCGACAATTACGTAAACATTTAAACCATTAGCATACTAAGTACTTCAATATATTTGCAGACATATTATAACTTTTCTAACAAAACAATATTATGTTTTTAGTATCACTTTTATAGAAATTAGAAAAGTAAATTCGTCGAAAATACGCCTTGCGTCAAACAACAAAATTGTTGACAAGTAGAAGTGCAAAACTATCGAAGATACTATCGATAGTTTTCATTTTCCAAAACAATCGTTGGTTTAAAACCCTCGTTCGTGTACAAGACGAATTTAATAAATGGTGTCTTCTCGATTTTGACAAGTCTGCTCTCAGGCACCTTATTAATACAAAACAAACAAAAGGGGGAGAAACCACCTGTTTGTTAAATTCAGTGAGGGATTTAGTAATATTGTAAGTTGCGACATTTAAACTAAACAAAGCGTATCACAACCACAATTTCGCATTTCCAGGATTTCTTAATTGGTTGGTTCAATTAAGAAATAATATTCGCTATATCTCATACACACCTTTTCGAGTTTTTAATGAGCTGTACAACCATTTGAAAATTGAGAAAATAAATACGAAAGTTGCCTTTTATATTTTGCATGCACTAATGAAAGCTCAGTAAAATAATTATTGAAATGGCTTTACTGTTTTTCAAAATATTGTGCTAGATTCCCATACCAAAATAAAATTACGTCTTCTATTATACTGTTATCTGCCGCAGCTTTTTTCAGGTTTCGCCAATTTACTTGTAATGATTTTTTTGGCGTGATAACGTCTTATAATTCGATTTAGCCGGCTGCACGCACGAAAAAATGTTTTGTTATCTTGCTCATTCGTCGTTATCTTGCTCATTCGTCGTTACCTTGCTTGAACTGCAATGCGCATATACATACATATATATGCTCACTCAAGTAGGAGAGAGCCCAATGTCGAACGTTGCCGAACGCGGGGGCCGATTGTGCTCTTTGTCGTTCGTTCCGCGCTCTCGCTTGCAGTTCATTCAAGATAACGGCAATGAGCAAGGTAACGACAAATGAGCAAGGTAACGACAAATGAGCAAGGTAACGTCAAATGTGCAAAGTAACACTAATGAGCAAGGTAACAACACATTTTTTCGTGCGTGCAGCCTGTTAAATCGAATTATAAGACATTATCACGTCAAAAAAAAAAAACATTCTAATAGCGGTCGCTCCTCGGCAGGCAATGGCAAACCTCCGAGTGTATATCTGCCATGAAAAAGCTCCTCATAAAAATATCTACCGTTCAGAGTCGGCTTGAAACTGTAGGTCTCTCCATTTGTTAAACAAAATCAAGACGCACGCCACTTAAAGCAGGAAGAGTTCGGCCAAACACCCAAAAAATGGTGTACGCGCCAATTATATATATATATATTGGTAATTAATGCATATGTGAACGTACTTTAAGTGGCACGGAGACATATTTACGCCTTTAGATGGCAATCGGTTTTCAATATTTTAAAATCAAATTTTAATAAAACGCAAATATTTATATTTTCTATCATTATTTCTTTGTCTAAATGCGAATAGACACAAATATATAACAACAAAAATCAGCGTGTTAACGAATTTAATTAAAGTATTATTAACATTTGTATTATCAGACCGGCTACTTCGAAGGCTCGTTATATTATATTCGGCAAATCATCATTAAAATAAAATACACGGCAGAAGTGAACGAAAACCAATACAACTTTAACGAGCTCGATGGGAAACCCTTAATAATTTTACTGGTGTTATGTTAATTATAATTTTTTTGACTTTTCTGCTTTTTTGTGTCAATAATCAAAATTAACCTAAATCGATAGCGCTTGAATTAAAGAAAGTAAAAATATAGCATAAGTTAGAAACTTTACAACGACTGCTCAGCAATATTGTTATTATGTTTTTCAATTTTTGTTTAGTTTATGAATAAAAGATTTTTGTCCAGACGCGAAAGGACTCAATTTGTTATAAAATAATTGAGAGTGTCGTTGGTTTTCTGTAAGGTAGTGTTGAATGTGTTTAGGGGATAAGCAAATTATATGTTGAAATGGCAATACCATTCATGTGTTTATTTGGTTTTGTAACCATCTTTTGGCAAATTTCATTTGAGTTTGATACGCGGATGTTGTGTTGTTGGGACGTAGCGCGATTTTTGGAAGTGACTCCTGATAAAAATGCAAAACACGAGTTATATATCAAAAAATGCGCAGTTAAGTGAAGAAGAGAAACATAATGTTTTGCAAAAATTGGTGGATATTTTTAATTGTTCTCCGAGTCCGCAACTACGAAGCCTCTGTGAATCACAAGCTTGGAATGGTAAATAAAATAAAGCACTCGTGGCTTGTAAATTACTAATAGCAAGATGATTTTTTTTGTCGCAGTTGAGCGCTGTATCGACTTTCTGATAAGAGTTAATAACAAAGATGAAAATGAAAATCAAAGGAAACTGTGTAGTGGAGCTATTCCAAAGCAAATATTTAAAGGCGAAAAGAATGTAGTTCAAAAACTACATTCCGCCAACGGCGCCAAAAATCAAAACATTTCCTCAGGAAGTTCATTTGTAGAGCAGCGCATTGCCAAATTAATAGCTGATGGCTCCAAAGTAATGGTCCTTTTGCGAGGAGCACCGGGAAGTGGAAAATCATGCTTGGCGAAAAATTTCGTAGAACGGCATGTAACACTTAATGAGCAGTACACATTGAAGGACTTCATATTTAGCTCTGATGACTTCTTCAGGAACAGTACTGGTACATACAACTGGCAACCAAGCTTGCTAGATCAAGCGCACGATTTTAATCAACGACGTGTTGAAGAGCACGCACAGGCCGGCTGGAGTCCAATTTTTGTTGATAACACGAACATTAAGTTATGGGAAATGAAAGCTTACGCACGAATAGCAGTTGAAAATGGATACGTTATTGAGATACTTGAGCCTAGGACATCTTGGCGTTATTCAGCTGGTAAACTGGCGCTCAAAAATAAACACGGAGTGCCGGCACATAAATTACAGATAATGCTGAATAATTTTGAGAAAGGAACAGTGGACGATTTATTGAAGGTATGTTTAAGCAATTTATTGGGTTAAAACTGAAAAGACAAAAAAGTTTATGCAAATCTTGGGTCGGTTAACATGAAACAGTTTATCACATTACAATTTTATTTTCTACACTCACAAATTGCAACTTCTTGAGAATTGTTGATATACTATTTTTTTATTAGCCTATTCATAAATTTACTCTTTATATATTCATAATAAATATTTGGTAAATGCCGTTAAATTAATCGTTCTTGGCCGAATGTAAGTCCAAGATAATCCAGTAATGTAGGCCCGATTGCAGTGTGATTCTCTTGTATTATTTGGCGGTTTAACCATCTTGGCGATTATGCGCTGTCCATGCATATATGGAGAATGTTTATGCTGATACAACAACAAGAGTTTTTTCTTTTCAAATGCCAGCAATTCAATTTGTTTTGTGGGTGATGAAGATTACGTCGGTCCAGAATAACAAACCGTGCCTCAATTTTTACTACTACAATTATAAAAATTCGCTTTGGGGAACAATAGACATTCTAAAAATGTTAGGCCTCTTTTCGCCAAGCGTTAGCTAGTAGCCAACAGATGAAACAACTGGTATAAATGAACATATTTTGGTAACGCTGGAATAGAGATGCCTTAAATTACATATGTTTGTAAAATAGTGAGTTATACCAGTTTAATGAGGTACAACCATACTCGCTAGGGGTGAATTTTACTCGATAACTTTGTTGTTGCTTTTACATGGAATTTTTCGTAAAGTTAATCGAAGGTTTTGGGTCCCCTTCTTGCCGAAATAAAACCTCTTCCGTTGGATAGGTGCTTAAGTCAACAAAATCAGTCTGTAAGATATTTCAAGAGTCTTCTTCTTTCATTATCCTAAATATTCGCCGCCCTGCGTCATCGTTTGTTTTATATCATTACATTCCCATGGCAGTCGATTCTACGTTACCGGAACGACCCGGATTTATATATCCGGGCGGTCAGCAGCATTCCCCGTACATGTATGGGGAATGTTTATGCTGCTACAACAACAACATCATCGTTTGTTTTACTCGATGATTTTGCAGCTTTTCATGCGGTCGGTGCCAGTAATACTGCTTCCCATCCGACTGAAAACGGTTAATACGGGTTTCCTCAGACCATACCATGAGTCAGTCATTAGCACTCCAGTGTTTGTGCTATTTGCAGAATCTCAACCTTGCTCCCGCGGTTTTTCCATGTAATGCTGGCTTTTGTGGCTTGATGCGGCCTCCAACCCGTATTTTTTCAGCGCTCTGCGTGCTGTTCACTCACTGACGGATTTTTAGCTATGGTGTTTTTGCTATGGTACTTGAAGAGTTCATAATCGCTCCATTTCTCGCGCATCTCTGTCCAAAAGTAGATTGGGTCGCCTTTTTGTAACCGTTGGAGCCTTTATTTATTAAGAACATTAAGTACAGTTTGAGGGTAAATTTCCAAGCGTTGTGCTATTTCCCTTGATAAGCGACCATTTCTGGTGAATGAAACAATTTCATCTTCACCCTTTCTAGCAGTCTCCCTCATTTCGACTAATATTTAAAACTCCTTTTCATTGGAACAAAAGAGCAAGCTTGATGACGAAGCGGTTAAACTCAACTAAATGCTTTAAATTTTTTTTCTTTTTCTTATCGCAAGTCATGTACTGTTCAACAACAGAAAAAATGCGGCTGGTATAAGGGAGAATAAAGGCTTACTGACGAATTTGAACACATGCAAGATTGGCTAAATGGAATTTTTTGTGTTATCTTATTTATTTAAAAACTGGATGCACCCGGCACGCGTTGCTACCCCAACAATTAAAATAAATTTAAGAAAAATAACTTTAAAGAAAAATCATTTTCGGTTAATCCTCCTATCTAATTAGATATCGAAAATCCTTCTATCTAAATAGATATCAAAAATCCTCCTTAACTAAGGCAGAATGATGTACAAACTCACATTGGATGAGAGGAAGTGCTTGAAGTAATCAAAAACCACACGTGTGTATGCATTTGTGTATATAACGCGAATGACTCTTCAGATACCAAATATATATGTAAATATCTATCTATAAGTAAATAATAATATAATATTTGCTTTAACCCTTTCGCTCCGACTTTTAGAGGGGATTTGCTCAAACTTTATTTTTGAGTTTTTGGATACCCATTGGTACTTTATGTGCGTAGAAACATGATGAAGCTTGTAACTTATGTAGATAACGGTATTTTGAGGTGGGGTATATGTGTCCCAACAGTATTTAAAAATGGGATATTTTTGTCCCAACTGGGTACAAACTACACCTAGAAAGTAGAAACATTTTTTTGGTAATAACATATGATTTGTACTTTTATTTATTTTATGAATGTGATGAAGCGAAACATTGTATACAGAATGGCAAATTACAAGCCCGGCAAATAATTTTTGTTATTTTCTCGACTTTTTGATTGGCGCATGCTACGCACCGACGTCTTTTAGACTGCTCTATGGGTAAATGGTCCCCCACATTTGTCATTGATTTGTACCTATTCGATGATCTTCCAGGCCGACGGGATCGTTTATATGCGGTACATTCCTTTCCTTTTTCAATTAGCGACTCAGCAATCTCGACCAGCACTGGTAAGAAGGCCGGTTTCTTCCTATTCAACTCCGAATATATAACCCAAGTGTTTACAGCAGCCATCATCATGCCACGATAAAATACTTTTTTCCACTATTTTTTTGATTTTCTGTTTATATCATACAATCCCAACATTTGATCTGCCAAGTCCACACCGCCCATTATTGCGCGGTACGTCTTTACGATGTCAGGGCATGGAAACTCTGCCTCAGTTCCATCTTTCATTTTGCGTCTAACAGTGCTCATGTCAGATGTGTGGCAGTTACTGAGCAGCATTACCTCTTTGACGTCCTGCCACTTTACCGCTATGGTACCTGCAATCAAGAAAGTTACTTAAAAAATTAATTAAAGGGTTTTAGTTTGACTTCGTACCCACCGAATTAACTTTGAAAATAGCTTCGCCTCGCTGCAATTTTTCTGGTATTTTCGGAACATTCTTCCGGTTGGACATGCATGTTCCCAAAGCTGGATATTGTATGTTGTTAATAAGATTAACAGTGGTGAAAAAACGATCAAAGCAAAGTGTCACGTCAGGGTTAGAAATCGTTGCTGCAAGATCATTCACAACTCGTTCGCCGAGTGTCCCTTAAAGGACATATCCTTCTTTTCTACAAAAGATACTCATGTCATAGGTGTCTCCAGTCAAAGAATCGCAGCGAAGCCACATTTTGATGCCCCGTTTCACTGGCTTGAGTGGCATATATTGCTTGGGCAATGTACAAAGATATTGCTCTTGGAAACAATTTGCGAAAAATTTCGTAGGGGGTTGAGTGACGCCCAATATTTACTGCAATTTTGCATTCGCGGTGGTTACTAACCGATTTTCTTGAAACAAACGACTCATTCGGTGTGCTCGAAATAACCGTGCCTGAGACTTCCTCACCTCGTGCAGGTTGATTGCCACCATTCTCGTCACTCAATCCGGTCTCCTCTGAATCGCTGGAAGAATCGTCATTGCCAGTGGTTTTATCTAACTCAGGACTATAAATTTCATCACTTTCGTCACTAAAATCAGTTCCTGATTCCATGGATTCATCATCATCTTCTTAAAGTAATGCACTAATTTGATCGCGATTTAATTTCGACATTTTTGCTGTCTACGAAGTTGCAAAAATAAAAAAATTAGCTGTGTGATACATTATGTACAACGTACTGCTGGGACATATATGTCCCCATATAAAGCCCTGCTGGGACACATGCATCCCAAAATTAATTTTCGCTGAATATTTTTCACAAAACTCTTATTAAAAAATATATTTGTACTTACCAGTAAAAGGGCAATATTTTTCTTTAGAAAAATTAACACTTCTTATAAAAATACGTATTATTTCACCAAAATTACGCGTAAATTTGATGCAATATTAGCGACTGCTCACAAACAACTGATCAAAACTAAAAACGATTGAAACTGTGTGGAATGCGGATAACGGTAAATTGTAAGTACTGTTCGCAGCTACTGATTGTGACATTTTGGTTGAGTTTCTTATGAAAATTGCAAGTGTAAGGGGGAAGTGAACATGCTGTGGGATATCAGTGTCCCAGCAGTAGCGAAAGGGTTAAATTGTAATTGCTTATTCGCTTTACTAAAATAATTCGATATCGACAGATACATACATGCATACATTTATGTATACATTATTTTTTACGACTAAACGAAAATTTGAAACTAAAATCAACACTTTTGCATTCCTCGTAAGTGGGAAATTCGATCCGGTAGTCATAAGTCCTGCGTTTGACATGATTCTCAGAGTTGCGAGAAAATAATAATCGGTTTAAGGCGGCCGCCGTAGCCGAATGAGTTATCATTCGGAATTCACAGAGAGAACGTAGGTTCGAATCTCGTAACAACAAAATTAAGAAAAACATTTTTCTAATAGGCAATGGCAAACCTCCGAGTATATTTCTACCGTGAAAAAGCTCCTCATAAAAATATCTGCCGTTCGGAGTCGGCTTGAAACTGTAGGTCCCTCCATTTGTGGAACAACATCTTAGCCAAACACCCAGAAAGGGTGTACGCGCCAATTATATATATATACGTCAGAAATATCATGTTTTTCACGAAACATTAAAAATAGTGATATGTTAGGTCTTTAATATGTTCGTTATGATGAATACAATTCAATTCGATTGGAACTCGTATTTATTATACGTGATATATTCCGTAAGATCTATAGTTGCCACCATTAGCTATAATGACTTCACATCTTCGAGTCATACTTTGTCTGATTTCTGTGCAAGTGTTGAAGGTATTCACCTCCGAATCAGCCGAATTTGCCTTGATAACTGTTTGTACGTCCACCTTTGTTTTCTTTTGAGTTTTTGCTAACCATTGCCCAATCATTTTCAATAGATTTGGCATCAGGCGACTGTTAAGACCAATCGAACATTTTGCTGTTTCCACTCTACACCACCTTCAATGCTATTAATACCAAGGCTGGTCTGATGAATAGCATAACATGGTGACCTACGCTATATTATGCATTAGACCATTTATGCATACCAATTATCCATTGTCTTTTCGATTGAAAAATCCGCCGATTTTATATGCGCGAATCACCGTTACTATATTAACTTTAATAAAACTTATTGTGTGGGCTTCACTGAGAAGACTTTCGCCATTCCTCCCAATTACATCAATGTGCACGTAGGCAAACGCGCATTTCTAAATTCGCAGCAAAAGCACCCATTTTAGCAAACGAGTGTGGCCATCTACGCCAGGCCGATTCCCGGGAATCCTCGGATAACGATTGCAATGATAGTGATGTCCGCTAAAATGACAATTCATATTCCGTTCTTTGGTTGACGGATCCAAACGTTGTGTTACCAGACAGCTACTCAAGTCGCCTAACAGCAGGAAAGCTAAAGCTTCCAAAGCCATTGACCTCGATAGTATCAACATGCTAATGTTGAAAAATGTGGGTCCGAAGGGAGTAGCCTTTATCACGAGGGTCTTTAACTTGTCCTTGGTCACTCTCATCATACCTGATAAGTGGAAAATAGGGAGAGTGGTCCCACTATTAACAAAAAGGAAACCCGCCAAACAAGGGGAGTCCTAACGCCCGATGACTCTCCTTGCCCCAGTAGTGAAGAACACAGTAATCACGTAGATGAATGGCGGGCTTATCTGTGAGAGGACTGTACTAGAACCTTTTCTAGAGTCGGTTCTACGCAGCAGCATTCCCCTAGATGTGTGTACATATGTTACTGTTACAGCAACAACAACGAAGACCTCCGGGACGTTTCCACGACAGTCGGTTCTACGTTAACGAAACGACCCGGATTTATATCCGGCTAAGGACTGTCACTCCAGCAGCATTCCTCGTATGTAAGTATGGGAAATGTTTATGCTGATAAAACAACAACAACACCTCCGGGAGAGATCCGCGTTAATTTGACACAATTACGATCCCGATATTGTGGCAGGTTAATCGATCGACCGGAATCGACCCTAATGTACTTAACACATGCCCACATAAAGCCACTAATCTAACTCGCCTCTCCATCTTCATTTAGCCCATCGAAATATCATATTTCATGGGCCTACCGTTACATTCTTCACTGCTCTCTACAGAGTTTTGTAAATTGTTATAAGAACAACAACAAACAGACTGCGGGATATACTCTGTTCAGTAACATATCCAATTTAATAACTAGATTGGCCTTCTACTCTTCAGGTCAACACACCCTGTCAAACGCCATTATTTCTTGAAATATCTCAGCCTCACCTAATTTAAAACGGAGTCAATAAAGGTACCTTCTTAACCGAGATGATGCAAATAATCACCCCTCAATAATTGTCTAAGAAAATGGACATATTGAGTTTTAAAACTGATACTTGTATGAATACTTTTAAAAAATTAGCCTTGATATGAACTGCTAACGTATTATTGTTATTATTTTTTTATATTTATTTTTTGTAGATGCTTAAGACGACAAAATACCACGTTCCACTCCCACAAATGCGGTCCATTCCACCTATATCGTTTGGTCAGCAAGACACTGAAACTGAAGAAGTATTTCAAATATATAAACCTGAAAAAAATAATTCCAATGTATCGGACGCATCGACGACTTCAGAAAATCCCTATTTCGTCGACGAAAGTGCTCCAAAGGCCCAAAGAGAAAGATCTGCTTCCAAACAGAAAATCGTGTCTGCGACTATAGAGTTACAACAACCCCCACCTTTAATCCAAACTGCCGATGGATTAAATGAAATCCAAAGCAATGAATTGAATGCTTGGCAGCCACATGAACAAGAGATAAATAAATTTTGGAATATGAAACCGTCTAGCAGTGATAAACAAGAGATGTCTCAGGAAAACGAACACCAAAGAAAATCCCTTCTAGATTTGTTGCGAGAGGGTGTATCGGATGTGAGCAAACCACAAAGCTATGAAGATAAGAATGGGCAGAGTATGAACCAAAAAATAGTTTTCGAACGTCATAGCAATAACTGCCCAAATGAAAATAAAGGGTTTGCATCCTTACGTCAAATTTATCCAAATAAAGAGCTTTCAAGTTTATGGGATTTATTTGTCAAATGTGGAGGTAACATTGATTGGACAGTTGATCTTCTTTTAAGAGAGGATGAACTAATTCATGCACCGGGCAGTCAATATTTCGAGCAAGTACCTCAAATTGTGAATGATTTTCAATGCAACTGTGGTACGCAACCAAGTGTTGCAGACGAGAGTATTACTGTGGAGATTCCTCCAACACCTACGGACACTTCGTTTGGCAAAGGCGCGAAACCTCAAAGGCAGCGATCGCGAGCTTCCCGAGTACATCAGCGGCCGAACCCGGAATTGCAGGAAATAACTGATGCTATAGCAAATCGTTTTGTACTTGACGGCGAGCAATTTTCACCACATATACGAAAACTACGAGAAATGCGTGAAAGGCTACGAAATCCAACCGCAGTATGCTATACCAGTACCGAAGTTCAAACCGAACCGATAACTGAAGTGGAACTTGCAGACGATGATGCCGACCCCGAAATCAATGAAATAATAGAAGTCAATCTCGGCGAAGATTTAGTAAAGCAACTGAACCACATATTCCAATCTGAAATGACGTCACTAGTTGAAAAGTTACCGCATAATCCTATTCTGAACGTATTTATGCCACGTTCATTAGCCAAGGAGTTATATATGCTCTGGATAGAGTCAGCATACAATCAGCTTGAAGAGCAACGACAAGTAACAACGCGGGAAGATTCCGATTTCGCACGTCTCTTAACAAATCCTAAGTACGAATATTATTCGGAATCGCCGGGAAATATACAGGAACTGCTAGATATGGAATTCGCATGGCAGATTTACAAAAATGATCAGGATACTGAAATTCATAAAACATCGAAAATACAAGAACATTATCGTCCAAGTGACCTCGCTGCTCACCTAACCCAAATGAAACTATGTGAAAAGTTTCCAAGCATTCCACGAGAAACCCTTGTTGAAATTTTATCTGCTCACGGTAATAACTATGACGAAACAGTTAAAGTGCTCAGCATCACGACACAGGCTGCAGAAGGTTACACAGTTTCCGATTTGCAAAAAAAATTGATGGACTGTACTTTAGAAGAGCAAGAAAAGGTAAACTTTGAATTGTTTACCATATTATTATTTTTATTGTTGTTTACGTTATTTCACTTGCATCTACAGATAAAGAAGGAGCAGCAGAACAGTAACAAAAACACTGGCCACAGTGGAGCTAGTGAAGATCGCTTAACTAAAGCACCTTCTCAGCCAGAGGAGGCAAAACGAATGGCGTTGCACGATTTCGAAGAAATGCGAAACCTGGCAGCTCATCATAGTCAGCTCAAAGCAGAATGCTATCAAAAGGCTAAAGAAGCAATCCAAAAAGGGAATAGTGCTGTTGCAGTTTATTACTCACAAATCGCCAACTTACATAAAATGAAATTGGATATGTACAATCATCGCGCAGCCAACTGTATTATGGATGTGCACAAATATACACAAAACAATCCAGAGCTGTTAGACTTGCATTATTTACATGTGATGGAAGCAATCGGATGTTTGGATCTCTTTTTAGATCGTCATATTACAGGTTTGCGCGCTGCCTCTCGTAGTTATAAACATATTTTCATAATCACTGGGCGTGGGCTTCACAGCGCAGGTGGAGTTTCCACTATTAAAAATAAGGTTAAAACCCGTTTAAAAGAGCGCAATCTTCGGTAAGCTGTAATCATTATATTAATGTTGCTGTATTTATTTATATAATATTATTTTATAGGTGGAGTGAAGTGAACCCGGGATTATTGAAGGTAAAAATTTTTTCCGCATCAAGGCACTCCAAAAATATTTAATATAGCGAACTCCTAACATTACCATCCTTTATTTTAAACTTAAAAGTTTTAATACGTACATTAATATATGTATTTTATTGATAAGGACGTAATTAGAACTATTTTTCTACAAATTGTTATTTTAAATGAAGGACATAATATAATAAATAAAAGTACAAAGTAATTGTACATGTACATAAATATATTTAAAGAGTGCTGTGTTTCTATATAAGCTTTCATATCAATTGCGTTTATATATTATACATACTTCTTAGTTTTAGAAAAAATACATTAAATAGAAACCGAAAAGAAGTAACGGTACGTTTAACGCAATAATACCATAAATTACAATAAAAACATAATACTTCGGTACTTTCGTTATATAAATCTTAGCTTTTGAAGAGTTCTTTTAAAACTAAATTGACGTGTTAATAGGAACAAGAAGTAAGTTAAAATAATTAATGTTTTATAGTTAACCAGATAAAACCTGTGCGGTAAATGCAGCTACATCAAGTGATGTTCGAGCCTTGCAATTTAACTGCAACGGTGCAGTGTAAAATCGTTACTGGGACAACATGAATTCATATCGGTACAAAGACTCGTCACTTCAGAAATGTATCAGCAAATGTGTATGGTTGGTATTTTATGCCATGCAGAGCGCAATCCCCTCAACTTCATAGCGCAATTTGTATTTATAGGTAATGCTTTATGCGGTTACAACAATTAAAAAAAAAAACAACTTTCGTCACATTTTAAAATCCAAATATTAATATGTACTGCTTATTCTGGCAAAATCAACCCTTAGACCCCTAGTTTAGTTTTTCCACGAATTTTTCTAAATAATATAAAATTTATAAATGTGCTAAGTAAGATATATGCCAAAGAATACCTTTTTTTACACCCAACTCATAAATTCATGACGATAATAAACAAATTGTGTGTCACTAGTCCGCAGATGTAAAACTTAAACAAGTTTATTAGCTACTTCCAATTATTTTATTTTTTACAAAGTACGGTTATTTATCTTATACTAAATCTATATAAAATTGTTTTAAAACAGCCAGATGAGCATCCCAAACCCATTGATTCAAGAAGCTTTGTTTTAGAAGATTCCAAAAAGATTATATTCATAGTATATTGCTGCTGTGTACATCTACATTTGATTTGCTCCTTACAGGCTTATGGCGACAATTGCTAGGGTAACTTATTGTAGCAGTTTTACCGCCTTTGGGCAATTGGTTTTCTTTGCCACTGCTTATTTTGCTCGTAACTGTTTTTTCAAAAAGGCCACCATGAATGGAATTAAAATTGCGCACACTGTTTTGTTTTCTAGGTGGTGTATTCAAGAAAACTCCTTCAAATATTGTCTCAAGATTATTGCAGCCGTTGACGCCTGTTTTGCCGGTCTGATCATCCGCAGGTGGGCTTATCTGAGCATTAATTTCTTGCAGAGTAACAAAATCTGAACTTAAGCAGGCACTTGGTGTAGAATCATCGCCAAAAAGAGTTCCTCTGGTTGGTGTTTGCAAGTCTTCGGGATTAGTGTCTATCGGCGAAGGTGTGCGGCCTAGAGGTGATATAAGTCGTATTTCGAATGCTGGAAGCTCATCGCCAATCACAAGTGCATCCAATTCCTGATCGATTGATAATGAAAATGATAAATCCCCTTCGCTGGACACTGAAGAGTGAGACGTCTGCAGGCGGGAAGTGTTTATTTCAGATGCACACATTTCTACATTACTGTCTGACGACCGCACATCATTTTCTGTTGTAGTTGAGGAAATCATTTTGTTTTTATTATTTAGAAAAAGTACAATTGAAATATCTTTGCAGTTATGAGACAATAAAAGGTACACAAATCAAATCATTGCTTCGAAATATTAAACCAAAGAATAGTCAACTGTCAAACCGATATTGCCAACTATTTAAAAACCATGCGCCTAGTGTAGTTCAGATCTGAGTAGCTACGAGTAAATGCTCGCGAGTACTTAGGGTACTAAGTGTGATTTTCTTTTTTTGAACAATAATAATAATGCTTTTCTTTTATATTAAGTATTTTTGTTAGAAAATACACGCTTATAGCAGAAGCTGGCAAAAACTAAGATTATTAAGCATCTGGACAATAATTCTTAGTTGATTTCAAGGTAAATTTTTAATTAAATTGCCAATCGAGATAGCAAATTTGATGAATTTGACATTTCATGCCATGAAGTATTTTAAGTCATATGTTGCCAATATCTATGAAGCAATCGGCTGTCATTTTGCATGTTTTGGAGCCAATTGGATGTTTTGCAGTCAAAGGATTCAGCAGAATCTCTGCGTCCTTCATTCCTCTTCATCGTACAATATAAATCAAACCATGCATTCAAACAATCAAGAGCGGGAGCACAACGTCCTGACCCACTTGACGACATTTTCAAAATGACGATAACATAACATGGCAATTCCATGGTTGAAGTTTTCAAAAGCTTCAAGTAGTAGTCGAAAAAGACTTATGATTTTTAATAGCACCAAAAACATTTTGACGAATCCTCAAGATATATTTTGGCACCACTTCCAATGTCTTACAAATTTACAAAAAGGTTTCTCTAGGTGATACGAACAGGTCCGAGTACTTCTTTCCCATAATTTGAAGTATCGATACTTTTAGCGAGTACATGGCGGAACAACACTAGTGCTGCCAGACTAGCCGTCTACAAAACAATGAGCAAATGCGGTCTATACATAAATACCATAACATTATTTTCACGTAGGTAAACTGTTTTCGTTGAAGATTCGTGTTGGTTAGTTTATATTTAGTTTAGACATATACTATAGCAATTACACGTACATAACTCATCGAAACTTGAAAATAATGAAGTAAAAGGTGTCACAAAAAAAAAAAAAACATAGTAATTGAATACCAAAAAGCACGGTTTATAAGTGTATTGTATTACTTCGATAAGCTTTACAGAGGGGTCCTTGAGATTTTTTGTATAGAACCACTATCCGCGCTTCAAAAAAAAAAAAAAAATAACCCCCATGAGTCCAACTTCTTTCCACGTTAAACGTCAACCAAAAATTAAAACGTTATATGCCTGTGTGTTGTAAGGACGAACCCTTATCCCCATCCGATATGCCGAACTGATATACCTAATTTTTTTTCATATTTTTATTTTCATTTGCAGGCATCCGGCAACATAATAATGTCAATTCCAATGAATTGTTATTCTCGTTTAAAATTGGAAAGTTATGATTTTGATAAATGTATTTACTTTTAATTTTCACAGAAATATTTCGAATAAAAGTTTAAAACCAGGTACAAACTCGCGCCTGACTGTATAATTTGTGAATTTCAGTGAAGTTTGGAAAAAAATATATAATGTGCCAAACTATAGTGACGTTTTCGAAGGTACTTTGAAACTATTATTTTCGGAATATTAAGAGTTATAAAGGTTGTTACGAACCACTCCCTAACATCTCCACCAACCATTATATAAATCATTATACTTGGCCTAAAATAGCCCCCAAAGAAATTCCCCAATTTATTTAGGCCCAAGACCAAAGGTAAGTTAATGTCGCCTCTAAATAAGTCAGAGCAAACTCTTTATTTAAAATGGTACTATATCTCAATCGAGGATTCTGCTGTTTCCGTGGCGCCGCAATCTTATGGCGGATTCTTATAGAACTCGAACTCGAAATGAAAGAGTACAATTTTTTGATATCTCGCTTAGTTCTCGAGATATTGAATAAAAAAAAAGTAAGTTTAGTGTTAATGTTGGGGATGGGGGTTATTGTGCCTCCTTACTACATACACGCATATGATGTTTTAGTTTTGGGTTCAATGGTTTTAACACGGAAATCAGTTCTACGCAAAAATACTGTGGATTGCGTAGCCGGAGTTGGACTGATGAGGGTTATTTTTTCGAAAACTAAACGAGATATCGAAAAATGTTACTCCTACATTTTGTCTTATCTCGCCGAATTCTATCGAAACTGAAGAAAAAATTATTATTATTATTTTTTATTTAATATCTCGAAAACTAAGCGAGATATCAAAAAATTTTACTCCTTCATTTCGTTTTCTTTTGTCGAGTTCTATAAGAATCCGCTATTAAATTGCGGCGCCACGGAAACAGCAGTATTGCCGCTATAGTGATGTTCTTTTTAATATCAGTAGGTATGACACCAACCGAATATGTCTGTATACAAATTTAATGAAGCCTGAATTTAGCTATTTTATAATTTATTAATTGTTATCCTCAATTTCAGATAACTTTTGGTGCGGGTATATATGTATACCGGAATATACATAAGTCAAAATTATGAGGTAGATATACATATTTCATTTTAACTATTAATTGAGCCTGGCATATTTTCAGATTCCTCGTGTTGATGACGCTGGCAAGCTGGTGGATAAAATAAAGGAATTTGCCGACGAAGACCGATAAAAGTATTAAAGAAATATTAAAACACACACTAATTAAGCATCACTTTTTAATAAACTATGATCGTGCCGTTAGTTTTAAATCCCGGCAAATACAGCTGTATGATATATAGATAAAGACAAAAGAAGAAAGTCCATGAATATTAAAAAAAAATATACATAATTTATGGCTTTCTCCTTTTCTTATGAAAAATATTTATTAACGATAACAATGCAATAAAAGGTCTAACTTTGTTTTATCCTATACGCAAATGAAGCTCTTTCGCCCATAAAAATATAAGCCATAATGAAGTGACGCCTAGAGATCGCCACTTAAACTAATTTTTTCATTCTTAAACATTTTCCAGACGCAAAATGTGCCCAGATAAAAAGTTCGAAATGCCCTGATAGCAAATTTAAACTTTAGAACTCAAATTAACAACAATCAATCACACAACTTATCAATTTTATGGGTATTCAAAACTAAAATTGGCATGCAAGCAATAATCTATAAAATCAGTAGAATTTACAAGGGGAATCAAATTATTTATATTTTCAACAAGAAAGTTTATTTAGTGCAGCATTATTGAAATTTAGGTTTGGAATGGTCTGTTACACATACATACATTTACTATTATGAACTTCAATGATATCGCACCCTAAATACAAAAGGGTCACAAATCAAAATGTTCCTTCTGCTCAAATATGAACGAGAT
Organism: Anastrepha obliqua; assembly: GCF_027943255.1. Lineage (NCBI taxonomy): Eukaryota > Metazoa > Arthropoda > Insecta > Diptera > Tephritidae > Anastrepha > Anastrepha obliqua. Next base: position 144,490,641 of record NC_072894.1, read on the forward strand.
GTTATCAATAAAACGGTCAGCGGATGACATATGGCAAAAATAAATTTTTTGTTTTTTGGCAGGACTGTTATAAGCTTACATGGCAAATTTCAGCGTGATATGTCACATAGTTTGTTTTCTGTACTGTAAACAAGTCAAGCTCGAGTGTGGAAAATTTTGAGTTGTGACCCTTTTGTATTTAGGGTGCGATATGGTAAAAATAAATATTTTACCTTTCTAACTTTATGTTCAATTTCGAAAGGTTTAGGTTAGTTGTATTTAAAATTAATGTACGTGCCGAGAAAATACAACATGAAAAAGAGAATAATGTATGTTACCGGTTTTGATCAATTCAAACTTTTTCAAATACAGTACTGCTAAAATATCATAAAATTACTACCTTAAAAATTCTCTTGGAAATGACTGCTTGCAATTTTAATTTTAGACAATCTCACACTGATCGTTTAACTTTAGAATGTTTGTATTTTCAGGTCTGTAGCCGAGCAACTAATTTATGATGCAAAGAAAAATGCGAAAAAACTCATTGATTTACTTATACACTGCGCGTTTCTACGTTGATTTCATATAAATAATGGAAAGCTATACTTGTTTTAATTACTTTACTTTTATTATTTTATTTGTATTCTACCACTTATATTTTTATTTCCCCTTTAGCGTTTCCGAGATACTCACATAACTTAAATATAGTATACTGAATTTAAGAAAATAAAACTATTGCATTCAGTTGACTAAAAATTGTAGGTACGTCTTGTTATTTATCTTAAACAAATGATACTCCACCGCCATAGTATTCTAGACGCGTTTGTGGTTCCACGAATGCTAGCCAATCAGATGCATGTGTCGGTAATAGACCCATGCTGTGGCACTTGTACAACGCGACAGCAACGTTTGCCAAATTACCCAAAAAGTATACAAGTTTCTGACCGCTACCTTGAGCGCCTTCTGCCATTTTTGAAGTCACTGAAGTGGAAAACATTGCCTTTAGTGGTCGAATCAACATCATGCCAACCATCATTATAGGGAATATCGAAATGGAACTACCGGACATGTACATGATGAATAAGTTCATTGGGATCTATTCAATAAAATGTAATTGATTTGGTATAGAAAAAAATTTTACGTATATTTACATACCTGTTTCAATGGACCAAGCGCTAGATCCCACGATTTCTTAATGACCAACCTCTGGTCTCTTACAACTTCAGTGTGATTAACTAGTACCGAGGGATTGTAACCTGGAGGTGAAGGCAAATCAGAATTTTTGCTGAAAAAATTTATTGAACGAGTTCAGTTTATCCAAATGCATACACATAAAAATGTTTACTGTATAAAACCAACCTATTGTTGAATTCCAATGCCCACTTAAACTTTTTCGCTGATTGCTTCGATGACATTTTCTTTTCTTTTATTAAACAAATTTTCTCAGAAAGTAGCGACTGCAATTTTTGTATTTAAAGTCTAATGCTAAATTTATTAAATACCTGATAAATGAGCACAAGTCAGCTAATTTGACAGCTGTCAACAGTCCGCTATTGTGAATGAGGGGTGGTGAGTATGCCTATTTGTCAAATGATGGCGAACAGTGGGATGACTTTGTTTCTACTTACTTCGAGGTCCTATAATCGAAAAATTTGCTTTCCACGACGGTCGATTCTACGTTACCGGAACGACCCGGATTTATATCCGGCCACAGACTGTCACTCCAGCAGCATTACTCAAACATTTTTGGGGAAAGTTTATGCTGTTAAAATAACAACATATACTCGAAAAATTTGAATAATCCCATTGCCGACATTTTCTAAAAAGTCTTCAAAATATAGCAAAACCAATTCTCACATTCTATTAAAAAGACAAGGAATAATTATTTTCTTAAGCATTTTTAATGATATGGAACAGGAAAGCATAACTTAGTCTATACAAATCTATATGGATATTGCCTTGAAACGCACTAAGGTTTAATATAAGGGGCGTACAGAAGGTAATTTATGGGCCCCACGCGATGGTTCAGTGTTGAAAAGCAGTAGTGATCGCAACTGACTTAAAATGTCCAACAGTTTCGTCGTCAGCTTTTAGCTGATGTAAATGATCAAAATATTAGATTCATTCCCATGGCAGCCGGTTCTACGTTACCGGAATGACTCGGGTTTTTTCCGACCAAGGGCTGCCTCCCCAGTAACCTAGCCCTGTCTATCGTATCCCACCCCCAATCTTTCGTCACAGGAGCACCTCATTGCAGCAAGTTTGCTCCAAATGCTTCTCTTCCGGGCTGGCGTCGAACCCAACTCCGGACCAGAAGTATTTTACTGCTGCATTTGCCACACACGGCTCCACCCGAACTCCACCTCGGTTAGGTGCAATCAGTGCAATGGGTGGTGCCATCTTAAGACCTGCTCAGGCCTTAAGACACACAGGAAGTGGTCCACAAGGTATGTGGCCACGTGTTGCTCCCGCTCACAGGCGGCCCCTGCCTCAACGGCGACATTGCCCTCAGTGCCGGCACGCCACACTGCCGCCACCAACAACACCTCAACGGTAAGGAGCTCTCACGAGCAACACAACTCCCTCTCTGACCCACAACCCTCCTGCTCCTACCCCAGTGCGGGGACAAACCAGCAGCTCTTCGTCCCCCGCACAGTCTGCTCCGTGTCAGACCGTAGTTCCTCGGAACTTGACAACTGTCCAATGCAATTCTTGCAACGCAGACAACATGGATGCGTGCTCACTCCCCGAGTTACGACCATACTCCCGCGAAGCTTCAAGCTATTGCAACTGAACTGCAACGGACTCACGAGCAAGATTGACGAAATAGTCAACTTCATGAGCCGGTATGGTATCAAGATAGCTGCGGTCCAGGAGACAAAACTACACGCTAGCTCCCCCCTGATTACCAGGGACGGCTACAATGTGCATAGAAAGGACCAAGAGCGAGACAACGGCGGTGGCCTAGCGTTCATAGTCCACCATTCAGTGCAGTATCGTCTCATCGATGAAGTCATCGACCGCAGGGACAGCACCTTAGAATGTCAAGGTATAGCTGTCCGGTCAGGCGATGCCGAGCTCGAAATATATATTATTTACATACCCCCTGTCACCTGCTGCCCGGCAGGATATCTCCCTGATATTGGTGCGCTCATCAGGGGAGAAAACCGATATGCTATCGCTTGCATCAGACCACTTGCCCATTATCATCTCGATCGAGAAACCTGCCGACTTTGTTTCCGCGGATCACCGGTCATATATCAACTTTAACAAAGGTGATTGGGCCAGATTCGCGAAATTTACTGAGGACATCTTCGCAGCCCTACCCATTCCCACCGATGTGCGCGCAGGCGCACGCGCATTCCGAAAGGCGATCACAGCCGCCGCGGTTCGCTTCATACCCGCTGGACGGATCCGGGACTTACGTCCCAATTTCCCAGCTGAAGCAGCTGTTCTGGCGAACGAGCGGGATCGCCTACGCCAGGCCGATCCCGGGGATCCTCGAATAAAGGATCTCAATTCGGAGATCCGGCAACTGGTAACCCAACACAAGCGGACTAAATGGGTAGAGCATCTGAAGTCCTGTAACCTCACATCTGGTGTGAGCAAGCTCTAGTCCACCGTAAGGTCCCTGTCGAACCCGACGAAGCACAACGACAAGGTGGATGTCACCTTCAACGGTCGTACTTCGTCGGATCCGAAGAGATGCGTGAGCTACTTTAGCCGGCAATTTATACTGCATCATCCGGTCGACAGATCCAAACGTTGTGCCACCAGACGGTTGCACAAACTGTCATACAACAGTGCACTGCTTGCTTTCTCTAGCGAAAAGGTTCAGGGGGCCATCAAACTAATGAAACCATCAAAATCCATCGGCCCCGACGGACTAAACATGCTGATGTTGAAAAAACTGGGTCCATTGAGAGTAGAATATCTCACTAAGGTCTTCAATCTGTCCATGGCCACTCTCATCATTCCTGATAAGTGGAAATGAGGGAGAGTAGTCCCACTACTGAAGCCTGGGAAACACGCCATCCAAGGGGAGTCCTATCGTCCGATAACTCTCCTTTCCCCAGTAGCGAAGACGCTTGAAGCCCTTCTACTCCCACTCCTCACAGAATACCTGACTCCAGCCCCACACCAGCATGGTTTCCGAAGAGTTCACAGCACCACCACGGTACTCACCGTCATAAACACCCAGGTAAACCGCGGACTAAACCAAAACCGCCCCTGCGAGAGGACTGTCCTAGTAGCGTTGGATCTACAAAAGGCTTTCGATACAGTCAGCCACGCCACGCTACTAGATGACATTTTACAGTCACTCCCGCCAGGGCTGAAGAGGTGGACCGCGAACTACCTGAGTGGTCGTCACTCGTCGGTGATATTTCGAGACCAAACCTCTAAACAGAGAAAAATAAAGCAAGGAGTACCGCAAGGTGGTGTCCTCTCACCCTTGCTTTTTAATTTCTATATTTCAAAACTCCCCCAGCCACCAGAGGGAGTCTCACGGGTCTTATACGCCGACGACTGCACGATAATGGCGTCGGGCAATGACATTGATGGCCTATGCACCAAAGTAAACGACTACCTCGCCCGCCTTTCTCGCTTCTTCACTGGGAGAAACTTAAAACTTTCTCCCACTAAATCCACGGCGACCCTTTTTACCACCTGGACAAAGGAGGTCAAGCTGCAACTTCAGGTACACGTCGATGATACCCCAATACCGACGGTAAATAGCCCCAGAATATTGGGAGTCACCTTTGACAGCTTGCTCTCCTTCTCCGCGCACACACCGCTATTGCAACGAGAGTACAGAATCGCAACAAGGTCCTTAAGTCGCTTGCCGGCAGCACTTGGGGCAAAGACAAAGAAATGTTGCTGTCGACTTAGCAAAGCAATAAGCCGACCGGTTCTTAACTATGCTGCGCCTGTCTGGTCGCCCGGTACCAGTGATACCCAGTGGACGAAGTCCAGACCTGCCAAAATACTGCTATTATGACCGCGACAGGATATCTCCTGATGTCCCCAATACAACACCTGCATGACGAGGCTCACATGCTTCCTGTAAAGGAGCATAACAAACTGCTCAGCAAACAGTTTCTGCTAGGGTGTCACCGTAGGCCTCACCCATGCAGACACCTGCTTGAGCTTAAGCCATCTCCCAAGCACATCAGGAGGCACTTCCTCAACTACGTGGCCCAGATCCTGGACAAAACAGACAGACCACTCCAGGATCAGACAGTGTACAGACAGGCTATAAACGACATTCATCGGGAGACCCTTACACCTTCTTAAGCTCCTGACCCCCGAATGAAAAATACTCTATACTATAGAAATCATCAACAGCTTTCATTTGCTACCCAGATATGCGAAGAGTTTTTAATTAGAAAAAGTACAGAGTTGCTGTCATGTCGGTCATGCGTGGCAAAAATTTATATATGACTAAAATTTTTAGAAAGAGAATATATGCATGCATTGTTAATTTATTAGCCTAATGTACGTTACCGGAACCAGCCGGACTGATATCCGGCTAAAGACTCTCGCTCCAAGCAGCATTTGTCACTCCAGCCTTATATGTATGAGGGGTGTGTATACTGATACAACAACAACACAAACATGTCTTTTAAATACTAATATTCTTTCGTAGTTATTAGTTTTCTAGAAACGGGATCTCACTGTGTTTCCTAATGCACATTTTTTATCAAAGTATTGTGTAATTTTCCTCCTTTTCGAAACAATTGGGTACGTAACTAGTCTAAACCTTTTTGGCGATTGTTGATGAAGTGAAAACCTTTGTCCTGATATAAATCCGTATTATTCCCATAGCGTAAATTCCATTCCGATAATGATTTTTATTTCATTCAATATTTGTTTAATCACAGTCTTGTACTAAACTTCCGCATACGAAATTCTTACTAGTAAATTCAAGCATTGATTTCTGAATTGTGGTGTATGTGCATGTTTGTTTACCCCTGACTACACTTGCACTCTCTTCGTCATATGATAATGATGTAATGTAAATGATAATATTGATAATGATATAATGATATTCTCTACATCGTGATAAGTACACCAATTAGGCTCTAATCTGAACGAAAGTGTATTAGTGGATTATAAACAAATCCTATGGGATCGTCGATCTCAATTGAGAGTCGGTAAACACTCGTGATTGGTTTGCTATTTATTTTGGCACATAAGAGCGGCTCAGCCACCGAAATATTTCTCAACAAAGTGACTTGCTGTGGTTGCGATTGTAATTGTCAAGAGTAGTAACAGAGTAGTAATAATAATGAACTCGCACGCTTAAACAGATCGCAGTGCGGTCAATGAGTGCTAAATCGCCGGTTGTTTAAAACGCGCGCGCATAATTTTTAATGGGGATATACGAATAAAAAGAAACACATATACTAAGATATGTTTGTGTGCACCTAATATATACTCGTATTATTAGTAAACATTTGTTGGCATTTTCGTGAAGTGAGTTTTGAATGCAACGAAATCATAGCCACTGTGACGCCAATCGATTGCTTGTTATTGCCGATGTCGTATTGGCTTGCAACATTTTTGCGCATTTGCGGACGTACATTAACACATATGTACATACACATATGTACATATGTAAAAATGAACTGATACGTATTAAGTCAGCCCTAACAATACTGATAAAATAATTAGATTGATTGAGGTATAGAATCGGAAATGGGTTATGTGTATTACATATGTACATACACGTATTCTAAATAATGTAGCACAAAACAGCAGTGGCTTACCTTAGTGACTCAACTACATAAAAAGTGAATGAAGTGGAAGTTATGTGCATATGTATTTGTAAGTGACGATCATTACAAATGATAGTGATTGCTGATGTGAAAGTTTATATACAAACAGAGATATGTATATGCTAAAAGCCGGGAGCAGCCAAGTTGGGTCAAAATGGTAATTTCCTTTATTCGAATATAAGCTCATACAATAATACATACATACATATGTATGCGGGTGCATTAAGGGGGTAGGGTCACAAAATGGAAATTTTTTTTCTTCACTCATCTTATAGTAAATCATTTCAAGAATGTGGTGTCAAAATTTTAAGTGGATCGGAGCAGAACTCTCAAAGTTATAGCCTTTGTAGGTACTCTACCTCGAATGCGGAGCATCGATAATTTTTCAGAGTCATTTTTTCAAACGCGTTTTTCCCGAAACGACTTCTTAAAAGTCGGTGCCAATCACAACTCCGAAACTATTCAACCGATTCTTTTCAAATTTGGCACACGTTTTCTAAATCAAAAATACCTGTCACCCCCCCCCACTGTTTTTTTTTTAATTTTTTTTTTTAAGGTGGTTTTTCACTTACAAATATGGCGAAATTTTTCGCCAAAAATGCTCGTTTTACGTTTTTTTGCCACCAAAACTACAAAAATGAAAAAAAAAAAATTTATTAATGGGGGGGAGGGGGTTGAGCATTACGTCATACTTTAACTGAGAAATTCGACTTTTTTAGTTTCAGATGATTCTACGACGAATGCCGATTAGCACCGCAGAGCACCTCTCGAAAAACATATCTCCAAAAAAACTCATGGGCTTATTTGTCAATATTTTATTATTAATATTTTTTAAAAACTTATTGAAAAGATGTACAATAACATGCAACTGATTTTATTAAAGTATCTTAAGAAATATTTCTGTAAAAAATTAAAAAAAAAATGTTTCTGTTTTTACGCTAAACCCTACCACCCCCTTAATCTCAATGAACCACTATGGGTTATAAGGTTTGCTAAAAAAAGACTTCAAATTTTCGTGGACTACGTATGTATGTATATTCTCTATTTGTTTTTGTTACATATACATAGTTATATTAATACACATCTCACCAATATTTTTTAACACTGTAAACCATTTTTAGTTTATTGTTAACAGATATTAAGGTAAGATGCGTTTCCACATGCTTGACAATTTTTGCTTTGACAATTTGCTAAATAAATCGAGAGTCTGTAATTTTATTATTTTAAAAACAACATCGCAATCGTGCTCCTGCTAACGTATTCAGCAGACTTGGCTCCCTGTGGTTTTTTCCTGTCACTGAGCGGAACTGAAAAACCTATGCAAGGACGGACATTCGCCTCGATTGAAGAAATAAAGCCCCCAAGAGAAGATTAGAAAAGCACTTTCAGAAGTGTATTTAAAGGGTATGACCGTTTACCACAGTGAACAAAGTAGATGTTGATGAGTAAATAAATAGTCGATTTATTTAAATATTTAGTAATAATGAGTAGCTTTCGAATATCTACATATATTCAAAGTGAGTGCGAAATAGTGTATTCACGTTCGAAAAATGGTGATGCAGCTTGTAGCTTAAACGTATAATACGTTCACATATACATATGTAAGTAGATGATCTACTTTTTTGCGCTTTACTCAAAATCCGTGATTAAAAAGCGCGATTTCCCATACAAAATTTCTCTCCCAAAATCTGAGATTATAAAATAATCCCAGATAATAACGATACTTATTGACATACAACCCCATAATTATTACTACGAATGTAAGGAGAAACATCAAAATAAAAACTAAGTAAAATGGATGCCGGCAAAGAAAACAGGCCCTTAAACATAATTCTAATAAAATGTTTGTTAAATGTTATTAATTAGGGATTCATTTTACAGAAAAAAGAGCGTGTCCATAAACGTGTGCCCTCCTTTTACTTATTATAAAATGTAATATAGGAAATTCTATGCGTATTACTGTCATAATTTTTTGCAACCTCAGTAAACCTCGCATACGAATTAAGGGGTTAGGGGTAGTCAGAATTTTCAAAAAATCGATTTTTTTTTTTGCATTTTAAAATTATTGTGTAAAAATTTGAAGTGAATCCGACAAATACTTTTCAAGTTATTCAACAATTAACAAAGGGCGCTCGGCCGCTCCGGAGCCGATAGCAAAACTTTAAATGCGTTTTTCTCAAAACTATGTTTTTCAAACTGGTGAACACTGTAACTCAAAAACCGCTACGTAGATTTCAATAAAATTTATACAGCTTTTGAAAAACATAAAAAACTTGTGCCTGATCGAAGGATTTTTTTTTCCAAAAATTTCGATTTTTTTTTAACAATTAACTGTTGGTTTTTTTTTCTAAAATCTGGAAAAAATTTTCTGAGGCCGCCATTTTGTTCATTTTGAAAAAAAAAGCTTCGATCAGGCACAAGATTATCTATTAATAAAACTAATTTTTCTTGTCCGATTGGTTTTAGATGAATCTGCAAGGACTTGTGATGTTCACCGCAAGGGACTTCTGGAGAAACGGGCTTCACACAAACAGCGATAACTTTTGCAATTATTAATTTTTTTTTTGAAATTTTCGTGAAGTCAAGTTAAAACATGATGTTTTTATGCTATGTTTTTATTTTTGTTAAATAAATTAATTAAGTAGCAAAAAAAAATTCGTGAAAATCATCATTTTTTCGGGCCTCTGACTACCCCTAACCCCTTAAATTAGCTATTCCTTCTCCTTGTATTTTCTTCATATCATTAATAATAATTAAAGAAACCAGAAACACCGAAGTATTCCACCAAAATAATTTCTATGAAGAAAAACCTCTCAAAGCAGCATTGACAGCTAATTGTAGATTTGCAGGTAATCTTCCATATGTGAACGGGTAGATCAGTTTGGTGGATTTATAGGTGATTAATGCATATGTGATCGTATTAGTAGACTTATATATTACATATATTTTTCTGATGCCATTAAATTTTATTTTGTATACCATAGTAAATATTCCCTCGTTTTACACAAACGTTTTTAACAATGTTATAAAAATTATTCGCAATTGGTGGTATCTGTATAGTATATTTGTAAGCATCTACTGTATATTGAAAGGTATGAATTCGTCAGTAATGTTTGTTCGAAAGTGTTTTTGATCATTACTCATTTGAGTTTAGTAACGTTTGTGGGCGAAACGATCGCAAATATTACAAAAACATATATGAACATAATACACACATATAAGTATATGTGGTTAAAGCGGTATGCAAATACACAAACATGTTATTTTACTATAAATGAATGCACATTAATGAAAATTAAACGACTTTTCACATTTTAGAACGCTAGTTGTTGAGGGTGGACAGGTAAATTAATTTTTGCAATTATATAGTTGCACATATGTAGTAACTCCTAAGTGGAGAATACAGCCAACATTGACAAGAATACGAATTTAGTAAATTTGTATACGTTAACCTGTAAATACATGCTAGGTTCCTTTCAACACGATGAGGGAGCATATCGAAACAGATGTAATGGCGAGCTCGAAAATCAAAGAATAAGATGGTTAAGTCATACATACAGAATACTTAAAAACAAAGCTGCCAGTATACCGTTCCATAGATCCGTTGGGTTGATGAGGCCACAGCTGGCCTGCGGAAATTGCGAATCACAAACTGGGAATTCATGCTAGAGGATCGAACGAAGTGGGGAGCTGTAGTTGGAGAAGCAGTGGTCTGCACAAGGCTGTAATGCTAATGATGATGATATAAATGTTAACCTAAGTATTTTTTATGTACTTATATACAACACATTGGGCAAGTTCGGAACTGCACACTTTACTCAGCTTGCGAACTAAACTAAGTTAAAACGTTTAATTGGCAGGGTTAAACTCTGCTGCGAAAATTCACCACAGTTAAGCTGGCACTCAAAATTTGATATTACAGTTTAATAATAATCGTTCCTAATCGACCTGCAAAAGAACGTTAAAATTCGCTCATAATTGAAATATGCATCATTGGCCGCGATTAAATACACGACTGATTAGTTCCGTGTAACTTGAAACCGTGTAGGTGGAAACTAAAATTTAGTACAGCATTTTTAATGTCGTTCTATTATTTAAACATGTTCTCAATTTATTATTCCTTCTTTTAGGAGGAATACGCTGGGAAATTACTCATCCTCCTGTTTCTCGATACTACGAAATGGTACACTCAATTCCGCGATCAATTTTTTGTATGGATTTAAACAATTATTTAGTTCTACTGCCTCTAACTCTTTCGCCATATTTAAATCATGCTCTACATCAGTCATTGAGAGTAGATGCATCCTCATAACTTTCCTTCTCTTCGGCTGTCACCAGATTTGACGTTGACTTTGAAAGGAGCTCCAAAAGATCTTCTTCATCCTTTTTATGAAAATTGGTAAGAAAAACCGGGTAACTTGAGAGTGTCGTATAACTCGGAAATAAAAAATAAATATGTTTGTCAATATTGGAAACAAAAGCATAATGCCATGGAGCACCAATTGAACGCTGGGTATACTGAAAAAATAAAAATAATCCTGACCTTTGAAAAGAGCATCCAAATGTTTAGCATTTGTCGACAGTGCTTAACTAACACTCTTTTAACATGTCTAAATCTTGAGTCGTTACATGGTGTAGTAGCTTTGAAACATCGTGGCGGATCAACGCCTACGATCCGTCGTCCGATTGCACATTGCAATGTGGCTGGCAAAGCACCAACCGAATCTCCGTCCACAACTGAGTTATTGGGCAAACATGTTTTTGTTACTGAACTTCAATTCAGTTGAATGCAAAAATGTTACAACCACATTTACGTATGCGTGTATGTATGCATGTATGTATGTAGTACATTGCCGTATTGCATATTAATTTATGAACACATTCTATGTGGAGGCGCTAAAATTAATTTCGTCCATATACGGATAACTCTTTAAAATACTCGTATAATGACATTTAAAGCTTGGTATGCTTTTTACAGACACAATTGCATAATAGCTCTAGAATATAAAACATCGCTTTAGCTAAAGTGGCACTTGTGTGTTTAAGGCTTTTCTACTACAGCGCATTAGAGCAATAATAAGAAGTAAGAGGAGTATGAATGCATCCATTGATGTATGCATAGAGAACAAGAACAATTGATCTTTTCGCATACCAAGTTGGCAAATTAATTTATATTACTTACGATCCTAATTAAGGGGTTAGGTGGGTTTGAAAATTAAAAAAAATCGATTTTTTTTTGTCTTATTAAATAGTATAATATGTTTAAAATATTCTCCTAAAATTTCAAATTGATCCGAGCAAAATTCTACGAAATAGACCCTTCAGAATTTCCGCCCATCAGGCCATGTCAGTGCAGCGTTTCGCAGGTATACGCGTTTATCTCAAAACTCGATTTTTTAAGTCGGTGGACACGATTTCTCGAAAAGTTATAAAGCGATTTTGTTCAAATTTTGCACACATCTTTGGAATAACATTATCAAGTTATTGAACGAAGGATTTTTTTTTATTTTTATTACAACTAATTTTTTCGAGCCAACACATGACGAAAATTTGTCCAAAAAATGTGTTTTTTTGTTCAAAGTCTGTCAAAAATTCAAATTAAATTATTTTTTTTCCTTCGTCCAGTAACGAGATTTATCCATGTACTAACGAAATATTTTTCGTTTTTTGATTTTAAATGAACCAATAATGAGTTATGCTGTCCACGGCAAGAGCATTTTTTTGTGAGACGTTAAGGGAGATGAGGTACCAACGGCTGAGTTTTCGGAATTTTTAAATAAAAATTTCACAAAATACTGTTTAAATATGTATCTTTGATATGCTGAATTGTTTAAATAAAATATATGATTGTATATATTAAAAAAAAAATAGTAAAAATACCCTTTTTTTGAACCTCTGTAACCCACCAACCCCTTAAGTGAAAGTAAGTTCCTGAAAGCTGAAAAATTATATTATATAATGACATGAAATACAACATTTGGATTTACACAACTCTTCGTTTTTATGGCTAAATAACTTATTGCATTATCTTTTTTTCATATGAATCGTAAAAGCATACGCGATCTAATATTTTCGAAAATGGATAAGTTTAAAAACAAAATGGCAACCTGGTTCTGTAAGAAACTTCAGTTGTTCGTGTGAAGACTATAAGAATAAAAATAAGGTAAAGAAACTTTAACAACAACAGCATTTTGTAGGAGGGGAGCAACAGGTTATGCTTTATGCTGGTGTATCTCAAGCATAATAGATTACCAGATTGAGATTACCATCCGTGAGAGCGTTACGGGCTGTGACGTAACAAATGGATAAACAATAAGATGAACACAAATACTCAATTATTACGTGAGTAAAATCTGGATTTCGCCACCTTCTGTATTCTCTCCATCATAACCATATCTGATAAAGGAATTCCCGAGCCTTACTGCAAGCCAAGTGGACTGGCAATTAATCAGAACCGTCTATTAAAGTGATTGTTTTGCAAATATTATAGGTATGACGATTATGTCGCCTAAATCATAAATTTTTTCGGTGAACTTAAAACTTACATCCACAAGAAAAGATGGAACGACTAAACGTAAAAGTAGATCCGAAAACGCCTTAAAGTATTGTAATTGACACAACTGGTGTACAACGTGCTTGCTCCTATCTGCGCCCAAAACTACGACGGAATGCTGACGGAGAGCCATTTTTTAATTGATTGATTTAAAATCATTGTTATAAATGTAATGTAACTAAAAAGTATAAATTTAAAAAATGCTAACAATAAATGCAATACGTATTTAAATCTGCAATTAGTGCGGAGTTCTAATTATAAGCCGTTATTTGTACATACATATAAATACTGCGAATATCTTCATGCATCAATTGTAATTAGATCAATATAAAATGTTTGCCAATTTTAAATAATAAATCAATTCAATAAATTTTTCATTGTAGAGTTCAATATACACTTGTATATACATATGTATGTACATAAGCACTATATATATTTTATATGCGTACATAACTACTTAGTACATGCAGAGATGTACTGTAAGTATGGAAATTCCAACAAAGTCCTTTCTATAGGATGGGTCTTTATTGCACAACTGCTTTTGCTCTTTTCTGCGTCCATTGAATTAACCGAATACAAATTAGCCGGTGTTTGCACCCATGCACACCTGCATAACATACATATGTACGTATTTAAATATATTTTAATTTAGAGCAACAAATTTATTTAGACTCCTACACATTTAGCACACGGAGAGAAGTACAATACATGTACATATATTTGCTTAAAGTGTGTAAATACATATAGACATACTATATATGTACCTACATACATTCTACATATGAACTTCCTTGCTTATACGTTCGAGCTTTATTAATGTTGTTTTCCATATTTCCACAAAACAATTTTTTTTGCGGCATTACTACTATATAAATACATATTATATAAATAAATACACAAGTATGTGTGTGTATTTACTTAGCCAAATAATGCTCATACAATTAAGAGTGAAGATTGCCGCTACCATTGATGATGAGAGCAAATTGTGATCGCATAGTGGCTTGCGGAGAGCCAAGACAGCTATTCAATAACCAAAAATTGAATTGCAATATTTGTTTACATTTATAGGAGGAAGTTTCGATTTTATGGACGTACGCGCTATAAATGGAGAAAATTGGGATTTCATTGTTGTTGTAGATATTGTTATTTCTGGTGATTGCGATGGTTGTTGGCTGTTGAGTGGATTACAGTATGGTATGGTTTGGCAGTTAGACTTTTTGGGCAGGTTGACTGGTAGAAGCCTTTTTTTGGTTTACATATCTTTATTTGTATTATACATACATACGTATGTACACATATTTTGCTTATTCGTTCATTAAAATATAGACAAAGTTGTACAAAGTACAAAGTACATGCATACGAAACATATCTACAGGCTGTTGAAAAAATTACTTACTCGCCTTTAGCAGTTTTAGCTCTATGTGAATTTTGACCAAAGCTCTAACAAATGTAATGCTTTTAATACATTTTATTAAGATGAGTTCTCAAGATACGAAAGTACCTAGAATAGGGCATATTTAGTACTCGACAGGTTGTTGTTGGTGTATCAAATTAAACATTCGCCATAAATGTTTTGGGATTGCTGCTGGAGTTCAGTTTTTGTCCGGATATGCATACGGGTCCTTCCGGTGACTTGATAGGTCGAATCCAGTAGTTTTTTTAGTTAAAAAGAGGTTGTCTGTAAAGCCGGTTTACTCACGATAGTTTAACGTGATAACGTCATAAGAAAATACTAATTGAATGGTTGCATTTTTCAAAAGAAAATTTTAATTTTATTTGTTTGATAGATATTTTATATGGATATAGAGAATGAGTTAACATTAACATAACATAATATACTTTAACATAACATAACATAACATAACATAACATAACATAACATAACATAACATAAAATAACATAACATAACATAACATAACATAACATAACATAACATAACATAACATAACATAACATAACATAACATAACATAACATAAAATAACATAACATAACATAACATAGCATAACATAACATAACATAACATAGCATAACATAACATAACATAACATAACATAACATAACATAACATAACATAACATAACATAACATAACATAACATAACATAACATAACATAACATAACATAACATATCATAACATAACATAAAATGCTGTTCAAGCAAGGTAACGACGCATGAGCAAGATAACGACGCATTTTTTGGTGCGTGCAGCTGGCTACACAGAATTATAAGACGTTATCACGTCAAAAAATAATAATAACATTAAAACAACAGGTATTATTAACAAACTTGGTTTTATTTTAAATTCTTCAAGTAAATCAAATTAATAATAATCAATAAGAAGGCATATGCAAATACAAATACGTGAATTTATATATGTACATATGCGCATATACATACACATATACGCTCACTTAAGTAGGAGAGAGCAAGATGTCGAACGTTGCCGTTCGTTTGCTTTGTTTGCTTTGTCGTTCGTTCCGCGCTTTCGCTTGCAGTTCATTCAAGGTAACGGCAATGAGCAAGGTAACGACATATGAGCAAGGTAACGGCAATGAGCAAGGTAACACTAATGAGCAAGGTGACGGCAATGAGCAAGGTAACATTAATGAGCAAGGTAACGACACATTTTTTCGTGCGTGCAGCCTGTTAAATCGAATTATAAGACGTTATCACGTCAAAAACCGTTGGCCGAACCGTTTCTAGAACATACACACATTCATCTCATATGGATAAGTATTTTTTGCATCCATCTACTTAGATTATTCATACTTACTTGCTCGCAATGTTCAATTACACATGCACGTACATTCGTTCATGTGTTGCATCTAATATTTTTTGATATTAATGGCGAGCACGTAGGAGCACACTCGAACAATGTTGAATGCCAAAATGGGAGAAGACTCCGGCTAAAAATGACAAAGTGTCGGCCTTATTGAGCAAATTTAATGGATAGTAATTCCGTAGGAACCAATTACGCAAAATTTTATCCGTAAACAAAAAATATAGCACTGTGGGCATTTAAATAGGACGGGGACGGGTTTATGATGCGTATGGCTTTTATTGTATTTTATATAGGTATGCACATCTGTATCTAGTGACATTTCGTTGTACATTATATGCAAATGTGTCCGCTTGTGCGTTCTTACCCACACATCTAAATGTATGTTAAGGTTTAAATATACGTTTCGATAACGTTGCTCTACTTTTTCCTCACACATACATCCATACATACACATATGTATATGCGCGACTAGTACTTATGTATTATAAGCTTTTTAAAATAGAAATCTTTTAAATTTCTATGTTCTTCAAAGTGCCTTTTGTTTTGATAGACAATATGCGACAAAATATATTATACTTACAAGTGATTGTATCTCGAATTTCTCTCAGTTAACTACACCCTCAGTGAAGCATAATTAGAAGAAGGTATTTATAGCAACCTCAAGAAAGCGCCCAATAACATCAAAACTTGGAAGTTTAACGCATACATTCATAACTATGCTCATATTTATATATAAGTACTTAATTCCGAAAAAGGCTTTGAAATATTTATAAACACGTACGAGAATTTCCCCACTGTGAATAAGTCATGGCAAAGAAGGGCATTCAGGTACTACCAATTTTTATATGAAAATATTTGACCCAAATTTCCATTTCACCCAATCTAGGATGGGTAAATCAATTAATATTACATATGCACACATTAATTATGTATGTATAGACTTTTTTTCGGAAATATATTACGAACTTTTGTCCACGAAATTCGATACCGATACCAATACCAATGCTTTCGGTCCAATTTCCAATAATAGCGATTTTGGCGCGACTTCCAACTTTATACCGGTTCTGAATCGGAAATCGGTGAAATATTTCTTGAAAGCTTGCCACTGCTTTCAAACATGGTAAAAAAGTTCCATTCTTATGTTACTGATGGGATTTTCTATTCAACGTATATATGTATGTATGCACGTGTGGTTTATAATTACCTGCGGACTTCAAGCATTCTGTTTTTAAAACCGAAATAAATGATCTTTTAGGAGCTTTTAGTCAAGCAAACTTTACTCTACTTTTTCAGTATAAGTGTTTCTTTATTACGCTATTTTTGGCGTTGGTGAAATTTTGAGCGTGGTTTGTGTAAAGGAAACGACAGCAGGGACAATGATCGCATTGGTACTCAACAAGTTGGCTTTTCTAATTTTAACTTCGTACACGTTGTCGTTTTCAGTTGAGAAAGGCAAAAAGTTTCCTTAGCACCAAATGCAAAGGTAAAAGACGGGAGAGCAGCGACGCACCGACGCACCAACACAAGCAGTGGACGTGTATGTAATAACTGAATTGAATGAATAAGCAATAGCAATGGTGATCGAGATGAGAACATGCACTCACCCATTAGCTTTGCAGTGACAGAAAAAGCCTTCCAATACATTGTAGATACATTAAGACTCAAATACGAATATTTGGTGGGACGTCCATCTAAGGCGGATTTTCGGAAAATTCTTTTCATTTATTTTAGTTGCGTTTTGGATGCCACCATGATCACGTGTGTGCAGGCTTTTGCTCATTGACTGAAGATAGCGGTTACAGTTACATTAAGTGAAACGAGCGACACGATACGAAACGAAAAAGGAAGCTAGGATTTTAAGAAGACGCAGCATCACATCACAACCGTAAAAAAAGTTATTTGAAATATTGCAAAAGCCGCTCTCTTATGGGTATGCGAAGTTATATGTATATGTGAGATATGTGTATTAAAAATATACCTCATCTAAACACGTGTTATTAGCTAAATAAATCCATTTGTTTATGAGCCAATCACTATCCAAATGATGAAATACAAACTCAGCGTCGCACCAACTGATTGCATCCTATTCCCAGTATATCAAAGTATGCCGAGAATTCATGTGTAAAAATACACGTATACCGTATATGGTAATTTTCGCATAAAGGGAATCAAATTTCACACAAAAGCACAAACAACTTTTCTGAAATTTTCGTATTTTTGTGAAAAACTCGCAGAAGGAAAATATGCGCATACACAGAAAAGTGGAGAGTATAAAACAAGAGCGCGATACGAATATTGCCAATAAAAAGCCAAAAAAAGAAAAGGCAAATTAAAATTTAAAGTGGCTCTCTGAGCGAAAATGACAACCGTGTAAACGATCGCCTAGTGTGTGTTCGAATGCGAGAGCTTTTGGAGGCATACGGCGCCAAATTCTTACATCGTTTGATAAGAGAAGCCGGTGTTTGATCAAACATTTGGAAAAATGTTACCAGAGATCCAGTTTACCGGTAATTACGAAACGCACAGCCATGTGTTTTCGCATCTGATAACTCTCTGATTTTTACTAAATATTTTGGTTTTCTTTTTTCAAATAAAATATCGAGGCACAAGGAAACCTGTTGACGTAACAAAGGTTTCGAACATTTTTTGTTTTTTATTTTTATTGTATTTCTTTTCGAATGCACTTGAATATTAGTGAATGTTAAAGTTTGCGAAATTATAATTTATCGAAGAAATGATTTTATGTTTGTTGACATTTTGGAACCACACAATAATTTCTGAACCATAATTAAATTATGATCCCTAACTAATAATAAAAATGTCACTTTTGGAAAAAAATTTTAATACTCCAGCTAACGAATGTTCCTATATCTATTAATTTTTCTTCTATTTTTTAGCTGTTGATAGCATGCAAGACGTTGCATCTGATGACTTTGATTTGTTGAATGGTTTAAACTCTATTTACGAAAAAGGCATGTGCCTAGCTGTACATCGTGTGCCCCCGAACGCGTCGCCTATTGTTCCGTTAGACCAACAACAAAAAACATCAACTGAAAATGATACCAACAGTTATATTGGCACTGTAGCCCCTACAACTCACTTACTCAATGGCATTAAAATCGAAGATGCAAGTCCTACTGATTTATTCCCAACACATCCCACCACATGGCAACAACACCCAATGAATAGTCACGAGCACGCACATCATCGATTGCAAAACCATCAACATAACAAGCACCGAAACCATAATCGCCACCAAAATCGGTTAAACTCTTTCACTAGCAAATTATTGCTACAAAACTCTGACGATCCTTTAATATGTCGCGGTGCCAACAGTGTTGTAACTGCTGACGATGATCAACCACTAATAATTGCCATTTCCCAAAATGCGGGCAATCATCAAAATAATCAAATAAAGGGCATTCAAGGCAACAACTCCATGTCTGTTTCGTCAACAGCGAGCTTACAAATACTGTCTTCCGGCGCAACGTTTTCACAGCTGCCAAAAAAGGTGCCCCAAAATGGGTGTAGCTCGCTGACCAAGCAACAACTTAAAGTTAAAGCCAATCTGATGAGTGCTCAAAATCGTGCTGCCATCGAGCTAAAGAAAAGCAGCCAACAAACCGGTAGCGTTGCTGGCGTTATGCATTATAAAGCGGATGACACAAAGCTTTCTAAAAAGAAAGGGGTTTTAAAACTGCGCTTCCATCATCAAGCTTTACCACCCGAATATCTTAGCCACTATGAAGCTACACAGGGACAGTTTTCCCAGCACGTTAAAGATTCAAAGCTGAAACCGGCAGAGCTACATCCGAAAATCAAAGTTTTCCACCCCTCTAAATTACCACCAGCGAAGAGCACACACGAAAATGTTCGTAGTTGGTTGCAAAAGATTGCTGCGATCCATCGATCGGCGCAACAGTCAGACAGCAAGCCGCGCGAGGAAATAGTTGATCAGGAGCAAAAGAACCTAAAGCCTCCTACTGTAAAAGCTCTAAACGACACCAACAACAATTATCAGGTCAGCCGGATACAGACAACCAATGAATCGGTAATGAAAAATGGGCTACAAGCCTTAGCAAGGCATACTTACAATTCTGAAAAATCTGAACCGATTAAATCCTCCAGTGATAACATTGTTCCAAACCCTATGGTCCAGCAAGTACCTTCAGCTTTAGTTTTACCGAATAAAACAGCTACCGGTGCTGTGAATTCAGCTGCCATCAAAAAAGTTATGAACTATGCTGACTTACCTTATATGGGTGAAATGACACTTGACCATTCGAAGCCTCGGCGTGGTCGAAAGCCTAAAAAAGCTGACATCTGTCACCTTATATACAAAAATTACGGTACCATATTCCCTGGTACACCTAAGAACGCATTAACAGCACAGAACGCGACATTAGAAATGGATGAAGGACAACTGAGTTCCCGCATTTCTAACGATTTGCCGTTGAATCTGTGCCTACGAGATCAACCATGTGACCACTTGTCAATATCAAGTGAAGAAAGTGAAAATATTATCTGCCCTTTGAGTAGCAACTCAACCAGTAAAGTAGAGATCGAAGAGATGAATTCATCTAACATAGGATTAGAAACTATTTTAGATTCTAAATTTAATCACGTTAAAATCGAACCTGACGAGAAAAATGGTAACTCAACACATATAACGTCCTCTTTGTCAAACAAAAACTCGCCCAAAGCAGCCGAACTTAATTCGAATAATGTACTGCTACATCCTGTAAATTTGTATTACCAAAAACTGCTTTCTGGAACCTTGGTGAACGAACATAGTCAGCCCTTTGGTCTACCTGTCGAGACTATAGAAAAGGACAATCAACTCACGCTTAAGATACCCATACCAAATGGTTTGCTGCGAACGCCCAAGTCAGAGAAGGTCTCTCCGCTCCCCAATGTGGACAGTCAAGCGAACGATTATCCAGATCTCATTTCCACCCCGTCATCGATTAAATCGGATAACTCGAACATGACCACAAACACATCAGTGAGCGCTACAACTACTACCACAACCAGAACACCTACTCACCAACAAATCACGCCGCAGAAGCGTAAACGATCTGCAATTTTTATACCACCCATTCCGGCTGAAAATACAACAAATCCTGCCACCGAAGTGAGTATATGCAAATTCAAATTTACGGGCGGAGCGAAGCCATCTTTACAGGAGAAGAAAATGCTCTCTGTAGATTCAGGCGGTAACTACCGATACTACAGCGGAACGGGAGATAAATCGACTCGTGGTTATGAATTTTTTCCTCGTGAAAGTCTACAGAATTCTGCTGGTTTCCTGCCGGGAGTAAATTGTGCGGCGACATTTCCCAACACTGCTAACGAATGCTTAACAAGCGACATACCTCCACCATCAGCAGAGCTTAGCAATGAAATTCTGCAAATTCCTGAGTCGCCAACAGGAACATTGCTATTACCTGGCTCTGTAGCACTGCAAGAGCCCTCATCACCATCGCCCTTGTCCAGATCAACGCCATCGTTTTCTGGTTCGCCAGCTTTGCTCACACAACAGCTAACACAGAACCCTGAAACAATATTAAGTTTAAACTCAAAAAACGATATGTCCACGCGGAGACCATCTACCACAATAATTCTGGCAAGAGACCAATTTTCCAATGACGTATATACATCGCGAAATTCATATAACTCGTTGCAATCAAAAAAGAAATCGCGACGATCATCGCAGCGTGAAAAACTAGAGAAAACATTCAAGGAAAGGGGATTTCTTATCCAAACACAGCAACTTGAATCTGCCGAAGGGGCCACTTATTGCAAGTTTCGGCAGTTGAAGAAGTTCACACGCTATTTATTCCGCAATTGGAAGGATTACCTGCCGGAGGAGGTTCATCAAGCAAACACGGCGGAGCAAGTAGTAGTGTTGCACCCCCCGAACACGGAGAGCGATGTGAAGAAGGAGGTGGATGCAGTGGATAACTTTACTGAGCAACTAGCTGTCGAGAGCTTACTCGAGCGTCATGGATTTTTGGTCACTAGTGGGGAATGCCCTCAAAACAGCGGTCGACCGAGTACAGCTAGTAGTATGATGGAGAATATTCTGCCCGAGCAGCACTCAGCGGATAATACCGCATAATACCGTTAAGACACAGTTGAATCAAAAGATAAAATGCATTAATTTTTAAATGACTGAACAAAATATTTTTTGTTTAATAATGATATTTCAAACAAATAATTAACACTGCCAAAGAATGATTAGAATTTAAGTATACTTAAATCATTTAAAAATAATTTATTTTATACATATTTGTTATTTCGTTACTTATTTCACCGTGAAAATATATGTATATATTTGTAATATGGAAAATTTATAATACTAATCTAGTCAATGAAATGCTTTATTATCCGTGTGGGCCACTATGAAAGTAAACAATTCATTTTTATCTTTTGAAGGATGAACTTTAAGCACGAATAATTCGGGTTTGAGTGCTTACCTAAATTTTACAAAATATTCTCAGTTCATGGTTGACTTTTATTTTTCACAATAGTAAACATAAAAACTAAAATGAAATGCATTTTTTGGAAATAAATTGCTTAAACAGATTTTTTGGTACAATATCTCTTAATTCAGGATTTACCTATTAGTGGAGACAAGACAGTAACCGAATAACGGATTTTTCTTTGTGCACATAAATATTGCAGAAAAGCACTCATACGTTATCAAAATCAGGCTCTCTAAAAAATCGCTTCTGATTGCTGTTGGAGGTTATGTGAATTCAACAAATAGGATTTTATGAGCATAGGTTAGGTACGTTGCAAAATAGAAACCATGTGATAAATAATGTACTGAATTTTGGAATTTAGGAATAAATATTTATTATTTTTTAATGATAGCATTTAAAGATTTTTTAATTTATAATTAATATTTGTATAAGATATGTATATACACATACAGAGGAATACTTATCTCTTCCTGATTTAATAATTTTGTAAATAAATTGGTACTTTGAAAAGATGATTTGAATCTTTTTGAAAGATCAAACATTAATAAATGCCAATGCAGGCTACATTTAATGTTGAATGCTATTTTCCGCTTAATTTTAATTAATCCATTTCTTTTACATTCAGCTGCATGTAGGCATATACACACATACATACGTACATAGGCATGTATGTACTTATAATACGTTGTGCAATATTTATTTGGAAGACTCTTTATATTTCAATGCCTGCACAAAGAACCGTAGCATGAAGGTTATTATTTGTTTTATCAAAATGTCGCGGTAAAAAAATTTATATTGGTTTAAGCCTCAATTTAAATCTATAAAATAAAGCACTGTCAGTAGTAACTTTGAAATATATGTATATCGGTTTGGCTTCACATTCAAGAACGGAAAAAAAATTGAATATAATTCGAATTTCTTAAACGTTACTATTCTTATTAAGTTGTCTGAGTATGTCAATAACTGCACGAAAATATGATCTAAAAATTTGGTGTAATAGGTGAAATGATCAGAGTAAGAAAGAGGAGGGAAATCGATCTCTAAGATGCTAATAAATATTTAATTTCAATTATTTGACTAATGTAAGGATAAACAGATAAGGTGAAAATTAGCAAAAACAATACTTTAACTGGAGAGATAGTTTATGGAATCTTTTTGTATATATATCTTTTTTAATTTTGTAATGGCAGAGCAATGAAAGGTTGCCTTTATGGGAGTTAAATCATCAAATCATTAAATCATAAAACATGGCCTTCGTAGGATAACGTTTTAAGGTGCGCCCAGCTTAAACAAATTTGAAAAAATAACCGAAAATTTACAGAAAATTTACAAATTTTATATATTAAAGATTTTAAGTGATGTGTTTGTAATTTGCTTGCTTCTAACTGCAGTACTTAAGTAAAATAATAATAATTTAGGAAATAAATAATAAACCCACAATACAAGCTCGTCATCGGAAGTCATTTGATGTCACCGAATGCATCAACAACACTAAACAGCGTTATAAGTTCCCTTAGAAGGCCATAAAAAAATGCTTTAAAAACAATCTCACCATTAATAACAACTAAAAGTGAATATAAGTGTATGTACTCAGTACGTACACAATTTGCAAAGTACAAATGAAAGGTTTGCATTTAACGTTTTTTGCAAACACTAATGGTGTCAGACGCACCTCTTCACATACGTTGAGGCAAAGAGTATTTTGCACTCTTATTTCTGGGATTGAAATCCAACTTTCGCAAAGCGATTGGAAAAAAGGTTCACTCCACCCTAATGTGCATACATACTGCATATATATATATATAAATTATAGGATTTCTTCTCCAGAATTTCCTTATTTCGGGCTGTTCGTATTTCCGGTAACAGTTAAACCAGGGGCCGAACTGTTAGAGTTGCTTTGAGGAAGAGACGTATCTTGATCGTTGCTGCTAAGGCACAAAGACATCATGGGACACACATAATCGGTCCAGTCCACATCACTATTTCCTTTATTGCTTTTTCTTCGTTTTAGTGAGAACTGCGTCTTCTTTGGAGGTTTAATTTTAGATGTTATTGTGAGTGGTTGATACCCAGGTGCCGACTCGGCGTCACGCTTGATTTGTATTACATCACGACCAAGAAGTTCTTTGAAATGTGTGGCCAAATGGCTATTAGAGAAAATAATCGACCATTATATATACGCACACTAACAAACTGTTATGCCAATTATTGATTTCAAATTTTAGCATAACATTTACAGTCTGTCTAATATAAGCGTGGCCGCCAGAACTTGGAAACTATTAGACGAACTCGATTCTAACAAACTGGATTAAACGCAATATATTCAATAAAGTGTTAAGTTGCTACCATTGGCTATAAGGGCTTCACATCTTCATTACACTTTTTTTAATTTCTGCGCAAGCTGTTAAGGTAATCGGCTCCAAATCAGTCTACTTTTTTATAACGGGTCACTAAATTTGCATTTTATTGCAATGTTCTATTAGACAGACTGTATTTATGAGTATTAAATTGCTCTTACCGACGTAATAAAGTTTTACTGGGAGGAATACTCAGCAAATCAGCTAATAGGTCGGCGGTGAAGCGATGCTCATAAAGCATCAATGCGCCATGCACACCAGCACCACGTAAATTGGGTGCATACTCAGATAAGTCTGCGACACGTAACCATTCCATCACCCGATGTGCGGTCCACAAAGCAATGTTTTCACTACTTTCTTCCAAAGACTTCTCATCCTCCTCTAATGATTGTTCATCTGCTTCTGAAACGGGACGTGCGGACTTGGCTGAGCGTCGTATGAGACACTCAGCGTTCCATTCTATTTCGCGCATGCATTGTATACCGCAACGCAAAGATGCTATGTGTAAATAGGAATAAACATGCAACTGCGCCAGCTCCTCCATGGTGAGGCGATGTAGCATGCGCCCATCGACTTTGGCTATCAAAAAGGGGTCTTTATATTGCGGCAATCCAATGTCATCTAGCCAACGCATGACCCAACTAACGTCGAGATGTGCAGCTTTTAAAGCTAGTGGATCCTCTTCTTTTCCTGTGAGTTCATCAATGGCAAGCTGTATTTTTTTGCGATGCAATGAGGACTTCAGGTTTAGCTCACGTTCTATATCCACTGGAGAGACGGTGAAAAAACATATAGTCGTATTGGCTTTTAACCACTTTCTAAATTTGAAGTAAAAATTTATATATGATTATATAAACTACTTAAAATAATTTACATGCCTACAATCTTCAGCATAACAACCAAGACCAAGATCACTCAACCAATTGCATACTTCCTGCGGCGACCATTCTGTATAACCTTTTGATGAGGTTGATAGTTGGGCAGATTGTGTGGTCCATTCAATGCGCCCACCTGCAGTGGCACGAGTAACACCACCTCGCTTGAACTCTGCTTCGGCGCTCTCTAGTGCTGGCAGTTCCAAGTTTCCGCTGTTGCTTCGCCTCAATTTTCCGAAAATGCCTCTTAAACCTTTGGCCGACCTTTCTCGAAAGTTTGGTGATGGTGTAGAGTTTGTATTCGAAACAATACTTCCGTACATAAGGTCCACGCGCATATCTGTTGCATCATTTTCTGCACCCAAATATGTGCACTTCGAATCCTCAATAAGAATTTTTTCATTGGATGCAAATGCCACGTTACGTTGACGTTGCATATTTGCATTTCCGTCAAACGAGCGATTACATCCCAAATTACCCATATTATTGTGGTTGTTGTTATTATTGTTACTGTGTTTAGTATTATGAGCTCGTGGTAGACTGTGGTATTGTGGATGTATCTGGTGGTGCAATGAAGTCGTAGGGGTTTTAGGAGATCCAACACTTCCCGAGCCATTGAAGTTTAACTGATTCAAGTTACCCATGCTACCGAAAGGTGGCCCCTTATATGGTATTAAAGCCTTTTTATTGCCAATATTATTTTCAATTTGATTTTCTAGTCCACGTAACTCTACGTTCTCGCGCTCCAAAGCAGCACGATGAAGCTTTAATTCGCAAAGAGCTGACATCAACTCAAATTTTTGGGTTTCCAGTGTAGATCTTGAAAGCATTTGGCGCTGTAACTGTTCTTCACGCTCGCTTAATAATTGTGTTTTTTCGTTAAGTAGCCCCTCCAGTTCTAAAATTTTGTTAGTTTGCGTGGAAACGCGGTCAGCCAGCAATTGATACTGCGCAGCTAACTCTTCCTTGTCCCGCTGTAACCGTCTTAACCGCTCATCCGTATCTTGCCGTGGAATATGCGTCTCTAACCAATCGCTAATAACCGCCGCAATAGCTGGGTCTGGTGCAGGCGCGGCTAATCCCACCTAACACATTTATGTTCTGTATTACTTTTGTCTGCATATGTTGCATATTATCACTTTTTCTCACCTGTTGTAACGCTAAAGCTAAAGTTTTAGCGGTAGAAACTACATTAGTTGCAGATATTAAGTTACGTTCAGCGAGAGCCGCTGTATTGGATGTAATTAGAGACTTCACCCCATCGCCAGATCCACTAGCGTTAACATTGTTATTCCCAGATATTATACCGTCCATTTGCAGGAGCGCTGCTTCCAACATTTTACTTGCATCAGTAGCGGCTCCGACGGAAGTTGTTGCTGTTGTATTTGCAGTTTGGATTCCTTGTGGCATTTTCCCAGCATTTATTCCATGCATAATAACTTTTTTAATGCCTTATTTTTATTTTTTTTTTGTGTGTGCAAATATTTGTTTTTTTTTCACTGCTTGGAACGAATGTCTTTCGGTTCACTTGTCTGCTGGTATTCTATTTTTATTCAGAGTCCCTGTTTTCCACATCCGCCTACCTTTCTTAGTGGGCGTAATAATAAGATCTCCTCGCTTTTAGGTCGTCAAAGTCTCTACGGCACTAAAAACGTGTGTCACTAATTAATATACTTGTTCGCCAGTAGATATTTATATTAATTTACACTTTTTCGATGAAATTTACATAAAAACAAAAGAAAATTAAAAATGTTGAAGCAAAGTAAGAAGAAAAGAAAGCAACAAGAATAGTTTTAACAGAGAACGTAAATTCATATGAATTCATATGAATTTACGTTCTCTGGTTTTAAGCGATGGACCATAGATGCCAGACGGTTTGGCTAAAACCAACTAATTTCTATAGAAAAGCCAGTACTAAAGCAGAAAGTATAATTCAACACACAAATTCTAACTTCGATATTTGAGTTGATTAGATATCTTAACAACCGGTTTTAACTGTTTCATATGTATGCAGGTGAGCGGTGGATTTTAAATCTGAATAATTTTATGAGAAACATTGAAATCTTAACGATCTAGTTATGTAATGCAAAAATATTTTGCTTACACATTAAAAGAAAATATAGAAATATGGCCAAGAATGAATGCAACACTGTGGGATAAATTTACTCGTTACTTTATCCATTTGTAACGAACAAATTATTCATTTCTTTATCGACATTTATTAAAAAAACCGTCTGCGCTTTCTGAATTTATTAAGCTGCCTTTTAGCGATTTATATTTTCAGTTGAACTTTTTCCCAAATTTATTTAAATTTGCAAAATACTAAAGTATCCCAATTGATTTGCTGCAACGAAGCAATATAATTGAATAATTCAAGGTGCCGCAAAATATAGAAAAGGTGTGTGAAAAGTAAGTAAAAAAGAGGCTGAAATTGATAAAATGAATCCCAAATGATTTTCGGTGGTCTACTGATAAATCTGAATTATTGGCAGCCAATCTGATATTTGCTAAGGTGGTGCCGTGATATCACTAGCTGTATTCGTCACATATCTGATTATAGATATAGCTTTTGTAATAAGCGTGGAGTTGATTCATATCCGTCGCCCCAAGTGTATATGATTAGGCACTCTTGGTCTGAAAGTCTGCTTTTCATGGTTTGTGTGATTCATTCGATTACTTTTACATTGACTTTTCTTTGTGCGGAGGGGCGGGGGGTGCATATATTATATATTTAATAACACTTTTATTAAGGGGGGAGCCTGGTTTATAAGGTCTAAAAATTGCATCTCTTTGCGATTTTGTTTTTTTTTTTGAAAGGAAAAAATTAATTTAGCACTGCAAAGTTTTTTCTATCTTTTAATGAACATTTAAAAAGTATAAAAAAATGTTGTACTGGTTAAAATAAGTTGAAAAAAATATTTAACATAGAAATTAGTAGAGCGCTGCAACGCTGGAGTTTCCAACTGGCGTACAAGATACAGCTCGTAATTATTATATTATCTAAAGCAAAAAATTCAAATGGATTTCTAATTATCATGATTTTTTATTCTAGATGAACTAAGAAAACTGAGAGAAATTCCAAAATTTCAACTTTTTGGAGGTTTTGAAGAAAAAAATGCCTTTCTATAAAAAAAAAATTCACTTCAACTTGGTATAAAAATCTTGAAAATTTTTTTTTTATCTACTGAAGGGAACAAGCTATGATTCATTTCAAAAGGTTCACTAGAATGAAAAAAAATCATGTACGATAATTCAAAGAAATCATAAAAATGAAAAGTCGAGAAAAGAAGATAAAGTTTGTACTATAGCTGTCCGGTAGCGTAACTACCTAACGCTCGCCTACCTGTGGCTTTGTATCTACGGAAATATTGAGAATTAGGCTCTGTAACTTTGTGTGAATATTCTGAAATATATTAGGAATCGCTTAAAACGAAAAAAAAAAAAAAATGATTTTTTTGACCTTATAAACTAGGCTCCCCCCTTAAATCAGTTTTAAAGTTTTTGTAATACCTTTTAATAAACATACATATACAAATATATTATTATTATTATTTGTTAACGAATTAACTATATTAATTACGTTAATATTGAAAAAGAGCATTAGCTCCCAGGACTATCAGATTTATTAAAAAACAGTAGGACTAGAATGCTTGTGTAGAAATAAAATGAATATGTTTGCTCTTATAAACTTACATATATACTAAAAATTAAATACGGAAAATTTATACTTCATTCAAATTCGGGCTCGTATATTTTTTATGAAGCTGTTGATAGCGATTATATTGTCGGATGTAGGGTTTTTTAACAATACAATCCAGTTCTTTTTTAGGTAATGATTTCTGACGTCTACCAAAACGGGGCAATCTTCGAGTATATGGTTTAAAGGGAGAGAACCTCCGCATTGTGCGCAGACTGGAGGTGGCTCCCCGGTCAGAATGTGTTGGTGTGTGTCAATAGCGTGGCCAAGCCGTAGACGGGAGAAATAATTTATTTGTGTTTTCCATACGCCGGTGAGGTATTATCGGGATATATGCTCTCGGTTTACGGTGTTGTTGTTGTTGTTGTAACAGTATCTTCGCCCTGTCAGTGTAGTGTAATCACCGATCGTCTTCGTCTAGCTCATCTAACGGTAGGGCCAGGAAACTAGCTGTTTCGACGGGAGACATCCTGTCGCGGTCCTAATAGCAGTATTTTGGCAGGTCTGCGACCAGACAGGCGCAGCATAGTTAAGAACCTTTGAAAGTCGACAGCAACATTTCTTTGTCTTTGCCCCAAGTGCTGCCGGCAAGCGACTTGAGGACCTTGTTGCGATTCTGTACTCTCGTTGCGATAGCGGTTGTGTGCGCGGAGAAGGAGAGCAAGCTGTCAAAGGTGACTCCCAATATTTTGGGGTTATTTACCGTCGGTATTGGGGTATCATCGACGTGTACCTGAAGTTGCAGCTTGACCTCCTTTGTCCAGGTGGTAAAAAGGGTCGCCGTGGATTTAGTGGGAGAGAGTTTTAAGTTTCTCGCAGTGACGAAGCGAGAAAGGCGGGCGAGGTAGTCCTTTACTTTGGTGCATAGACCATCAATGTCATTGCCCGACGCCATTATAGTGAGGCTCCCTCTGGTGGCTGGGGGAGTTTTGAAATGTAAAAATTAAAAAGCAAGGGTGAAAGGACACCACCCTGCGGTATTCCTAATAATATATATATATATATATATATATATTACCTGAGTGGTCTTCACTCGTCGGTGATATTTCGAGACCAAACGTCAAAACAGAGAAAAATAAAGCAGGAATACGGAGGGTGGTGTCCTTTCACCCTTGCTTTTTAGTTCGCGGTCCACCTCTTTCAGCACTGTCGGGAGTGTCGACTGTAAAATTTCATCTAGTAGCGTGGCGTGGCTGACTGTATCGAAAGCCTTTTGTAGATCAAACGGTACTAGGACAGTCCTCTCGCAGGGGCGGTTTTGGTTTAGTCCGCGGTTTACCTGGGTGTTTATGATGGTGAGTGCCGTGGTGGTGCTGTGCACCCTTCGGAAACCGTGCTGGTGTGAGGCTGGAGTCAGGTGTTCTGTGAGGAGTGGGAGTAGTTAGGAGAGTTATCGGACGATAGGACTCCCCTTGGCTGGCGGGTTTCCCAGGCTTCAGTAGTGGGACTACTCTCCCTAATTTCCACTTATCAGGCATGATAAGTGTGGCCATAGACAGGTTGAAGACCTTGGTGAGGAATTCTACTCCCAGTGGACCCAGCTTTTTCAACATCAGCATGTTTAGTCCGTTAGGGCCAATGGCTTTAGATGGTTTCATGTGTTTGATGGCCCCCTGAACCTCGTCGCTAGAGAAAGCAAGCGGTGCACTGTTGTATGACGTTTGGATCTGTCGACCGGAGGATGCAGTACAAATTGCCGGCTAAAGTAGTTCGCGCATCTCTTCGGATCCGACGAAGTACGACCATTGAAGGTGATATCCACCTTGTTGTTGTGTTTCGTCGGGTTCGACAGGGGCCTTACGGTGGACTAGAGCTTGCTCACACCAGAGGTGAAGTTACAGGACTTCAGATGCTCTACCCATTTAGTCCGCTTGTGTTGGGTTACCAGTTGCCGGATCTCCGACTTGAGATCCTTTATTCGAGGATCCCCGGGATCGGCCTGGCGTAGGCGGTCACGCTCGTTCGCCAGAACAGCTGCTTCAGCTGGGAAATTGGGACGTAAGTTCCGGATCCGTCCAGCGGGTATGAAGCGAGCCGCGGCGGCTGTAATCGCCTTTCGGAATGCGCGTGCGCCTGCGCGCACATCGGTGGGAATGGGTAGGGCGCCGAAGATGTCCTCAGTAAATTCCCCAAATCTGGTCCAATCAGCTTTGTTAAAGTTGATGTATGACCGGTGATCCGCGGAAACAAAGTCGGCAGGTTTCTCGATCGAGGTGATAATGGGCAAGTGGTCTGATGCAAGCGATAGCATAGGTCGCCAGGTTATGCTATTTATCAGACCTGCGCTAGCAATTGTTATGTCAGGCGAGCTGCTGCAATTGCCCACTACCCTGGTGGGGGCGTC
Organism: Anastrepha obliqua; assembly: GCF_027943255.1. Classification (NCBI taxonomy): domain Eukaryota; kingdom Metazoa; phylum Arthropoda; class Insecta; order Diptera; family Tephritidae; genus Anastrepha; species Anastrepha obliqua. The sequence goes on from NC_072894.1 coordinate 144,522,500, forward strand.
GGCGTTTACAGTACTGAATGTCGAATCGTCTATCTGCTCTACCAATAGCTGTCTCCTACGATCATTTGGCAGGCTTGAATGCCAAAGATCGTGATGCGCGTTAAAGCCACCTACTACCAATCGGTTTTCTCCCCTGATGAGCGCACCAATATCAGGAGATATCCTGCCGGGCAGCAGGTGACAGGGGGTATATAAATATTATATATTTCGAGCTCGGCATCGCCTGACCGGACAGCTATACCTTGACATTCTAAGGTGCTGTCCCTGCGGTCGATGCCTTCATCGATGAGACGATATTGCACTGAATGGTGGACTATGAACGCTAGCCCACCACGGTTGTCTCGCTCTTGGTCCTTCTATGCACATTGTAGCCGTCCCTGGTAATCAGGGGGGAGCTAGCGTGCAGTTTTGTCTCCTGGACCGCAGCTATCTTGATACCATACCGGCTCTGAAGTTGACTATTTCATCAATCTTGCTCTTGAGTCCGTTGCAGTTCAGTTGCAATAGCTTGAAGCTTCGCGGGAGTATGGTCGTAACTCGGGGGGTGAGGGATGCGTGATGTTGTCTGCGTTGGTCCTGCTGTGCGTTGCCATACCTTGTGGACCACTCCCTGTGTGTCTTAAGGCCTGAGCAGGCATTGATTGCACCCAACCGAGGTGGAGTTCGGGTGGAGCCGTTTGTGGCAAATGCAGCGGTAAAATACCTCTGGTCCGGGGTTGGTTTCGACGCCAGCCCGGAAGAGAAGTATTTGGAGCAAACTTGCTGCAATGAGTTGCTCCTGTAACAGGGCTAGTTTACTGAGGCGGCAGCCCTTGGTCGGGAAAAATCCGAGTCATTCCAGTAACGTAGAACCGGCTGCCACTACCGGTTTACGGTAGTGTAGTGGTGGTGGGTGTAGTTTAGCCATTCTAATTTCGTTCTGGTGTTGAGATATCGTCTAATTGATGATTTCATACCTCTCTTTTCGCAAGGGGGATCTTTTGTTATCGGTGATGAGGAGGCTTGTTTGGCCGCACTGTCTGCTATCTCGTTCCCGTTCCAAAGTAAACGTAAGGTAGCCTTCTTGCCAATGAGCGTATCTCTTATTCTACTAAAGGTGAATGAATTGGTTAGAGGGTTTAGAACTGCTTTTAGGACGGATTTGTATTCGGTGCATATAAGGGTTTTACGATCGTTTTCCAAAGCCTTATAGCGTGACAAATGCTGACTGCTTCTGCGGTAAATACAGATGCGTAGTCCGGCAAAGTTTGCACCCGTAGGGTGTCGCTGTTTGTGTCAATCACTGCAAATCTGGCTGGTACATTATCGGATTTTGAACCATCTGTGAACCACAAAGACCAATTGTTAGCTTCAAAGTATGTCTTGCGCTCTTGAAACATAGAAAGGAGAGCTTCGGGTGATGCAGTTTTTTTTGTGAATTTGGATAAGTTGAGGCGGCAGGATACTTTCGTTATCTCCCATTCAGGGTTTTTTGCTTGGTAGTTCACCACCGGATTGGACAACTCTCGCTTGTTGACTATTCCAAGTATTTTAAGCATAACAGAAGAAGCTATTATATTAGGTTTATATTGGATCGGTTTATATTTGAGATGCCCTTGTCGATGTTGTTGTTGTTGTAACAGTCCTTTTCGATGATTGAGTTAGATATACTGTTTACTAGACAGGGTTTACTGGGGCGGCAGCCCTTGGTCGGGAAAAACCCGAGTCATTCCGGCAACGTGGAACCGGCTGCATGGGAATGCTCCCAGTCATGGAGCATAACAAACTGCTCAGCAAGCAGTTCCTGCTGGGATGTTACCGCAGGTTTCACCCCTGCAGACATCTGCTTGAGCCTGAGCCGCCTCCCAGGCACGTAAGGAGACATCTCTTAGACTACGCTGACGAAATCCAGGACGAAACTGACCGCAATCTACTGGACCTGACAGTATTTAGACAGTCAATAAACGACATTCACCGGGAGACCGTCACCACCTTCTAAGCTCCCGTCCTGTGAATGCCGTAATCGGAGTCCAACCACCACCTACAGCAGATGAAGAGCTCCAGCTTCCTCGTGAGACACGTGTAACACTGGCACAATTACGTTCTGGATATTGTAGCAGGTTAAACTCCTACTTATCCAGAATCGACCCCGACATACCAAACATATGTCCGGCATTAGAAGGCACCCCGCACGACACTAATCACATTTTCACATGCCCCCTAAAACCGACTCATTTAACACCCCTCTCCCTCTGGACCCATAGACGAAGATGACAGGTGATATACCCGACACTGGCGGGGCTTCTATTACTGTTAACAAACAAACAAACAAACAATGATTGAGTTGGATGAGAAAAAAAGTTTAGGGATGAGTCTCGCTTGAATATGATGTATTCTTTCTTCAATTGTTGGTATGCCAGCCTCTGCTAAAAGGATTTTTATTGTAGTTGTGCGAAGATCAATAATACTTATTCGCGCCGCTTGGTGATATACCGGCCTGAAGATGTTTAAAGCCGATTTTGGGGAGATCCCAAAAAGGAAAGGCCCGTAGTCGATTTTGCTTAGTGTAAGTGTTTTGGTTAAGTATATAAGAGTATTAATGTGTGCATGACATTTCCTACTTGCAAGGTATGTAATAATGTGTAGTCTGGCAGATATGCTTTTTTTAGATTGATTAGAGAAATGTAATACCTAATATTTTCATATTTTGTACGTTTATAATTTCTATATTATTTATAGCTAATCCAAGATTGTGGAAATCGAACAAATATTTCCTACACATATAAAAATGTTTTGATTTTTCTAAGAATATCTTGGCTCCAGAATAATCACCCCTTTCCAAGATGTCCTGTATTAAATTTTTGAAAACTGGTTCGTTTCAACATTATAGTTCCTTTTGCAGAGTATGTATAAATCATCTGCATAAAGACAGTGATCTACCAGACTATTGGATTTTATAGTATCGCTTACTTCATTAAAGGCGATGTTCACGAGGACGACAGATAAAGGAGATCCCTGAGGTATTCCCTTTTTCTAAAGTATAAATGTCGGAAAATGTATTTTGAATTCTTACACGAAATTTTCGATTTTTTAGAAAAGTCTTGACAAAGTAGGGTATTTTAAGTCACACTCCCCATAAGTAAAGGCCATTTAGAATTACATGAAGCCAATTCGCGCAAATGCTTTCTCAAAGTCAAGCGAAAGGATGGAGATGTGATTCCGGGCTGAAACGGCTTTCGTGGGAAAGTAGTCAATGTGAAGGAGAACATAAATAGTGAGATTGTAATATCTATTGAATTGAAAATGTAATTATACCCTGACTTTATAAAAGTCTACATTCAACTTCTGTTCTATAACTTTTTTCCAAACCAAATTCTTCATATACATCCACAAACAACGAACTTGAATTCCATAGAGCATCTGTGGATTGCGCCCTGAAAGAATATCCGCCTCTGTGATATAACAAACAAAGAAATGTCGAAAAATCCTCTTAAAAAGAATCTGTGGCCTGGGTTTGGTCTATTTAAAATCGCATCCAAAAATTAAAATAAGTAGTAAAGTAAAGTGTAATGGTTTATATATATATTTTTTTGTTATTATTTCCAAATACTTTATCTTTGAGTCTCCTGCTAAATTCTTCAATACTACTCAGGCAATGCACATGTTCCGATTATTTAATTGTGTACTTATTTATATTATTTAACTATTGAGTATGTAAAAAACGATATTTCAACGAGTTTTGAAATTTGCTATGTGTAATATTGTTGTTTTGGCGGCCGCCGTAGCCGAATGGGTTGGTGCGTGACTACCATTCAGAATTCACAGAGAGAACGTTGGTTCGAATCTCCGTGAAACCCAAAAATTAAAGAAAAAGAAAAACATTTTTCTAATAGCGGTCGCCTCTCGGCAGGCAATGGCAAACCTCCGAGTGTATTTCTGCCATGAAAAAGCTCCTCATAAAAATATCTACCGTTCGGTGTCGGCTGGAAACTGTAGGTCCCTCCATTTGTGGAACAACGTCAATGCACGCCACAAATACGAGGAGGAGCTCGGCCAAACACCCAAAAAGGGTGTACGCGCCAATTATATATATATATATAATATTGTTATTTTCATTCCCTTATAATTTATTAATTTTACTTATGAATCATTTAATTACAGCTCTTACGTGTGAATCAAAATGTCTGCGGAGTCGCATGCCGAAGTTGGTATACATGATGAAGACATTCACGACAGTACCTACCAGCCTCCACCGGAAAAGACTATTGAGGAAATAATGTCTGTTGATCAAGAGGATGAAAGTTTGCGCCGCTATAAAGAGGCCTTGCTGGGTGCCGCACAAGCGGAAAAAATTATTGTCGGTATGATATGGCTAAAAGGAAAACAACATTACGAATATGTCCATTAAAATTGTTGTATTGTTCAATTGTTTAATATTTCAGATGCAAATGATCAGCGCAAAGTGATCGTTAAGAAATTGGCTTTAGTAGTTGAAGGTCACGATGATATGGAGTTGGATTTAACTGGCGATTTAAGTCAACTTAAGAAACAGGTATGACGAAAGTAATATTGATTCCCATGGCAGCCGGTTCTACGTTACCGGAATGACTAGGGTTTTTCCCGACCAAGGGCTGCCGCCCCAGTATACTAGCCCTGTCTAGTGAACAGCATATCACCCCTGCCCTTACGTCACAGGAGCAAATCCTCGTAGCAATCCTGCTCCAAATGCTTCTCCTCAGGGCTGGAATCGAATCCAACCCTGGGCCAGAGGTATTCTATTGCTGCGTCTGCCATAAACGGCTTCACCCGATCTCCACCTCGGTTAGGTGTAACAAGTGCAACGGGTGGAGCCACCTTAAGACCTGTTCAGGCTTTAAGACACATAGGGAGTGGTCCACACGGTATGTGGCCACGTGTTGCTCCCGCCAGCAGGCGTCTGATGCCTCCACGGCTACTACTCCCCCTGATAGGCTGGCACTACCAACCGCCACCACAACCCACACCTCCACGGTAAGGAGCCTATCGGAGCAACACAACTCCCCCGACTTAACCCATCCCCTTCCTTCCTGCTCCAACCCCAGTGCAGGGACAAACCAGCAGCTCCTGGTCTCCCGCACAATCTGTTCCGTGTGTCAGATCGTAATACCTCGGAATCTGGTATCAGTCCAATGCAATTCTTGCAATGGCTAGTACCATTTTCGGAGATGTTCCGGCCTGCGCACAACCCGTGAGTGGACAACTGCCTACGTTGCCCCCTGCTGCAGAGCTCTGCACCCGCTACCGCCTCCTGAGGCGCGGCCGCTCACCACCATCAGGCCGCAACAACCACAGCGGATTGCGCAGCAGGTCCAACGTAGACAACCCCACGCGTCCCTCACCCACCGAGTTACAACGACATTACCGAGAAGCTTGAAGCTTCTACAATTCAACTGCAACGGACTCACAACCAAGGTTGACGAGATAGTTGACTTCATGAGCCAACACAGTATCAAAATAGCTGTGGTCCAGGCATTCAAGCCTGCCAAATGATCGTAGGGGACAGCAATTGGCAGAGCAGATAGACGATTCGACATTCAGCACTGTGAACGACAACGCCCCCACCAGGGTAGTGGGATATTTCAGCAGCTCGCCTGACCTAACAATAGCTAGCGCGGGTCTGATAAATAGCATAACGTGGCGACCTATGCTATCGCTTGCATCAGACCACCTGCTCATTATCGTCTCGATTGAGAGACCTGCCAACTTTGTTTCCGCGAACCACCGGCCCTATTTTAACTTTAAAAAAGCTAATTGGGCCGGCTTCACGGAATTCTTCGAGGACACCTTCGCCGCTCTTCCCATCCCCACTGATATGCGCGTAGGCGAACGCGCATTCCGCAAGGTGCTCACAGCTGCTGCGGCTCGCTTCATTCCAGCTGGAAGTTTTAAGGACATTCGTCTCCCTGTCCCAGCCGAAGCAGCCAGCTTGGCAAACGAGCGTGACCACCTACGCCAGGCCGATCCCGGGGATCCCCGCATAAGGGATCTCAATTTGGAGATCCGACAACTGCTAAATCAACACAAGCGGACTAAATGGGTTGAGTACCTGACCTCACCTCTGGTGTGAGTAAGCACTGGTCCACCGTTAGGTCCCTGTCGAAGCCGACGAAGCACAATGACAAAGTGGCTATCACCTTCAACGGTTGCACTTCGTCGTATTTTAGCCGGCTTTTTATACTGCATCCTCCGGCCGACAGAACCAAGCGTCGTGCTACCAGAAGGCTGCACAAACTGACGAACGACAGTGCGCCACTTGCTTTCTCCGGTGATGAGGGTCAGGGGGCCATCAACAAATCAAAAACATCAAAAGCCATTGGCCCTGACGGACTAAACGCGCTGATGCTGAAGCATCTGGCACCTTTGGGAGTAGGTTTTCTCACAAGGGTCTTCAACCTGTCCTTGGCCACTCTCATCATCCCTGACAAGTGGAAAGCAGGGAGAGTGGTCCCATTACTGAAACCTGGGAAACCCGCCAACCAAGGGGAATCTTATCTTCCGATAACTCTCCTTTCCCCAGTAGTGAAGACACTTGAAGCCCTCCTACTCCCACTCTTCACGAAACACCTGGCCCCAGCCCCACATCAGCACGGATTCCGACGATTGCATAGCAGCACCACTGCACTCACCGCCATAAACGCCCAGATAAACCGCGGGCTTAACCAAAACCGCCCCTGCGAGAGGACTGTCCTAGTAGCGTTGGACCTGAAGAAGGCTTTCGACACAGTCAGCCATTCCACGCTCCTAGATGATATTTATCAGTCTACACTCCCGCCAGGGCTGAAGAGGTGGTCCGAAAACTACCTGAGCGGTCGGCACTCGTCAGTGATTTTTCGAGATCAAACATCAAAGCAAAGGAAGATTAAGCAAGGTGTACCGCAGGGTGGTGTCCTTTCTCCCTTGCTGTTCAACTTCTATATCTCGAAGCTCCCCCAACCACCAGCGGGAGTTACCCTGATCTCATACGCTGACGACTGTACGATAATGGCGTCGGGCAATGACATCGATGGCCTGTGTTCCAAAGTGAACAACTACCTCACCGACCTTTCTCGCTTTTTCACTGCGAGGAATCTCCAACTTTCCCCCACCAAGTCCACGGCGACCCTCTTTACCACCTGGACTGACCTCCTTTGTGCTGTCCCTTAAGGTAAAAGTCGACGACACCAATTCCGACGGTAAACAACTCCAAAATTTTGGGTGTAACCTTTGACAACTTGCTCTCCTTCTCTGCGCACACTTGCGCAAATGGTCGGCCGGTTCTGAACTATGCTGCGCCTGTCTGGTCGTAGTGGATAAAGCTACAGACATGTCAAAATACTGCCATTCGGACAGCGACCGGTTGCCTCCTGATGTCCTCCATTTAACACCTGCATAACGAGGCACAAATGCTCACAGTAATGGAGCATAACAAACTGCTCAGCAAGCAGTTCCTGCTTGGATGTTACCACAGGTTTCACCCCTGCAGACACCTGCTTGAGCCTGAGCCGCCTCCACGTCAGGAGACACCTTTTAGACTACGCTGACGAAATCCAGGACAAAACTGACCGCAACCTACTGGACCGGACAGTATTTAGACAGTTCAAAAACGACATCCACCGGGAGACCGTCACCACCTTCATGAACTCCCGTCCTGTGAATGCCGTAATCGGAGTCCAACCACCACCTATTGCAGACGAAGAGCTCCAGCTTCCCCGTGAGACTCGTGTAACACTGGCACAATTACGTTCTGGATACTGTAGCAGGTTAAACTCCTACATACTACATCCTACATTGACCCCGACATTCCAAACACATGTCCGCCATGTGAAGGTACCCCGCACGACACTAACCACCTCTTCACATGCTCCCTAAAACCGACTCATCTAACACCCCTCTCCCTCTGGACCCAACCTGTCGAAACAGCATGTTTCCTGGGCCTACCCCTAGATGAGCTAGACGAAGACGACCGGTGATATGCCCTACACTGACGGGGCTACCATTACTGTTAAAACAACAACAACAAAGTATTATTGATCTGTGTGCAATGCAATTTGCCCTTGTATAGATGAAGATTCTAGGTGCAAATTCGGATAGTATTTTTTTCAAACTTTTTTTTCAATTAATCCAATCCCAATCCCAAAAAAATCTTATTTCAATTAACTTATTCTTTTTTAATCTGAATTGATTCGCTAAAAGCAGGTGTTTAAGGTTTTAATTTTCCTTCATTTCTTGCTAAGTAAAACCCATTCGCAATAGATATTTCCGCAAGCTTATGATTTTGTAAATGTATTTTCTTTTGTCTTCTCAGGTATTCGTCATTAAAGAAGGTGTTCACTACAAGGTGCGCATAGACTTTATTGTGCAAAGAGAAATCGTTCATGGCCTTAAATATGTACAAAAGACTTACCGAATGGGTGTACCAGGTAAATGTTGACTACAAGTGCATTGTATTTTGTGTTGCATGTCTGGTATTAGTACTCACACATTGTAATATTGTTTGTTAAACTAATTATAAGATCCATGAAAATATTGCATGCACATCAATATAAAAGCAATCTGACAAAAACAACCTAAATACATACTACTAAAAAAATAAATAAATAATTGGAGCTTACAATTCTCCTCCTATTGTGGTGTGCGTCTTGATGTTGTTTCACATATGGATAGGCATGCAGTTTTAAGTGGACTCCGAACGGCAAATGATTTTTATGAAGAGCATGTTTTTTACTACCATAATATACTAAATGACATGGCATTTCTAAGACAATACTTCAGTTTTTGACCTTCAAAAGGGGCCCATCTGGCAGAGGTTAGCGCCCAGTGTACGGATAAGTACAACTATTGGGAAAACTCAAGAGCGATTTTTCCACTTCCACACATCACAATTTAGTTCAATTTGCTAGGTAGTTAACTTAAATTGGCCTGTGCTATTCTCCAACACTTACTTTTCCGTAGATATTTGTTTGTAAATTGCATAATACGTATACAGGGTTGGCCATCTTAAACTGACCCATGTGATTATTAAAAAAATATGGAAAAAGAAACATTTTTTTGTGTTTCATTGTGAAAAACATTTAATTTAGTTCAAGGAGATTCGTTTACATCACTTTTTGAATATGATATCGCGCAAGTGGTCGCCCTTAGCACGTATTTGGATATGTACAGGGTTGGCCATCTTAAACTGACCCATGTGATTATTAAAAAAATATGGAAAAAGAAACATTTTTTTGTGTTTCATTGTGAAAAACATTTAATTTAGTTCAAGGAGATTCGTTTACATCACTTTTTGAATATGATATCGCGCAAGTGGTCGCCCTTAGCTCGTATAGCGTAATGTGCCCGTTTTTCGGCGTTTTCCATAGTTTTGGCCAGCGTCTCGGCCGATATGGCGGCTATTTCCCGTCGGATATTGGCCTTAAGTGCGCCTAGTGTCTTTGGCTTGTTGACGTAAACCTTAGATTTCAAATTACAGTAAAAAGTTATAGGGTTACTCAATGGGTCAGTTTAATATGGCCAACCCTGTATATAAGCATACATTTGGATTACACATCACATATACATATGTATGTACATTTTGCGTTTATTGTTTTAGTGATATGTTGAACTGGTATTTTTAGCATCTGCCTTTCAACCTCTAATCTATGTTTGAATTGATTTTCCCACTGCTTACGATGGATCTGTCAATGTTGTAACTAATTAAATACTAACATTCCTTGTGTGATTGTGTTGTGTTCATGTTTATTTAACTGCAAATTTCACCAAAAGTTGTTGGTAAGACAACCTTATTTCAATGCTTTTTATTTTAGCAACGTGATTTTAGAACAGAAATATTCAACATTATTGTTTACCTTTTTAGTTGATAAAATGACGCATATGGTCGGCTCTTATCCACCGAAAAAAGAAATTCAATTCTACTTAACTCCATCAGAAGAAGCTCCTTCGGGTATTATGGCACGTGGCACATATTCAGTTGCATCGCTGTTCACCGACGACGACAAGCATATACACCTCAAGTGGGATTGGACCTTCGAAATTAAAAAAGATTGGGAGTAAAAATGATGTGCAAAGTATCGGAAGTTATTGCAACTAATTACAACTCATACAGTGTCAAAAGTCAAGGTCACATACAGTTTGACACGTGACAATTTTTCTAACATGATATTCTAAAGCAATTTCAATTTTTACAAAAATCGTATTAACTTTCTTCCTTTAATTTAAGTAAAAAAGTAAGTTCTCTATAAGAATATGAGAGAATTATATTATTAAATGGAAGTCAATTTGCATAACATTTCGTTTAACGTGCGAAAAGGAAAATATTTACTTTGCAAAAAAAAACTTGACTTATCTGCTTTCAAATTGTTTTTGAAGTTATGAGTACACATAAAGCCTCATATTTATTTGATAGGAGTTGTAAAAACAAAGTGCCCCGGTTTTTACATTTGTGCTAAAAACATAGATTTCACTAAGATTACGTAACAGAACGCATTTCAATATTTGTAAAGTTGTATTTAAATATTTTGTGTAAACACTTTAATACTTGAAAATATATATTTTCCCAATTTATACGAATTGCCTGTTGATATATTACTAATAATGTATGAATTCAATTCAGCAAAATTAATTATTCAGTTTTATGTGTCGCTCTTAATCAAAGTATTAATTAATTGCCATATGTGTATGCTATGTTTTTCTTGTTTTCTTAAAATAAACCACTCGGATTAAAAATAAAAGGTTGATGATTTCTTAAACATGCTATAATTTTGTGTATGCAAACTAAAGCTGCATGGATAGCCAGTGAATTAACAATACGACACTTTGAAGAATTTCCAAAGTAATCAAAATGAATGAATGATAGCATTAAATTTGATCAAGTAAATTTTAACTGAAAAAAGCAACCATGCGGTGATCTTTCGGAGAAGAAATTAAATGAGAACAATGATGATGAATAATTCAATATTTATTGTATACCAAAAAAACAAAACAAATGTACTTTATATGTCTTTGTAAAATTTTACAAAAATGTAATATGACTATAAGCAATTTTGGAAATACAGATCTATAACTACTTACATAATATAAATTCCATTAATCCACGATGCAGTGGTACTGTTTCTGGTTTTTTTTTTAAGATACATCCAGTGGGTACAACATCGATTACATTTGCTGTTATATAAATCTTTACAGGAAGTCGGTCGTTAAAGATTTACTGAATGACGCCATATGTATTTTGTTTACCGATATATACATTAGGCCGCACAGTGCGGCCGATTCCCGAAAAGCTGGCCAAAACTCAAAAAATTAAGTAATTGATTAAAAATTTCTTACTCGGGGGTTGTCGGGGTCGCTGATTACGAATTTGATCTTAAAATTTTGAAAATCCACCCCCTTCCACCCCTATTGGCCACCCCCTCACGTGAAATAGCGTGTATTCAAGAACATAATCAAGATGCATGTAAATTTATATATGGAAATTGTAAGGCGGATGAACTTGCAAGAGTCGGTACAACGCTCGATCTCGAACCGGATAAGGCGCTGATACCCATGCCTATAGCCACTTGTAAATTACTTATAGACAGGGAAACCATCAAAAGGTAAATACAATCTGGCAAAACCTCACAACATGCGAACTAAGCAGACAGACATGGCCGAACTGGAACAGCGGTCGATCGAAGATCTTGCTAAGATTCAACAGGGAATCTATAAGAAAAATGATAGGTGTATTAACAGGTCATTGTTTAATAGGCAGCCACGCTAGAAGGTTAGGACTACCTTACTTCGATTTCTGTAGAAGCTGTCTAAATACAGAAGAAGAGGAAACAGTCAGACACCTTTTATGTGAGTGTGAAAGCCTAGCTAGGAGAAGGCTGCGCACCCTCGATACAGCATTTCTAACCGATGTAGCGGATATAGCCCATCTAAAACTAACGAAGCTCTGCTCGTTTATTAAAGCAACCGGATGGTTTGAAAGGGAACACGTAGAGTAAGGATAAGCTCCAGTGGTATCACAATGGACCTGCCGAAGGTCTAAGTGTGTCTTACGACTACCACCCTACCTACCTACCTACCTAAATTTATATGTTTTCGGGGTCGCAAGGTAGCAAGTGGTAGCAGCTGAATCTTGTTTTATTCAGTAACCATTACTTTTTTGAGTAACCTTTAATAGGTTTCAAAGCAGCATATGACGGCGTTGTATTACTATACAGTTTGAAAACTCAAGTTTTATAAAAAAAATTGCAAAAAATGTTTCTACGTATTGCTGCAGCTAAAAATTTTGTGTCGAGGTATTGATATGTACTAAAGATTTCTGGTATTTTACTAACCTTCCGAAGATGATTCCATTTGGTTTTGTTCAATTTACTCCATTACAAAATCTTTCAAATGTGTACAACTTTCACTATTCATCGACAGTAATACGATGCTCAAACGAAGGCCACGTTGCGACTGAAAATACAGAGGATACTTAGGGTACAGGACGTTGCTATGAACGGTTTTCACTACTCAAGGCATTACTGTAGCCAACCCAAAGACAAAAAAACTCTATCTAGAAACTTTTTTTTTCGACTTTTGGCCAGCTTTTTGGGAATCGGCCGCACTGTGGGCCGGGTCGATTTGTGGGGAGGCAAAAAAATCGCCCATTGCTCTGTGAAAATCATATTCTAGGGATTAAAATAAGAAACTTTGCCGAAGGAACCATACCTCTAAAACTAATTCTGATGTCCCCCAATTTGGGTCGAACTTTTAGTTTCTTTTGTGGGGAGGCAAAAAAATCGCCCATTGGTCTGTGAAAATTATATTCTAGGGATCAAAATAAGAAACTTTGCCGAAGGAACCACACCTCTAAAACGAATTCTGATGTCCCCCAATTTGGATCGAACTTTTTAGTTTCTTTTCTATAACTCACTTAAATTAATTTTTTCATTTACATATGTTCTGACTAAATAAATTTCTTAAGAGAAAAAATGGATAATAAATAAATAATAAATATTATTATAAAAAAATAATAAATATTATTATAAATAAAGAAAAAACATAGCCATTTAGCTGATTTTAGCTACCCAAAAGTTCGACCCAAATTGGGGGACATCAGAATTCGTTTTAGAGGTATGGTTCCTTCGGCAAAGTTTCTTATTTTGATCCCTAGAATACGATTTTCACAGAGCAATGAGCGATTTTTAAATCGACCAGCCCTATATGTATATTATACATAGATATACATACACATACATACATGCATACTTGTATATAAATAACACCCTTCGAAGTTGTTCCACCAACGGAGGGACCTAGGGAACGGCAAATGTTTGTTATGAGGAGCTTTTTCAGGGCAGAAATAGGCTCAGAGGCTTGCCCGTCGAAGGGCGGCCGCTGTTAGAAAAAACTATGGCCCCTATTATGAGTTACATTCGATCTTCGATATTCGCTGGTTGTCGAAGATCGAAAATCGAATGTCAATTTGGTATTATGAGCGGTGTAACCCTATCGAAATTTTCGTTGTTTACCGAATTTAGAGTCGAATGCAATTTTGCTTTCGATCGTGTAGCGTATTGTGGGAAAACTTGTTAAAGTGTAAGTTGTTTGCGATTATTTATGGTAGTAACCAAATAATAAATATATACTAATTTTGTTAATTTTATGCAGGTCGAAAGTCGTGAGTACCAAACAACAATTAGAAAGGCGAATCCACAATTCGCAAAAGGGATTTGCACCAAAGTTCAAGCAGCAAAAAAATGGGAGGAATTTACGACGGAGCTGAATTGCTTGGGATCACCAGTGAGAACGGCAGCAAAATGGATTAAGCTTAATAATGTTTTTTTTTTGTGATGTTTATAGAAATACATTTTTATTTTCTCTTGGCAGGTATGGGCTGAAATACGTAGAGGAACTGAAATACATATTTTTTTCGAATGACGAATAATTGAATAAAGAAAATTTATAACAAAAATAAAACAGAAAATGTGGCGTAAAGGTTTCTATTTAATACTTTTTAGATTTTTCTATAATATTCTCAAAATTTCATTTCTTATGTTTTCTACTTCTCCGTTATTTGACTCCACTTCAATATCTTCAGCATCATCGTACACAGTGGGTTGAGCAAGTCCTAGCATACCTTCATTACCAATACTCAATTGGTACGATCCCTGAGCACAAAATCGCAGAACTGTGTCTAGCTTTAAAATATTTGGAATCAATTTGGCTCGGGTGCACTGCTGCAACTGGTTTTCTGTACTGGACAGTAGGTTCACAAACGCCTCTTTAGATAATCTGAAGTTCTTTAAAAATCTGTAAGGAAATTTATGTAATATTAAGTACGTCAACACATTTTGAAAATTCTAAATTTACTCAGTGAAAGCCATTTCTAGGGGGTTGGATGCGTCCCTCAACTGTTTTCTACTTCTAGCTAGTTCCACTAATCTTTCATCGTCCGATGAATCGTCGAACCACAACACTGTTGTACTCATTTTCACAAAAAATACTTATTTTAACTTTTAAAAATAATGTTAGCAAAGAATTTCAACACAATCGGTTTTTCTTTTATTTTGATTTGCTGTATCAGCTGAGAAAAAATTATCTATTGTAAATGCGTCGAGCGATCGAAATTCACAATAATCCTATTCTTCAACGAATGAGCACCATAATACCAAATGAAAATTCGTTCGATCAGCACTTTCGACTACAGTCGAAGATCGAATGTTGCTCATAATAGGGGCCTATTTCTTCATTTGGGTTTTCGAACGCTTGCGCCACCCATCCTGCTACCGCGTACCTACATAAAGAACGAGTAGTAGACTAACTTATCCGCCTGGTGCACATTAGCTGAAAGGTCACTATTTCTGAACTGTAAATGAGTTTCACTTGTCCAGGTTTTTCTTTTTGGAATGCTGCCTATCTGGGTATGTGATTTTAGTTATAGAAATATAATACCGAGGCTATCTAACATTTGATAAAATATATTGGTGATAAAAAGTTGATTAAAAAATAACTAACGTCAGAATAGGTGTAGTAAAATAGATTCATTATTTGTATAATAGATGGATTTAGTTAAGGGGTTAGGGGTAGTCAGAGGCCCGAAAAAATGATGATTTTCACGAATTTTTTTTTGCTACTTAATTAATTTATTTAACAAAAATAAAAACATAGCATAAAAACATCATGTTTTAACTTGACTTCACCAAAATTTCAAAAAAAAAAATTAATAATTGCAAAAGTTATCGCTGTTTGTGTGAAGCCCGTTTCTCCAGAAGTCCCTTGCGGTGAACATCACAAGTCCTTGCAGATTCATGTAAAACCAATCGGACAAGAAAAATTAGTTTTATTAATAGATAATCTTGTGCCTGATCGAAGCTTTTTTTTTTTCAAAATGAACAAAATGGCGGCCTCAGAAAATTTTTTCCAGATTTTAGAAAAAAAACCAACAGTTAATTGTTAAAAAAAAAATCGAAATTTTTGAAAAAAAAAATCCTTCGATCAGGCACAAGTTTTTTATGTTTTTCAAAAGCTGTATAAATTTTATTGAAATCTACGTAGCGGTTTTTAAGTTACAGTGTTCACCAGTTTGAAAAACATAGTTTTGAGAAAAACGCATTTAAAGTTTTGCTATCGGCTCCGGAGCGGCCGAGCGCCCTTAATTGTTGAATAACTTGAAAAGTATTTGTCGGATTCACTTCAAATTTTCACACAATATTTTTAAAACATTATACTTTAAGAAAATGCAAAAAAAAAAAATCGATTTTTTGAAAATTCTGACTACCCCTAACCCCTTAACTGTATTGCACGTTGCATAAGAGCAATTAGGTTACGCTAGATCGTGTTAGAGAGATCCAATTACGTAATAAGCAAACTTCTGAAGCTGTTTTGTGATTGCTTGACTCAGTATTGTTTGAGCGCTCTTTAAAGGTGGGCACGAGCAAGGTGAAAATACACCATATTTTATAGTTTTGCTGCGATAACGGCGAAAACACAAGCCAAGATGCTGAAAATGTGAATAGTTTTTATGATGCTGATGCTATAAGAGCCAACCAACAGCGCTGATTCCATTGCAGTAACTGTGATGTTGAAAATGCACCACGCTCTGGAAGACCAATTGTCGATAAAATGACGGGAGTCATTGAGGCCGACCGAAATACATATCTATAGCATTTTTTCGATTGACCGGAAATTAAGCATTACACAAACAACTGATGAAAACCATTTAAATACGTGTTGACGACAAATACTCCTCATGGACCGAACTTCCATTTACAAACCGCTGCTTAATCATAACAAAATCGACCCAATTCTGAATAGGATTGTGGCTGGAGATAGAAAATGAGTCAATTACGACAACGTCAAACGGATGTGGCCGAATTGCAGTGCAATTGGAAATGTTTGGTGAGATTGGCAGCGAATAATTACTGTGAGCTGCTCCCTAAGGAAAACTCTTAAATCGGACCTGTACTGTCAATAATTGAACCGTCTGAAGAAAGTAATCGCCCAGAAGCGGCCAGCTTTGGTCAATAGGAGTAAAATTGTGTTTTCATCAGGACAATGTCAGACCAAACACAATAATAGTGTCTCACCATTTACTCAGCGATTGTCCCTTAAGCCGGCCACACACATACAGTTTCAACTGATAGATTAAACTGAACAGTTTAAACCGTCAGTTGAAACTGTACACTGTTGAAGCAAACACACATACAGTTCAATTCTTCAGTTTTGGCAATGGATTCGAAGAAGCAAGACGATATCGCCTATTTCGTTTTACTTTTTATCTTGTTAATAAATAGAAAAAAATCGAAAAAGCGTAAACAATGGTGTAAAAAGTGGTTACAAAGGCGAAATCAATCTTCAGACATAAATTTATTGAGAGAATTACGTGAAGAACCATTAGATTTCCTCAATTACTTGCGCATGACCGAAACAGTGTACCAAAAATTGCTCTCGCTGGTTTCTCCGTTAATTATAAAGAGAGATACAGTAATGAGAAAAGCAATATCTCCACACGAGAGATTAAGTGCTACATTGAGATTCTTAGCAACAGGACGGTCGTATGAGTGCCTCAAATTTTCGACAAGAATATCACCTCAATCTCTTGGAAAAATTATCCCAGAGACGAGTAACGCCTTGTACAAAGTTTTACGGAAGTATATTCAGGTACGTATTTTATGAATTAAAATTACCCATCTTCATCTAGAACAAGAAAAATAAAAAAAAAAAACACTTTTTTTATAAAAGGTTTATATTAACTTTTTAAGGAATCCATTGAATATACATTATATCTATATACATTATATATCTATGAATTAGAATTAAATTGAGAAAAAAACGAGGATGTTGTATCCTGAGAATTGAACGGGTATCCAGTTCCGTCATTATGTATAGGTGCAAATGAACCTTGCCCATATGTTGGAGACGGTGTGGGACATGGGGTAATATTAGGGCTATGACTTGCTGATGAATTAGAATAATAAATTGACTGTGTGTATAAACAGCCCATTTCAGCCTCAAACAGTATGTCACCTATCTTTTTCTCCGCCATGAGGGCTTGCCGTTTTTCAAGACCTCTCAACTTTACGGCAATACTTTTGCCTAACAGATCATAACGATCAAATTGTTCCGGGGGTGTTTTGAAATTGTCACGCACAGTAGTCAGTACTTCTGCTATTAGGTCATCATTTATCTTCTTTCTTTTACCAGTACCAGGTCTTGAAATTATTGGTAGTTTTGTTTGTATTGTTGATACGTCTTGAATATCTGCAGTTTTTGATATAGAGTCTTCAACATCAGCATTCATAATTTCTTCAACTGGTAGTGAATTATCGATGGATTCCTTAAAAAAGAAAACCTGATTTCATTATAATAATATTGGACTAAGAAAACGTCTTTAAACTTAATTATTTTATCATTTTTTGTTCCGTGTTTGTTTCAGTTTCCCAACTCAGAAGAAAAATGGAAGGAAATTGCGAGTTCATTCGAGGAAAGATGGCATTTCCCACACTGCATCGGTGCCATGGATGGCAAGCACATTGATATAATTCCCCCAAAAAACTCTGGATCTTATTATTATAATTACAAAGGCAAACACAGCATGGTTCTTCTAGCTATCGTTGACGCAAAATACCGATTCCTACTCGCGGATTTTGGAACAAATGGACGCATTTCGGATGGCGGTGTTCTTCAAAATACATCTTTCTTTGAAAAACTGGTGAACGATGATTTACATATTCCACAACCCGACGATGTTACTGACAATTTCAAAAATGTTCCATATGTATTCGTTGCGGATGACGCGTTTCCTCTCAGAAGTGATATTTTGAAGCCATTCAGACAAGGACTATTGGATTCAGCGGCGAAAGAGGTTTTCAATTATAGGTTGTCTCGAGCAAGACACATTGCGGAAAATGTTTTCGGGATACTTGCTTCACGGTTTCGTATCTTTCAGACCTCAATTAATTTAGAACCAGAGAATGTTCAACAAATAGTAATGGCCACTTGTGCTTTGCATAATTTTTTGATTGAACATCAGTCTAGTACATACGCCCCTGCAAACTGTATGTATCAAGAAAATACTCATGATGGATCTGTCATTTCTATTGGTTGCGATAGTTTAGAATCAAAGATGATTCCACTAAATCGTCGTAATCGAGGAAATATTTGTAACGATGCAAAAGCAGTCAGAGAAAATTTTATGAACTACTTCATGAAAGATGGCCAAATCTCATGGCAAAAAAATCATATTTTGAAAAACAAATAAAAAGAGACCACACTCTTTGATATTTACCAAGAGAAATAAAAATAATGTTTATGGATAAATTAATAATATCGTGTTTTTCTTACCTCCTCACCTTCACTGTCCAGATTTGAAATTGATGTCTTCGGAGTGTCTTGGTCTTGCAAGAAATCAAACAAGTCGTAATACCAGAGTGCCGGCTTGTAAATGCTATCCGCTGATGATCCAGACTTCTTTCAACTTTCTTTTTCTCTTTGCGAAAAGCAGATCTCAAACTGTTCACTTTATTAATAACAGATTTCTTCGTAGCACCATGTTCAATTTCGTCCAATTTTTTTGCTAATTTGGTATATGCATTATCTTTTTTCATACGGTCATGATAATCATGACTCTTTACTTGCCAAAGACAAGGTTCCGATCGATACATTTCAATAAAATCGCTAATTATTTGATTAGGTTTATTACGCGCCATCTTAACTACGCGAAAATTATACTTTTAAAGAGGAATACCACAGAATACAACACACCTCCTCTTAATTGAACTGAGAAATGTACAGCGAACCCCCACACACGTAATAATCAGTTTAAACTTTCAGTTTAAAAAATTGAAAATTTCAATTGTCTCAGTTCAACTGTAGAGTTGAATTGAACTGAAACTGAAATATCCACACACTTGGATGTTAGACTGTACAGTTGAATTGTACAGTTTAAACTATCAGTTGAAACTGTATGTGTGTGGCCGGCCTTAGTCCGGACCTAGCACCAAGTGATCAGATAGTAGTTTCTGTTTCTGTCTATGGCGAATGATTTTGTTGATGAAAAATGCGCCTCAAGAGACGATGCGAAATTCCTGCCCGCGCTGTTAAAATGTTTTAGTTTTGTAGTATATCTTTTCCGAATGCACTGCTCCTTAAGAATCCCCTAACATATAGTAAACTTTGTTTTGGAAGATCTGAAAGCCCTGGCAGCTAATGCTCATTAGTCATTTTATCATATTAATTTATTTAATTTCGCTAATAAGTAATAAGAATAACAGCTATAACGAGATCATCATATAGGGTGGAGGAGTTTTTTTCATTTGCGTTTTTTTTACAGATCGCGCGCGAGTTGTGGCAAACTGTCATCGTGGATTTGTTGAACAGCGTTTGGCTTTTCATCATGGAAAGACTCACACCGCAACAACGTCTACAAATTGTTCAACTGTATTATGAAAATCAGCGTTCTGTGCCATACAGCTCGTGAAACAATGACTTTATTGAGAAGTCATTTCGGAGAGCAGCTGATTTCACGTTTAGGACCTGTGAGTTGGACACCAAGATCTTGTGATATCACACTTTTGGACTTTTTTCTTTGGGGATTCGTGAAGTCCAAGGTCTATGCTGATAAACCAGCTACGATTGAAGCTCTGGAAGCCAACATTACGCGTGTTATTCACGACATACCAGTCGAAATGCTCGAACGAGTGATTGAAAATTGGACCTTCAGAATGGACCACCTTAAGCGTAGTTGCGGCCAACATTTGAATGAAGTCATATTCAAAAAGTAAATGTCAAAGAATGTCCTTTCAAATGATAAATAAAGGTTTTGAACATAATTTACATTTTTGTTTTTTTTTAACTATTGAAAAAAGCACCTCATGATTGATCACCCTATATAAATTATTTAGCCGCATTGCTTGCTCTGCTTTTACAAAAATGCACCTTTGGTCTATGTGACAGTAATAACTGAAAATCAAGTGCAGAAGCTTACGTAGATGCCAAGTATTACTCATACGCCCCACTGTCAGTGAATGACTGCTTGTGAGAGTACACACCTACTTGTATGTATGTATGTCTACCGCCTGTTTGTCTACTAAAGTATATTGTTGCAACACGTTGCTTCCAGCTACATGTTGCTGAGACACGAAAAAAGTATTAAAACCGAGCAACAGGCAACGAATACACCCAATAAGACAGTCTCGTCAATGAAAAGCTGCGAACACATGTACATAAGTTTTCACACTCACAATGCGTCGTCATATAGCATGCAGCACATCAGTCGTCAACAACAATGGCATTCGAGGTGACGGTGACGCCTGTGTGGAACCCGCGCGCATGCCTCCGTTGTAAGTGTGTGTATGTATTGTATTAGCTGTAAGTATTTGTCTATGTTTTCTATGATTCTATTGGTTTGTTGTGCTGGGTGGGAAAAACAAAACCGGCGCGCAGTGAATACCAAGCAGTTTGGCCGGCGACGTCCTCCGGTGCAGATCGGTGCTGCTGCTATTTGCTTTTGCCGTAGTCGGTTGCCCGGCAAATATTCGGTCTGTCGTCGGATTATTGAACAAATGAGCATATGTGCGCTCTGTTTAAGTGACGACTGAGTGGAAACGATTTGGTGGCAGTCAATTCATTGCATTTTCACGCATCGACGTGGAGCGACGCGACTGTGAGTTTGAACGTTGTAATAGCTTACGAATAAGGAAAGCAGCGATGTCAATGTGACGCGTGTGCTTATTGTGTTTTGTTTTTTGTTACATCTGTGAATGTGGTTGGTGATTAAGGGGCTTCAGGCGAATCTGTTTTAAGTGTTTTCCAGCCTATCGCAATTGCTTTAATCCCTCGAATAGTGTGTAATGAGTATTCCTTGATATTCGCGAAATTTAAAATGGCAATGATAAAGTCGATGCGTTGACAAAACCTAAGGGATGCGTGAGTTTTCATGTGAACTATTATACATATGCCCATATACGAGTATATGCCCACACTGACGTATACTCAATAAAAAATAAAACTTACGCGCTCATTTGCTCGTAATAAACCGTCAACGGGTCAGCATATAAAGTTCGGAAGTGTGACAAACCAATTAGAGTTTCACTTTGTGTTGCGTGTTAATTGTATCTAAAAGATACTTGGCGGGCGTTAAGCTACAGCGACGTTGTCGAGGGCGCTGACGCTGATGCTAATAACAACAGCAATGCTGATAGTGATGGAATGCGCGCACAGTAGCTAATGGATACTTTTAAATTATAAAAAAATAACAACAACTAATAATTGGCTACGAGCGAGTATACTAACATACGGATATGGATAAAGTAAGCTTGGCAAGATGTGTTCAGCTAATATGAAACAGTTTATATTATTTAATGTATGAAGTGGTGTATAGCCAGAGGATGGGCTGAATAGTAACGGCGGTATATTGAAACTGGATCTACGCTTTTTAATAAAATTAGAAAATTTCTTCAGCTAATAATTTCAAGTTTAGAAAATACCCAAGCAGTCATAAAATATTATATATTTTTTAGTGTGTTTTAGATTATGTCTGTGTGTTGCCCTGCTATTAATGGGCGAGTGTCACAATGGATGTATATAAGTATATACGTACGTATTTTTAGATTGTCGTCTTATACAATTTTTTATTTTTGAAATAATTTATTAATTCAGCAGAATTTTGCGTTTCTTTCGGGCAATAAAATCGTCGACTTGTGCATGTTTAGATGTCGTTGTGGGTGTCACGTATTAGTGTGTTCGTGCGTGTGGCAATTTTAGTTATTTTTAATCTTAATAAAAAATGAGAACACACCTAATAATTAGAACAGCCGTAAGCGAACGTCGAAAGTCTTACACCCGCAGCCAAACCTTATTTGCCAACGAATTTCACACTACTCTCTTTCCCTATTTCGAAAATTGTTAATTTTTATCTATTTTTACTTTTGTGGGTATTTATTTTACGCACACAAGAACACAATATTTCTATTCACTTATTATTTGTTTATGTAGTTATCATAATTAAAAAAAAAAAACAACACTATATTTATATGTATGTATGTATGTAAAGGGGGTTTGCTAGCATGTGAGCCACGACGAACAACCTATTCTTCGGAAAAAGTGGAATTGAATGGCATGTAAATTTGTAGGCGGCCAATAGCGTGCATTTTGCTTTCTGAAAAAGTTATTTCACCAAAAATGCTCAACATCGCTGAAAATGGTTTGTTGGATAATTTGCTTTTTGGGTCTAGTTGAGTTTATATGTGAATCGCTCGATCTCAACAAATGCATTTACATCCGCGGCCAAAAACTGAAGTTACGTCCACATTCTTAATGTACCCACTCGTCGTGGCCGTGAAAGAGCTTTTTCCTCATTTTGGAGTTTCGCAGAGATTCGTACCTACGTTCTCCGAATGCTAGTCACGCACCAACACATACGGCTACGGGGGTTGCGGCCTAATGAAATAAATTATTTTCTGTTGATGAATCCGAATGGCTTGAAGAAATTTATAAAAAAAGGGGTTTGGTTCTACTGAAACAGATGAAATCTGACTTTTCGGGAAGCCGTTTTTTGTAAAGTCCAAGTGAGCCATTTAGCTAGGGCAGCCATTTAACCTAACCTAACCTAAGCTCGGCTGAAACGTTCTCGAGCAACCCTGATTGGTAACGATGGAGAATAATTTTGTTAGTCTGCCGTTGGATTTTAACTTTGCTCTTTGTAGTATTGTTCATATTTCAATTTAGTATACTTAAGGTGGGACCTGTGCGGATATATACTAGTATGTGTATAAGTGTGTTGTTCTAAGTGTACGATTTTCTAGGCATGTTTACGTATTGTAATGCTTGATTATGCCATGGAAAGGATGTAAAATAAATATCATGAAATTTCCAAAAAATTAAGACCAAAGGCCTTAGATGCTCTTTGAAAACGAGCCACAATAAAGTAAGTAGAAGCAGAAATCAAAAAGATAATCTGCCCAAGCTTAACCCAAGGCACTAGCGTTGTGAAACGGCCCAAAAAACTATACAGAAGTGAAAAGTGTACAAAAGAAGTGTCATCTGCGCTTTAGTTGAACACCATCGGTGTTTGTTGTTATTGTTGTTGATGCCATTTCGGCGCTGCATCCAAATGTTGCTACGCCTCACTCACATTGTGAAAATGTGTTGCTGACTTATAGTTTGTGTCGTTTTGTAAATACATACATACAAACATAAGTACATACATGTGCATCTATATATATTTTCATTTCGCCCGTTGATTCTATTGCATTCGCATTTTCTCGTGCCTGTTCACCTTTTTTGTTGCTTGTTGTTATGTGTCCTAGGCATTTTCGCTTAGCGTTGCGAATTGGTTTTTTTTTCACTGCCACTTGACGCTCTCTATTCCACTCTAATCTGCCCCACAAGTGCCGTCATATTGTTGACCGTCAAACGAAATTTGTGTATTTATTTGCCTTTTGACTTGTGAAAAATAAATAAAAAACATCAAATAATGAAGTGAAAATGATTTGATCAATGTGGCTGCGATAAAGTTCAGATGTTTTAGAATGATCACAAACAATCGACTGAATTTGGACGGATTAAAGCTAAAAATATTACAGATGGACAGTGAAGGGAAATTTATACTTATATGTAGTATTTTTGTATTAATTAAATATAATATATATGTATGTATGGCATGCGAGCCAATTGAAATAACATATGTATATGTGTATGTGTATAGCACACATATACAATATATGTAAACTGTGCGGTTATCATTGAGTTATTGCATTCGCCCAATGCTAGCCGGTTTTGCCACCAACCAGGAGAACCAGTACCAGAATTAGATAGGTAATAATGAATTATGACCCACAAAATGCTTAAAGTTGCTGACTTGAATATATTCATAAAAGTTAAAGTAAACTATTTTAATTATTAACATCTATATAGGTAAAAGCTAAATCAAAATGGTGCAAAAAGTAGGTAGGTCTCCTCAAGTAGCACTAAAGCGCCGTTTTGATACCATTATGAGACCTACAACAGGCAGATATCTACAGCCAGCCAGAGCTGTTGATATAATGGAGGAGGTTGATGGGATTTAGATCGGCGCACTGCCCCAGGCTGTGAAAAAAGTAACTATCATTTAAATTTCTGATATAAAGAATAGCTCCATACAACTACAACCAACTAATTGGTATCGTCGTGCTGGTTAAGTAAAGTTTCTTTTTAAACCATTATGACCTAATTTCCATGTTGATTTAAATAACAAACTCATTGTTTTAACTCCCGTTAAGCTGGCAATTTGAAACTAGCAAAAATTGTCCACCTATCAGAAAACTACCTCAGCCAACAAATCTCTTTTCCAACAAAAATCGTCCTTATATTTCTAAACAATCGGTCCAACTACAAATATTCCTGGGTAGGAGTGTTCTCGCGAATTTTTAAACTCCCGCGGAGGAGATTTCCCTTAAAATGTTGAGAGTAGGAAATTCGAATTTCGAAACAGCTTAATTCTGAATTTTTGACGGTTTCAAGTGGTGTGAATTGTGTGAAAATTTAAGTTACACATACATACATAATTGGCGCGTACACATTTTTTGGGTATTTGGCCGAGCTCCTCCTCCTATTTGTGGTGTGCGTCTTGATGTTGTTCCACAAATGGAGGGACCTACAGTTTCAAGCCGACACCGAACGGCAGATATTTTTATGAGGAGCTTTTTCTTGGCAGAAATACACTCGGAGGTTTGCCATTGCCTGCCGAGGGGCGACCGCTATTAGAAAAATATTTTTCTTAATTTTGGTGTTTCACCGATATTCGAACCAACGTTCTCTTTGTGAATTACGAATGGTAGTCACGCACTAACCCATTCGGCTACGGCGGCCGCCGAAAATTTAAGTTAGTTCAAATAAAATTCATAAAAGAGTGGGAACAAATAAAAAGAAAAAGTGGGAAAAAGTATACTCCTATCTAGGAGTTGTTTTCGACTCAAGTTTTACATTTCTTAATCATACTGATTTTATTCCCTCTAAAGCATACTCTTTACTTGATTTTATAAGAGGGAATAGCTGGAACTTTGCTGACCCTTATACTTTTAAGTTACTATATACAGAATTTGTTAGTTATTCGTTAGAATATGCCGTGTTTATTTGGAGGCCTTACCACCAATTCTCTATCTACAGAATTAAATGAATTCAAAAAATTTTTATTAAGAGAGGGTTCTTCCCTAAATTTCTCTTATCCTGTCCGAACATATAAATCTCGCTTACTTCTAAGTAATCTCAAACAGCTGGAAAGTAGGAGATAGATTTTGTCACTGTTTTTTTGTTTTTTTTTTGTTTAATTTTGTCAGGTGGGAGATCGACTGTTTCTCTCTTCTAGAAATTGTTACCTTTCGGTCCCTACCAGGTCTTTACGTAATAAATATCCGTTCCATTTGAATAGGTGCAGAACAAATTATACCTGCAATGCTCCTTTTGTCTCGAATACCACTGAATTTTCTGTTGTTTATTGTAATTTCATTTCTCGATAACGATATTTTTGTAATATAATTGTAGTGAGTAAGAATAATTGTAATTTAACTTTTTTTTTTTTGAAGTGAAAACTTCTTTAGAATCGTTGGGAGTGATTTGAGGAAAAGTGAAACGAAAAAAGCGACCAACTTGGCTACGAAGCGTTATATTATATGTTGATATAAAAGTAGCGACGAACTAAATAAAAATAACTTTTATTTTTTCTTGTGATTCGAACCGAGGATTTTGGATCGGAAGATAACATTGCTAGTCGCTCGGCTACCGCGCTATGCTGTCGTCGTTGGCCTAAAAGTTATTTAGTTACGAGGCGTTATATTATATGTTGATATAAATAATTTTTGTGAGCGTGTAATTCTCAAAAGTTTTATTAGGTTTATTATTTAAAATGTATTGACTAGGTAGTGTGGTTATCAGCTTAACATCTGATAGATCCTCCATCGGATGACAACAAATGTTAAACTGATTTTTGGAAATGGACGGAGTGTTTTAGGGGCGGCTTGCTCCTTCTCTGCCACGGGTTGACCCGGTATTGCATTACCGCCGGGATTTCGGCTTTGAATAAATACAAGAAAAAATATACTAATACATTTAGCTTTGGTGGGAAGAGCCATAAATTTTTATATGAATACATGTAGACGAAAATGGAATTTTTTTTTTGAAATTTGCATTGTAGGACATTTCTGATTATTTATTGAAAACAGTTTTTTGGTTTAGATACTGAAAGTCAGTTTGAGTGAATCGGTATAAATATTTCGTACATTAATTTTTGAAGTGAAAACTTCTTTAGAATCGTTGGGAGTGATTTGGGAAAAAGTGAAACGAATTACATCATATAAACGTAGCGACGAACTAAATAACTTTTAGGCCAGCACCGACAGTACAGCGCGATAGCCGAGCGGCTAGCAATGTGAGCTTCCGATCCAAAATTCTTGGTTCGAATCACAAGAAATAAATTTTTTTTTTTTTTTTTGAAATTTGCATTGTAGGACATTTCTGATTATTTATTGAAAACAGTTTTTTGGCTTTTCTATTTTTGGTTTAGATACTGAAAGTCAGTTTAAGTGAATCGGTATAAATATTTCGTACATTAATTTTTTTTTTGTGAGCGTGTAATTCTCAAAAGGTTTATTATTTAAAATGTATTGACTAGGTAGTGTGTTTATCAGCTTAACATCTGATAGATCCTCCATCGGAGGACAACAAATGTTAAAATGATTTTTGGAAATGGGCGGAGTGTTTTAGGGGCTTGCTCCACCTCTGCCACGTGTTGGCCCGGTATTGCAGTACGGCCGGGATTTCGGCCTTGAATAAATACAAGCAGAAATATACTAATACATTTAGCTTTGGTGGGAAGAGACATAAATTTTTATATGAATACAAGTAGACGAAAATGGAAGAAATTTGTAAGTCTGTTCCTTCGGTCCGTTTGGGTATTTTTTTTTGACAACATCGAAACCAAAGCATTTGTATCATATTTTAGCTATCATAAGCCACTCGTATCATTTGTTGAAATTGAAAACATTGAGGATGAATAATGATAAAATGAAGAAAATAAAATATGAACTTTATAGTAATATTATAATGAACCTATAATTATCCCGCTCCTAATGCTGCTTTCGTCTTATTCTCTCTCAGTTTGTTTTACGGAAGGTTTCACTTCTATCAAGTCTAACCGTTAGACTGGTATTTTTTGTTAAAAATTCTTTTGTTATGAGTAGTCAGTAAGAACAATTGGTTATTGATTTCGGAATAAATAACTAAATGAATAAAATGAGAAGAAATCATTAAACAATGCATAGAATAGGTTTCCGCATAGTAGCAGAGGACAGTTTACCGAGTTGAAGCGTCAGACCCAGGCACAAAAACTTTAAGAAGGCATATTCTCAATAAAGCAAACCCACTTGAATAAAGCGGCTATCCAATATTTGTTAGAGGGGCTCAGAATGCTGAAGTAACCAAGTAAAAAGCAATTGGATGTTTGACCTATTGTAAAACTTAGAGAAGCTTTGCGTTTTTTTGCTGAAGGTGGAGAGCAAACGGAGATAAAAGGATGGCGATGTTTCTTTAATGCAATCCACTCAGAATAAAGCCCCAGATCAGGTTGAGATTTTTAAACACAAACTGGATAAATATATATAAAGCAGAAGAAAAACGAAGTGTGCGAAGCGTTTTATCCTAAGCGAGGGTCAAAGGGCCTCAAAGTGTAAGAAACATAATAGAAAGTACCCCATAAAATCAGCTGTAAAGTGGGAACCCAATTTTCTAGAATCTCATACTATTTCAATAAAATATTGACAAAAGAGTTATTCAACTAAAATTATTATTTTTTATTATTGAACTTTTTAATACTAACTACAATAATAAAATAAATAAAATTATAAAAAAATACAAATTATTACGAAAACATACATATTTTTATTACTAATACTAAAATTAAACACATTTTTGGTTACTTAGTCTCCTGCTAACCTCCTCATCTTTGCCTTTATAAAATCCTCTGACAATTCCAGGATTTCCCTGCATCAGTTTTACAAGAAATTCTAGTCTACTCTTCTTGGAAGATTTGACCCTAGGCATTTTTATTCTGAATATTAAGTCAGTTCTTATGTGAAAAGGAGGTTGCCTAAAATGTTGTAGTTTTTCGAAAGGCTGGAAATACTGGGAAATCTGAGCATTAATACAATTTCGATAAGTATCTTAACCAGAGAGGCAGTTAAAGGCTCTATTTTCTGCAAAAGTATTTATTCTTAGGTAATTTATATATCTTTTAAATGTGACTCAACACGAACCATAAATTCGATTCGGAATATCCTAACTCCAGGGCCATTAGCAAGTCTAGTTTTTCTGAAATTATTTATTTTTAAGTTCGAATATTAGTCCGTAAAATTCTACTACAAATGGGCATAGCCAACATAATTTATATGCGACTTGAACAAGTATTTTAACTGTTTTTGTTATAAATTTGGTGCCTGCGGAATGATAATTTGTTAGTTGTTAACTGGGACAGTGGAACTTACCTTACATCGCCTGTTTCTTTCATTTTTGTAAACAAAAAATATAAAATTATAAATTTAAACAAGGAAAGAATATGCACCACTTGGAAAGTAAAAAACAACACAAATTTGAGTTTCCGTATTACTTTTATTTTTTTGCGGATGTTAAAAATGGAGGGGTTATGTATCTCATAACAACTGCTTAAATTTGAATCCATTTTCGAGAGGCATAAATCTCTCAAAATTGTCTATACTGTTCTCTATCGTGAGGCGTACTTGTTTTACTTAATAAATAAATATGATTTGAAATTTTTTTGTTATTTATTTGTTATTATTAAACAATTTTAAAAGAGCCAATAAAATTCCAACAACAAAAATAATCAATCAATGCGAGCAGATACCGATATTTCCAAAATTAAAAACTCCACGTAAATAAATCAAAAAAATGGCGAAAAACGAAGCAATAAATAAATGAAATAAAAAAAGAACGAGCAACTGCCAAACATTATTTTACGTTGTGAAAATTTGTTAACAATTAAGTTTATATACATAAATATGTTTTTAAATGCAAAATGATATCATCGTGCATCATACAACACGCGTGTGTATGTCTGCGTAGATATGTATGTATGTATAAAGTTTGGTAGGCGCTTCAATAGTTACTTGGCAGAAAATTTGAGCATAGTGAAGGTGATTTTTGCCAGTATTTACCAAAGGCGGCAGTAGAATGTATGCCCCACATATGACGATTTTGCTTATTAACATAGTCATTCATCCAAACAGGCGCCTTGCCACAAAAGTTAATTTTTAGCGCGCAATATTTTCACTGACGAACACTCAACACTTTATCGCTTGCACGTGTTGCTCAATCATCTAACGTGCCACTCTGATTCGGCATCGAAATGAATGATGATAAACAACAGATTTGAAAAATGCCACCAAAAAAACATGACCGTCATAGCCATCCCAACATCGCAACGTCCCTAGAAAGCCCTTAAATTGAAATGTAGATTGCATATAAATTTATATTTTGCGTATCTCATAAATAATTTTCCACTTCGCTGTCCAACTTCTGATCTTATAAAATTACGTTTCCAAAGTAAAGATATAATTAGTTTTTTTTCTTTCCAAAGTAAAATAAGTATGTATTATATATGTACACTAGCAAACTCGGCCCCCTTCGCTGGGCACACTAAAATAGAATAGATATGGTTTAGAACAGAAAATATATGATTTTCATATTATTTATTTCTTTATTCTTTATTCAAGCGCTTTGGCATAAACAATATTTTTTGTTTTTCTATTTGTTTTTGAGTAAATATAAAATATAAATTGAAAATCAGGAAAAAAGAAGACTGTTTTTAAATTTCAAATCAACGCATATGAATAACTAAGAAACAATCGTCTTTTTTCCTGATCATCCATGAATTTTTCATTTCAATTTATGTATATGTTTTATTAAGCATTGGAGCTTTTTTAACCATTATCCATTTATATTTTTCAAAAAAAAAAAAACGAAAAAAAATTTTTTTTCCACGAACACATAATTTTATTCGGATTTCACATTAAATTCTCAAATTTCGTAAGAAATTATTCACTGTTCCAAAATCCACTCCAAAAAAATTCACAAACGATTTTTACATGTTGCACTTACGTTTTTTCCTTATGGCATCCAAATCAGAAAGAAATATTGACACATTGTAACTCACACTGTCAATTTGACAGTTCAGTTCCGCACCAAGCGTTAAAAAAGTAAGCGAAATTATGGCTGGTTCAAAAGATCGCTGTACCCGTTGCCAGTGCTCCGAATTACAACCAAACTTTACGAAAGCCAATTTCAATACTTACTTAACAATGTGCGTAAGTTTGGTTTAATTCGGTGCAAAGACACGGCGGGTCCACGTTTTGGCATATATTTCTAGACCCTAGTCATCAATAGGTATGAAAATTACCCCGTATTAAAGCACTTATCAATAGCATTCGTTTGATATCCATATTGCACATACACAACCAAAGGTTACCCGGGTCCACGTTTTGACCTATATCTCGAGACCCCAGTCACGGAGCGGCATGAAAAATACTCTCTACTAAAGCATTCACCAACAGTTTTCATTTAATACCCATATTGTACATACACGTCCGAAGGTTACCCGGGTCCACGTTTTGACCTATATCTCGAGACCCTATCTACCAATAGGTATTCAAACTATACGGAAATCATCTTCAATACCTACTTAACAATGTGCGTAAGTTTGGTTTAATTCGGTTCAAAGACACGGCGGGTCCACGTTTTGGCATATATTTCGAGACCCTAGTCATCAATAGGTATGAAAATTACCCCGTATTAAAGCACTTATCAACAGCTTTCATTTGATACCCATATTGTACATACACAACCAAAGGTTACCCGGGTCCACGTTCTGACCTATATCTCGAGACCCCAGTCACGGAGTGGCATGAAAAATACTCTGTACTAAAGCATTCCCCAACAGCTTCAATTTGATATCCATATTGTACAAACACATTCTAGGGTCCACGTTTCATTTGATACCCATATTGTACATACACAACCAAAGGTTACCCGGGTCCACGTTCTGACCTATATCTCGAGACCCCAGTCACGGAGTGGCATGAAAAATACTCTGGACTAAAGCATTCACCAACAGCTTCCATTTGATACCCATATTGTACATACACATCCGAAGGTTACCCGGGTCCACGTTTTGACCTATATCTCGAGCCCTATTTCCAAAATAAAATATAATCCATGTTACTCGTGGATGATGTAGCTTTCGAATGGTGAAAGAATTTTTAAAATCGGTCCAGTAGTTTTTGAGCCTATTCATTACAACCAAACAAGCAAAGTTTTCCTCTTTATAATATTAGTATAGATATGTTTATAATAGTAAGCTTAAAAAATTATTTAAGGCTGAAAATTAAAAAAAAATCGGATATGGCTATCGGGAAAGTCTCTCGGGCGTACAAAAATCATCCACTCAAAAGACCCATGACACGAATTACGACCGAACGAGTTGGGAATCTGTGGTTGTTAGAGTATGAATTTGACAAATATGTCGTAAGGAAAATCCCATGCATTAACAAACTCTGTATGAAGAAAATGATAGAGTTTTTTTCAGAGTCATGCTTTGATGAATCTATGATCCGGCTTAAATATTCCTAAGGCAGGGTCTGCTTATGACGAAAAAAAGGAGAATCACTGAATCGTTGAGAAGGGCATAATGGTTTAGGGATGCATTCGGGCCAGGAAATTATTAATGTTAGAGGGAAAACAAAAACGCAAATATTTATTTAAATACCCTAAAAGAGGTTACAATATGTGAAAGCTCAGATCCACAACCCAAAGAGAGTAAGGAAATACTTATACCTATATACATATATAATTGGCGCGTACACCCTTTTTGGGTGTTTGGCCGAGCTCCTCCTCCTATTTGCGGCACAAATGGAGGGGCCTACAGTTTCCAGCCGACTCCGAATGGCAGATATTTTTTATGAGGAGCTTTTTCATGGCAGAAATACACACGGAGGTTTGCCATTGTTTGCCGAGGGGCGACCGCTATTAAAAAAAAACTTTTTCTTCATTTTGGTGTTTCACCGATATTTGAACCTACATTCCCTCTGAAATCCGAATGGTAATCACGCACCAACCCATTCGGCTACGACGGCCGAAATA
The DNA here is from genome assembly GCF_027943255.1 of Anastrepha obliqua. Classification (NCBI taxonomy): domain Eukaryota; kingdom Metazoa; phylum Arthropoda; class Insecta; order Diptera; family Tephritidae; genus Anastrepha; species Anastrepha obliqua. Next base: position 144,555,143 of record NC_072894.1, read on the forward strand.
TCTACTTAGAGGTACAAAATATGGGCACCTTCAAATGTCCACCGCAAAGTTTGGACGTATCCACTCCTGCGCAATAAAAAATCTGCGCACATTGCAAAAACATTTTAAAATGTAAATGAATTGAAAAAATGTATTAGACAAACTCGGGATATGAGAATTGAACGCAAAAAGCTTTTCAATAAATTAGAGGATCGTTTAGTTAGTTAGTACCGTACTTATAAGTACTTTCTCTTACCATAAAAAGATTTGAACAATGTAATTTGAGCTTTTTATACTTAAATATATTTACTTAGACTACCATGATCATAATTTTACGATGTGTATGTTTAAAAGACAACGCTTTTATTACTTTTGAACTTGAGATTCCACGATAGCTTAACGCAACTTAAATTTTTCAAATGGAAATAATTTATTTGTTCCCTTTTTGACATTCAAAAATATGTCTGATACTACTCACATCACTTCCTGAGTTAAACATAAGCAAAAGTTCTTCAGTAAAAGAAGAAATAAGAAGAACAAGAAATTAATTAGTGTAGTAGAGTTTACGCCTAGCATGCCAATGTAAGACGGCATTTCGTTAGAACATTTCTCAAGGGAACGGCCGCAGCAGCCTAAGCACATTTGTGTATAAAAATATATTTTGCATAATGTTAATTAGTTCTAACGAAATCACCGCCAGGCATACACATTACATATTTCATAAGGTATATTAAAGTTACTAAATCCAGTGAAGCTAGCTGATAATTTCACTTGGTGCGGGAAAGTAAAGAATTTTCGCCATAAAATATTATATGAAAGAGAAAGCAGTATACCCTTGGTACATTAGATGTAAAATTGTAACAACACTACGTCTACCAACTGAACATACATGCATTTCTTCTTCGTCGATTGCCTAGCCTTATTCTATTTCGGGTCGGAATAGGCACGCTATCGATTGTTAGAACTGGCCACTTACAAATCTTTGCTGCAAAACGGAACTCTGGAGTTTTGGTTTTTGTGCGCCTTATTCATAGCCCATTAGGTTCGGGTGATTTCAAGCATTTACTGAAATTTCTGATAAGCGCCTTAATATTTCCTTACAAAAGTGGTGCTCTAAAGTTGTACACCTCCGAGCGGGAACTACTATTTTGTTTTTAGGTACACCTTCATGGCATCGGCTTGAGGAGCAACCATCCATATGCCATGCACAAAAACTCAACTAAAGTAGCGGTCATATTCTACCATTCTACATCAATTTTAAATATATGTATGTTTCTTTTAGCTGACCAAATAACGCACAAAGCTTTCAATTGTTGTTTTTTCAATGTTTATTAATCTGCAGATGAAGGGTTACATATCTAGCTCTTACAGATATGCAGAGATTAGATTCTCGCGTTAAATAATTAATTTTAAAAGTTGTTATTGCAAAACTACTTTGCCTCTAAAGGGCAAATAAGATCGCGGTGTTAACTTCTCCAAAAATCACTAAATTTTTTCATATATCACTTTGCCCTTACTCTGACTGAAGCTTTACTAAGCAGAGTTTTCTTAAGGCAATTTGTTTCTGTAGCTCACTGGATTGCCTATATGTATATATGTATGTATGTATGTACCTACTTATATATGTATGTTACGCAAGAGAAATTCTTTTGGGGTGGAGGATTGTTAGATAAACATATTTTTACGTTTGTGGATTTTATTATGTATGTACATAAATACTTATTTTATAACTTGGCGCAGATTCATTCACAGAAGTATGCAGTTAAACGTAAAAAAATTTCAAAACAGTTCATTTGTTTAGAAAATGTTGAGGTATTAAATGTTAACTATGCTTTCGGTGTTCAACTTCATTAATTTCTATTTTATTATAGTAGACATCTACTCGTACTGAGCTTATTTACACAGGCCTCGGTGGCTGGAAATATGGCGGATACGTAAGGTGCGGATGTGTACGTGCCATTGTAAAAGGCAGTCATTTTAATATCAGCAAGAAAGCAAGAGCTTTAGCCGAGTGATATGAAACTCACGGAAAAATAGGAAACTTAATACGATGGGCATAACTTTCCTAAAAGCGGCCACCCTTCGGCAGATATACATTGAATCGCTGATTGGCAAAATCGAAGAAATTATTTGCGACAAAAACGCTTAGGCTAGTTTCTTCATAAATTTGTGTTACGCGATTTTATGTTGTATAAAAATTTGCTGCAAAAAACTTTATGTTGTCTTCGATTCACAGATAGTTAATTATAAATGCAAAGGCTAAAACTCTGATGCAATTTTAGTAACAACACCAATTATGAGAAATATGATTTTAAGGCGCTCAAATAAATTTCAAATTGCCTCATTTAAATGCTCTTCAGTTCTGCCCGAATTAAAAACAACGACACGCTTACCTGTTGAAAATTGTGATGAATTACTCCTATGCATGATTTTTTATATTTTTAAGTATTGTAAGTACGTCAGAATACTTTGGTCGAGTGGAGTTCAAAAAGCTGATCCATTGGAATGACATCAATTCTTAACAGCTTCACAAAACCTATATCTTGATGGGTTTGAAAGTTAAGTGCTTTTGCATATTTGGTTGAAATTTTAATTGCGGACACAAAGCATTGTTATATGTATTTGTGCAGACGTGCATTTATACATATACATATTTATATATTATTTATTTTGTTAATAGGCACAACTCCTGCAGTCTTTAGCGCAGCACTAGCAACGTATTTGTTCTTGCTTTTAGTTTTGAGAGCAGCAAAGCGAAAAGATCAAGGGCCTAGGCCCAAGGGTAGTTGCCATAGCATGCCATAATTGAATCAAATTTCTAAAGATAGTAAAAAATACAACAGTAAAGTAACATTGCCCAAATTTAGCAACGATGATAAGGAAAAGAAGAATAACAGATTAGAAGCAATATAATATGAAGATTATTTCCATAATCGCGGGAAGAATTTAGTTAAATTTGTGAAATCTTTAAACTGAATAATCACATGCAATGCATATATTTAGTGTATATCTACATATGAACTTGGTCGCCTCCACCATGTGGATACGTACATACATTTTCAAAACACATTGTCACTCAATTTATTCGTCCATTCGACCCCACCACTCTCGATCGTGTGGACACAGAATGAGCCATGCAAATTAATTATAATTATCCCGCATTGTAGACAGATTTGAAATTACCAGCGAACGCTGACTTATAAACATATTTTTATACTTATATATTGTACATACAGATATGTGTCCCTGAAATATCTACAAATATTCAGAATGTATATCAAGTTGAAATGAAGCTTGCAAAAAGTACATTAAAGTACATTAAGGGGCAAGTGATACCCCAGGTGCTAATTACACGTATAATAATAACTAACCGCAATTCATATCAGCTGGGCCAATTTAAAAGTATCTCCTAAAATCGAGTTTTTTATAAATAAAATTAGTTTTTCAGAATAATTTTTTTAATCACCTCAGACGATAGAGAGTTCACGCTGTATTAAAGTGTTTAAAGATTTTATCAACGGAGTCGCAATCGTGAGATTTTTAGAGATACTTTCAAATCGGTCCAGCTCACGTCAGTTTTAATACGTAACAAATTTTTTAATTCCTATGGGAAACCAGTATATTTTTTGGATAAAGGGTGATGCGCTGTAATGTATTTGAATATTTAATATTTGGCTCACGGCAATACATTTTATAGAAGTACACAGTTATAATATATGAAATCTTTAATAGAAAAGTATATACAGTAGGTTCTGTTTTTATGCGGTAGATACGTTCCGCAAGAAACAGCATAAAAAAGAAACAGCATAAAAAAAGCTACTAATTCTATAGTAAAACTATAGATACGTTTCAAATGCTAAAACCGCATAAATCTGAAATAATGTAATAAAATCGCATAAAAAAGGGCACTAGTCCCATATTATAACTATAGATACGTTCCATAGACCGCATGAACCTGTGATGAATTTTTGCTTAGCTGGTTTAGAATCTTGTTTATATGTACAATTCCCGATAGGTCGACATGCATTTTGTAATTTAAAAAAAAACCGCACTATTTCAAAACCGCATAAAAAAAAGCCGCATAAAAACAGAACCTACTGTACATTACTTTTATTTAATTCTTTTATTTTATTGTCTTTTCAGATCGTATATTACTTAAGTGCGCGGCTATTTTTCGAATCAATTCATCTCTAATGACTTGCTGAAGAGCTGAACATAGAATGGTTAAATTCAATGCGGAAACTGTTAAAATGGAAAATGGCACTAATGCTGGTACGATCCGTGACGGCGGTAAAATGACCAATGTTCTCAACACACCGACTCCAACACCCTCGCGCACACCAAACAAGGTGCGACTGAGGTCGGTAATGGACGAAGAGGATGGCGCTACAGGTAAATGAACATACTCGATTGCTCTTGTATCATGGAATGGGGGCGGAAATGAAACATTCCCGGGTTTCCACTCCCTTTATAGATACGGTTCGCTTTTCTCTCAGAATTAGTGGTGAGTGAACTTATCCTTCGCCAAATATCATAAGAAGCCACTAAAATTACATGTACCATGTTTGTCGGAGTTTTTTGCATTAAATTTAGTAAAAGAGTACATCTCTTTCAGTTTCCCACACATACTTATGCATAAATAAGTTTTTTCATAGAACAAGGCTATATTCACTTTCAGTGATTTTCCATCAACATATTTTCTTGAATTTTCTAGCTAAAATAATCTAATCTATTGTTGTTTAAAAATAAGTTAGTGTTTTCTTAGGCAAATAGATTATCATGATAATATTTTTAAATGGTTGGTTAATTCGCCTGCCATTCTGGCACGGTGGCTACAATGCTTTGCAATTTTAGAATACGGAGAAATTTATAAACATATTCGTGTTTGTATATATGCGCAGAAAGGATTCAATGTAAATTCAATTTTAAAAGAATGGGTCAGTAATGACAAGTGAGCTTTGACACTCTAAACTGACACTGAGTAATAGTGGAGAATGTTTTCCTGTTCTTGCCTAAAAGTAGTAAAGTACGCAAAGTATCTAGTTACTACTGAAATAAGAAATAAAAGAAAAATTAAGTTAGCTAGGTACTATATATACTATACATACTAAGTTAGTTCGCAGTTGTATAACAAATTTTCTAAAACCTTGCAATCAACTGGTTGCCCGGATAGCTGCTATAGGTTCACCAAGTTTGTAGTTAGGTTTGAAAAGAGCGAAAAGTCAAGAGATGTCGGGCTCACTGAGTTCCTAAAAGAATAATTTCATTATAATAAAAAAACGCGACTAGTGAACAAAATGCGCTTCTGAATCTATATACACGAGTATATTTCTTACACCTTCCACGAAATATGTAAGAATTATTAAAAGGAGAAGTCATCTATAAAAATCATAATATTGAAATAAGAACGGATATTAAATAAACAATTTTCTAAAACTAGCTTGTACGAGGCAAGGAGCAGAGTAACTTTCCAAATCATCCGGAAGTATCTGGTACAGATCGAAAAATAATTTAAAATATTAGAATCCAAAAAGCTGGCCGCCATGACATCGTAAAGCTTAGAAATAGTTAACTTGCAAATGTTGTATATGGTTACAACTTACGTGTTTTTGTAGATGTAGATTACGTGCACTTGCGAGTTTTTGAACTCCTGCAAATAAAAACGCTTAAAAACAATTTACTTACCAATAAAACAAACGAAACTTACTAATTACATTGGAAGGAAATGCAGAGAGAATGTTGAGGAAAGTTCTAAACACCTTCTTTGCGTCTGTCCGGCATTGTTAAAAACCCGTTTAAAATGCCTGGGAGCCCCATTGTTTGAGGGTCTGGAGGACGTCTCAAAAGCGGATCTCCCAGCTCTGCTTAGATTCGCCAAAAACGCTGACATCCTACATGATGTCTACTTTCGGTATTCATAGAGGTCGGTCTCCATCTGTATCGCTAGGGACCAAAAGGTCTATGCGTGGCTTATTGCCAACCAGGCTAACCTAACCTAACCAAATAATTGCATTATATGTATGGTAAGCTGGGCCCGATTGTATTTGCAGAAACGCTGCGCTAAAATTCTGCAAATGAAAAGGTTTAATAAGAATTTTTACAAATGCCTTTTCGGGGTCTACATGCATGAAAACTCACAAACTAGAGGTTATCTGCAGCATAAAAGTAACCCATTCGTGAAGAGGCTGCGAGAAGTCGCTACTTACCGGACCTTTAATGATTAAATCTTGCATAGATTTATATATTTAGTTTCACAAGATATTTTGAGAATGCAAGAAAGAAGAAAATTGATTTGAAAAATTAAAAAATGTTCCTTATAGTTGAGCGACCAGTTAATTATATATTGTAATAATTATAGATGTTGAACCAAATATGTATTTTTAAAACAAAATGATAAAAACATGGGTCGCACGGTCTACGATTTTTCAATATTTATTGTCAACGCAATAAATTTAAAATCACCTAGCTTTCCTGAAATAATTTTCATATGTAAACAACTTTTCTTCTACTGAAAAGCGCACCTTTTTGCGAATAATCCATTCATACGAACTCACTACATAGGGATGGTAGCACTCGATGTTGGCTACAATGACGAATTTCGAGCACTCATATACACAAATGCTCGCAATGTGTATGAATAAACCATTTATGCGCACTTGATTATCTACACTTATGACCAGCCGCACGCACATAACGTGAATGGATCCCAAAAAATAAAAGCGCTCGTCGGTAAATTCAATCAACAGGTCGATGCTGGAGGCATCGTTTAATATTCAGTGTTGAGCACATCAACACAATTATTTCAACAAAGGGAAAATATGTAGCAATATTAGAGAATATTGTCATCTGTGAGCTGGACAAGACATATTTACAAGTATTTATGTGTTTACAAAGCTATACATACATACAGCCCGCGAAAAAAATATAGCACCTCAACATTCTGACCCAGTTTGACTATTTTTCTGTTTGTTTAATGTTCATTATTTTTTCATGTCCTCATTGTCTACCAAAAGCCACATAAGTGCAAATTTCCTACTTTTTACTACAAAACGTATAGGTACTAGAAAAATTGGAGCAATTTTCATCAAAATTTCAAATGTTTTAACCACAAAAAATCATTTCTTGGATTTGTTATATGGAGAAAACTCACAACTCACAACTCGACAAGGAAAAAATTTATAAAATACGTGCGGGATCCTCTAGTAACTTACAACTCGCACTTAACTCAATTCAATTGGCTATAAAGCTGTGTACCAAATTTTTTTAATTCTGCTTAAAAAGTTTGAAATTTTGATGAAAATTTGTCGAATTGTTACAAAATCTTGTACAAAGTTTGAAACTTGTATCTAGCAATCGGATATTTAATATAGAATAAACAATCTATTTTTTTTTAAATAATATATGTTAAAAAATAAAGCAATGAATTGTCAAAACTTGTCAATATGCTGATGTGAGGGCTGTATGTGTGCACATAGATTATATCTACATATATGCATGCATATGTACTTGTTTTAGCAGGAGCATATTTATATGGTATACTCGTAGTCGCCTACGATGCATGTATGTACTTAAGTAATGTTGAGTGTTTGTGAGGCAGATCGTAAATGAACTTTTTTCTGTGGACTTTGTTGATTGATCTCAGCTCAAGCATACTGCCTTTTTTAATATTCTTTCGTGGCTTATGTATTTATTTAAATTACAATAAAGCCCGTTTAAACTGCTTTAAATCGCCGTCCATAACTTGAGAGAAAGAGAAAATAATAACAGACTAAGCAATTTGGATATTCACCTCATAGAGGATTCATTATTTTTATTATTTATAATTTTATTTCACCAATTATTTTGATGCTGAAAGTAAAGTAGTCGGCAGAATCTAAATCAAATTTAGTTTTAGTAACTTTAAAGGCTTTCGTTTTTATCGGAGTTGGAAGATCAGCTTGCTTCGTTCAACTTTCAACGATGTTTTCGAAATAATAATAATACGTTCGGGTAGCAAATAAATATTTTCTTGCAAAAATGTTCTTCGTATGCCTTTTCTTCAAAGTTTATTTTGCATTTTCCGTAAAATAGTTCTGCACTTCAAACATAACTTACGAGAATAAAATACAAATATGTATGTATGTATGCCTTTCAGGAATTTAAAAATCAGTTCGCTTTTATTTATGTACTGTTTGCCTGTTTGAAATCCCCAATCTCCGAAACAACTGAATTGATTGTCATGGCTCTTTAACTGGTGGCTAGACATACATAAAACAACAAAAAAAAAAAACATATGCATAGAAAAGATGAATGCGGAAAATGTTTCTTTGCAACAAATTTCTTTGAATAAAATTTTATATTTTCAGCGGCATCAACGTATGCTGGTGTTTATTTTTGTCGTAGATTTTGTTTTTCTAATTTCCAACTGAAATGAACATACAGTTAGTCACTTAAGTAAGTATATACTGGAGATATCTGTATTGTTTCCGCTATTGTTTCTTTGAAATAACACAAATTATAATAAAATGGGATTTTATTCATATTCACAAGGTGAGATGACCATTGGTCTTAAATATCTTTAAGTCGTGACGACATTGATTTCACCAAGCTTCCAGTTATTGCTGGTGTTACTTTACTCCACTCTTCTTGAATGACATTTTCAATTGTTCCTTATTTCGTATCGAATGTTTACGTATTTGACGCTTTAAGTGCTCCCATAAATGTTCTGTTTTCGCTTGTTCTTGTAAAAAACCATTTTCGTACAATTGCAGATGTGTGCTTGGGGCCATTATCTTGCTGGACTATACAAGACACCTCTATGCCCAATTTTAGAGCGCTTTATTTTAGACTATTTTGTAAATGTTTAAATGGCTGTTTAATCTGTACGAAGAACATCGAATTTTACCGCACTGAAAATTTACCGCGCGTAAATTCTAACCCCCTAACCCGTTGAGGGAAATAATTATGTGTGCAAAAATTAAATTTTTGATAGTTGGAAGTTAGAATAATTATGCCTGTAGACTAGTTGAAATAAAATAATAATAATAATAAACCAGACTAAACTAAGCCAGAGCAAGCGAGTAGTTAAATAAATTTTGGTTTTCTTAAAACGAAATTTGCTGATTTTAAACAATCGCCCACGTAATCAACACACTTTGGTATTTTCTCAGCTAACGCTAATTCTATATTTTAGATTACACTACGTAACTGTACAGACTATTATTTGTAAAGGTGGTGATGGCAAATTTTGTGGGTATCCCCTTTTAAACTCCATCCTTTCAACACCTTAATCCAATAAATTAATGTAGAATTGCAGAACTCTTACATTGCTTGCTTTTCAATTTATATTGCCCTTTTATGTACTGACTCCACAAGAGGTTTATTAGGTTTCCCATTTAAGCGTTTTCTAATCGATTTTGATTGTGTTAACTTTTTTGCAGTAGCTCAACGACCACTTTATCAGCAACCTTGCTCAAAAATTATACGTGCCTGGGCACAGAGCTTTTGTATACAAATATGTAAATGCATACAGGGTGTCCGGTGGTAGTATTAGGAAAAGCTGCTTATAAAAATGTTTTTTAATAATTATTACAAAAAAGACAAAGGCGGATTTTATTTTGTGAAAAATATTTCCCTAAATGTTAACCGTTACGTCGCACAAGCTCCTGGAATCTAACCATACGAAATCGCTCCAACAATTTCTCGCAGATATTTTTACGCAAATTGTAATCGTTACGCGATTGGAATTTTGAAGGGGTAAAGTCTAGGATCCTTCCGCAATATTTCATGCCAATAGTTTTCGGAAGTCTCAGGGCAGCCGCTCTCTTGTGCATAGATTGACGTGGACTATCATGCAAACTTGTAGCGACAAGTTTAATATTTTCAGCGATTAGAGAGAAACTTTAAATTTAAAACCTAATTCTGAAAGAAACTTTATGTTTCCCATAATAAAATTCTTGAGTAAATTTTCATGCAGCAAACGTATAATATTGAAAATTCATTTCTACAAACGAGAAAAAATTAAATTAATATAATTTAAAAATGCAATTAATATTACTTGTATGTGTTTATATTATATAACTTACCGGTGATTGTCAACTCAGAATTTGCTGGCAATAATTTGTCCATAAGAACTACATAATTCCTCATCTAATGCTTCTATTGCTCGATCTATTCCTAAATTCAATGCTTTTAGTTATACTATCTTCTTTGACTTTTCCGTTTCAAGCGGAACTTTCTTGAATCTGTAAGATTGTAATTTCTTAAACAAAATAAGCAAACAAATCTTGCTTGCAAGTAGACTACAACTGCTTCAATTTACTGCTTTCGATAGGAAAATGAAACATTTAATCAGCTTTTAGAATTCCAGTCCATTATCAAATTACCTTCTTTAAATTTTGATAACATAACACATGGGCTAACACATAGATGGCTCTAGTTTTATTGCAATCACCTTTTTAAGTATTATGGGGACCCGCTCCATCAGAAACAACAATAAACCGATGATTTGCTGATCTCAATATATAAAAAATCCACAAAATCGTTTTGAATGATCGTAAAGTGAAGTTGCATAAGTTAGCTGACATGGTAAAGATATCAAAAGAACGTGTTTATAAGTATTTGACTATGAGAAAGCTCTGTTCAAAATGGGTGCCGCGTGTGCTCACTGTTGACGAAAAACATTGTTGGCCAAGTCAATCAAAACAATGGCAAAACTACATGAATTGAACTTCAAATTTGCAGACCCAAAAAAATGCTCGCAGGCAAGAATGAATGAAGAGGTTATCGCTGAAACTGAGGCCTATTTTGAGGCAAAAGATAAATCGTTTAGTTTAAGTGCAGAAATTGCCATTCCACTCCAGTCCCAGAAAGTCCACTACTAAAACAATTTAACAACTAGCGAAAATGGTAACGAAAGTGACGAAGGAAAAATCGAAACATTGTTGTCGGCATTTTGTACATATTAAGAAAAATATGTATGTACTCATTTTGCTTTGGCGTGTGACCGTTGATTGTGTGTACATAGGTATGAATGTGTATACATCATTTCACATCTTTATGTAGACACTTTTAAACCATTCACAGGCTGAAAATGCACAAGAGAGAAAACTCTAGTACGGGGGGGGCGTGCGTACATTCTTCCCTATACATAAAAGAGTTAGAGATTTAAAGTTTTTTATTTGGAATATTGTTTTTAATTGAAAATTAAATCTGGGCTATCCTATCAGGTCTGTGCACACTACCAAGCGACCCGGCTAGCTTTACCAACCTACAACAAGTGCCTGCTTCTTGATGACCTTATACATAACACAGATATACATAATTCAATTAACTTTTTAATTTGGTTGTCATCGTGTTTATCTGGTCGGTGCTAACAAGTCCCAATTTCACCCTCACAAACGGTAAAGGCAAGATAGCCATAATTAAGGAAAGATGATTAAGATATATAGAAAAGGACAAAGTTTACTTCTTTCATTAAATTTAGACGGATGTGAATTGATAGACAATTTCCGCATGCGATAAACGAGTACCGCAACCCTCAAAGGGAAAACATTGGAGAGCTCGATTTTCTAAAAGAGTAGAGGCAGTAAAACAACACATGACGTCACAAGCAAACAAGGAAACTCCATACCATTGTATGTTGGTAATCCAGTTAAGTTTGTCACTGCAATAGTGCGCCAAATGTTACCGACTATGTTAGAAGCCGCATATGTACAATGGCAGAACTCAAAGCCAATAAAAGTAGGAAAAATTCTACACAACACTCTGAAGTTAGAAAAATTATAAATGTATTCATTGTATATAGGTATCAACAATAGTTTTGACATAAAAAATGTAAACTGTTCACCGTTGACTACAGCGACTGGAAGATCATTTTTAGAGTATAACAACAAGATATAGCGCAGCCTGGTTCTGAGATTTGAATTTTGTATCACTTCTGTTCCAATGGAAGACGCGTACTTTCTTTGGAAAGACCGTCCTTAGTAATACCGAAATAATTCTTGTTATGGTGTAAATGATTTTTAATGGAAAATATTAATTTTATTACTAGTGCTTTGTAGTACAGACAATTTATTATAGATGAATAGTTTGGAAATAAATATCTACCTACGAATAAAGGCAAAAATAGGTATTCCAAAGTATTTCGCTTCGTTGCTTATGTTGCACGCATTGCTCTGGACTAATCCCATTTTGGCTGCGTGATGTGGGGTAAGATAGTGTCCAAGTGTCAGTACTCCAACCAATAGCTTACAGTCTTTCCTAGACATAAAATAAAGTTTGCAGTTTTGGTATTCGAAGTACTTAGCATAATTTTGGCAGTTTTGTTCGGGGTTGAGTGTTGCCATTTTAACTGCGTTTACAGAGGTAGATGCTCATTTATTTCTGTTTCCAAATATTACTGTAAGCATTTATAAAAACTAAATAACCCCATTTATGCGCACAAATTTTAAATATTCAATGCCTTAAGTTTGTTTGAATTTAGTAAAAGTAGGTAAGTCAAATGCAATTTTTATTAGAACAAATTTAACAACCGAACCAGCATGGGAGTATCATTCAGCAAGATTCTTTGGGGATTTAAATGGCTTTCGGCGCAGTTTGGTTCATTTTAGATTCATGCATTGTAACTACTATCAATCAATAAAACATATTTCAGCAGCCTCATACTTGGGGAAAAACGTATATATACATATATAATTGGCGCTCACACTTTGTATTGGGTGATCTACAATTTTAAGCCGACTCCGAACGGCAAATATATTTTATAAGGAGCTTTTTCATGGCAAAAATACACCGGGAGGAGTGAAAAATCTACCATACTGAATGTCTATGATTGCTGTTGACGTTAAATGTGGAAAACCATCCGTCTAATCAATTTCTCGTTAAGATACAAGAAGCTTCGAAGCGATTTTGCTACAAAAACTAGTTGTTGAAACATATCTGCATAGATTTTGATTTACAACAATAGGAGGTGGCTCTACTATCCGGTATGCGCCAACACAAAACACAACTTATACACACATGTATTCGTATATGAAAAAATTTACTCTCCTAACATTAGATTAGTAGCTGCTGTTTCTTTAGAATGGGACGCATAAGGGAATGCAGATATGTATGTGTGTATGTACTCATATGTATAGCATATACCTACATATAAATACGCATATAATTCTGCTAGTACGTGCACTATTTTAAACCCAGTATTATTTAAAAATGAGAAAAAAATGTGCATAGAAATAATCAAAACGTGATTGCATAGTTTAAAATTTTTCCCAAATAAATACAGACAAGTACAAATACATTCTCTCGAAGGCTAATCGAAATGTGCATTAAATAAGTTGAGATGGAGCAACAGTGCCTTCGCATCTCAAAACGGTGAACTCATCACTTCTCAACTCATTCATCATAAAATGAATTCACAAAATATGACGAAGCTGCTGACGTTTTACGCCTGGCGCTACTTACTGCTAATATCTATTTACGAGTAATTCCGAACTAGTTCCGCGCGTTGCAATCTTTTTATTCTCCTCTTATGGCAACCTGATTCAAATTCAATTCCTATTTCTTTTAAAATACAATACATCTACATATAAATATGTATATGGAAAACCTGATGATAGAAGAATGGAATATGGAATAATAATGGCACCTTGACGATGATGTTATTGATTTGCGTAAAATTTGCCTAGAGCAGCCACTCCGCAATTAAAATGAAATTTCATTTGCTTGCTCATTTGCCACGGTGCATCATACAAATGTATGTAAAATAAATGCGCTCTAGATCATATCCACCGTTTGGCAAGCCATTGTAAATCTGACATAAGTTAATTATGGCAAATTTTACGAAAAATGCGAAATATTCTTCTTCGCATTGCCCTGTGGATTATGTTAGACCCATTAAAAAGATACACGTGAACTCAACTTATTTGTAAACTTAAAATTTGTTTGCTATATCATAACATATGAGTATAATTGCGTTTCAGAGAAGTTACCAAAACTTTAATTGAAAGGGCACTTTTTTAAGGGGGTTTTTTTCTAGCAAGAATAACCTCATTTTGTACTGAAAAAAAGTTAGCCAGCACGAAAATGTATTATCTGTCAGCAGAAACGATGAAATGGAAAATTTAACAACAAAAATGTGAGTATAAATGTAAGTACACCTAATTCTCTTTTTACACGATGGATACGTTCCCGAAAAATTTGTGTAAATAGAGAATTAGGCGAAAACAATATTAAAAAATTCGTTGTAGAATTTACTTCAGAATTTATGTCGTACTTACACATTTTAATTCATTAAATATATTATAAGAAATAAATTATTAAACGGTGAGAGCAAAATCTACCGAGTCTCACAGACTTTTCCTGAGACTAATTTTCAAAAACGCTTCGTACATGCGTCGAAAGATCTCACTCACGAGTATTTGCTATGTAAGATACAAGAAAAATTCATCAAATATTAAAGATCGTGTTAAAACAAAACAATTTGTGTAAAAAAAGATTTTATTTTCTAAATTGTGTTAAATCCAAATCATGTAAAAAAAAGAGAATTAGGTTTATATTCACAGTAATTTTTTTGGGCAACATAAAAATTTCTAATATTCTGTTAAATCAAAAAAATAAAAATAAAAAATTTAGAAATCAAGTAAAAGAATCTTAAAAGAGGCAGGTATTTTCAAAAAAACTCATAAGATGACAAAGAAATGAATAGTCATTTATGTATATATAAGAGCACGTGAAAATAACAAATAGATCAGCTACTGCCAACAACAGAAGAAAACAACAATAGAAGTAAAAAATACAAAGAGCGATACAAAAATTATATTATGTGCTCGGCTTGTTTTGACAATTTCATTTTCTTGTTGCAAGTGCTGGATTGCAGCAATAGCCTACAATAAAATAACAATACTTCGCCACTGCAAGAGAATTAAGCAAGAGGTAAAATAAAAAGGAAATGGTAAATGACATGAAACGTAATGAGGTCTGCACCTCTTTAGGATGGGATTGTGGATTTGTTTTATTTGTTGTTTGGCAGAAAGAAAATATAAAATTTGCCTCTTGAGTTTACAACTACGACCAATTAAATACTAAGTTACACAGATTTTAAGTTATCTGCACCCAAAATCTATTTGATGTCGTAAAAAATAATCATGCCTCACTAGACAGCGAGGCGTATACGTAACCATGAATTCGACTACCATAGATAGGCAAATCTGCGTACTGGTAGAGATGAACAGCGGCACAGAAGGTAAAAAATTGTATCTTCATCTAAACGACTTCAACACAAGTCATGTGTCTGAATGCCCATCCTCCGGGCGTGTCTACCTATTAGACAATGCTTAGTTACAATAGAAACCAGTGTGCTAGTGTTATGCTTAAATTAGTTTTGCAGAAGCTCTGTGCGTTTAAACTTGTAAGTCGGCCACAATTGGCGGACAATTCGGCCGGTCGACTTGCTACGCCTTTTTCGTTTGCTGTTCTTACAATTTTCTGAAAATAAGTAGCGTGAATGTCTGTAAGGGTTTGCCATTGCCTGTAGGTTCCTTCTGGTTGTGGCCTGCCGTGTGGTGGAAATATCACTGCTTGGCTATCAATGAAAATGTAGATATCATCTTAATCTGAAAAATACTGCAATAGTCAAGAAGCTGAAGGAGATCCCCAGATGCTGAAATATACACCTCCGCTCACCCTACCCTCGAGCTTTCAGTGAGCTGTGTATACATGGATGGGCTCACCCTGTCTAGTCCACTTAAGGCACGACGTTTATGACCGTTGTAATGGCAGATGTGGGCGGAATCGCATAGTCCACCAGTCCTAGAAGCTCCGAAACACCAGTTAGGATCTTAATGCGTTCAATCTTATTTCCGGCCTGCTAGCGACATAATTTGCCTGCAGATCTACTGGAAAGAGGTTTAGTCTCGCACGTAATGCTTTCGATTTCCTGTTTCTGTTTGGCATTGCTCCAATTATGAGAACAGATGCGTGTCTTTGGATCTTGTCAGAGCTTTTAGTATTCACACCCTTCTCAAAGGCATTCTACCACACTACAATACCATAACAGAGAATTGGCCTCGCTGTATAGAGCCAATGTATTATTTGGTGTTCGATCCTCCCATCTTTATATAGGGTGGGCCATGTAAAATTTGCTTCGGCTATAAAAAAAAACTAATGAATATTTTTTCAAACTTTTTATTTTATTTTGAAGATTGAACATTGTCATTTATGAATAAAAATAATATTGTTCAAATGACTGCCACGACTGGCTTTACAGTAGGCCATTCGATCAACTATTACACCAAAGTGACAAATTGTTGGGTAATATTTGTTGAAGTGCACACAATGTTGGAAGGTTTTTCCCCGAGATTGCTATTATAATATCATCGGCGTATGAAATTATTTCTTCCCCACTGTACTCAAGTTTTTGAAGGAGTCTATTGATTCCCAGGTTCTACAGCTGTGAAGAGATTGCCCCGTCCTGAGGTGGGTGTTAGACGTTTCGCATTATTCTGCGCTTATCGTCCGCCCGATATATAGACACTACGTACAAAATCACTTAGCTGAAACTTGGCAATGAAATTTATCTTTTTGTTTTTATTTTGTTATTCCTACATCATACATCTGTCATACTGACATTTAGTACATTTTTTAACAATTAGTTAGGAAAATTATTAAATATATTTCATCATGGCCAGTGCCAAGACCAATAGAGCGATTACATTTTAGGAAAACAATTACATTTTATATAGAACAGTTATTTCAGCATACGAGAATTAATATTTAATTTAATAGGTCAATTGGTCGGTTTCTCTTCAGACGTCGTAAAGTTCTTCTTTCAAGTTGTGAGAGTGTATTGACTTTTCTATTTTTGTGCTGGTTTATTTCGTTAAAATACCTTGTTGATATCGCTTTTATTTCTTCGTCGATTAATGGTATATTGAACGTAGTATGGATGTCATCATTTTTTGTGTACCTGTCGGACATTGTTATTATACGTAAGATTTTTGATTGTTGTCGCTGTACTTTGTTTATGTGAGTTCTTTTTGCAGTTCCCCACACTTGAAGTCCGTAGGTCCAGATTGGTTTAATGACCGCCATTAGCCAATGCAATTGTCGAAATTTTTCCTTTATTTGTTTTATTTTCTTTTTGATATGATCTTTCCAAGTTAGTTTTGAGTCCAGATGGATTCCAAGATATTTTGCAGATGTTTCAATTTGTATATTTTTATTGTTGAGCTTAATCGGCATAGCAGCAGTCTCTGTTCTTGTCGTAAATATTACTTGTACAGATTTGACCTCGTTTGCTTTTAAACTTCATTTATCAAACTTCTGTACATTGTTGGTGTACATCTGTAATTTTGTTGTTGCGGTTGAGAGGTTTTTGTCAGATGACAATAAAATTGTGTCGTCTGCGAATGTTGCTATAGTAGAATTAGTTTCGTCTGGCAGTGGTATGTCAGAGGTAAATAAGACATATAGGAGTGGCCCTAGAACGGTGCCTTGAGAAACTCCTGCTGTTATTGGATGTATATGTAGGTATTTGTCATTGTATTTAATGTAGAAGCATCGGTCAGTAAGGTAGCTCTTGATAATTAAATAATAGTCGAGTGGAAATGTTGTCCTAATTTTATGCAAGAGGCCTTTGTGCCAAACTTTGTCAAAAGCTTTTGCGACGTCCAAAAATACAGCAACGCATTATCGTTTATTTTCCATGTCTGAAATTATTTTTTGTGTAACTCGATGTATTTGTTGGATAGTTGAGTGTTTTTTTCGAAAACCGAATTAATGATTTGGAATGATGTTTTTCGTGTCAAGTATTGGGGTAATTCTGTCATGTAAAAGTTTTTCTGCAATTTTAGATATAGTCGGAAGTAGGCTTATAGGTCAATATGAAGTTAAAGCTGTTGGGTTTTTACCCGGTTTTGGTAGCGCAATGATTTCTGCGACTTTCCATACTTTTGGGAAGTATTGTAAGCGAAACATTGCATTAAATACGTTTCTAAGGAATAGGTAAGCCTCAATTGGTAGCTCCGTAAGTGCTTTGCCTGTCAGCATATCATATCCGGGTGCTTTTTTATGTTTAATTCGAGTTTTGATGCATAATATCACTTCTTGTGTACTTGTTTTTCTAATAAATCACTTATTGGTTTATTGGCCCAACTTTAGACGGAGCTTACCATAGGTATGTATCAATGAGTGCTACTTTGTTAATTGGCTATTTTTGTTCAATGTTTATTTTTGCTCTGCACCACTGAGTTTAAATGAGTGGGGTATTTTAAATTGTATGTTATAAAAAGTGCCACCAGCTGCGCATATACCCGCCTTGCTTCTACATCTATAGGCTTCATAATAATATTTTAGTGGCTTATCGAAAATTAAGAGAAGCGAAAAAGAAATAAAGTGTGGGAGAGTTGTAATAACCTTTCATCGATTTTTGTTGGGTTAAAGCTCACACTGTTTATTTATAAGGCACTACATGAAATCAGGCACTGCAGAATGAAAATGTGAAGAAACGCAAAGCACGCACACTACATATAGCAGACCGTTAACCATATCAATCAATAATAATAGAATATTTAAATGGTAAGGCGGGATGTAGCAGGGGTCAGATCCTAGCACGTGTTGTCTGTTTGTTAAGTCTGTGCTTTTGCTAGTAAAATGTTAAATAACAAATGAACACGAAAATCAATAGACGTATTTAATTTTCAATACAAATACATTTATTATACTATATACTTTTATTAAATGCGGTTATGCGCGAGTATATTTTTGATCCTATATTATCTTCAGCCGTTTTTCGCGTTGTGATGAACTTTACGGAGAATGGCTCAACCAATTTTAACCAAACTTTGCCACATTGAAGGAAACAGACACATGTGGAGAAGCTTTGTAACTATGTTTGGTTAAAATCTCCTTTACTTCTTCGTCAACACACAGTATACACGAGGCATCGTTCTTTTTAAGCGTGTGGTTGTTATTGTAAACTGTTGCATGGAGCGTACATTTTACTCACATATGTACAAGTTAACGCAGCAGTATTTATGCCTAAATTTTCATTCCATTACATACATTTCAATGCAATGCAAACATACATACATATACATATATTCATACAGCAGTGGCTGCACGCCTGCATTCGCATAGAATAGAAACATACAAATTAGCAGCCACAGCTGTAGCTGACCGCCTACAATAATTAATCGTAACACAATGCTGCTGTGACTAACTTAACACTTTGCTTAAATACTTCTTCTTTAAACCCACACTTCGGGATAACCGAAGCAAAACCGTTAGCTCAACGAACCTGAACAGGTCGTCGCTAAAAAAGTACTTAAGCAAGGCCGTTTTCTTAGAAGATTACCAAAAGTTATCAGTAATAGTGCATAGTGAAAGTAAGTGTTAAAACTAACAAGAAAGCGTTTTATTTGGTAAAGTGTTCAAGTGAAGCAGTTTCCAGGCATCAACCAAAGAGATAAAAAAGTGCGTCAGAAATATTTAAGAGAAGAGATTGTTTTCACATTTTCCAACGATATTTTCACGAAAAATTTACAAAATATATATTAATTTTGCAAATGATTGATAACAAGTGAAACAGTGAATAAATGGTGTGAAAAATACATACAACAGAAATCGGCAAAAATAATTAATATTTTAGAAGTTTTTACTTAAGATATTTAAGAAAAGAGATTGTTTTCACACTTTCCGTATATATTTTGATAAAAAATTTCAAAAATATATATTTTTTTGCTGATCATTTCCCATTTCTGTTCTTTGTAATTTTCATTTCAACGCGTGCTCACAGTTCAATTATATTTTTAAAAGATGGCGCTAACAGTATGTTAATTTGAATTCCAGTTTAAAAACAAGAAAAGTAGCAATCAAGAGCTCAGAGTGACATAAAGAAGACCACTTTGATTCGCTAAAAGAAATGCCAAGAGGTAGAAGACATGCTAACATCGCACGTAATACACGTCACAATAGAAATGCGCAAAATCACAGACAAAATGAAAGTGTTGAAAATCATGCTGATAGATTAAGTCAACAAAGAGATCGTACTAGGTCACGTTCTCAAAATCGGCCAATAAATATCAATTCTGTCAATTTGAATGGTGCAGCATTTCAATATAATCCACAACTTGATTATTCATCTCACAAATACGTTGTCATTGGAAGTATGGATAAAATTTGCGGATTTTGTCAAGCATTGAAATTCAAAACTGAAACAGGAAAAGTTCGTTTACCAGACATACAATATCCGCCCGAACCATTAGCTACATTATTATCGGGAACATCACCCGATTCCAAACATTTTCTTGAAAAAATGTCCACATATAATTCATATTTTCAAATGACATCTTTTGGTGCTGGAAAAATTATAACCGATAACTTCATGCCAACGTTCAAGGTAATACATAAATTTCAACGTTCAACAACATTCGCTGACACATCTAATAATCATTAGATTTTATGGACACAAATGATGGCTTTTTTCAGATTCAAGGGCAAGCATATCACTTAATAGATTCATTACTACCACTACCCGATCAAGAGACAAAATCTTTCCAAATTTATTTCATTAATGACAACGATGATGAACTTGAAGCACGGTGTGCATTTTCCAGAAATATAAACAGAGTCATTATGAGAGAGTTATAAGATTTATTACACACACACAATGTTTTAGTGCAAAGTTTTAAAACAACAATCGAAAGATTGTCATCTGATAATCATAAAATTAAAATTGATACAAATAAAACGCCTGCCGGCGAACATCGTGGAAGATACAATCAACCAACTTCAAGCAACGAGGTTGCAATTGTTATATCTGGAGATGAATTTCAACCAAGAGATATTGTTTTGCAAAGAAGAAATGATACACTGCAACGTGTTAATGAAACGCATCGAAAATATGACGCATTACAATATCCTCTTATGTTCTGTCTTGGTGAAGATGGTTATTCGATTGATATAAAACAAATAAATCCAGCAAATGGTCAAGAAACAAATAAAACTGTAAGCGCAATGAATTATTATGCATACAGAATCATAATAAGAGAAAATCAAGAGAATCACATTTTAAAATGTCGTAAATTATTTCATCAGTATATTGTTGACATGTATGCGAAAATAGAAACAGAACGATTGAATTACATTAGATTCAACCAAAGAAAATTACGCTGTGACGAATACATACATTTACGAGATGCAATTAACAACGATACCAACGTTAATTGGTCAAACATTGGTCAAATGGTAATATTACCTTCATCGTATACAGGCAGTCCAAGGCATATGCATGAATACGCCGAAGATGCAATGTGTTATGTCAGAAATTATGGTCGACCCGACTTATTCATAACTTTCACATGCAATCCGAAATGGGATGATATTAAGAATCATTTATACCTATACTGGGCAATCAGCTACTGATAGGCATGACATTACTGCAAGAGTGTTTAGACGAAAGCTACAGTCTCTAATGGATTTCATTGTAAAACTTAAAGTTTACGGAGATGTACAATGTTTCATGTATTCTGTGGAATGGCAAAAAAGAGGCTTGCCTGATGCGCATATTTTGATTTGGTTAAAACAAAAACTAACCACAGATAAAATTGATCATATTATATGTGCTGAAATTCCAGATATAAATGAAGATCCAGAGTTACATACTACTGTAACCAAAAACATGATTCATGGACCGTGTGGTACGTTAAATCAAAATTCTCCTGTATGGTTGATGGTAAATGTTCAAAAAACTACCCAAGGCAATTAATTGCTGAAGCAATGACTGGAAATGATGGATATCCATGTACCGTAGAAGATCACCAGAAGATAATGGAAAAACAGTCACTGTGAAAATAAATAATCAAGATGTGGAGATCGATAACCGTTGCATAGTTCCGTATTCCAAATTATTATCGAAAACATTTAACGCACATATAAATGTTGAATATTGTAACTCCGTAAAATCCATCAAATACATATGCAAATATATCAATAAAGGAAGTAACATGGCAGTATTTGGAGTTGTAAATCGAAATGATGAAATTACTAAATGGGAAGATACGTTAGTAGCAACGAAGCAGTTTGGAGAATATTATCATTTCCGATTCATGATCGCCATCCAGCTGTTATTCATTTGTCAGTCCATTTAGAAAATGAACAAAATGTTTATTTCACTGAAAATACTGCTCAACAAATGGCCGAACGACCACCAGCAACAACAGTAACTGCATTTTTCAACTTATGTGAAACAGATTCATTTGCAAGAACATTGCTTTATTCAAATATTCCTAAATATTATACTTGGAATGCATCATCAAGGTCCTGGGTACGAAGGCAACGAGGAATACCTGTAGATGGATATCCAGGTGTTCATTTGGGTGATGCAATCGGACGACTTTACACTGTGCATCCAAGTAAAGTGGAATGTTTCTATTTACGTTTACTCTTAGTTGATATTCCCGGCCCAAGATCATTCGAAAGTTTGAAACAAGTTAAAGTTTGAACAAAGTAATGGTTGTACTTATCAGCAAGTATGCAAAGAATGAATTTGCTTGAAAATGATAATCAGTGGGATGCAACTCTTATGGATGCATGTGCAACAAGTTCTCCACACCAAATAAGAACACTATTTGCCATCATTATTGCTACATGTTTCCCAGCCAACCCAAAAGAATTGTGGAGTACTTACCAAGAATACATGACAGAAGATATCCTACATCAAGTACGTCGCATTACTGCAAATCCAAATTTGAATTATACAGATGAATTATATAATGAGGCATTAATTAAAATAGAAGACTTTTGCCTGATGATTGCAAATAAAACTCTGAGTGAGTTAGGTATGATCGCACCAAATCGTCCGATGCATGATGCATACAATGCAGAATTAAGACGTGAAAAAGAATATGATCGAAATGATCTGAACACATTTGTAACAACAAACCTACCAAAATTAAACACAGAACAAAGGCAGGCATATGACACAATTATAGACAATGTTGCAAATGAAAGAGGAGGAATATTCTTCTTAGATGCACCAGGTGGGACTGGAAAAACGTTTTTGTTGTCGTTAATTGTGGCCACCATTCGATCACAGAATAATATTGCATTGGCGTTGACATCATCTGGAAAAGCGGCAACTTTATTGGACGGCGGTCGCACTGCACATTCTGCATTAAAGTTACCATTAAATATGCAAGTAAATGAAGAACCAACTTGCAACATTTTTAAAAATTCTGGAATGGGAAAGGTTTTACAAACATGTAAGATTATTGTATGGGATGAATGTACGATGGCTCATAAAAAATAACTGGAAGCCTTAAAGAGAACACTGAAAGATTTTCGAAATAACACAAACATATTTGGTGGTGCACTAATTCTATTGGCCGGTGATTTTCGACAAACTTTGCCTGTTACTCCCAAATCAACAGCAGCTGATGAATTGAGAGCGTGCCTTAAATCTTCTAATCTGTGGAGATATGTTCAAAAACTCACATTAACTACTAATGTTCGTATGCAGTTACAGAATAATCCAACAGCTGTTGAATTTTCCGAACATTTGTTGCAAATTGGAAATGGACGAAAGCCAATTGATAAGAATACAGGCATGATCACACTTCCAACTAATTTTTGTACCGTAACAGAATCAAGAGTACAGTTAGTGCTAAATGTATTCCCAAATATTGCACAAAACTATCGAAATCAAGATTGGCTAAGCGAGAGAGCTATATTAGCTGCCAAAAATGTCGATGTCAATGAAATCAATGGCAGTAGTTTGACTCAAATTCCACGTGAAGTTGTCACCTATAAATCAATTGATTCAATCACTAATCCCGACGATGTAGTGAATTATCCAATTGAATTTTTGAATTCACTTAATTTGCCTGGCAGGCCACCACATCGTTTGCAATTAAAAGTCCGCGCAGTGATCATTATGTTGCGAAATATCAATCAGCCGAAACTATGCAATGGAACAAGATTAGCAGTGAAACGGACAATGAACAATGAAGCAACAATTTTGAAAGGCAAATTTAAAGGGGAAGATGTTTTGATTCGGCGCATTCCAATGATTTCAACAGATTTGCCTTTTGATTTTAAGCGACTTCAATTTCCCATTCGCCTTGCTTTTGCTATTACAATCAATAAGTCTCAAGGTCAAACACTTGAATTATGTGGAATTGACCTAACTTATCCATGCTTTGGACATGGGCAACTGTATATAGGATGTTCTCGAGTAGGGAAACCATCGTTACTTTATATTTATACACCGCATGAAAATAAAACCAAAAATTTTGTGTATCAGAAGGCTTTAGAATAAGTTGTTAGTTTACAATCATTAGAGTAAGTCACTAAAATAAATAAAACATTGTTATTAGAATAAGTCACAAAATAATGGCCGAGCATGAATTAAATGATGAAACAAAGAACACTTTTCATTTATATTTTTCTTTCACCCAGCGAAGCGGGCACTTACACCCTTTTTGGGTGTTTGGCTGAGTTTCCCCTTCTATTTGTGGCGGAGGTTTGCTGTTGTCTGCTGAGTGACGACAGCCGTTAGAACGCACGAAACTTCAAGCCTATGCACTCCTGAACGATAGTCACGCACTAACCGTTCGGCTCCGGCAGCTTTTTTGTCTTAGAAGAGAATATTAATCATTTTCAAAATAGTAGAAAATACTTTACTGCAAATTCTAAATCAAAGATGTTATCTATAGCTGCTCAAAATTTAACATTTGATGAACCACCTTTATAAAGCTACAAATTTGTAAAGCTGTCAAATTCGGAAGGAAGTTTATCAGATGCCTCTATTATTTCTTCAAAATTGAGACCTATTTATGCGGATATGTCATCCAATACACTAAGTTGCGATATCTACATCGAAGAGGTGACAGCCATTTACTCGAAATTATGATCCACTCATACATATGTCAGCAATGACATTGAATACATAAAAAATAAAAAGATTCTTAAACTATCTCAAAAAGAAAACAAAAAACTTTCAATTGCTATTTTTGCGCTGATGTAACTACCTGTTGAATATGATTTGGTGAGCGCACATTTAATAAGATTTTTTTACTTCGTTTTGCCCTTTCTGCTAGATAATCGAAAACTCATCTCTTTTAACACATTTTTTACCAGTTTTATTTGCTCCTTCATCAACGGTGCAGCAACCAACGAAATTCAATGAAGACTGTAAAAGGCAGTTACCCAGTATGCCCATTTCCGAAGACTTTTTATTCGTATTTTTCACAAAATTTAACCATTTTTTATTGCATTTCAAGTGAGCCGATTAATTCGATTTCAATAATTTTAATACGATAGATTTACAAAGAAGTAATTCATGTCACTTGAAATTTGGAATTATTATTATTTAAAACCAAAATTCACTCTAGTTCAAATGGCACGGAAAAACTGGAATGCTTTTGAAAGTATTTCTGTGTGATTATTTAAGTATAGGTGAGCCATGTAAAATTTGCTTTTTGAATCGGCTATAAAAAAACTGATCACTATTTTTCAAACTTTTTCTTTTATTTTGAAGATTGAACATTGTCATTTATGAATGAAAAATAATATCGTTCAAATGACTGCCACGACTGGCTTTACAGTGTGCCATTCGATCAACCCAATTTTTAAGCACATTTTCGATTGTTCTGGCTCCAATTTCATGAATGGCAACTTCGGTTTCGTGTTTTAAAGCATCAATCGTCTCTGGATGGTTCGCCTAGCATTTGTCCTTAACGGCTCCCCACAAAAAACAGTCCAACTGGCTTAAATCACAGCTCCGAGGCGGCCAATTGATATCGGAATTTCGGCTGATTATATGGTTTTCAAAAACGGTAGCCAAAAGTTGGAGTGTAACTTTGGCAGTGTGACAAGTTGCACCGTCCTATTGAAACCAAATTATCGTAACCGCCATTTATTGTAACCGCGGCTCCTCCCTCATTTTCGAAAAAAAATGGCCGGATGATGCCGCCAGACCAAAAACCGCACCAAACAGTGAATCGTTGTGGATGCATTTACTTCTCTACAGTAACGTGTGGATTTTCTGAGCCCCAAATCCGACAATTTTGCTTATAGACGTAGCCACCGATGTGAAAATCAGAAAAGAAGAAGAAGTCTCACCATTTTGGAAATAGGTTTCCCAATTTCGTTCAAGCGTATAGCGTCCCATTTCGTAAATTCAAACCTTTAAGTAAATTACCTGTCATTTGTGTTACCATTCTCAAAAAAAATAGGTGGTTCAAAAAGCAAACGCTATACGGCCCACCCGTTACATTGAAAACTTGACCAGTTAACTTTTTGAAACTTCGCCGTTTTTCTTCAAATTTCCTTTGCATACATACATATTTATGGAGGTACATATACACACGTATCTTTTCTAAAAAGAATTTCCAATCTCTCTGCTGGCGCAAAATAAGCCTAACTGCTCTCAATAGATATCCAAATCAAGATAAACCTTTAATCAAATACATTTTTTTCATATTTTCTAACCTTTACGTAAAACAAAATGCAAACCAGTACAGCTTCTTACATCTCCCTACCTGGCAGGCATCTTACATCTCATTAATAAACTGGCCCAAATAAAGAGACAATTACCACTAAGTGAACCACGTAAATACTGTATACACACGCATATTATGCAGTAGATTCGAAAATAGGTTTATTCTAAGCTAACGAATTGTCTTTCTGTCTTATCTCATTACAGCTGAAAACATACATTTGGACGATTTGTACACACGATATCGCCAACGATTGCGCAAGTCCCTCTTCAGATCTGGCCTGTTGATATCGCTGATGGCATGTGTGGTCTCTATAATTATTGGTGTCATTTACGAGCAAGTAAGTGTCACATGCACAAATCGAAGCTCGGCTAGAAACCAATGGCTTCTTCATTGTGGGAGTTACAAGGAAGTTTAGGCACAATGAGATGCTGACATTCACTCCATGTGATGTATGCACGTACAAACACACTTTCAGACTAAAACGTGTTTCGCGTTTAACGGTTACATACTTCTTTGCTCATCTTCCTCATTTACTGCTTTCTGTTAATTTTGCTTTTCAGGGTTTGCTTCAGACGTGTCTCCTGGCGCTGGCTGCCATAATATCTGCGGGCATATTGACGGCGCTGCAATTCCCGGCGGTGCTTAGTTCGCCCGCAGCCGCATTAGCATTTGCTATTGTAACCACTTTCTCGCTGGGGACGATAGCAGCAATTACGGGTGAAAAATTGGCGCCATTACCATTATTTGCCGTTTTCTTAGTAAGTATTACATAAACATTTAATTTTACATTACTTACATACATACATATGTACGTGCCTACATATGTACGTGCGCATACATACATACTCGCATGTAACAGTTATGCATGAGTTCACCATGGCGAACTAGCGAGTGTGTGGATTTGAGTAGGCCGTTAGATGTCGTTGCTGCCTCTATGGATTATTAAGTTGGTTTTATGTTTGCAAGTGATTTTGGCAATTATTATAGCCTTCGCTTATTTCAAATAACTTTCTGTCAATTCGGTTAGACAACATTGATTTGATTTCAATGCTGATAGGCATTTTTCTAACGAATACCTGAAGAAGAAGAGTAGATTAATTAAATAGAAATTTAATTCCAAAATGACTTTCTTTTCTTTTTGGTTTTTGTTTGTCAGTAAATTTATTGTATGAATTATGAAACTATGAATCCGCCTCTGAAGTTGTTTCGTTGTGCGGTTGAAGAAAGAGAGTGGCATAAATAAACAATTGGCTCGTACACTTCTGCTAGGTGTTTGGCCGAGCTGCTCCTTGATGTTGTTCCACAAATGGAGGCACCTACAATTTTAAGCCGACTCCAAACGGCAAATGGTTTTTTATGAGGAGCTTTTTCATGGCAGAAATACACTCGGAGTTTTGCCATTACCTGCCGAGGGGCGAACGCTAGCAGCAAATTTGTTTGGTGTGTGGTGCTCGCGGCTTAGAACCTTATCTTCCGAATGGTAGCTTCGCACCAACCCATTCGTCTACGGCGAACCTCCGTATGTATTTTTGCCTCGTTAGCCTCGCACCAACACATTCGTCTAAGGCGAACCTCCGTATGTATTTCTGCTTCGGTAGTCTCACACCAACCCATTCGTCTACGGCGAACCTCCTTATGTATTTCTGCCATGGAAAAAGCTCCTCGTAAAACACCAGCGTAAAACTATATAGTATATCCCTCCATTTGTGAAACAACATCAAGATACGCACCACAAAGTATAGTATTCTTTTAAATCGACATCGTACAAATTTTGTTTGCACGACTCCTTCATTATTTTCTTTACAGTTTTCCCATAGTAAATTGCCGCCAATATCGATTATCAAGAAAAATATTTGTAGAAAATTAATTATTTCGTTATTAATTATTGCGTATACACCTTCGCCCATCTATGCAAAATAAGAGCAGGACAACAGAAAAGTATCAGCTTAGCATTTGCAACAAGGTTGCAAACATTTCTAAGTGCTCCAATATCGCCGCTTTTATTATGTGCCTCGAACAAGCCCCGTTAAATATAAATTCATTAATGCATTTTTATGGCCACGAATTTAAGAAATATTATTATTTTCTTAGGGTATACACACAATGTTACCGATATCCTGGCCAGTATCTGTGGTATTGGCATTCTTCATGACGGCTGTTCACATTATCTATCGCATTACAACCAGCGAGGACTATACGCCTAGCCTACCATTGGTAAGTGATTTATTTGCACCCATAGATGGGGGCAGCGCACTAAGTTTTGAGTTAACTACACTACACTAATAGTACTACAGATGGTGGATACTATTAACCATATTTTCATTGAAACAAAACCTAAATGCATACCACTGCCTCTGTTATAAATAATAGTCATCGTGAAATAAACTTTTAAGTAGGAGTTTAGTGCTAGTCAATTAATATTATTCCTTCAGAAATGGTTCCCACTAAATATTCAGATACTCTCCCAATATTTTATAATTAATTCATTGCTATTTATCAATCTATTTGTTATGTATGTATTATATATATGTATGTTGTAACATATATTCCTTAAAACACTCACACTTTTCGTTGTTATAATGTCAGATAACTTTTTAATTTAGTTAGAATATTTTCAATTCCACTACTGCAGGTTGCAGTTTAAAATTATCATTATACCCCCCAGTGATAATGGAAAAGGGCCCGAATCCACTATGCGCAAACGTCATTGAACAGTATACATTTTCGCCATTATAAAAATTAGTGGGACTTAAAGTTTAGTGCACTATTTTCATCTTTGCTTGTACCTTAGAAAAAATATTGGCTTAAGCATATGTGCATATAAAGGCTCTATTTGAAAACATAAATGCAGGTATATATGTATTTATAAAACTTGCCAATTCTAGAGTGGTGCTAATCTGTACTTGGTGGCAAAAAACTGATTGCTACTTCATTATTAAACTACATTTAATTGGTAAACCTGCAGCTCTCTGTATTTATTTTCCATTTATGAGGAAACGGTCTCTGCATGTTCTCTCTCTCTCTCTCTCTCTCTCTTTCTCTCTCTGATATTCGAAAGCATATTACTTTCAGTAAAAATATAATAACAACAAGACGAGCCACGTTAGACGAGCCGTTAGAACCAGTGTGTGACATAAACTTTATTTAAAACTTTTACTGCTGGGTCTATACACATAATACATACAAATATTAACACTTTGAGCCTGAAATGTGTGCTGTGCAAGATAAAGTAGGCTTTGGTTAATAGCTTTTTGTTCGACAATGGTCACTACTATAAAAACGACAAAAAGTCATTTCGTTGTAATTGGATTGCAATCAATTGATTTACGAGTACTACACCACTACCAGGTAGCATGAACAATATGGCAAGTGGAGGCATAAGCACT
Organism: Anastrepha obliqua; assembly: GCF_027943255.1. Classification (NCBI taxonomy): domain Eukaryota; kingdom Metazoa; phylum Arthropoda; class Insecta; order Diptera; family Tephritidae; genus Anastrepha; species Anastrepha obliqua. The sequence continues at coordinate 144,584,988 of NC_072894.1, forward strand.
ATGAAGCATACTTTACAGATCGCACACAACCTTTTCTAAGGATAAATGTACAATGTGAACTACCAGCTGGAAGATTAAGAGTGCTCCGCATTGATTGCTTACGCAGTGTTGGTTGCTTGATGACTAACAAATTTACATACATACATACATATACATTAATAACGTCAATATGTCAATACGTACTTTCAATGAAAAATCCAATTGAACGTCGAAAACATTTTGCATGGCACGTCATACTCAGACATTTTGCGTGCACATAAGCAATGCGCCTAGAAATTGGTTCAATATTACGGTACTCGCCCAATCTTTACAGCTACTTCGAGCTTTATTCCCTCTTTCTCTGCAGCTCTTTGGCGAAATTATCATGTTGGCCACGGCATCCGTTTCCGGCCTTTACTATCGCATTATGTCAGATGCGGCACACAACCGCACTGTTGACGGTACACGAACAGGAATTGAACAGCGCGTCAAACTCGAATGCGAGCGGGAGCAACAAGAGCAGCTGCTGTTAAGCGTCATACCCGCCTACATTGCAGCAGAGGTAAGTAACAGAGTACATATGCACACTCATATTCGAAATTTTCTGTATGCATACACGGACATAGTAATCTTAATATGTATATGCATATAAAGTATGTATATATACATATGTAATATGTACATGTATGAAGGTATACAGGGAATCAATAAATTTTAAATTTAAATTTTTCAGTAGCGCATTTTGTTAAAAATTTCCAGAAATCTTAGTGCCTATATAATATAAGATCAGCATTACGTCGATGGTGATTGATGTCGTTATATTTCATGTAACGCCTCGTAGCAGCGGTAATGCAAAGAAGGGAAAATACTCAATATTGTGTCTGTTCTTTAATTATTGTGTCTGCGGCTTTATTTATTTTTTCTTCCTGAAGATAAAGAAAGGGCTAATATTAAAATGTTATTTCTCATATAATGGCAAGGGTCCATTCTAGTGAGAATGGTATTATAAAATCGAACTATGAATGGTGATTTGAATGTAAAACAAAGGGCCGATTTATCGCAGAATACCTAGTTGAATCGGACTCGTTTCAGTTAGGGAAGAAGGTTGAGGCTTTGTTAACCTAAGAAATTCTTTCGAGCGCTTCCAATCCATGCGACAATAGGGGTTGTCCTTTTTATAAGTCGGTAATCTGGTTTGCTTCGTTTTGGGAGGATGTTGTATTAATGAGACGTATAAAAGTTCAAAATTTGTAAATTAAATGAAATAAAAAAATGAGCAAGGGTGTCAATAAGTAGCTACAAGGAAACAACTTAATGCCCACGGTCAAGCATGCTGGTGAAAGAATAATGGTTTGGGGCGGAATATATGCAGATCTCGTTGGCAATTTGGTAACGGGTGATTTTTTAACTATTATCTTTTTAAACAGTTGGTTTAAACAGCTGACGCACGTTTCGTGTTTTGATTCACTGTCAAACATATTTAGTTTGGTCTATAATTTAACCATGAATCGTCTTACAAACGAACAACGCTTGCAAATCATTGAATTTTATTATAAAAATGCGTGTTCTGTTAAGAAAGTTTATCGCGCGCTTCTTCCATTTTATGGTCAGTTTAATCGACCCACTGAAGCGGCTATTCGAGCTATTGTGACTAAATTTAGAACCAAATTTACATTATTGGACATCAAACCACCAACACGCTTACGTAGAGTGCGAACTGAAGAAAATATCGCAGCTGTATCGCCCAGAGTTAATGATGACCATCAATTATCGATTCGTCGCCATTCGCAGCAATTGGGCCTCTGTTACTCAACAACGTAGAAAATTTTGCGAAAGGATTTAGGTGTGAAACCTTTCAAAATACAGCTGGTGCAAGAATTGAAGCCGAACGACCTACCACAGCACAGAACTTTTGGTGAATGGGCTCATGGAAAGTTGGCCGAAGATCCACTTTTTTATCGAAAAATGATGTTCAGCGACGAAGCTCATTTTTGGATCAATGGGTACGTAAATAAGCAGAATTGTCGATTTTTGAGTGAAGATCAGCCAGAAGAATTGCAAGAGCTACCAATGTATCCAGAAAAGATCACAGTTTGGTGCGGTTTATGGGCTGGAGGTATCGTTGGACCGTACTTCTTCAAAGACACTGCGAATCGTAACGTATCTTTGAATGGTGAGCGCTACCGTGAAATGACATCCAACTTTTTTTCGCCCAAAATGCAAGAGCTTGACTTGCATAACATGTGGTTTCAACAAGACGGTTCCACATGCCACACAGCACGCGTAACAATAGACTTGTTGAGAAGCGAGGTCGGTGAACATTTTATTTCACGTTAGGGACCTGTCAATTGGCCACCCAGATCGTGCGATATAACGCCTTTAGATTATTTTTTGTGGAGCTATGTTAAACCGGCCTCCGTAGCCGAATGGGTTGGTGCGTGACTACCATTCGGAATTCACAGAGAGAACGTCGGTTCGAATCTCGGTGAAACACCAAAATTAAGAAAACGATTTTTCTAATAGCGGTCACCCCTTTTCAGGAGTGCATTTCTGCCATGAAAAAGCTCCTCATAAAAATATCTGCCGTTTGGAGTCGGCTTAAAACTGTAGGTTACTCCATTTGTGGAACAACATCAAGACGCACACCACAAATAGGAGGAGGAGCTCGGTCAAACACCCAAACGGGGCGTACGCGCCAATTATATATAGGGTGGGCCATGTAAAATTTGCTTTTTGAATCGGCTATAAAAAAAAAAAAAAACTAATCAATATTTTTCAAACTTTTTCTTTTATTTTGAAGATTGAACATTGTCATTTATGAATGAAAAATAATATCGTTCAAATGACTGCCACGACTGGCTTTACAGTAGGCCATTCAATCAACCCAATTTTTAAGCACATTTTCGATTGTTTGGGCTCCAATTTCATGAATGGCAACTTCGGTTTCGTGTTTTAAAGCATCAATCGTCTCTGGATGGTTTGCATAGCATTTGTCCTTAACGGCTCCCCACAAAAAAATAGTCCAACAGGCTTAAATCACAGCTCCGAGGCGGCCAATTGTTATCGGAATTTCGGCTGATTATATGGTTTTCAAAAACGGTAGCCAAAAGTTGGAGTGTAACTTTGGCAGTCTGTTAAAACCAAATGTCGTCCATGTCATCCTCTTCAATTTTTGGAAACAACTCGTTGAGCATGTCACGGTAACACTCGCCATTTATTGTAACCGCGGCTCCTCGCTCATTTTCGAAAAAAATGGCCCGATGATGCCGCTAGACCAAAAACCGCACCAAACAGTGACTCGTTGTGGATGCATTTGCTTCTGTACAGTAACGTGTGGATTTTCTGAGCCCCAAATCCGACAATTTTGCTTATTGACGTAGCCACCGATGTGAAAATCAGAAAAGAAGAAAAAGACTCCACTTTGGAAATAGGTTTTCTATATTTCCCAATTTTGTTCAAGCGTATAGCGTCCCATTTCGTAAATGTCAAATCTTTAAGTAAATTATAAACACATTTGACATGTCATTTGTGTTACCATTCTCAAAAATATAGGTGGTTCAAACGCAGTGAAGCAAACGCTATATGACCCACCCGTTATAAACATATATATATGTTAAAGCTCATGTCTATTCAGACAAACCTGCTTTTATTAACGCGTTGGAAGACAACATTAAAGCATTTATATGTGAGATACCGCCCGAAACATTGGAAAGAGTATGCCAAAATTGGACTAAGCGGATGGACCATTTGAAGCGCAGTCGCGGTCAATATTTGCATGAAATAATCTTCAAACATTAAATTATATGGACTGTACTATCGATTTAAAAAAAAATGTCATGCATTTTTCTGAATTTTGCGTGTGTTTTTTTGAAAAACCTTTCTTATAGCTCTTAAAAAATCACCCTTTATTTGCATCAGACAATCTTATGTATTTGGAAATCCTCGAGCTATATTTGTATTTCAGTGTGCAACAACTGGGTAACGATAACATGCGCTTTCCCCCATACCGTTAGCAACTGCATACTCCGCCACCATTACACACATATATTATATGTACATACAATATATGTTATATGATTAGTCATAGAGCACATTTTGGATTTGGGAAAGGAAAGGAGGATACCAGCAATATTTACTGATTTCAAGGTGGAAATCATGATGCAAATTGTATAAGGTAAAACTGCTGAGAGCCAGCTGAAATATCATATTTTGGAAGTTTGGAAACAAAATAGTCCCTCATTTTTATTTTTTAGTAAAATGAAACCCATTATTTTTGTTTACGACTGTTTTATGGCGATCCTGGGTGATGCTACGACTACTAACATGCAGGTTAACCTCCATTATTTCTGTAATTGTATAGCCATTTTCGACGGCGGGCCTGCCTGTGCAAGATGCACCTTTAACATCAAAAATGCCTGACCGGAATCGACGAAGCCAAAATTGCACGTAATTAACTGTTACAGTCTAGGCATCATAAACACCATTCAGCGGCCTTGCCCTTTTAACTTTTTCAAAGAAAAACTATAATACGAACCTAATTTTCTCTTTGTTGACTTCCATTGCTAACACCCTGTAACTCACAACTGAATAGAGCAAGAAAAAAACAGCAAACGAATTTTTTTAGTGTGAAATGTCACTTTGACAACAAGCATAAACCTGAAATTGTTTGATCGATACTTTACGAAACATCGATCACTACAGCCATCTACTGAAAAAATAATGCATTTCTTTTTTCTCAAACTAATATTTTTGACGAGCTTTATTATACTAGTATATAGAAGATGTATTTGTACCTAGACTTTATTGGTTCACTGTATATACACCGATATATATGTATGTGCATATGATATATTTATAGTAAAACTGGAAGTTTGTTTATTGCCGTGATTTCCCAATATTATTTCCGGCGACTACAGGTGAAACGTAGTATTATGCTCAAGATGGCTGATGCCTGTCAACGCGCTGGAGGCCAGACCACTACATCAGCCACACGCTTTCACGAGCTGCACGTCCAGCGCCATAACAATGTGTCAATTTTGTATGCGGATATTGTAAATTTCACTCCATTATCAGAGCAACTTTCTGCCAGTGATCTAGTAAAGACACTGAATGATCTTTTCGGGCGCTTCGACCAAATCGCAGGGGTAGGTAAACTCGTTAAAGATGATTTTTTTAACGTAATTACATGCCATCAAACCCAATAATCAACAATGTGTGATATGTATATATCTACATATGTATTTTATACAATTACTAAGTATATGTTATGACATTGAAGTAATTATTGGCTCTGATATCTATCACTTTGAAATTTGTTATATCATTTTTATTATTATTTCCCATAACTCAAGACCGGTCAAGTAATTAAGGCACAAATTCGTTAGTTTCTCCAAATGATTTTCTTATATTCTTATTTCATCCATTTCTAACTTCATTTCTGTGTGTGTGCGTATGTGGACATACATATATCAATGTTGTTAACATCCTTTATTGCGGCACTGCACCGTTTATTCACAGGAAAACCAATGCTTGCGTATTAAAATTCTCGGTGACTGCTACTACTGCGTGTCCGGACTGCCCATATCACGGCCGCAACACGCTGCAAATTGTGTAAACATGGGTCTACAGATGATCGATGCCATAAGGTGAGTGTGCATGTACTTGAAAAGCTCTGTGCTGATAAATGTGAATGTATGTATGTGTATGTATACATCGATTCTCATGCTGACTCATACTAATATCCACGCATGTGTATACAAAGTGTTTATTTAGCGCAGAAGCTGTTGCACAAACGACAGAAAATTTTGTTTAAACTGGATGTTGTGCGTTCGCAGCTTTCGACGTGGGCCTCCTTTGGCAAGCACGCTTGGGTGTCACGTTGCTTATCATATAGCACAAGTATATTTACGAATTTATTATGCTAATCAGTCATCGACTAACATTCATAGCGTACGGTTGTGTTTAGTAGCGATATCGGTGATTTTCTTTTGCGTTTCATTCGCGTTTCATTTGCGTTCTTTTTCAACTTTGTTTCAAATTTGCTTTACTCATTATCTTTAATTTAATAAGACGTACAATTTTTTCCGGTGTTCTAATAAGGTTTTAAGGTAAAATGTCCCCTGGGGGACCTTCCCTTGGAGATAACAGGTTTGCCCTGTTGTCCTCAAGTCCCAAACCAAAACGAAAAAAAATACAAAATAATACAAAAGAAATATTTCCGGCTTTACCTTCGGTGAAGAAAGATAACCCTAAATATATTGTAGGAAGTGCTATTAATTCCAACAAACCACTAAACAAATATTCTTGCTTTGCTGTCCACAAAGCTCTAAAGAATATTTCCTCAGAAAATATCGAAATATCTAACCTAAGAGATGGCAGCTTATTGCTTTTTGTGAAGAACGCTTCAGTTGCGAAGAAATTTTTAGCTACTACTAAACTTATTGGAATTTGCGATGTAAAGTTCGAAATGCACCATAACCTCAATCATTCCAAGGGTACAATATTTGCACCTTGTCTCAACGACATTCCCGAGGCTGAGATAGTTGAGAATATGAGCGATCAAGGCGTAGTATCAGCGTATAAATTTGTCAAGCATATTGAAGGTCAATCTATTGCCAGTGGTGTTGTTTTACTTACATTCGATTTATACACATTACCAGAAAAAGTTGAGGTCTCCTGGTATACCACCAAGGTAAGGCCGTATTACCCCAACCCAATGAGGTGCCGAAACTGTCAAATTCTTGGCCATACCACCAAGCGCTGCAATAATACACCTGTTTGCGACACATGCGCTCTCCCCCCTCATACCCCCTCGCCATGCTCCCGTACTATCTGTGTAAATTGTTCGGGCAACCATGCTGCCTCTAATAGAACATGCCCGAAATATGTGCAAATGAAACAGATAATAGTCATTAAAACGGACAAGAAGTGTAGCATGCGTGAAGCAATAAAAATACATCGAATGCAAATTCCTCCTGCTCTTAATGAGCATTCCCTCTCCTTTTCAACAGCAATAAAAAATTCAACTTCCAACCAACAAATAAATCCCAACAACGAAATTACCACTAGCAATCTCCAAAATAACTCTACTCATAACAGTAATGAAAAGATATTTAAGAGAAACTCTTCCAACGAAAATATTCCAAACACACCAACTACATCATTCAAGTCAACATCAACCTTATCCTCCAACAACAATTATAATATTAACCTAGAAACCGGTTTCCTCTCCTCTAGCAGCAACAACGATAATATCAGCACCTGTAACATAAACGCGAAAGAAAACAATGAAAACACCGATAGAACTATTGATCTCGCAGCTATTAATGCAGTTGATAACTACACTACTAATACCAAGATTACTTCCTTACTCTCACAGCTCTCTTCCTCCGACACTTCTTCACCTCCTCCTCTATTATGTGTCTATAGCAATGGTATCCATTCACATAACATAGAGTAAGTGATGCGAATATTACAGTGGAACATAAATGGTCTTTTTAATAACTATGTCGACCTAAATATCGATATTATATATAATATATAATAACGAATTGCAACCAGAAATAATCGCATTACAAGAAACTCACATTCCATTTAATAAAACTGCATACCCTCCAAATAAATACATCAGCTACTTTCATAATTTCCCTCAGAACACCAGTTGTAAGCAAGGTATTGCATTCTTCATTAGAAGAACAATTAACCATAAATTAATAACTATTAACTCTAATATATCATGTTTAGCTATACAAATAGACATTGGTTTCAAAATTACCATACTTAATTGCTACATCCCTCCCCATCAAAACTTTAACTGCAAGGAGTTAATTGACTTAATTAATATATCAACCCCATTAGTAGTTTTGGGAGACTTTAATGCTTGGAGCCCTTTATGGGGCTCTAAAACCACTAATGGTAGAGGAAAAACCATTGAAGACCTCATTTTATCTCAAATTCTTATTGTTTTAAACGATGGCCAACCAACGCACTTTTCAACCCACAAATCTTTCACCCATCCTGATGTAATCCTTGTTTCCGCATCCATTTCTCCCAAATTTTCCTCTCGCACTCTAAGCGAACTACATGGCAGCGATCACTTTCCTCTGATAACGTCTATTTCCATTCCAAAGTGGTACGAAGTCAAGCCAATAGCAAAGTTTATTACAGATAAGGCAGACTGGGTTAGGTTCCAAAGCATTGCTGTTGATTTAACGAATAAAAAACTAGTATCACACAACATCAACAGGGAAGCAGCTAATATTAAATCTATAATCCGTTCTTCTGCCCACATATCAATACCACAAACAAGCACTAAACACTTTTCCGCAAAGTTACCTTATTGGTCTAATTTGCTTACCTCTTTGAGAAATAAAAAACAAACGTTTTGGACAATATATAAGAAAACAATGAATGAATCTAATTTAATCAACTTCAAAAAAGCAAACGCAGTGTTCAGAAGAGAGTTAAAGGCTGCTAAAAGAAAATCATTGGAAAAAATTACGTCCAATATCACCCCTTCGTCTAATCCTAAACAGATTTGGTCTGACATAAGAATGCTAACTGGTTCCTCCCCTCGTTTTCACATACCATTCGTATACAATGGGCAAAAACCTATTTACTCTCCACAAGATATCGCCGAACTATTTGCCAAATCTTGGTCAGCTTATTCACATAATTGCAATTTTCATCCCAAATTCAACACTCAAAAAAACCGCTTCATTCATTACAGTTATTCAAATTCTTCCCCTTCACCCAAAGCCTCCTTAATTGAAATGTCAATTTCAACTTACGAATTTGACTCCACGATTTTTAAAATGTCAGGAAAAACACCTGGGGCAGATAAAATTTCCTACACAATATTGAAAAATTTACCCTACGCCTTAAAGAATAGACTAGTAAATCTTTATAATGATATATTCACTTCAGGTGTTTTTCCTCAAGCGTGGAAATCAGCCTTAATTATCCCCATCCCAAAACCAAATAAACCTTCCAACCTCACTGCTAACTTTCCTCCAATATCCCTACTTCCATGTATATCCAAAATATTGGAAAAAATTATAGCGGTACGAATAATGTGGTTTGCAAAAATAAACGGATTTATCTCTTCCCACCAATTTGGTTTCCAAAAAGGCGTGGGTGTTATTGAACCGCTTTTATATTTTGAGCATTTTTCTAACACAGCTCTAGCATCAAGTACTCATGTCTCAGTATTGAAGTTAGATTTTGAGAAAGCGTTTGATAGGATTGGCATACATGTGGTACTCAGGCAACTTAAACGCTGGAAAGTTGGCACCAAAATATTTAACTTCGTTAAATCCTTCTTAAGCAACCGGAAACTCTCAGTCAGCGTGAGGAACTACAGATCGCAGACTTATAAACTAACAAATGGTATTCCCCAAGGCTCACCGCTTTCGGTGACGTTGTTCACAATAGCATTTAACGAAATCAGTTCAATCATTACCTCTAACTCACTTGTAGAACATTTCACATACGCAGATGACGTTTTGATTTTCTCAAAAATAAAAGACCTTACACAAGTTAACAATATTTTCTCTAATATACTAAGTAATATATGTAAATGGTCCGAATCATCGGGAGCTATTATCTCAACGAACAAATGCTCTACCTTTCATTTGTGTAGAAAACATGTCTGTCACTTTCCTACATTAACCTTCTCAAATACACTAATTCCTCATTGTAACTCACTCAAAATACTAGGTTTAATATTCGATAAAAAACTTACTTACAAAGAGCATTGTAAAGCTACTAGACTAAGTTTATTTGCTAGACTAAATATAATTAAATTTTTGTCATCAAAACATTGTCATATACATCCACAAGTACTTGTAAATATCACAAAGGCATTATTGCTATCAAAAATCGATTTTGGGCTTTGTATTTATGGAAATTGTTCAAAAGTAAATCTAAACCTACTATTCCCTACCATGCAGCAGCCCGAAGAAGTATTCGTGCTTTTCCGACGTCCCCAACGAAAGTTGTTCTCACTGAAGCTGGATTACCGGATATAACCCTCAGAGCTATGCGTAATACAACGATTCTCTTGCCAAAGCTTCTGCTCTGTAGAAATGAAATTCGTTTCTCACAAGTCAACTCAGCTCTGCTTACGTCAGGAAAAAAAACAATAAGCCTTCCGCCATTCAACGCTGCGTTGAATTATACCAGCAATTGAGTATAATTTCAAAACCGAGGTTGATACCAATTCCAGCCTTTCCTCCAAACATTGATCCTGATGAGTTCCTGTTAACAGACCTGTCTAACTTACCAAAGGAATCTACTTCTTCAGAGGTATATCTTCAGCACTTCAACCAAACATTAGCTCAATTGGAGAGTGATTGGGAGACTATTTATACAGACGGATCCAAAACGGACACCAATACTACGTTTGCAGTAACAAATCATCTTGGTGTCACCATTGCTGTCGGTTCATTGCCAATATACTGCTCGGTATTCACAGCCGAAGCAGCTGCATTACTTGTAGCAGTTAAATACGCTTCCCAGAAAAAGAGAAAATTTATAATTTGCAGCGATAGCAAATCTACTTTGGATGCTATTAAGAACCAGAGAAACGAAACACCACTAGTTACAACCATTCGAAACATATTCTTCTTCTTAATTGGCGCTATAACCGCTTACGCGATTTTGGCCGAGTTTAACAAAGCGCGCCAGTCGTTTCTTTCTCGTGCTAACCGGCGCCAGTTGGACACACCAAGTGAAGCCAAGTCCTTCTCCACCTGATCTTTCCAACGCAGAGGAGGCCGCCCTCTTCCTCTGCTACCACCAGCTGGTACCGCATCGAATACTTTCAAAGCCGGAGCGTTTGTATCCATTCGGACGACATGACCCAGCCAACGTAGCCGCTGGATCTTTATTCGCTGCGCTATGTCTATGTCGTCGTAAAGCTCATACAGCTCATCGTTCCATCGTCTGCGATATTCGCCATTGCCAACGTGCAAAGGTCCAAAAATCTTACGCAGAATCTTTCTCTCGAACACTCCAAGCGTCGCTTCATCGGATGTTGTCATCGTCCAAGCTTCTGCGCCATACATTAGGACGGGCATGATGAGAGTCTTGTAGAGTGTTAGTTTTGTTCGTCGAGAGAGGACTTTACTGCTCAGTTGCCTACTTAGTCCAAAGTAGCACTTGTTGGCAAGAGAGATTCTACGTTGGATTTCAAGGCTGACATTGTTATCGGTGTTAATGCTGGTTCCTAAATAGACGAAGTCTTTTACAACCTCGAAATTATAACTGTCTACAGTGACGTGGGTTCCGATACGCGAGTGCGCCGACTGTTTGTTTGAAGACAGGAGGTACTTCGTTTTGTCCTCGTTCACCACCAAACCCATTCGCTTTGCCTCTTTATCCAGTTTGGAGAAGGCAGAACTAACAGCGCGGTTGTTAAGGCCAATGGTGTCCATATCGTCGGCATACGCCAACAATTGTACGCTCTTATAAAATATTGTGCCTGAGCGATTAAGTTCTGCGGCTCGTACGATGCTCTCCAACATCAGGTTAAAGAAGTCACACGACAGCGAGTCACCCTGTCTGAAACCTCGTTTAGTATCAAACGGCTCGGAGAGGTCCTTCCCAATTCTGACGGCGCTGCTGGTGTTGAGCAACGTCATCTTACATAGCCGTATTAGTTTTGCGGGGATACCAAATTCAGACATCGCGGCATACAGGTAACTCCTTTCCGTACTGTCGAATGCAGCTTTGAAGTCGACGAAAAGATGGTGTGTGTCGATTCTCTTTTCATGGGTCTTTTCCAAGATTTGGCGTATTGAGAATATTTGGTCGATAGTGGACTTCCCAGGTCTGAAGCCACACTGATAAGGTCCAATCAGTTGGTTGACGGTGGGCTTCAGCCTTTCACACAATACGCTCGCTAGAACCTTATAGGCGATATTTAGAAGACTAATCCCGCGGTAATTGGCACAAATTGCAGGGTCGCCCTTCTTATGGATTGGGCAGAGCACACTTAAATTCCAATCGGCAGGCATGCTTTCATCCGACCATATTTTGCATAGGACCTGATGCATGCACCTTACCAGCTCCTCGCCGCCATGTTTGAATAGCTCAGCCGGCAGTCCGTCGGCGCCCGCGGCTTTGTTGTTCTTTAGCCGCGTTATCGCTATTCTCACCTCGTCATGATCGGGTAGCGGAACGACAATTCCGTCCTCAACGATTGGGGTATCGGGATCTTCACTTTCTCGGTGACATGCGCAGCTGTCACTGTTTAATAGGTTCGAGAAGTGTTCCCTCCATAATTTTAGATTGCTCTGTATGTCAGTCACCAGTTCGCCGTCTTTGTTCTTACAGGAAAACGCCCCGGTCTTGAAACCTTCTGTAAGCCGCCGAACTTTCTGGTAGAATTTTCGGGCGTTGTTCCTGTTGGCCAGCATCTCAAGCTCTTCGCACTCACGTATTTCGGCCTCTCGTTTCTTCTTTCGGATAATACGTCTCTCTTCCTTTTTCAGCTCTCTGTAGCGATTCCACATGGCTCGCGTTGCGCCCGATCGCAGCGTGGCTCTATAGGCGGCATCCTTTCTTTCTGCGGCAGCATGACATTCCTCGTCGTACCAATTGTTTTTTCGGGCTCGCCAGAATCCGATTTCTTCTTCGGCGGCGGTACGTAGAGAACGAGAAATGTTGCTCTATTGCTCATGCATGCCGGTTTGTTGGGCAGTGCTCTCTGAGAGCAGGAGTGAGAGTCGAGTGGCGAATCTTCTGGCTGTCTGTTGTGATTGCAGCTTTTCTATGTCGAACATTCTTTGCGTAGGTAGATGCACGTTTTTTGCTGCACAGAGGCGTGTGCGCAGTTTGGCTGCAACAAGGTAGTGATCCGAGTCGATGTTGGGTCCTCGGATCGTACGTACATCTAATACACTAGAAGCGTGTCTTCCATCTATCACAACATGATCGATCTGGTTTCGTGTTTTTCGATCAGGAGACAGCCAGGTGGCTTGGTGAATCTTCTTATGCTGGAATCTGGTGCTGCAGACTACCATGTTTCGGGCCCCGGCGAAGTCGATCAGCCTCTGTCCGTTACCGGATGTTTCGTTGTGCAGGCTGAATTTTCCTACTGTGGGACCAAAAATTCCCTCCTTGCCTACCCTGGCGTTGAAGTCGCCAAGCACGATTTTTATGTCGTGGCGGGGGCAGCGCTCATAGGAACGTTCCAAGCGCTCATAGAAGGAATCTTTGGTCGCATCGTCCTTCTCTTCCGTCGGGGCGTGGGCGCAAATTAGCGATATGTTGAAAAAACGGGCTTTGATGCGGATTGTTGCGAGACGCTCGTCCACCGGAGTGAACGACAGTACTTGGCGACGAAGTCTCTCTCCCACAACAAATCCGACACCGAATTTGCGCTCCTTTACATGGCAGCTGTAGTAGACGTCGCAAGGTCCTATGGTTTTCTTACCTTGCCCCGTCCATCGCATCTCTTGGATGGCAGTGATGTCAGCCTTTACTCTCACGAGGACATCAACCAGCCGGGCAGAGGCACCTTCCCCATTAAGGGACCGGACATTCCAGGTGCATGCCCTCAAATCATAATCCTTAGTTCGTTTGCAGGGGTCGTCATCAGTATAGGGAGGTCTCATCCGAGGCTTTTTTACACTTTTCATTGGGGGCGATTTTTAAGTGGCGGGTCCCAAACCCAACGCACAACCAGCTATCCTGGAATCGAAACATATTACTTCTCAATAAAAACACTATAAGAATCATGTGGGTTCCTGGCCATTCTAGGATACCAGGAAATGTGTATGCTGACAACAGGGCTAAAGAAGCCGGCCATGAACCATTACATTTTAGTGATGATATTACTAACAAAGACATTCGAAAGCTGGTACAAGAGCATTTGCATAAATTTTACGCAAGTAATTGGAATACCTTTCAGCACCCTTATAAGAAATACAATCCCACCCTAGCGAAACCTTTATATCCCTCTAATATAGCCTGTCAAACTTTAAAAAAATTCACACGACTCAGGATTGGCCATTCAATATCTACTCACGCTCATTTGCTAAATGGTTCGCCCAAACCACTCTGTCCTCACTGCAACTCCATCGATTACTCAACCCTTCATACTCTTGACTACTGCCAAAAATGGGAGGAATGTAGAAATGCGATGTTTCCTAACTGCAAGCCCACTGATTTATTAAAAAACACAGATATTAATAGTATTTCCTTAATTTGTAAATTCATTTCACAAACTAGATTAAGTTATAGATCATTAAGCTCTGAACAAGCCATATAATCCATAACAGCTATTCCTAACACTCACCCCAAAAACTATCCTTCCTCTCCACCATAGTTCCTCCTCCCTTAACTTTAACCTCACCCAAAAAAACAAATTAGTATATTAGTATGTATGTATAGTATATAGATACTTAAGTTTGTATTATCATAAGCCGAAGGCCCTGGCAGCCAGCGCTTAGTACTTACGTGTGACAGTTATTTATAATTGTTACTCTTGTAAAAATAAATAAATAATAAAATAATATTATGCTAATACGCATACGAGTGCCTATGTATATGTTTGAAAGGCATTTGAGTTGTGCAAACCTACGTGACCTAGGAATACGCTCAGCATACAATTATTGTTGCGCGTACACTTGGTTTTATGACTGAATTTAAATGCTTCTTTGACAAAAAAGGATACAAATGATAACAGCACTAAAATATGCACCGAATTCTATTAAATTAAAATTAGGTTAATAACAAAAGTAAAATCTTGGTTGTCAATGGTGGCACTTAGTACTACTTTTAATTTTTTCTTTATTTAAGTTTCAGTACTAAATGACTAAAAATAAAGCTAGAAAAAAGTAGAGCGTTCGAGACACCTTTCTGATAGTATTTTAATATTATTTAAGACAAATTATTTATACATTATGTGCTCGTACATATGTATGTATAAATTTAATGTGAACCGTTGAGTTTCTTATATGACAAAAAGTATTTTTTCCTTTTTTTATGTTATTTACTGAGCATTTCCTATTTTATTTTACATATGTAAAATGTATGTGCTGGGCTGATTTTAATCTCGCCTTGCTCATACTTAATTTGTATTCTGTCAGTATGTTCAGCTGTATGTAGCTTTTGCCTGCCACAGCTGAGTAACCAACATTTTATTACAATATTTCGGTACTTAATTAAAACTCTGCAGTTTTATATGACTTTCGACATTTACTGCTGTAAAATTGTTTACTGTGAAACGGACGAAGACAAAACTAGATATAGTGGAAATAGCTTTAAAAAGAAAAAAGGTTTACCACGAAAACTGTGGAAAATACAATATTTGCATCTATTTTATAATTCATAGAATTTCGTTTTAGTCTTTAAACCATTTACTTAAATCAGCAAATATCCTTTAACAATCCATTTCCTCATGAGCTTTTGAAAAGGAAATTTATTTCCAAAATAGATTAAACATTTTTATAAACCTCACTAAATCAGCACTATCACTGAGCTAATATAATGATGATGATATGCTGGTGCACATTAAGTTAAGTTTAAATAAGAAATCTCGCTACTTAACCCTTGCACTCCCATCATCAGTCATCAACGCAAACTTCAGAACCTACGTCATACAATTTTTTTTTCAATTCATTTATTTTCCTTTATCAAAATGAACCTTTCCTCATTTGAGGTTGCAAAACCTTACATACCAGAGGGACAAAATGACTTAAATATAATATTTAAAGATAATACTACGTAATAAGTAATGTAATTTGATTCAAGCTTAGATAAAAATAGAGATTTAGATGCACCGAGCATAATTTAAATAATTACTCCATTCAGATGGTTTGTTTAAAGCATTTTGTAATAACGCAATATCCGAGATGCAGGTAGGTCTGCTGAAAACAATCAAATCATCTCCTTAGAGCAGAAGTTTAGGGTGGTTAAAACAGAAGCGAATGTCATTTGTAAAAAGCACAAATAATAACGCTCCAAGAATGCTCCCTGAGGCACACTTAAGGTTTGATTTGATATCACCAATTTCGACATATGAAGTTCGGTTTGAGAGGTAGGACCTTAACCAAAAAAGGAAATCAGCATCGAAGATTTTGGAAAAATCTATGTAGGCAACATTCAGGTTAGTAACCCTAGTACGCCCACTGGCAAAGCCATATTGATGTTGATTAATTATTGCTTTCACAAATTAGTACATTTCATCTTTCACCATCTTTTCCAAATGCTTTGTGCCAGTGGTGAGTTTAGATATAAATAAACTCGAAGAGAGCCCGTCTAAATTACACTTCATTGATGAGTGAATGGAAGAAACACCATTGATAACATCCTAGTTAGATAGGAACAGTCATGCAAATGGTAGAGCGTGGAAAGAATCAAGACTTTGCAATTTAAGGCTATTGCACTATCGTCGATAAAGTTTGCCTTAAAGAAATCTTCAAAAGAGTTTACGGTGTCAGATAGACTCTAAGAATGCCTACCGGCAAATGTTACGCAAGTACGAATATCTGTGCAACTTTTCTTTGAGCGATATAATTCCGAAAAACTTTTGTGTCTGATTTTAATATGAATATACACACTACTATTGATGGATTTGTAGTGATTAAAATGCTTGTTCCTTTGATTTATCACCTTTTTAAGATCCGTGGTGCCCCAGGGGAGCTTATAAATTCATGGAGGTCGAAGGCAAAAGCTACTTCAAAATATTTCGAAGATATTTTTCTGTATATATATATATATATACTAGGGCGGGTCGATTTAAAAATCGCTCATTGCTCTGTGAAAATCGTATTCTAGGGATCAAAATAAGAAACTTTGCCGAAAGAACCATACCTCTAAAACGAATTCTGATGTCCCCCAATTTGGGTCGAACGAAAGATCCAACTAACTTTGCACGGCCGATCCACCCATGCCAGTGGCACACCTCCTGGAACTCCCCTGAGGGGTTCCCCCTTTACATGAGAAAAGAAACTAAAAAGTTCGACCCAAATTGGAGGACATCAGAATTCGTTTTAGAGGCATGGTTCCTTCGGCAAAGTTTCTTATTTTGATCCCTAGAATATGATTTTTGCAGAGCAATGGGCGATTTTTTTGCCTCCCCACAAATCGACCTGGCCTAATATAATATATACATATAAGTATTTGGCATATTTTTATAGTTTTGTATTTTGACCAAATAAATCTAATATAGAATTGCGTGCTGTTTCTTTTGATACATAAATTTCATATATTATTTTTTGTTACGCAATACTTTGCACGACCATCGGTTATTAACCCCTTTTATTACCAATGCAGACATGTGCGCGAAGCAACCGGAATCAATGTCGACATGCGTATAGGTATTCACACTGGTAATGTTCTTTGTGGTGTCCTTGGTTTACGGAAGTGGCAATTTGACGTTTGGAGCGATGATGTTACGTTGGCGAACCACATGGAAAGTGGCGGTGTAGCGGGGTAAGTTAAATATAAGAAAATAAAGTTGGTATGCTAAAGTATATGCATGAGGAAACATAAGAATAAAGCAAATAAAAATTTGGGGCTGTTGCATACTATTGCCGACATAGAGGAATACTATTTCAACTGCCAATGAGGGTACACGTGTCTGTGAGTGAGCGGGCTGCCCGAATTGATCACACGAATCCATTGGTTATAATTATTATCATTATAAAATAGTTACAGTGTGCCTTGATATCGTTTATCACAAGGGACGGATTTGATTTTCGTCCAAGTGTGCCCTCTCTCTGGGCAGCTACTTTAACCGAATTTTGATGTCGTTCCACAAATTAACACGATTACCAAATATATTTTAAATTCTTGCAGAGAAATGCTGGCTATTAAGAAAACTGTTTTTATTATGTGTATTTAAGGTATATGGCAATAAGACAGCCTTATTATATCAGAAATATTTAACGATATGTATGGTCAAATCATTAATCATAAATTTTACTGAATATGCCTTTATATCCATTATATGCATGTATGTATGTATGTGCATACAGTTGCTCACAAAATTGGGTGTGCTGCACTATGCATTTTTTTGATACATTAGATTTAATAGCAAACTCATTAGTAAATAAAGGTGAGTTTTACTTATTTATTCCACCACTTGTATATTTTACACGATAGTAGAGAAAATCAAATACAATTCGTACAAAAACTTATTGAGTACAGTTCGCTATGTATGTACTCGTAACATTAGAAAAGCCTTCAAAGTTGTTTTATTTTTTTTTTAATATTTATCGTAAAACTTACTTGGATCATTTGCAAAATGTCGTGTCAGAGGAATGAAGTCTCTAGCGAGATGAAAATTTTAATTATAAAATTGTATTATAGAAATAAATTATGCCAAGATATTGGTGATATTGTTGGATGATCACATTCCACATTCTGGAGAAAAACAGTAACAAAATGTGATGAACGAAATAATGACCCAAAAGTTCAAATGAATCCACAAACAAATTTATCGAAATTAACAAGAAGTAGCTCAGCCCCTGCGGCTCACAACGGACCCATTTTGTGGTCTAGTGGCATTGCTGTTCCTATGTGTGATGCGACTGTCAAACCTAACCTAACCTTTTCGAAAGTTGTAAATAAGCCAATATCTGCCGAAACATTTTGACATGTTATACGAAAAAAAAAAAAATTAATAAAAAAAAACTTTGAAAACATAACAAAACAGCCCCAACATAACAAGATTCCCAGGGATTCCAATGTTACGGACGAGACAGACGGAAGCTAAATTTTGTAGAGAAAATCCAATCTAGACTCAGAGGCCTGACATGAACTACATATATTGAGCATCTAAAGAGGAACTGAAAATAAATTAAACAAACAAAGAAATTCTCAAAACTACGGTTACTAAGGTTTGGGACGACGTACTGTCATCGTTTACCACAAAAATTGGTGGAATCCATGTCCAGGCGAATGCAAACTGCAGTGGCTAGAGGAGGTAGCTCTACAATTTCGATTCGTATTAAAAATAAATATAATGCATTACAAACTTGAAGTATTTCTATTAAGTTTTGAAAAGTTATTCTTATTACTATAAAACTAGTTTAAGACTAGTATTGTAAATTCCTAATTTGATGTGCAAGTAATATACATCCGTAATAATTAAGTAAGAAAATATAAATTATGATTTGCTGGTATGGAGCACTATGTGCTCATTGAAAACACTAAGTTATTTTTTAAGTGCTATGCGCTGTTGGTTTATCAAAGAGCTAATTACAACTGAGGACTTAAAAATAATTTCACCTTCTTATATGTCCCTAATCTTGGCACAATTCGGGGACGGTGTAGCTGTTGGTGTAGCTCGCGCTGACGCTGTTGTTGTGGCCGTTTCCGCTGGCATTGTTGGTTCAGGTTGCGCTTACGTTGTTGTTGTAGCATTCACGCTGGCCTTCTTGGTTCAGGTTGCGCTTGTAGCATTCGCAGGTAAACTTGGATTCATGAGGTGTGGGAATACGGTGACGCGAGCAGTTCACGCGCTTGCATTTTGGCAGAATTCCTAAGCTATCGTCTGCTCTGCAGCAAAGGGTTTCACGTGCCACGGTGGTGAGGGTTTTCATGTGTTATCCCCTGGTTTGAAAATTCGTGTCTCTTTATCCTTATTGACGGTTTTCAACTTACTTTCCTGAGCTTTTATTAATTTTGCTTTAATTTCTGTTCTAAGATTAGTGGGCATGGAAGAAATTAACTCGATTGGTTTCCATCCGGTTACCGAGTGAATAGATCTATTATATTTCGAAGTAGCAAGAAGGATTAGTTCGTCAGAGCCGTTTATAGCCTGTTCTAATTTAGTGCATCTAGCAATTTCCGTAAGAGTGCTATGGAATCTTTCTACTTGCCCATTGGTTACGCTATGGAAAGGCGGAGTTGTAAAAATTTCTGCACCAAAATGGTCCTTAAGAAGGGACCGTACAGTCTGGGAATTAAGAGATTTTTCATTATCGAATGTAATATTTTTTGGATTTTCAAAACAATTTAGGATAAGTTGTAAAGCCTGTTTGACGTCGACAATGGAATAACAATGGCAAATTTTGAGAATTTGTCTACACAGGTTAAAAAATGATGTTGAGTGGAATAGATATCTATATGCAACATTTCCCCATGGCGGGAGGGTACCGGAGTCTTTCCCATTTCTGGATTAACCGGATGTCGTTGGTACTTTGCCTCTTTACAAATTCTGCAATTTAATGTAATTTCTTTTAACTTTTTGCGCATTTTTGGAAAATAGTAATCATTTAAAACTTGCTTTAAGTTTTCTCGAACAGAACGGTGGGCTCTAGTGTGCTCCATCATAAGAATTTCATTCTGGTTGTCCTCGTTAAAAATGTCATCTACCCTTTTCGCAGTATAGCGAAATTTTACTGGAATTTCCTTGCAATTTCATTTTGAATTTTTCCTAAAGTCGGTAAATCGCAATGAATAGCGTTTACAACGTCAGGATTAACGCATTCGCCGACTAACGTCAAAATATCCCGCAATGTTTTAAATATTATATAATTTGATGTCTTATCCTTGATTTGAAAATAATTTTCGTAAATTTTGGTGAGGTATTTCCTTTTTCTAGAATTATTTGGTTCCGGAATGAGTTCACTGGGGCTTCGACTGCTGGAATTACCTCCGATAAAGACTCTTCACTATGCATCGTGACAGATGAAGAATCTTTGGAATGCTCTACAGCATTTATGTGCTGCCGGGACAATGCATCGACAACAAGATTATCCTTGCCGGGTTTGTAAAAAAACTTAGGTGAAAATTCCTCAACAAATGCTCTACAACGCTTTGTATTTGGATTCTTATCTGAAACAGCAAAGGTTAGGGGCTGATGGTCCGTAAAAATATCCAAATGCCTTACCCCATACAAATAATTTCGAAGTTTTTGAACAGCCCACACAATTGCTAAAAGTTCTCTTCCATTAGTTGCATAATGCTCTTCGGTAGATGATAACGTTCTCGAAATCATAGTAATTGGTCTACCTCCCTGCGATAACACTGCTCTAATAGCATGTGCTGACGCATCTGTTGTCACATCAAAAGGTTGATTATGATCAGGATACAAGAGAAGCACATCCTCTGAGGACAAAATCTTCTTTACTTTCTCAAAAGATAACAATGCATCGTTGTCCAATTTAATTTTTACATTTTTTCATTGATTAGCCCCTATGTGGCCATTTTCTCCTCTTAAATACTTCGTGAGGGGTTTTACTATAGAAGCATAATCTTTAACAAATTTTCCATAGTATCCTTATAATCCTAAAAACGTTCGCAAACCCGAAGAGTGCTAGAAGTTTGATAATTTATTATTTGACATTTTGATGCCTTCTTTCGAAACAATAAAACCTAAAAATTAAACTTTCTTTCTCATAACCTTAGATTTTTCCATTGAAACCCGCATATTTGCTTCATAAAGTCTTGTTAGGATTCTTTCTATATCTTTATAGTGTTGTTCCTCGTTGTTAGAGAAAATAATCACATCGTCGATGTAGACATGACAGCATTTCCCGATTTCGTCTGAAAATTTGAAAAATTCCGGGGCATTTTTCAAGCCAAACGGAAGTCTACAAAACTCATACTTCCCATTGTTTACAGGAAATGCCGTTTTTCCCCTATCCTTTTCTGCTAATATGATTTGATGAAAGCTTGATTTTAAAACTAGAGTAGTGAAAATTTCAGACTTTCCCATATTTGTCAAAATTACTGAAGTATCAGGAATGGGGTACCTGTCGCTAGTTGTTTTTGCATTTAACTTCCGAAAGTCAATTACCATACGCTTTTTCTTTTTACCGTCTTCATTTACTCCTTTTTTATCGGCAACCCATATGGGGTTATTGTAGGGCGATCGAGATGGGCTATAATGCCATCTCGTAATAAGCTTAATACTTCTTCATTTACAAATTCCGAAGCTGCCATTGGATATGGATATGATTTTGAATAAACCGGCTCGTTATCCGCTGTCCTTATTGTAGCAATTATGTTGGTATTATATGGCAGTGCTTCGTTTGCATTGGCAAACACATCCGCGTGTTTCTCCAAAATCTCCAAAATCCTTTCATTTCTTCCCTTATGTGTTATAACATTATTTACGTCAGGGCAGTGAAAATATTGTAAATTTTCCTTTTCCTTGCCGTATAGGAGCATACCTTTTTTTATATCAAGTATGGAATTAATTTCTTTGAGTAAATCAAAACCGATAATCCCATCAAACGTCTGCAGTGATGGAAGGATAAAAAATTAGGCATTTTTGCCAAAAATATTTATGGTGCATTTTTGTTTAATTTCATCGCAACCATGGATGGCTTTGACCTTGAAAGAGTGTGCGACATTCTTAACTCCTTTCAGTCCATTCATTTTTTTAATATAACTTTTCGACGCACCGGTGTCAATTAAAAACTTTAATGTTTTCCCTCCCAGTGTTCTGCTAATGTAGGGTGAGAGGGACTTTGTCCTAAAAAAGTCACCTCGCTTTCTGGTTGAAGCTCACCATATTCACAATGGTCATCATAAAATTGTCAACTTGACTAAGGTTATTTATCCTTTGCATTTTAGGAGCGTGCTGCCTATCACTCCCGCGTTGCCTTTTGGTTGCTTCTCTTAGCTGAAACTGTTGATTATTGTTGGATATAGGCCTTTGGTTAGAGTCTGGCTGACGAATTCTGTGAGAGTCCTGCTCGGCTCTCCAGTTTGGGTTATGATTTGTGCTCTGTCTAAAGTGAGAGAGAGTTGGATCGATATCCATAGGGACTACCCTCTGTGAAGGCTGTCGATTAACCTGCCTATAGTGAGGAGAATGGTGCGGAGCAATTGTTCTTCCGCCGTTTTGTCCATTCTGGGCAGTTATATTTTTGCTGGAGAAAGAATTTGCAAAAGAATATCTGGCATGATTCGCCTCTAGTTTTTGGGCCAATGCTAAGGCACTAGGCATGTCCTTGGGCTGCGAGGAAAACATAATGTCACTCATTGGTATTATAATCCGTAACTGTTCTTCATTCATTTTTGATGTTTGTGGATGAGTACAAAATACAACAATATCAATAGTTACTTTAAAATTAGTGCAAAATTCGTTACTGTTTGCTTCTCTTTTTTTTTTATTATTATTATCAAATTCTTTTCTCAAAATTTTTCTCTTGTAAGGTCTAATAGAGAAGTTTACATTCTTAACATTTTTTCTGTAAATTCTTTCAAACTTTGAATTACATATTTTGTTTTGTGTTTTTGTCTTACAAAAATGAAAGATATTTAACTGTTTCAAAATTTTAATTTCTTTTAAAAAGGTAGCACGATTTTTGATTTCGTATTTAATTCTTTTTCCTTTCCTTTCGTTTACAAATTTGTGGATTTTAATTTCTTTTATAAATTTTCCTCGTTCCAGGATTAATTTAATCCTTTTCCTTCCATTTACTTTTACTACTTTAAAGAATTTCATCCGTTTCGGTCTTTCTCGTAACATTATCCTGCGACCGGGAACTTTGATTTGTTTCCCTTTTTTGTTTTACAATATCACAATATCAATAGTTTCTTAAAACTCTAAAATTCTATTCTTGATCACTGTGTACTTACATGCATAGGTGGTTCGTCATGTTCCTCGGCTGGTTTGTTTTAACGTTGGGCTGGTTTGTTTTAACGTTGGGCTGGTTTGTTCTAACGTTGGGCTGGTTTGTTTTAACGTTGGGCGCCAAATATGGTTTGCTGGTATGGAGCACTATGTGCTCATTGAAACAAACTATTACTGTGGTTATTGAGCACTATGTGCTCATTGAAAACACTAAGTTATTTTTTAAGCGCTATGCGCTGTTGATTTATCAAAGAGCTAATTACAACTGAGGACTTAAGAATAATTTCACCTACTTATATGTCCCTAATCTTGGCACAATTCGGGGACGGTGTAGCTGTTGGTGTAGCTCGCGCTGACGTTGTTGTTGTGGACGTTTCCGCTGGCATTGTTGGTGCAGGTTGCGCTAACGTTGTTGTTGTAGCATTCGCGCTGGCCTTCTTGGTTCAGGTTGCGCTTGTAGCATTCGCAGGTAAACTTGGATTCATGAGGTGTGGGAATACGGTGACGCGAGCAGTTCACGCGCTTGCATTTTGGCAGAATTCCTAAGCTATCGTCTGCTCTGCAGCAAAGGGTTTCACGTGTCACGGTGGTGAAGGTTTTCATGTGTTAACTTATACCTATAGGCCCCAGCATCTAGCGTGCCATAATATTTTATATTATATTTCACCAATTAATAGTAATAATACAAGTTATAATAATAATATTCTTATTAAAGTTTTCCATTGTCGCATGCTTTTCTCTCGTAAATGGGGTATACACTCATTTTGTTAGCAACTGTATAAATTTAGAATTAAGCCTCATAAGTACAGGGTTGGCCATATTAAACTGACCCATTGAGTAACCCTATAACTTTTAACTGTAATTTCAGATCAGCTAATGACATACCGCGTTGGAAGCGTCAGTCGAAGGAGATTTATACCATGAAACAGTACACCCCAATAGAACGCGCTGAAATTGTTCAGCTGTACATTCAAAATTCCTTCTCGATTGTAAAAACGCAACGTGCGTGGAGAAAAAAAAATAAAGTGAAAAGTGCGCCGTCAAAGAACGCAATCAAGCAAATGCACAAAAGATTTTTGTCTTCCGGCACTGTGGCTAATACCCGACGTCCAAATAAAAAGCGGCCAAGACGATCTAACGAAAATATCGCGGCCGTACGAGCCAGTATCGAGTCATCGCTGCGAACGTCAGGTAATCGTCGTTCTGCTCAGTTGGACATCCCTCGGACCACTCTACGACGTATCATTCGTTTGGATTTGGGGATATTCCAATCAACAACTGTTGCCGGCCGATAAGCCTCGTCGCTTGGAATATGCCAATTTTGTCGTCCGAATGGCCCAAACTGATGAGGATTTTTGGCATCAAATCATTATGAGTGATGAGGCCCATTTCTCCTTGAACGGAACCGTAAATAAGCAAAATTGCCGTTTCTACGCCACTAAAAACCCTCAAATTATTGAAGAGGTACCTCTCCACGACCAAAAAGTTACAGTCTGGTGTGGCATTTGCGCTGATATGGTCATTGGGCCGTTCTTCTTTGAAAATGGTCAACACCAACCATTGACCGTCAATCAAGAGCGGTATCGGGCCATGATAACCGATTTTGTGATGCCGATTGTTCGTGAAAATGGTATGGAGCACTTCTGGTTTCAGCAAGATGGCGCACCACCACACACAGCACGAGCCACCGTCAACTTATTGAAGACTTTGTTCCCTGGCCGTTTGATATCAAAAAGCGGCGATTTTGACTGGCCGCCACGATCACCGGATTTGACGCCACCGGACTTTTTTCTTTGGGGCTATTTGAAATCTAAGGTTTACGTCAACAAGCCAAAGACACTAGGCGCACTTAAGGCCAATATCCGACGGGAAATAGCCGCCATATCGGCCGAGACGCTGGCCAAAACTATGGAAAACGCCGAAAAACGGGCACATTGCGCTATACGAGCTAAGGGCGACCACTTGCGCGATATCATATTCAAAAAGTGATGTAAACGAATCTCCTTGAACTAAATTAAATGTTTTTCACAATGAAACACAAAAAAATGTTTCTTTTTCCATATTTTTTTAATAATCACATGGGTCAGTTTAATATGGCCAACCCTGTAAACAATGCAACCAAATAACAATATTGTACTTAGCCTTAAAATATTCCCATTGAGGAAACTAAAGATTCCTGTTTTTGCCATTTATTCGTTCCAGGCGAGTTCACATCACTAAACAGACTTTACAGTTCCTTGGAGACAAATTCGAAGTAGAAGAGGGAAATGGCGCCAGTCGAGACAGTTACTTGGCAGATCATAAAATCGAAACATATCTAATTGTGCCCCAAAAGGTATGCAGTAGAAAGTATTGTACTTCTAGTTTTCGAATACAAATGTACATATTAGAGAATATTGAAATCGCTATTTATTTATTACAGGGAAAACACATTTGAATTTGATTTTCTCTCAAAGATTGTTTTTATAGTGTACACGTGTGAGAATACTAATTCGAAGACTGTGGTACTCATAACTAACTTCTAGCCAATAGAATTTAGAAAAATACCTCTCTTCAATTATTTAAGTACAGTTTCGATTGAGATACGCCTCCGCTTTATGCAACTTTTTTTAGATGGGAAATATCGTAATTATGAACTGAGTTTGTGTATGCACATACATATTACAGCTTATGAAAAAAACCAAAAATGGATCGATATGGGATGCTAGGGTCGAAATATTTAAAACAAACGTATTTATGGTGATATTTTATCTATGTATACTCAAATGATATACATATGTATAAGTTAAGTTAGGTTAGGGGAGGGTGTAGAAATATCGAGACCATTTTGGGGCAAGTCTGAGGAGCACGCATGTGATGGGGAGCTTGGCATTGCCGAGCAAATTAAGCAGAATGTATTTATATAAATTTCCTATTAATCAATTTTTATTATTATTTATTTGTTTTATTTTTAATTTATTTGTACAGAAAATTAAATATTTTACAAATACAATTTATAATTTTTAATTTGATTATGTTTAATAGAAAACTACTTATCCACATGGAGTTCCACAAGTGATCGAGATCACTTCTTCTGCAGAAGCGCAGCCTAACGATTGCGATGTCACAGAAAGACTTTTACCCAACCCCGCCCCTACAAGCATCTCTAACGTAAATTTAGCATTGGCAAGTGGGCAGAAGTCACCAAATCAAGAAGATACACTTTCTACTGGAGCTATTAGCGGCATTAGTTGTGGGGTTTTGCCACTTGAGCGTGGAAAACTGTCCCCATCATCCACAAACAGCCAAGACCCAATGATAACCACATCTATGTCTATTAAAGAACTGTCGGAAGACGATGAAGACGATACGGTAGAGCAATCGTCCAATCCACTAGGGCAGAAAAAGCACCGTGGCAGTGCCGATTCGAACACGGCCTTGGAAGAAACGCAAACTACAGGCGCTAAATCATCGTTGTCATTGCCAAATGCATATTTAATGAGTGGGAATCCATGCAATGGTGGTACGACAGAACCAGGTTGCAATGCCAATCACGCCGCTTTAACTAATTCAACGGCTACAACAGCAGCTACGAGCAACAATTTGGTAGTCGCTGAGGGACCAGAAAAGATACGACGCAAACTCTCGGTGCAAGGTAAGACCTGAATAGGATCTGAGAGACCCAAATCCAAAGTACCACCGTGTAACTCTTCAATTCCTCTTATTTATCTTGTACATTGTTTTCTGTAAGCTTCACCATACGACCGAGATTAAGAATTTCAAATTTTCTAGGTGTCTATTTCTTGCAACTTCTGACAAATGTAAAACTTCACTTACGGTATGCTAATGTATTAATGTGGTTTTTGTAGGTCTTATCTCTTTCGCGGACAGAAGGCGTTCCTCGGGCGCCTTTTCAGAGAGTCGGAAACTGTCCATCCACAGCGGTGAGAGTTTCCGCAGCCACGTTGGTAAGTAACAGAAAATATTAATGTAGAAAAGATAACGAAATTCATATCAAACTGTACATTTATTACACAAAAAATAACGAATGCGTTACCTACGTGCGAGTACCATTTGTGAGCCAATAGTCGGACGAAAAGACGGTCGCTGAGGC
The DNA here is from genome assembly GCF_027943255.1 of Anastrepha obliqua. Taxonomy (NCBI): domain Eukaryota; kingdom Metazoa; phylum Arthropoda; class Insecta; order Diptera; family Tephritidae; genus Anastrepha; species Anastrepha obliqua. Next base: position 144,612,605 of record NC_072894.1, read on the forward strand.
CGACTGGACTTGTTAATGGGGACTGATCAATTAGTCCCGGTTGGGAAGTTTTGTATTGTATGGGCTTCCATTTGTAGGACGATATCAAGACGCACACTGCACCGGAAAAGAAGCTCAAGCAAATACCTATCAAAATATGTGGGCGCCATTGAGTACCACGAAAGAAAACGATAGTTTAATAATATTGTCCGCATATATATTGACTTTTTAAGGCAATCTGATACTAAAATAGTAAATAATAAAGCTTGTTGTCGCATGCATTTGTATGTATCGAATGATTACCTGTGTATATTTGAAGGTCTATGACGGCTGCTTCTTCCAATTTCAGGACATGTTACGCGCAATCGTCCATCCTCCAAAATGACCAAGTACGTGGAATGCTGGGGTGCGGACAAACCTTTTGCTAACATCGCAGAATCGAAACTAGTCAAAAATATAGGACTAGCGGTACGTATGTAAACATATTGGTAAATCATACACAACATTCAAGCATAATTCAGTAGTAGTAAGTAGAGAGAGTAACTATGTGTGTATGGCGTGTGTGTGTTTGCAAGCACACAAAACAAATTTACTGCCATCCGAAATTGCTAACTCACCAGCATAATTCAATTTAAAGTAAAATTTCGAATCAATTTAAGCACCAAGAGATGCAGGCAAACTTTTGCTATCCGACCCCCCACTTTACGGCCAGATGACATACCATTCGTGTATCATTTCTGTTCAGTATTTGCGTCTACTAACAAGATGTGCGTTTGGCAAATGGAATAGACTTTCCTTGAAAGACTTAGAACAATAGCAAACTACTACACTACTACGTACAATTGAGAAAAAACATTAAAATTAATTTAGCTCAACATTCAGCTTTACTCTTTTTAAAAACCCTTTTGATTTATTTTTGCGTTATTGCATGATTTTGTGTATGTTTTACAGAGCATTGCCATGATTGAATCCAATCTATTGCCACCGGAGCGCAAATGTTTCAATTTCAATTTCTTCGGACCTCCTACGGAGCTGAAGCCGTTTACTATGTGGTACCGCAACACCCCGCGCGAGGCAATGTACCGCGCCCAACCAGATACGCATTTCCGCTTTGATTTGATTTGCGCGTTCGTGCTTTTCCTCTCAATTGCCCTCATTCAACTGATAGTTATTGAAAAGTGAGTTTCATTTCAGCAACAACAATACCAATGCCTTACATTTACGGTACCTTCCGAATGGAAAATATAAAGTCTATATCCTTATTTTCAGAAATATTGCATTGATAGGCTCACTAGCTGCCAGTTTCATTTCGCTCGCCCTGTTTCTGTACCTTAGCAACATGCAGGTACCTGAAATTAATTCGTCAACGACAGACCGCAACGGCCCCGGTCAAGTGGTGGCCAGTAGTCGATATCTTAGACTTGCGATATTCATCATAGTGAATATACTAATATCGGCGTGTGCGATATTCAGTGTGGTAAGTGTGAACTTCCGAACTGGAGTGCTCGTATTTGGTGAATAAATAGCAAACCAACATTCTGCCTCGTAGATAAATTTCGTCACCAATATTGAACCGATGAAGTTAGAAAGTAATCTATCCGACTCATCATCATCATCAATATCGAATGGCACATATTTAGCAGATGTCATTTACACGAATCTGCAGATTCCTTTATATAACTCAAATCAGATAGAGAATGCGCCGATTTATATGTTTTGCTGCGCCATTAGCCTGGCAGCAGTTTCTGCATTTCTGCGCTCCGGCTTCATTCTTAAACTGGTTACCATGGTTGTGGCCCTCGTCTGTCAAATTGTCATGCTGAGTTTTAGTGACCTCTACATAGTATTTAATCTGCGCCAAATTAATGCGTAAGTTGGAAAGATATTAAAACAAATTCGTTAATGGGCGCATCGAGGCCACCTATTTGTGTGTTTGTTTTAGCTTGCCAATAGAATTGAAGGGATTCCTTTTATTGCTTCTGGTGATTGCGGTGCTGCACACACTGGACCGTCAGGGCGAATATGTGGCGCGCACAGACTTTTTGTGGAAGGCGAAATTGAAAGTGGAACAGGAAGAAGTGGAAACAATGCGTGGCATCAATAAGGTAAGACAGGCATTTAAGCTAAATTGGATGCAAATCAGTATAATAACACGTGAGTTTTAGATTCTTCTAGAAAATATTTTACCCGCTCACGTGGCCACACATTTTCTTCACCAAGAGCGTTCGACTGAGTTGTATCACGAGAGCTATTCTTGCGTAGCTGTGATGTTTGCTTCGATACCCAATTATAAAGAATTCTACGACGAAACGGATGTCAATAAGCAAGGTCTTGAATGTTTACGATTGTTAAATGAGATTATTTGCGACTTTGATAAGGTAATAACTATGCCATCAGAGCCAGTAGCAGCGAAACATTAAGAAAATTAATTTAAGGCTTATTCCTTTTAGAAGTGAAAACTTCTTTAGAATCGTTGGGAGTGATTTGAGAAAATGTGAAACGAAAAAGCGACACCAAAAAGAAGAAGAAAAAAGATATACGTATATATATGTATGCATAGAAAATGCTTCATTACCAGGCACACAGAAGGATGGCATAAGCAAATTTAAATTTGTGAATTTATATATGTATGTATATATGCGGATATATGTATATATGTTGTGTGTATGTACATATGTGCCTCGCCACAGCAAAACATACGGTAAAATTTCTCAAGAAATCCAGCGCGCATTCATAGGCACAGCATTGCATGTACAGTAGGGCGGGTCGATTTAAAAATCGCTTATTGCTCTATGAAAATCGTATTCTAGGGATCAAAATCAGAAACTTTGCCGAAGAAACCATACCTCTAAAACGAATTCTGATGTCCCCTAATTTCAAAATATCACCATTTTTGGCCTTAACATGAAAAAATCAGCTAAATGGCTATGTTTTTTCTTTATTTTTATTTATTTATAATATTATCTATTTTTTCTCTTAAGAAATTTATTTAGTCAAAACATATGTAAATGAATGAATGTGAGTTATAGAAAAGAAACTAAAAAGTTCGACCCATATTGGGGACATCAGAAATCGTTTTAGAGGTATGGTTCCTTCGGCAAAATGTCTTATTCTGATCCCTAGAATATGATTTTCACAGAGCAATGGGCGATTTTTTGCCTTCCCACAAATCGACCCGGCCTAATGTACAGTAACCTTGAACAGGCAGCTGCGGTTGTCAGCATTTAGAAACATATATTTACATACATATATGAATGCAAACATATTTACGGAGCCGCGGGCACTCGACTTGACAAAAATTGAATATTCGCAAATAATTCTACGCGAAATATTCCAATATTGACTATTTTCGAATTGTCGAGAAAATTAGCATATGGGCGGCTCGTTTTATGAATGAAAGTACTTGCTCTTAGAACTATGAGCTCGAATTTATAAATCAATTTTTTGATGATGAGTTTTTGTTGAACAGTACAATAGTTGAAACTGTTCGGCGCCGCCGCGACTGTTCAGCGCTATGGCAACTAGGATGATGGCCGCTACGCCTGCGCCTATTAATGCATTTTGTTCTTGTAGTCGCTAGGCATAGAATTTTAGCTTTGGACGACATACGCATTTACAGGAATAAAGTGAGTGGCCTGTGTGTGCGGTTGTATGTAGATGCATATGTGTATATTAATAAGCATTGTTTTGCTGGAAGTTCAGAACACAAATATGTATGTACGTACATAGGCTAGGCCATAGTATAGCATACATACATATGTATAAAAAATTCAAACCAAGCGTCCTACGAATGTTTGTGTGTATGTTAGTACGTCTGTGTAATATACGCGCTACGACGCTCATAATAGCAACCGCGTGTGCTGTATTGCGTCCGTATTTTTATATTCGTAAATATTTTCATTTTTAAATGTTTACCGCATTATGCCGAAAAATAATGCAGAAAAGTGTCGTGAATATCGACAGAAAAAAACAACAATTGACACGGTATTTCAAAGATATGTTGACAACATCGAAACCAAAGCATTTGTATCATATTTTAGCTATCATAAGCCTATCATAATCATTTGTTGAAACTGAAAACATTGAGGATGAATAAAATATGAACTTTATAGCAATATTATAATGAACCTATAATTATCCCGCTCCTAATGCTGCCTTTGTCTCATTCTCTCTCAGTTTGTTTTACGGAAGGTTTCACTTCTATCGCGTCTAACCGTTAGACTGGTTTATTTTTCTATTCTCTTATTCTTTCCAGTTGCTTTTGAAGCCAAAATTTAGTGGCATCGAAAAAATCAAAACTATTGCTAGCACCTACATGTGCGCGTCTGGTCTACGACCAGGCAAAGAAGATGGCGCTATGGTAAGAAACATAACTAATTTCAAAATCCATTATTTAGTTTTCTAATCAAATATGTGTGAGATACTTTAAGGCTTATTAACCGTTACAAATTTGCTCTTTATGCCTTAAATGCAGCTGATGCGTAATTTTGCGGTAAGTTTAAAGTAGGAGTTACTTTGTAGTATTCAACGTTGAACTGCAAGTGCCAGGAGGTATTAAGCGAATGTGAGATAAAAGGTGCAATTCACTAATGGACATTTTCAATGGTACAAAAAGTAGGTAACTGTATTTTAAAAGCCCAGTAGGCGCAGGAAGAAAGGTAGCTTAAACCCAAAGATAGCGTGGTATCTGGAACATTCTGTAATGACTGAGTATGAAGCAAGTTTTTGATGGGTTCTTGCAGTCATCAGAAGTAAAGCTGATTACCATTACTTTAGCCACCATATCAATCACCTTTTGCTTAACATTGGCGCACTCACATAGCCACTGGCTGGCTCTAATTTCTAAACAATTGTGCAGCCGAAACCGTAGATCTCTACTTACAACGTTAAACATTAAATTCTGGCTTGGGCTAACCGTGTCAGCTGCAGAAAATATATTCTCATAATTCTCATATATTTACCAACATATTTTTTATTTCTCTGTAAGCATAATAGTTCCTACCTAACTTACCAAGCCATTTTGTTCCTTTTCGCTTATATAATTCGCTGATGGTGTTGGATGGCATATTCTATTACTTGGTGGTTGCTTATTTTGATTTGCTTTGTTCTTAACGACATCTTCCGTGCCCAATTCCTTTGCTGCTGCTACCGTCAATACCTGCCTACCTCTGGTTACGTAGGATGAGAAGCGTACTGAAGAGCACAATGTGACCATACTAGTAGAGTTTGCCATCGCTCTGATGTCAATACTGGATTCAATTAATCGTGAATCGTTTCAACGGTTCCGGTTACGTATTGGACTCAACCATGGGCCGGTGATTGCAGGTGTTATTGGAGCACAAAAGCCTCAGTACGACATCTGGAGCAATACAGTTAATGTTGCGTCACGTATGGACTCATGCGGGGCAATGGGGAGGCTGCAGGTAAAGTTGAAATTTTCGCAACTTTAGCAAAAGTATATATAAACATGACCGCATATTTTTCGGCTTCTTTAATTTTTTCCATTTTAAATAGACGACAGAAAATACAGCAAAAATACTGATGTCCGCCGGCTACGAATGCGAATGCCGCGGTCTAACTTATGTCAAAGGAAAAGGCAATCTAGTCACCTATTTTGTAAAGACACAATTCGATGGAAAACTGTAAAATATCGAGAATATGCCCAGGTGCGGATATTAACCAATAAGAAAAATTGCGCGAAACAATAAGAGTTGCTTATAGCGTATTTATTATGAAATGTATTTGTAACTAATTAAAATCCTAGTGGCATATAATATTTACACCCATACATAACTTGATGAACAAAGAGTATACAATACTGAGAATAAAATGAAATAAAAGTAGAGAAAATTTTAAATGCATACAATTTGATGGCAAAATTTGAAGATCGATTTCTTTTTTAATTTCCTGCTTAACTCACTTGTTTAAAATTTTTTTATACAAACGAAACCGACAGTTTTCTACTTTAATACCATAATTGTGTTTTTAGTCATTTGAAATAAGTACAATAAAAACAGGAAATTTGAATTTCTCTTAGTCGGAAAGCTGAAGTGTTATTAATGGGTATAGCTTAAATATTTAAATTCTTGTTATCAAATAAGTTACAAAATCTTTTTATAATATAAATAAACTCTACCCTTATTGTACACCCAAATATCTAATTTAAAGTAAGCCATTGGCAATAAAAAAATTGTATATTTTTTAGAACTAGTCATAATCAATAAAGATATTTTAATAGTCCACGAAATTTACTTTTCGGCACCGTAATGTTATAAATATTTGAATAATTTTCTTGAATGTTGTTTGGCGTATGAAGAGTTCGCGATATTCTCTACCAAACTAACTAAGATTGGGTTTTTTTTAATTCTACGTTATACAAATGATTGAATATATGCAATTGTAAATGAAATAAATCGTAAACAATTTAACAAATTCATACCCACCTATCTAGGCATAAATTGTGAAAGTTATATGTTTGTAGCATTATATTTTAACACATTTATATTAAGTTATAACAGATGCATACAATATTTTAAAATATTTTCTTAATTTGGTGAAATTTCAAATGTCCATACAATATAACGTATGTAGTTAATTCTAAATTTCTTAATACAGCACTGTTATCATTAAGTCTGAGTTGTAAATAAAATTCACATCTATATACTATTTGGTAGTGTAATTCTATTTCGTAAAAAGTTTTATATTTTTATTAAAATAAATGTATAAAATCGAGAACTAAGGCATATTAGAAGAAAGATAAAGGGAGAAAGTTTTGCTGAAAGAGCCTTCATTTTTAGCAGAGCTTTTTGCATACATCTATAAGAAGGCTTTTAATGTTTATACCAAGAGAACCCACTTGTGGAACATCAAGACGCACGCCAGAAATAGGAGGAACAGCTGGACCAAACACCTAACAGAAGTGCACGCGCCAATTATTTTTTATTTTTTAAAAGAGCTCACAACTAGCAATTCCACAATAAAATCATGACCCCCGTGCCTTGCTATTTTGTATCATTTAATTTTTTTTATACAAATTTTTAATACGAGAACGTTGTATCCATATTTCATAACTAAGGCTAAGTTTCAAGTATTCCAAGAAAAATAGCCAATACTGATCAAAATGTTGCAGGCGTAATTAGTGGAATCCAACTGTGCATGCATTTTAATTTATTTATTCGCTTCTCTGTAAGTCAGCTAGTTATTATTATTACGACGGCTTGCTAATTACCACGTAACCTATTAGTTTTTATAATTCACTGGAGATGTTGAATGGCATATTCTATAAACCTTCAAGGTTGCTTTTTATAATTTTTCTTGTTCTTGTTGTGTAGGAGACATAACTCCAATTGCTTTTCTACTACTACCACCAATACCTGCCTACTGAAGAGCACAATGTGACGTACTGGTAAAATTTGTCATCGCTCGATTCAATTAAACGGAAATGATTTCAACGATTCCAGTTACGTATTGGATTCAACTATGATTGAATGAGCTATTGAAAGTCAAAAGTCTCATAAGGATGCCGAAAGAATCGCCAGCTCTTCTTTTATGCCGAAATTGTAAACAAATTATTACCTGATAAAGAAATAAAAATAATGATAATAGTAAATTGAAGACTAAGCCCGGTTGTTGCGATACCATGCGGATAATGACACTCTTTCACCGTAAGCGCGAATCGTATAAGTATGCGTATGTAAATATGTGCAGATGGTATAAAGAAACAAACAAACAAACCATAATTTTAATAAGCAAAAATCTTATAATCAATATTGTACTTATTATAAAACTTTGTAGCATTCCATCGTTTAAACTAAAAGAGAATAAATGCCAGTTGCAAAGAGAATAAACTAGAATAGAGAAAAGTTATAATAACTTTTCACAAATATAGTAGATAGCAGCTGAAATTTCCCAAACTCCAAATTCTTTCTCTTTTCACCTATATTTTTATAGCATTTTTTATTAAAAATGTGGCAGACATACTTTTCCTGCGAACAATTCAGAAACAACTGTTATCCATAGAGCCAACACAAACAATATGTACGAAATGCCAATTTTATATGTATTGGGCAGCTGGTAGGCTTGACCACCAATCTCTTCGATATGAAAACCTAGTGGCAAAACCACTGCAGCTAAACAGAACAATACCATAGCGGTAAATCCTACCCATCGGGCGTAGGGTATGACATTACGATCCCAAGTGCTCGATGCTAATAGTATTACAGTTGTTGTTATGCAAATACATCCAATAAATATGCATACGAGCGCTAATAACCACTCCGGCTGTAGTTCAGGAGTATAACAGACTTGTGAACGATTATAAAGCGTCATACAAGTCCACATCAAACCAAGACGTATATCCCCTGAAAATAATTGGTAATTGCATCCAAGACTTTATTAATTTTCTCACTTTCTGCACACGGCGCTTACCTGCCTCCTCGGTTACAATCCAATCCGGCATTGCTAAACTAACTATTGCAAAGACATCGGCGGCAAGAAACAGAGTAGCACTAATTGTTGTTAACTTATCCATTTCCCACTTTTGTTTTGTTTATATACATATACTGCTAATCTATGTTCAATAGCCACAAAATACGAATAAAATGTCAACGGTCAGCTGTTCAGTAGGATTGCCAAGTCAGTAATTGGTACATGAAAACAAACTAGAAAGAACTTACCGACAGATGTCATCTAATTAGATAGTTTTGGCAACTCCTGTAGGAGTTTGACCGGAAAGTGTCGCCAGGAGAGCTGTTAAGAAATTCGACTTTCTGGTCGCCATTGATAAAACAAACGGTTGTTATAAGTTGTTACTCTAACGCCACATCGCGCTAATTAAGATCGCGAAGTGTTATTTTTGGGGAAATATACAATTGATCTCGTAGAGGTTATCTCTGCGGGTTACGATAACACTCGGTACTAACACATATTCATATGTAAGAGATAACTTTTGATCGCAGCTGTTTTGTAAGAGATTCATCACCATATTGTACTTGAGCCCGCTGCCCACTGATCTGCTCTAGATCTCTGCCTAACAAAACTTGGTCTTTCAACTGCTCAAGAGCATTTGCTTGACCTAGAAACCTCATGTTGTTGCTTTCAGCGCACATTTGTTTATTTAATTTTAGCATCTCCGACACGAGCTTTTCCATCGCCGACGTGGTAAAGTATTATTTTCTTCTTACTTTTTTTTAGAGTACCGCCCCTGCTTTTTACAGTCTCAGGTGTCCTCTTGTAATTGCTGCCTTTAACTACTTCACTGAAATTTTTGGAGTAACCTTCCTATCAACTAATGAATCGCCTCTGATCACATTTGGACTATTTACTTTAGGTGGCATAGGCGGAAAATTACTTTCCTCATCCTCGGGGAGCTCAAATCTTTTTCCTCTCGAGGGGAACCTCTTTTCACGACATCTTCTTTACTGCCTTAATTTCGTTTATTTCGTTCTCTTTTTGACCAACAGGGCATTTAAGCTTCTCCCGTACTTGTGATCGAACGAGTCTCACAAAATGCACTTAGCACTAAGCATGGTCCCTCTCAAGCCTCAGGCCTACCACACTGCAGACATCTTTTAAACGAACGGCAACCCTATTAGGTATTCAAGCCTACCATAATTTCTGTACTGCCGCACTGGGGGAGAAAAAAATTCACTTCAAATTTAGAATATTCAAGTTTTACATCTTGAGGAATATTATTACCTATGAATCCAATTTTCACCGAATTGTTGGTACAAATTTATCCGAGTTCGCCCTGTCGCGTCTTTGGAATCAGGACACCGAGTTAACCCTAGCATCTGACATATTATTCTCCGTTTCCACGACAGTCGGTTCTACATTACCGAAACGACCCGGATTTATATCCGGCCAAGGGCTGTCACTCCAGCAGCATTACCTGTATGTAAGTATAGGGAATGTTTATGCTGCGACAACAACAACAACAACATAATATTCTCCAGTACTTTTTTTTATCGGTCAGGTAGGTGGCCACTCCCTTGATCTCCCCATGCGTTTCTATGGCAGTGCAAGGAATGAAAGATCTATATTCCTTTTTTGACGTGATAACGTCTTATAATTAGATTTAACAGGCTGCACGCACGAAAAAATGTGTCGTTACCTTGCTCATTGCCGTTACCTTGCTCATGTGTCGTTACCTTGCTCATTGCCGTTACCTTGAATGAACTGCAAGCGAAAGCGCGGAACGAACGACAAAGCAAACGAACGGCAACGTTCGACATCTTGCTCTCTCCTACTTAAGTGAGCGTATATATGTATGTATGTATATGCGCATATGTACATATATAAATTCACGTATTTGTATTGGCATATGCCTTCTTATTGATTTTTCTTAATTTGATTTACTTGAAGAATTTAAAATAAAACCAAGTTTGTTAATAATACCTGTTGTTTTAATGTTATTATTATTTTTTGACGTGATAACGTCTTATAATTCTATATAGCCGGCTGCACGCACCAAAAAATGCGTCGTTATCTTGCTCATGCGTCGTCACCTTGCTTGAACAGCATGTTATGTTATGTTATGTTATGCTATGCTATGTTATGTTATGTTATGTTATGTTATGTTATGTTATGTTATGTTATGTTATGTTATGTTATGTTATGTTATGTCATGTTATGTTATGTTATGTTATGTTATGTTATGTTATGTTATGATATGTTATGTTATGTTATGTTATGTTATGTTATGTTATGTTATGTTATGTTATGTTATGTTATGTTATGTTATGTTATGTTATGTTATGTTATGTTATGTTATGTTATGTTATGTTATGTTATGTTATGTTATGTTATGTTATGTTATGTTATGTTATGTTATGTTATGTTATGTTATGTTATGTTATGTTATGTTATGTTATGTTATGTTATGTTATGTTATGTTATGTTATGTTATGTTATGATATGTTATGTTATGTTATGTTATGTTATGTTATGTTATGTTATGTTATGTTATGTTAGGTTATGTTATGTTATGTTATGTTATGTTATGTTATGTTATGTTATGTTATGTTATGTTATGTTATGTTATGTTATGTTATGTTATGTTATGTTATGTTATGTTATGTTATGTTATGTTATGTTATGTTATGTTATGTTATGTTATGTTATGTTATGTTATGTTATGTTATGTTATGTTATGTTATGTTATGTTATGTTATGTTATGTTATGTTATGTTATGTTATGTTATGTTATGTTATGTTATGTTATGTTAATGTTATGTTATGTTATGTTAAAGTATATTATGTTATGTTAATGTTCACTCATTCTCTATATCCATACAAAATATCTATCAAACAAATAAAATTAAAATTTTCTTTTGAAAAATGCAACCATTCAATCAGTATTTTCTTATAACGTTATCACGTTAAACTATCGTCAGTAAACCGACTTTACAGACAACCTCTTTTTTTTAGTTCTTTATTTTGAACAAATTCGTTCACAGCACTTGCAAAAGCGTACCTGAAAAAGCGTACTTATTACCCATACTAGCTCTCGTGGCGACGCTCTGCGGTCAGACTCCTATAGTTGATGACGGAGTTGACACAGTCTTAAAACTTAAGATTGTACAAAAAGTTACAAAAATCGCAACAGTGGCTTTAAAACCAATCAGATAGACAACAAGCAGAGAACGTAAATTCATAGAGAAGGCGCAGGAACGAATGGACAGGTTAAATGTCAAAACACATCAAAACGAGGGTAGGAAATTAACAGTAGAGAGTTCAGAGAACGTAAATTGAATTTGAAATGAATTTAAGTTCTCTGCAACAAGTGTACTGAAGGGCTTTTCTATTCTATAGAAAGCTTTCATTTTTTTGCTTTGATTTCAAAATTAGTAGTTAAACTTAGAGTTCAATCATTGTTAAGGGGATAAAATGTCCATATTTCTTTTAATAAAGTACGTCCCTCGGCAGGTAATTGCAAAACCTCGAATTCATTGCTTCTCCTTAGGGACCGTCTCGTCTGGCCTAAACCCATTTTAAGAATCTATAAATCAGACTCAACATTATAAAAATTTAATTCAGTCAATAAACAAAAATGCATATCTAAAAAATTAAAAAGTAGAATATTTGTCACACCTACGGAATATCCAATAAAAGTGAAACAAAATACATATTTGCTAATGTTGTGCGCATATGTATACCTATGTATATGTAATATACATATGTATGTAATGTTCCTTGTGGCAACTAAAATACGCGCCAATGAGCTGACGTGTCCTTTCTATTCTATTCTATTCTATAATACTTATTTAAATTGCGGTTCGTGTCCGTGAAACTCTATGTATAGCACGAAAGTTTATTTTTATTGTAGCATACCTTTGCCGGCATGCATTGAATGTCTCTTAATAACACCTACATTTAACCGCCACTCACTACTCCTCTTATCACAAATATCTAGTGCCACACCCCCCACTCCAGCGACAAAGTAATAAGTGTGTTCGTGTGTATGTATGTTTTTATTGTTTAATGCGGTCGCGTGCATGTAGCTACATATAATTATAAATATGAACGTAACAGAGATGTACGTATGTATATACCTGTTCGCTATGGACAATGGCGGTGGCCATCACTAATTGTTTTAATTTTTGATACGATTAAGTAGTTTTCGTTGCATTTTGTGCGATCAATGCAAATGTGTGCCACTACTCGCGTCAACGACAGTTTGAATGTATACACACACATTCGATGGTAGATTTCCGCCGGAAAGCAAACAGTGCACACATTCGTGGAGTCACTAACCTGTTCGGCTGTCTTCCATTTGTAAATCGACCGGCAACAGGCGAAGTTTTATATTATTTCAAAACGTTTTCCGTTGATGGGATTTTTCGTATTTATTACGTATTATACATTTATTAACTAACTGATCGGTTTTTATATTAAATTACCCTAAGGTAAATATACAAAACAAAACAAATTACTTCGTCCAGAATAATTAATAAACATACATATAGTACATATATATATACAAATTTGTTGGTACAACATATAAAAAGAAGGAGCCACGTAATCGTAACAACATAATCTACCTGTACAAGTATATTGAAATGAAATGTATAGGAAGTGAGCGAAATGTTTTAATTTTAAATACCCTTCGGCTGCTATCAAAGAGAAGTATAATATTTCAAAATTTAATTTTCGAAATCGAAACTAATTAGACTGCACCAATTGCTGCAGTATCTATAGTATTTGGAATATTTTGTCACATTTTGTGACTATTTCTTATTGGCCGCGGTAAATATATTGTGTATGTGTTTGTGGTGGAATAATAATTAAAAATTGTACTTAAAGTATAAATCAATAAAAAAATAATAATAATAGCATTTCGATTCCTTCGTACATACATACATACATGCATGCATCCTTATCTTGGCAAGCAATAGCAATTTTTTAAGTGTCCGTCATTAATATTGTTAATTACACGTACGACTACTACGAGTCTGTTTGTTTCTTGTTTCTGATGCTTGTTTTAGTACACTTAAATGCAACGTCATTTAGTAGGCTTTAACAGGAGAATTTCACTCTGGAAAAGTAAATTAAAACAATTGGAACTAGATTTACAGTCATTTATAGCTGTTTACCGCTTACTTGTATAAATTTATATTTGCGTTGATTGAAGTGCATAAATATATATTATGTATGTATAGGTATATATTGTTAGCACAAAGCAAACGCAACCGATTTTAAAACGTGCTAATTTTGATAAAGGCGGCAGGAAAGATAAAATGTTTAAGTCTTAATCGATGTGAAAACACCAGCCTTTCGCGCCAATTTTTCGGTGTGTTAGTGTAAAGTGTTCGAGACTATGGGTTCGCAATGACGTGTCTTTGTTCAAACGTGTCTCAAGTAACTTTTTCAGCATTCTCTTTTTACAAATATGATTTTTGTGTATAAATGTATACATAGGTATGTATGCAATTATTCATGTTTACGTGATGGTTCGTGCAGGAACGCAAAAATACATGTTTGCATACTACGCAGTAAATCGGTCTGTCTCCACATCAGAGAGAACTGACCCATTTTGGAACCGTGTACGTCAACTGCATTGAATTCTGTACAGAAAAATACTGAAGCCCAGCTAATAATGGAGCTGCAGTAATAAAAGAGCGGGATTTCTATCTATAAGTACATATATAGCTGTCATCCGAAACGTGCACTCTCTTGAAAATCAGTGAATATTTTCGAGTCTACAAGCAACCCATTTATGCCTTCACTTTGTTTACTACCACCACATCCTACATTTGTTTGTCAAGAAGCCCCATAATAGATAGTATAGGACTTATCCAAGATGAATTCATAGAAGGTTATTTTGGGTAGAGAACAACAATATTTACATGTATTTTGTTTTGCAATTTGGTGGTTTGAAGGTCAAAATTTTAATGACAATGTATACAAATAAACAAAGCAACAAAAACTGACAGCTGTTAAAGGAAAAAATCAACTGTTAGACCAAAGTCACTTTGTATGGATTCGACTTGTACCAAATTTTACTGCAGGAGTCATACATACAAGTCGATCTTACATGCATACATACATATGGTCAGAAGTACACAAAAAACTATTTGTTTGCAACTGGCGACTAGTATTTCAGTGGGAAACTCCAACGTCAGCTCCAATCTCAAGCCAAGCCAAAGCGCAAATATTCTGTAAGAGAAGAAGTCGAAGCATTGGATATGCATATCCTCAAATAAATGTGATGACACATTCAGTTTGAAATTGTTGCTGATCGTTGACGCATTCGAGTGATGTGCTTGCTCACAAGTACAAATATCCATACACATAATTAATAAAGTTTGTTTTTATGTTTTAGTAAAAATATAGATTAAGAAGGTCCAAATTTAAGAATGGTGTATTGTGCGCAGCGATTTTCTTTTTATTTATTTTTGACTTTTAAAATACGTACAACAATTACCTAAAATGGTTTTATTACAAATATTTTTAATTAGTATAAACTCAATAAACTGTACGCTGCGATCCATCCGCAAATCCGGTATCGAAATCGTAACGAAACAAAGTCAGACCGTCAACACAGTCCTTAACGCGATGGGTGTTAGTCCAGCAAGTCAAAAATGCTGTGATCATATACTTGTATTCGTTATACGAAGAGCGGAGAGCGGAGAGTAATAAATGCCAATAATAACAGCATTGCTTATTTAGTAGTTCAGTGAGTAGAACATGAATATTGTCAAACAGAATTTGCTATGGGGCCATACATTACGGCTGGTAGGACATCTGATTTCTGATCTGAAATTTTGCCAACTTTGAATTATAACGATGCCATCGTAACTTATGTATTAGTGAAATATATTACACAGATAAATGATTAATATATAAATATTTAAAAAGGAGTACCGAACAAGTTCTAATAAGTTCTTGGTCACTATTATTTGGATGAACGGACTGGTGATACACTGAAAAATTCCTTCTCTTAATTTACAAGCCAGATTTATGCAAGCATTACATTGGAACGGCAAATTTTTACGACTATTCCCAACGATAACATGGCCCAAAATCTCTGCGATTGTACACTGGTATATGTATATGTGCTGATTTCAATTTGTTTGTGTTTATTTATGTACACTAGCAGTAAGAAGTACAATTATAAGAATTAACTTCATTGAAAACAAAAACTATAAACAGAAACCAAATTTGTAGGCAATTAATGGCATATATGCACTTCACACTCCTCAAAATGGGACAGTTAGAACTCGTCAGCTGGGTACCATTATATGTTGAGATCAAATCGCAAATTGTTTATTTCCAGTGATTATCGACGAATTGCGAAAATCTATTACCGTAGTTGTAGATTTATACTCCGTTTAACAAAACAGAATCCAAAGTTATATGCACGGGTGCCACGAGGTAAACCACTTATTCCAATATGAGAATGTGGACTTTTGGTCTAGGTATTCATTGAAAAATAACAATATAGCATTCAAAATCTCACCAGAATTTATCTGCATTTATTCACGGACGAAACCAAAATTAATATTTTTGGATCAGACGGCAAGCGTTTTGTGAGGAGAATGCCTGAACGACAAAATAATATGGGGTTGCATTTCGCGGGCTGGCGTCGGAAAAGTACACGTTATTGATGGCATTTTAGATGGTAAAGAGTATATTGACATTTTAAAACAAAATGTTGTCAGCAGTGCAGACTTTGTATTTTATCAAGACAATGATCCTAGGTCCACGTCGTGGAATGCTCGGATTTGATTACTGTACAACTTTCCAAAGGTTCTGGCTGCGCCTGCTCAATCTCCCGACATGAATCCCATTGAACATTTGTGGGGAGAACTCAAAAAAAGACTTGCTACAAGATGCGTGAGCAGTAAGTCAGATTTAAAACAAGCAGTATTGGAAGAATGGGAAAAAATTGTGCCCAGTTATCGCCGAAAACTCATTGAAAGTACACCACGGCACTTACAGGAGGCGATAAAATACAAAGGCAAATCGACAAAATGTTAATATTCATGCATTTGTTGCTTTTGCGAGTTCTAAACGGAGTGTCCCATTTTGAGTGTGAGCAGCATATATGGTAATAACGTCATACCATTGTTTTTGATTTAAGTGCAGTTAGTTCTTATAACTGTACTTCCTACATGCGAGTATACACAAATAAATGAAAAAAAAAAAACAAATTGAAATCAAAAAATATTTATATTCTTATTTAAGTTAAAAGCTCTTATAATGAAGCGTACCACTTTGAATGTGGCTCACTGTATATCCATTTATACCCTGCAGTAGAAAAAGAAAACTTTCAAATATTCGTACATGAAAGTAGCTTACAACGGGCATAATTATAAATCAGCAGCATATCAGCACAAGCTTTGCCGGGTGTTTTTAAATTAAAGTTTGGTTTGTTGTGTAGCATTGCTGATTGCATAATTGAATTCCACAAGCAGTTATAGCGCAGCAGATTAGAAATGGATACTTGTTGTAATACTCCCATTTTGACACTTCAACTCCTTCACTATTACTTTACACATACATACATATGTATGTAAACAAAATTTACTTCTTTTTATTATGACTGAGTGTCAAGTACTACAAATTCACTTAAACTATAGAACGCATCCAACCACCTTCATCGCAACAGAATGACGTATTTTGAGAGAATCTGCCAGCCTGTACATACATACATCTTAACTAAATATAATACCCCAGAAGTCAACTGAAATTTTTATACATAAATATGTATGCTCGTATTTATTTTCTTAAAAAAACGAATTCAATTATTCTCATATTGCATTTTAATTTAATTTCAGCAAAATGCTTAATACGAATTCGCCCAACGTTGAGCCGAAAGTAAAGGAACTGCTTTTGGAAAGGAGGCACTCAATTAGCTTGTAGGTTATTCAATATTTTCAAGAGCATTCATGTGCTAGCATAAACAGTTATGTACAGATGTGAAAGTCATTTTCTCATATACACACATACATACGTACATATACACATGAATTTAGGGAGCTTCTCAAATTATTGTAATTTTGTTTAATTTCAGAGAAGTGTCTAAAAAACGACGTCAAAGTGTGGCATCAAGCATTTTCATACCTGTGAGTACGCATTAAGTTCTAAACATTCACAATATGTTGTAAATTTTAAAAGAATCAATCAATTAAGTTTTTATAGCTGCCTTACTAAATACTCCCAAAATGTAGTTTTCTCAATTTTTCAGTAAAAAATGATTTTCTTTCTTGCAGAAGGATTATTTACATTCCGAGATGCGGATTAAGGCAGTTTCTGAATCAGAAAACGAATCTGTACCTCTCTCGAGAAATAAGAAGCGCCTTGCTGGGTCAATAAATAAGAGAAGAAATATAAATCGCGTAATGTTAAAAAAGAAATTGAAACGTGCAAAAATTTCGAACAAAAATAATAATGTTGCAAAATTTCCAACAAGTCCGATATCACTAAAGCATCCTGAAAGTTATCCAATCGTTAAGCAAACTGTTTCTAGTGAGAAAATACGTTGTGTTGTTGAAAGTTTACGGGACAGCAACGAGCGACAAAATTCAATGTATTCCACAGCTGCAAAGAATTTTGAAACAAGTGAATCGCTTTTTAAAATGGATTTATTTGAAACAAATGAGTTCGCAAAAGAACAAAAGCAGTTACATAATATAAAGCCGGAGCAAGGAAAGGAAGAAGAAAGGGAAAAACTGCAACAGTTTCAAATTTCACCAAATGTATTCCCCCAAGTAAAAGAAAATAATGAAGCTGGGTCCGAAACTTCGGTTATTAATGACGAGGCACAATCACTTAACCCACAGATAAATTACAGCTCTACAAACAGGGTAGAAAACTTTGTTATATTGGTGGACTCAAGCGGAGCTCATGTTGAGATCAAATATGCCGGCCATCCATCACCACTCCCCAATGAAAACGAAAAGCTGCAACATTCCGCTGATGTGGAAGGAGACAATACAGCAGATGATGCATCGCTCGAAGAAACGAAGAGGCAATACGAGGACCGTGGCTATTTCGAAAACTGTACATCGACTGCCACAAAAAAAATGGTTAACTCTCGAAAACAAGTAGAAAATATTTATGTTAACACTGATGACATATCAAGACCAAACTCGACACCAAGGTGCACTTTAGATCGATTTATTTCATAAAAAATTTTTGTTATGAATATTTTCTTTTCTCCTACAGCAATCAAGAGGACATTATAGATTTAAGCATAAAAGAAACGGCCGCAGCAACCAAATCAGTTCCAGTTGTTTACCGACCATCTAATGCTGAACTTATTTACGGATCTACAATAATAAAGGGAATTAATCTAATGACCCAAAATACACAATCAACTGACCATGGACCGGATACATATTTACACCCAGAAAAACAAACAAGGCTGCCATGTCGTCAAAAGTTGCTTGATCAGATTCGTTCTTTTGCCAAGAATCCATCATCTTCCATTTCTCCAGCCTGCTGTAAAAGTCATAATTCAAAAGAGAGGTCCAAATTATCCGCAGGCCCTCATAAAAAAAAATTGCATTCACTAAATAAATCGCAAGTAGTGCCGTTTCACAACCATTCTTTCATCCAACAAAGTGCGCAGTTGGAAACACTCCCAATCAGTCCAAGGAATCAACAATGGATACCAATACCGCCGAGGGTAAATTTTCCTAGCTATAACCAACAGTACGGTCTGCGAAGTGGAGACGTAACAGAAACTACCGAGATTTTTTCCAATACCCCTGCAAATTCGATGTCGCACAAATTAACTTATTCTGCTAATGAAAATATAGTTTATCCACCGACTCAGCATTTCCAAAATCAACTACCACAAATACTTGATGATACGCAACAACTCCAGAAATTCAATTCAGGTAGCTTTTTACCCCACAATTTCAATCAATTGCGACAAAGCCACCAATTTAAACAACTTCACCAACATCCACTCTCCCAACAGTCTTATAATTACATGGAGCAAAATCAACTTGCCTATTCCTATCAAATGAGTAATCATCTTGACCTGCCTAGACAATTTTATCACCCACTCCACCAATGCTTTCTCTCTAATCCCAATCCGTCTAGATCAACGTCAGCTCCGTCTATTCACACCGCCGGATTTGAGCCAATAGAAACGTGGCGATACCCCAGCAGGCCAAATATGCCACCTCCACCTCCAGTTCAGTCTGTAGAACCAGAGCAAAACTATCTACCACCGACACCTCCCACAATTGATCGTTGCTTTCCCCAGCAACAGTTAAATCCTGCTGGCTTCCCATTTCCATCACCGAACTGGACGAATACGCTTTATAATTGTCCATCACTCCCCTCAAAATCGCCATCCTGTTGGAATATTCCACCTCATACATACTCAATTCAACCAAAATTGCCTTCTGAAATAGAACTTTTAAGTCGTCTAAAAGGTTCCACTTTCGCAGCGAACTCAATGAATTCATTAACACACCATACGCACAACAGCCTCTGGCCCTCCACTCATTTACATAAGCAAGTGCCATCGCATTTCCATTTGAATTACATATAGTCCCAATATTTCTTTGATAGGTACATTCATACATTAGGATCAAGTTCGAATAAATTCTTGTAGATTTATTGCCGGTAATTGAGCTAAAGAATGAAGGAAATAATCAGTGCAAAGAGTCCGGATCAGAGATCTGCATGCAGTGTTATTTTGACGGCTTTGAATATACCTAAAAATGAAATGCGGTATAAGTATGGCCGGCAGCGCCAGTTATGCGATCATTGTACCCACCGCATCGCTTCATCTTGCCGTGTTCTTGCATTCGGTGGCATGTATGGCCACTCAACGCAACACCGCATTTGTATGCTATAACTCAATACAAACAATAGCAGTCAGAAATTTTACCCCTTCCGCAATTTCTCGGAACAAAATATGTAACACAATTTGAGTGTTTGTTTTAAACCCCTTAACCTAAATTATTGATGATGCGGTGGTGTTGATCAGAAGTCAGAAGTCTTATCTTTACATTCCTATCATAAAAATTTTGATAAAACATATGCGAATATTTAATGAAAGAATTATGAATATTATTTAGACTATTTTTTTAATAAAATTAAATAAATATACATATAAGTACCTGCTTTTAAAATACAATATGTATATGCTACATAATAAAATTAAATAAAAATATATGTTTTATAAGTGAACTGAATCTGCCTATACCTACATTCATTTCCGTTGTGTCATATGAGGTTTGTGGACAATTGAAGCTACAAAATGTGGTGCTTTCAGTGTTCAAATGGCCGCTCGTCCAAAACGGTAAAGCAATGAAATGACAAAAATACTGCTTTGATCGAACATAAAACGCTCGAACACCGTAAAATGTGGTATTTTTAAGGTTAGTACTAAGTGAAAAAGAGGTGAATGGAATAAAACTAGTGCCATCTATGTGTTAGGCCCGGGACTTTTCAGCCCATGTGTTAAGTTGTGTTTATATTAATAGCAGTGTGGTCTCGAAACTGGGATAAAGTAGCGATCCAAAATAAACTGAATAAAATTTTAAAGGCATTTCACTATTTTATTACATGATAAATGCAAATATATTTAAAACAAAAAGTTTTATTTCCCTTTGCACTTTCTTCGCATCTTCTTCTTTTTCCTTGCCTTTGTCCCGTTTTACTTGGAGTCAGCTCTCCTAGTTCGTAATCGCCAAATTTTTCGATCTTGGCTCGCCTCGGTGTTTCAATTCGCTTGTTTCATGCAGCAGATCGCTGCTTCATCCATGTACATACATATATTGGGGTCGACCTGGCTTCCTCGGCACCATAATGATGTTTAGAACTTTCTTTGTTATATCGGGTTCAGGCTATCAGCGAAAACGGTATGTAGCACAAAAGTAGTAGTAATGAACACAAAATAATAAATCTTTATGCAAAGAACAACAAAGGCACAGCTAATATTTACTATATACCCCCTATTTCGTATGACAGTGACCGGCCAATTTAAATGTCGCCAGCAACATTTCTTTGTCTTTCAACTTTAACTGTAGTTTGATCACCTTCGTCCAGGTGGTAAAGAGGGTCGCCATGAAAGTAGTGGGGGAAAGTTTGAGATTCCTCGCAGTGAAAACCTTGCTTTATCTTCCTCTGTTTTGAGCTTTGATCTCGAAAGATGGCTTACAAATCCCGACCACATAAATAATTGGCGAACTACCTCTACAGTCGCGCTGGAAGAATCGAATGCCTTCTTCAAGTCCAGCGCTACTAGGATAGTCCTCTTGTAGAGGCGGTTTTGGTTAATCCCGCGGTTTATCAGGGAGTTTATGGCGTTGAGTGCTGTGGTGGTACTGTGCACTTTGCGGAATTCATGCTTATGTGTGGCTGGGGTCAGAGTGGGACTCCTTCAGTGTCTTCACTACTGGTGGAAGGAAAGTTATCGGATGATAACTTGGTTAGAGTGTCCCAAGTTTCAGTAGTGGGACTACTCTACCCGCTTTCCTCTTGTCAGGATTTATGAGAGAACAAGTTTGTGAGATATCCTACTCCCAATGGACCTAGGTTTTCCAGCATCAGCATGTTTAGTCCTTCAAGGCCGGTGGCACGCTGAACCTCATCGCTGGAGAAAATACTTGGTTCACGGTTATTCCACAGTTTGTACTGTCTGGTGGCACGACGCTTGGATCTATCGACCGTAGGAAGCAACAGGAATTGCCGACTAAAACAGTTGAAGTTAACGCCATTTTTAACACCATTTTTCTGAACAATCAATTCTTTTTGGTTTTGTTTTCCATCCGTAACTTTTCTATATAGGTTTGGATTTGCCCATACAATCTTAGGAACATCCTATATTTCTATAGCTCCTAAGTATTTTTTTATTCCTATCACTCAAAAACTTTAAACTTACCAAAAGCAATTTGTTTTTATTTTAGTTTAAATAGTTTTTGTACGCAAATAATCCCGCTCGCTAATCAGTTAACGACAGCACTGCTATTATTATGAGCAAGTCAAATTCACAAATTCAAGTCAATGCGTCCGGCACCAAATGCCGTGCTAGCTTTGATCGAATTTAAATTCGTGCTCATTTACTACACCGTCATCTTCAGCCGAAAACACAATTCCAAAAGAAAATTCGTATACGGTTTGGCAGCGCATTAGGTTAGCGGCTACCCAGCTAGCATATTTATTTACGTACATTGCTGTGTCAAAAGCGGATTAAATAGAAATAAATAAATAATTGACGCATATACTTCTGTTAGGTCTTTGGCCGAGCTCCTCCTCCTATTTGTGGTATGCGCCTTTATGTTGTCCACAAATGGAGGGACCTAAAGTTTTAAGTTCTTCTATCAGTAATTTACAAAATAATATTTTCAGATTGACGATAATCAATTTTTTATTAGTGCATTTATTTCAAGTATTATATTTTTAGTTAAGCATTCATACAATGGCCACTTGGAATGCTCAGGTGTAGGTAAAATTGGGAGTTATTTCATTTTTTCGATTTTTAAATGGATTGCAGAAAAGAATCTAAAATAACAAATAATCATCTAATCTAAATAACAAATCAAATCAAAATCTTCTTTTATGTATATAGTATTTTTTAGTAATGGCCCAATTGCATATTAGCCCTGTAGAACTGCATATACACACACAAAATTAATTGAAGTTCTTATATAGTTATGTATTTTTGCATGCCAGATTCCATTATTATTGCCGATTATTGCAGGGTACAATTAAACTTATATTACATTAAATACTAGTTGTGTGTTGCTCGACTATCTGGTATCCATGCCTAAATCTATACTCTTAGGCAGCCATTTGATTCGCTTGTGAACTATTCATATTCTTTTCTTTTCTTGTGGCACACATTATTATTTTTTTAAAGGTATTTATACGTATATATATTGTACATTCATCTTTTTATTTTGTTTACCGATTAATTGGAACATATAAATTGAATGCTACGAGTATGTGGATAAGTGGAAACTAATATTCTACATACATACATATATCTTAATTCTGAATGGTTTAAGGGGGGGGGTAAGGGTTTGTATTTTTAAAAAAATAAAAAAATTTTTTTTCTCTTATCTTATTGTTAAACATTTCAAGAATATATTCCTAAAATTTTATGTCGATCTGAGCAAAAGTCTTGAAGTTATTGTTTATTTAGCCTCTTGTCCTTTATCAGAATATCTCTGGCAGCTACGGGTGTTTTTTAGCTTACAAACTTTCAAACGCGTTTTTCTCAAAACTGCTTTTTCAAAGTCCGTGTTCACTGTCATTTAAAAACTACTTGACCGATTCATTTCAAACTTAGTATACATTTTCTACATATAAAATACCTCCCCCCAACGTTTAGTTAACATTTTTTTTTTAATTTAAGAGTGTTTTACACCCTCAAAATGGCGGAATTTTTTGCGGAAAATTGTAGTTTATATTTTAGATGGCCATAAAAAATTTTGAAGTGAAAAAAAAAATAATCAGAGAACGTTGGGGGGAGGATTTGATGATACTTTAACTAAATTTTAATGCTTTTTGATTTCAGATAATTTCCGACCGAGATATAGTGAACACCGCAAATTGTTTTTTTTTAAGACGTTCTGGGAAAAGCTTTGTCACCGGCTGGTTTTTCAAAATTTTCTCATAAAAAAATTACAGAATATTGTTAAAAGTATACTTAATAATATACAAAAGGTTTTAGTAAATTTGCTCAATCCACATTTAAAAAAAAAATTCACAAAAAAGATGTTTTTTTTACGCTGAAACCCTTACCCCGCCCTTAAATGGAAATAGTAAGGGGAACAAATTATTTGCGATCTGCCGATATACGAGTGCAATACATCTAACCGTTTATAGGTTGTGGCAAAGTCCCAAGACTTCATACAAAGCAAACCGCTGTGTTTTCTGGTTGATAAAAAGTTTAGCATGGCTGATCTTAAGCTATGTAGAACAAATCCATTCGCATTTCGCTTCTTTAAGATATACATTTAGGAGAGCAATTAAGACTTGATAAAACTCTATATATCAACAATGGCATACAAATTGTGAAAACTTAAACTTTAATGGCATTCGTTTTGTGATAAAAAAATATTCAAGGTTTGCAGTTATGCATTGTTTGTTTTAGAGTTTGATCAAGTATTTTTTCTGGGGCTTTTTATGCATAACATACTAGTTTTTAATAAGCTGTGTTCAGTAATAATTGTACATATGTATGTATGTATGTATAATATATGGAGCAATAACTTTTAAATTAATAATTCATAAAAGCTAGCTGTAAGTTTCAAATATACAAGAAATTTTAAAAACAAACCCCCTTAGAAACTAATTTCTTTTGAAATTTTAAGAAAGAAATGACCATTTTGCGTGCAAATATTAATAGTTATACATTTTCTGTTTTATAGTGTTTTTTCCCCGAAAAAAACCATCACATATTAAGACAACATTACGAAAATTTTGCCTTTGCCAACACTTCCACAAATGATATTTTTAATATAATAAAATAGACCGATGTTAAATTATTTTATAAAACAGATTGTAAAACATTTATTCAACTTTTCCAGTTTTGGACAATAGTAATACTTTGGCAAAATTACGTAAACATTTTTGAATTTTAAACAACTTCTCGCGGTCGGCAAAATGTTCAAGCGCGAGCACTTTAGAGTTCAAAATGTTATTCATAATAACATTAGCCACGGAGGAGCTTTCTAAAACACAAAATGTGTATGAACTAAGGTAGGTTACGTTCAAGCTTCAATAATTGCAAATTGTGTCCCGTTTTGTAAGATAGTATCTTGTTTTAAGCAAAAACTACAGCCACATTGGTAACTTCACACTTGGATAATCTGTAGGGCATCAAGAGCAAAACAAGCGCGAGACAAAAACATTCACTGCGCTTCTGGAATGGAGCACGAAAAATGGTTTGTATTATTGGTTGTTGTTAG
Source organism: Anastrepha obliqua (assembly GCF_027943255.1). Taxonomy (NCBI): domain Eukaryota; kingdom Metazoa; phylum Arthropoda; class Insecta; order Diptera; family Tephritidae; genus Anastrepha; species Anastrepha obliqua. The sequence continues at coordinate 144,637,969 of NC_072894.1, forward strand.
CCAGTTGTCGATGGACTTAAAAGATTAGTTTCGTTTGAATAAGAAATCGATTATTTGGGCAGAGGACTGGGTTGAAAAATGCAAACTAAATTAAAATGTAAAACATGTTTAAACATGGCCAATATGCATATATGATATATCTCTCATCAACTATTCCATACTTTTTTCCAACTCTTTCAAATATCAGCAGATTATTACTTCAGCATTAGCACAAGAGTATGAAGCAAGTAACAAGATCGCGATAATTATTGCGTGGCTCGAACACATCCATATCTTTACCCTCTCCATCAAGTGCATTGACGAAAAGATTTAAAATAAAGTCGACTTTTAGAAAAGCGGAGAGTGTACTGTTTAAAATGTATACATGAATATATTTCGTGGTCCATCTTTCCAATGACACACACGTGCAAACAAGGGTAATGGAAAACATTGGTTAAATAATTTTTTACTTAAAATAATTTTCAATTACAGCAAGACAATGTATCGCAAGGTCCGGAATTTGTTGACTCATGATCGAAAAATTATGGGCTCAAAAATTAACCGTAAGCTCTGCGTTCGGAACCTTAAGAGTTTTCGTCGGTCACATATATATAGCCTTGTTGCTGTAAAATACTTAAACGCTTCTCAACTGCATCGCGATCTAGAAAGAGCAAAATAAATATATATAGCCTTCTTAATTGAAAATTGTTTCACAGCTATACATTTATTCAGTAACATCTTGTCCTGTGGATGGTTGCATTTCTGTACCAACGAGTGCAGCAGGATGTGTGCCGTATTGTAGCGTTCAAAGCAATTTTTTGTGTTACTTAGCAACTCATCCAAAGCGGCCGCTTGACACTATCGGATAATAAAACAAAATGAACGGAATTAATTTCTCCAAAAATAAAACGCTCACAAACTTATACAATGTCTACAAATACAATGGTCTACAATTTCTACACATAGAAGGGTATATAACTCCACTTCCAGACAGTTTAAAATTCGTAATTTTTTATTTAATTGTAGAACCTTTCACATTCGTGTAGAGCCTTAAACCCAGTCTTGTGCCTACTCACCATATCTAAAGCATAATCATAAAGGATCTTGTCAGCTGTAATGTTGAATGCATTAGCTTTTTGCAGCAAGCCAGAACCATTTAATTTCTTTGACTCGGATAGAATTGAACGATATTTGGAGTTCATTGTCAGCAGAGCTACATAAAAAGAAATAAAAAATTCCATCAAATATACTGTGTGCCTAATGGAAGCATGACTGCCATAACTTGGAAACTAATTGAGTAATTCGATTCTGACAAACTGCATTGTATGGGCTTATAATATTTATAACACGCAATAAGTTCAGTAAAATATATAGTCACCACCATTAGCTTTAATGACTGCACATCTTTAAGTCATACTTTGTGTTCATTTCTGCGCACGCTGTGGAATTAGTCGGCTTCGCAGCCGATTGCAATTATTATTATTATTAGAAGGCCATTACGCACTGCGACCAGAGTTGATCTATTGTGCAAGACCTATTTTGTAACCCTAGAGTTTAAGGCTTTTTATAAATTTTAGCACTATTGTGGGTTTGTTGTTCCAAAGATTACATGGAGATACTACGATACCACCAAGGTGGTGAAGTCTTTGTCTGCCCAGCGCAGGACATTCACAAAGCACATGTTCTGAGCTTTCTATATCCATTTCGCAAAAGCGGCAGACATTGGTCTCTGATAGACCAATGTTATTTAAATGATACCTCAGGCTGCAGTGACCTGTGAGGTATCCTGTTAGAAGACGCAGATCTACTCTGTTTAGTGAGAGTAGCTTGTCTGATATTCCTTTGTTGGGACTAAGAAATTGTCTGGCTTGACGCTGACCGGCACAATTTAGCCAGTGTGCAGCAAATTTCCTTTCTTCCCATTTCCTGAGGAATTCATTAATGTGGCTTTTCGTGAGTCCACAGAAAGGCTCAGGACCAGTAAGTTGCATATTTGCTCCTTGTTTTGCGAAGCCGATTGCAATTATGCTTTTTGGAAAATTTTATTCACCAAAACTGCATTCAAATTGGCGGCCAAATCCTTTTTCGGTTGTTTAACATTTCGTTGAAGTTGTCAATTATCAGCAGAACACCAGTACCGACGTATATGACAATTCCCCCAAAATGAAGATTCACCCGTGAATATTACGTTCGCTGAATTTCGTTCTAAACTTGCCTTAGTCCATGCAAGTATTTCTTCAATGTAATCGCCAAGATATTTGACACGGCCTCTTTGAAGTGCCCGGCATTCACAGAGGAGGTGTTATATCGACTCAATATCTTCTTCATCTCGTCAGGGGAGGTCGCCAAGATTTGTAACTTCGGTATACCATTGCACCCATTTATTTATGAATGTCTTCGACTTCTTTAAATATTTTGCTGCAGACTAACGTGACATTATTCGTTTGGACCTATTGGGTGTGTACATAGGAACACTGCTTCAAGTCGTTTTTCATGCGAGGAACTATTGTAATTTTCAAAAAACAACGTACACTTTCTAAATTTCTCACAAAACTAACAAATTGCTCTACGCGTATTGCGAAAATGATACCGCCCATTTAACAGCGTTTAAAGTTTTTTATAACGGAACTCTAAGTTTGAATTTTGCCGGTCACGCTTCTTTTAGAAAGACTGTGCTTGTTTTTTACATATTGCATTAATTTTTCATTTGGATTAGCATCTTCTTTAGGTATTTATACCACTCAATATTCACGTAGTTTACTCACCGTTTTTAACATTTGATGACGGCTTAAGATTTCCACATCGCAACTGTTGGGATGCCAAGTTCAAGCCACTCGAGAGAAGCTGCAGAGCACGTACCAATAGCACCAACCGCTCAGCCCGTTTGCAATGCTCCGGTGCATGTGGCGGTATGGTCTGCGGGTCATTAAAAGTGGCACCTACAGCCATTAATGCCGAAAGTGGTGCACAACGTGAGTCTGCAACCTCTTGTATGCAGTCGGTAAGTGCCAAAACAAAGTTCAACTTCGAAAGTGTCTCATTATGCTCGCGGTCCATAAGCGTCTCTTCCGACAATTCAGGTGCATGGAACGTGTGAAGTTGATGTCCTTCCGCGCCGGTGACGCGACTGCTAGCTGTATCCAACAGGCTTTGCAAACCCCCCGTGGCACCTAACTCCGGTAGCGTAAACGCACGCGGACCCAATACGTGATGATTATTATTTTCGGATCCACCAGACCCGGAACCCAGCGAACCCACAGAACCGGGACCAACAATCAATGTAGGACTACCCAGTGCAGGTAATTTAGCTAATGCAGACGGAAGAACCGGTGAACTATGACCTGACCGCCGCAGAGGAGATTGCGTCTGTGTACCGGGGCTTACCTGCCAAGTACATGGCGCACTTGGTGGTGGCGTCTCCGATAATGAGCTACCGGAGGCAGATCGCCGACGTCCAGGCGGTGTACCAATGGCAAACTGGACCGCTGGCGGTGAAATGGAATTAATATCGCTGCTGACGCTAGTCTTGCGATGTTCCGCGCGTTGCTTGACACTAATCGGCTGTGAACGTGGAAATTGTTGTCCGTTCATGCCGACAGCCGCTTGTTTTGGCGACGATGCCAGTGCAATATCATTCGAATTATTAGAACGCGTGCGTTGAGCTCTGTCACTATCGGCACTGTTACCGACAGCATTGCCTGTGTTTGATGAAAATCGGCGAGCTGGTGCAGGAACTGGCTTAGGTTCCGATATGGGTAGACTGCTTGGGCGTGGTGGACTTGATTGATTTGTTGTTTGAGCCACTTGACATGCGGCTGAGTGCCTGGTTTGAGGAAGAGAGTAACGTTTAGGCTTATTTAATTTACCATGTGTACGTTTTTCGTACTTCTTCTCATATTCAATGACATTTTTATCTTCTGGGAGATTCTTAGGGACCAGAACAAAGTCATCTGAGTCCTCTGGTGAGCCAGATGAAACACTATTATTCTCGCTATCACAAAGCACACCTACGTTCGTAATAGTCGCGCAGATGGCTGGATTTTCCACAACTGAAACTGAAAATATACATGAGAATCCATTTGAGAAGCTGAACAACTTTCTTGGCTAAAGAATATGGCCCCTATTATGAGTTACATTCGATCTTCGATATTCGCTGGTTGTCGAAGATCGAAAATCGAATGTCAATTTGGTATTATGAGCGGTGCAACCCTATCGAAATTTTCGTTGTTTACCGAATTTAGAGTCGAATGCAATTTTGCTTTCGATCGTGTAGCGTATTGTGGGAAAACTTGTTAAAGTGTAAGTTGTTTGCGGTTATTTATGGTTTTATAGTAACCAAATAATAAATATATACTAATTTTGTTAATTTTATGCAGGTCGAAAGTCGTGAGTACCAAACAATAATTAGAAAGGCGAATCCACAATTCGCAAAAGGGATTTGCACCAAAGTTCTAGCAGCAAAAAAATGGGAGGAATTTACGACAGAGCTGAATTGCTTGGGAGCACCAGTGAGAACGGCAACAAAATGGATTAAGCTTAATAATGGTTTTTTTTTTTTGTGATGTTTATAGAAATACATTTTTATTTTCCCTTGGTAGGTATGGGCTGAAATACGTAGAGGAACTGAAATACATATTTTTTTCGAATGACGAATAATTGAATAAAGAAAATTTATAACAAAAATAAAACAGAAAATGTGGCGTAAAGGTTTCTATTTAATACTTTTTAGATTTTTCTATAATATTCTCAAAATTTCATTTCTTATGTTTTCTACTTCTCCGTTATTTGACTCCACTTCAATATCTTCAGCATCATCGTACACAGTGGGTTGAGCAAGTCCTAGCATACCTTCATTACCAATACTCAATTGGTACGATCCCTGAGCACAAAATCGCAGAACTGTGTCTAGCTTTAACATATTTGGAATGGATTTGGCTCGGGTGCACTGCTGCAACTGGTTTTCTGTACTGGACAGTAGGTTCATAAACGCCTCTTTAGATAATCTAAAGTTCTATAAAAACCATTTCTAGGGAGTTGGATGCGCCCCTCAACTGTTTTCTACTTCTAGCTAGTTCACTAATCTTTCATCGTCCGATGAATCGTCGAACCACAACTCCGTTGTACTTATTTTCACAAAAAATACTTTTTTTAACTTTTAAAAATGTTGTTAGCAAAGAATTTCAACACAATCGGTTTTTCTTTTATTTTGATTTGCTGTATCAGCTGAGAAAAATTATCTATTGTAAATGGGTCCAGCGATCGAAATTCACAATAGTCCTATTCTTCAACGAATGAGCACCATAATACCAAATAAAAATTCGTTCGATCAGCACTTTCGACTACAGTCGAAGATCGAATGTTGCTCATAATAAGGGCCTATAATTACCAGCGTTCTCGTCTTGTTGAGCTGCAGTAGCCTCAACCTCGACCTCGCTACCTTGCTGCAATTGTTGAAGTTGTTGATGGGTAGTTTTCGTTTTTGCTTGCGGAGTGGTATCCAAACACAACTGCGGGGGAACATCAGCTAAAACATATTCAAAACATTATTCAAATTATTACTCAAATGATTTCTTTTTTTTTTATATAATAACACAGGCGCATACATATACATTATGCATATGTATGTATTTATATAAGCATTACGAAACTTTTTATAATAGTCTCGAGTTCGTATGTTTTTTTTAACTTACTGGGCGAAACAGAGGTGATGATTTTTTTACCCTGCAAGAAACGATGACTGAAAAAGTTCTCAAATGAAATTCTGTCCTTGGCATTGCGCCGTAGCAAGCCCAACAGTAAGTCGCGTAAATCGGGCGAGACCCCACTGGATATTCTGTGAGACAACAGAGTAAAATGTATAAATGGCGGAACGAATGAATGAAAGATTATGAATCAGTAAAAATGATATTACGAGTGTTTTGGGCAAAAAACTCATTTGAAATAAAAACTCCAAGTGGAAACAGTAAGTACGCAGTTATGTATATCAGTGCATGTACAAGTGCTTACTTTGGTGCCAAGTTAGCATTTTTTTCATAGTAACCCTTCAACTCATTCGGAGTTTGTGCAGAAAATGGGGCCTTGCCAGTGAGGCACTGATAAACAATAGTGCCCAAAGACCAGAGATCAGCTTTAGCATCGTATTGCAAGGACATTATAACTTCAGGTGCCTAGAAATAAAGAAACATATTTAAAACTACTATTTTTAAACAACAAATTGTCTTTTACCATGTACATTGGTGAGCCGCAAAGCGTGGCCGCCATAACGCCGTCATTTAGGAAGCGTGCAAACCCAAAATCCGCTGCAGCGACAAATATAAAGATTTTAGCAGTTGCATTTTGAGATAATTCAAGTGCAAAACCATACCTATTTTCAAAGTGATTTTCGATGGAGCAGGCAATGCTTTGCCATAATTGTGCGATAGCAAAATATTCTGTGGTTTGAGATCACGGTGCACAATTCCTTTAGTATAAAGTGCTTTCATTGCGCCAGCTTTAAAAGAACGAGAAAAACGTTATATTTTTTATTTCATGTTACTTGTGTATGAAATTACCCAATTGTATGAGAAAGAGTCTGACAGTGTCCTCACTCAAAGTGCCCTTTACAGTAAGATAGTCTGCCAAGTCCCCGCCATTGCAGTACTGTAATTATAGAGACGCATATTTTAACATTGTGGAATAACATAAGAGTAGGTGAATAAATTTACGAGTATTTTAAAATGTCTCAACTAAAAATAAACTCATCGCACAATCCACAAATAGCCCAAATCACCACTTGTCAACATTAAAGTATTAAATGGGCGAACGTTTCGCGAATACTTATGTGCATACATGTGCATTAGGGCGGGTCGATTTAAAAATCGCTCATTGCTGTGAAAATCGTATTCTAGGGATCAAAATAAGAAACTTTGCCGAAGGAACCATACCTCTAAAACGAATTCTGATGTCCCCCAATTTGGGTCGAACGAAAAATCCCACTTTGACCCATTTAGAGTGCTCCAATCGAGCCCAAATGTATGACCGACCCCCACTAACTTTGGACGGCCGATCCACCCATGCCAGTGGCACACCCCCTGGAACTCCCCTGGGGGGTTCCCCACACAATCATTTCAAAATATCACCATTTTTGGCCTTTACATGAGAAAAGAAACTAAAAAGTTCGACCCAAATTGGGGGACATCAGAATTCGTTTTAGAGGTATGGTTCCTTCGGCAAAGTTTCTTATTTCGATCCCTAGAATATGATTTTCACAGAGCAATGGGCGATTTTTTTGCCTCCCCACAAAAGACACTAAAAGTTCGACCCAAATTGGGGGACATCAGAATTCGTTTTAGAGGTATGGTTCCTTCGGCAACGTTTCTTATTTTGATCCCTAGAATATGATTTTCACAGAGCAATGGGCGATTTTTTTGCCTCCTCACAAAAGACACTAAAAGTTCGACCCAAATTGGGGGACATCAGAATTCGTTTTAGAGGTATGGTTCCTTCGGCAACGTTCCTTATTTTGATCCCTAGAATATGATTTTCACAGAGCAATGGGCGATTTTTTTGCCCCCTCACAAAAGACACTAAAAGTTCGACCCAAATTGGGGGACATCAGAATTCGTTTTAGAGGTATGGTTCCTTCGGCAAAGTTTCTTATTTTGATCTCTAGAATATGATTTTCACAGAGCAATGGGCGATTTTTTTGCCTCCCCACAAAAGACACTAAAAGTTCGACCCAAATTGGGGGACATCAGAATTCGTTTTAGAGGTATGGTTCCTTCGGCAAAGTTTCTTATTTTGATCCCTAGAATATGATTTTCACAGAGCAATGGGCGATTTTTTTGCCTCCCCACAAATCGACCCGGCCTAATGTGCATATATACAAATATCAATAAGTTGTCGACTTCATCTCATGCACTTGAATTGCACACTGCTTTATTAGAAAATTAGTATCAAGAAGTAAAAAACCATAACAAAGAATTCCCCAGAATAACGTTGGAGGTGAGAAATTTGCAATTACAATAGATATGCAAGAAATCTGCGCCAATGCGAAAAAATTAAATTGTCGCAACGAAGTCAAAGAATTAAGTGCCGTCGCTTTCCGCTTATATGCTTGTGGGCGGTTACTTGGTACAATGAACGTTGGCCTGCTCTACGGACATGCAAGCATGAACATATTATACAATCGTAATACAGCATCCGCTGACCTTGGCGCCAATACGAATAATTGTAAACACTAAGTCAGTTGGGGTACAAATATGCAATCTGTACAAGTCAAATCAAGAGAAAAAGATGAGCCAAGTGACAATTCATTTTAGTTTTAATGTAACTCCGAACTAGAATTGTGTAAACTTTTATATTAAAGAATCTACCGCATTAAAAGAAACAAATAATTCAAGCGATTTTAATATTACGAGGTTTGCTATTTATATTTCGAACTTTGGGAGTTTCTGGTGTTTTAAGGCGTTTACGTTTCCATTGGAAAGTTTCTTATATTTTACCATGAACGCAGTTAGAATATTTTGATGTGTGAGCGCCATTAGTGTTGTTTACAGCGGGTTAAAAAATTCATCTCGGCAAAATATGGAACGATACCGGGAACCATTTTCGAGCTATTTATTATCTTTTACAATTCTCGACGTTGTTTAGCTAGACAAGAATGCATCGATGAATTGAAATCAGTATACGGCGACAAACAAGCACTTTCCTTTAGCATTGTAAAAGACTGTTACAATGAATTTTCTCGTGGTCGCTGTTCGCTCACGAACGAATTCCGGGAAGGTCGTCCAAAATCAGTTGTTGTGCCAAAAATTATCAATGAATTATTGAGCAAGATCGTCATGTCACATAACGTGAGATGATCACCTTGTGATAAAAAGGGTTGTTCGCGTTGGAAACCACACAATTGAAAAAACGCCCTGAAACGCGACTGGACAGAGTGCTTCGAAAACTGGTTCAAAGGAATGTAAAAGTGTATTGATTATTATGAAGAATATTTTGAAAAATAATAAAACCATTTTCAACCACCAATGCCATTTTTCCATTATTGGGCCAAATATATAATATGTATAACAACCCTCGTATATTTTGTCACTTGTGTTTTTTTTAATTTCTTTGCAGCAAATATTTAAAGATTTGTACGGGTATACATTGCATATTTTCCATATTCTACAATAGGGCAACCAACAAATGGGCATCAATTGAGTAAATAGAAATTTTCATAACTTAGCCTTTTCACTCTTAAAAAAACAATTGAAGAGAAAAATATTCGAAAAATTTATGTTAAATATGCACTGGTAACCTGCATTTTAATAAGACGAGCTGAAGATACTATCAATAAACGCTTATCTCTCCTTAACTAAACAGAAAATTGTTAAACAAAATTTAAAACAATGCATGAAAGGTTAAGATAGCAATTGAAAGTGTGCATGTGTAGGTAAGTACGCGTACATATGCAACGGGAGCATTAAGGTTTGATTTAAAAAGCCGGAAGTGATATATACAGGGCCAACTTGCGCAGAGCAGAAAAAAATGTATTATAAAATAGCAATAGTATACAGTTTTGGAAACTGCTTTGTGCTATTAGCAACTACAACAATAACTAATAATTATAGTTTCCACGACAGTCGGTTCTACGTTACCGAAACGACCCGGATTTATATCCGGCCAAGGACTGTCACTCCAGCAGCATTCACCGTATGTAAGTATGGGGAATGTTTATGCTGCTACAACAACAATAACTAATAATTAAAATACCTGAAAGACCTTACAAACATCTCCAATTAACGCAACTACTTGTAAATAAATTCTCAAAAATAAATAAGATTCGTGCATAAGAGAATAATAATAATAATAATAGAAATTAATAATAATCTTCATTTAATGAATTTTGTAAAAGGAAACAAACTGCAGACGAAATTATTATCACTCGGGTGATAAAAAAATTTATGATTTTATTTTGAAGAAATATTCATTTTAAATTTGCATTACTAAATGTGAAACTAAAAATTGTGCATAACATGGCGTGTGCCTAAGTATTTTATGGGCAAACGAAAAGCTTGGCAACACTGAAGCACTATTTCTCTCAACTAAGCAAGTGCTCTTTCTCTCTCTTTTTGTTTTCCCAGTCAAAAATTCTCCAACTATTATTTTCTCAACACAAAAAGCTTGTATAACAAAATCAGTGATTGCTCTGCGCTCAAATTGAACAGTTTAGTGTGGTAGGGTTTGCTGACATGGTTGGTTTGGGAAACGAAAGACGATAGACATTTGTCGAAATGACATTCAACCGCTCTGCTATCGACGAAGCAATCACTTAGTTAATGAATCTGCACAGCAATCGAAACGTCACAGTAAAATAATGAAACGATGTATATAACCTACAAACCTACTGAGTCACCTTTGCTTTGACGTAAATACTCGTAGAAGCTGTTTAATAAATCGGTGCACTAATAAGAAAATTGAAATAAGCTAAAGTAAAATATTAATGTGGAAAAGTGCAACTGAGTAAAAAAGCACCGGGAACTATTAATATATATACATGCTTCGTATTGTGCCTAACAACTACACGAAGAATCTATAAAAACAGAAGCAAAGCCTTAATCGAATCACTTGAATCGTTCAAAGGTTAACATTTTGTGATCGACAGCGTAATGGCGATAATGAAGGCAACCAACCTATACAAACAGTGTACGATTGGTACGTGCACATGCATATGTACATATTTTGTTTTATAAATGTGTGTGAATCAAATATGGAGATAATAATTTAAATTGCTGAGAACACTTATTTTCTTTTTAAAAAGAAATGTACTTTCTGCCTTGCTAAAGTTGTTGACGTTTTCGAGTGTCATCTACATACATACATACACAAATTGCAACTGCCGGTTTTAGCCCGCATTGTTACGCATAAGTACCGAAAAATTTTAACAATTACATATACAGTGAACATACATATGTAAAACAATCAATGATTAATAACTACATCTGGTTTCATGTAAATAAAGTTTTACTATATAGGCATACGATATACAGTTGGTTGCAAATAAATACTATTTTATAGTAAAGTTTGTAAATAATAATAATATTGGTGTTACAATACCAAAAACATTCAAATACGAAGGCCAAAGTTCAGATAAAATTTTATGAGATGACTCAAAAAGAGTTTATTCACAAAGTGCAAAAAAGTGTGCAGCAAACGAAAGCTAAAAATTAAGATGTCAGTAACTCCAAACCTCAAATAATTCCTCACTCTTAACGCACATGATGACTAACAGAGAACAGGTTTGGCATAAAAAGAGAGCATATTCTGGTAGTAAACTAAAGAAAGAGACTAGCCATTTACTTGCGCTGATTGGAGCAGAACGGTCATCCGCTAAACTCGACATGTTGGCCAATTTAGCCTACTTCAAGTGTGGAAATCGTGCGAAACGGCTACAACGGTACCTGAGGTGTAATAAAATATTTTGAAAAAAGAAACCAAAAACTAGTTCCGAAATTAAAAAAACGCTTTCCAAAAAAGTAAGCTCAGACTTTAAAATTTGCGTCAAAACACACCGCAATAAAAAACTATTTAACTAAAATAATGAACAAAAACAAACATATACAACAAATGCCAAAGTGAACACATAGTACTATGTAACTATATGACTCAAAACAAAGTATTTAACCAAATAAAAAAACACTAATTTTAAATATCTAAGAATAAAATATTCACAAACTGATGCCATCTAAATAGAAAATAAACAGTCGTTAAGTGCCTGAAAGTACTAATTTTAAAGTCAAAAATTTTGTTGTTATTTCCGAACAAAATGCACATTTATTACAACTTTGGTCTACTCCTGATAATCTTTCTCAGCGTAAGGTAAACTTGAAATGTTTTACTAATATCTTAATTTTTTTACTGAAAACCCAACAACGCGAATGATGCGACACCTTACTTTTAACGGTTATGGAATTGTTCCCTTTTATTATGTAGTTCTTTTTAAAGAGCATTAATGCATGTCTCAATTGATTATATTTTTTTCCCTTTAAATGTCTACTTATAAAATGTCATTATTCTTTCTCATTCTATTTTATATCAAATCACTCCAATTCAACCAGAATTTAGCAAAATCGCATAGCTTTTGAAAAAAGCTTATACGTTTCAAAGTGCAAAGTACTCTTAGAATTCGATTAAATCCGGAATGCCTAACAAACTCAGCGTCTGACACACAAATGCATATCTCACAATTTTAAATTTAAAGTGAAATGTAATCACTTGTGCTTTTATCCAACCCATTGAGAAACTTTATGGTGGCATTTAAAATGTTGTTGTCACACGAATGAAACGAAATGGACTTTAAACAGCTAACAAAAAATATTGTGGTTTTACTATATATGTATGTAGAGCGCGATTAATCATAAACATGTAGTTAGGTAATTAGTTGATAACTGAGCATTCGGAAGAATTCAAAGAAATTTGGTATTTATGATTTTTGAACGACTTATAATCAGAGCTGTGCAAGTTTCAAAATTTCACAAAAATGTGAGCTTTACAAATTTATTCGTAAAGTTATGAATGAAAATTAAGGAAATTTGAAATTGACTGCCGAAATACAACGTCAATAAGGCCAGCCATCCTGTGCGCACCAGCACACTTACAAATACAATGTTCGTTACAAATAAAAGTAAAATGTGTGCAATTTGGAACTTTTAAGGGTTTTGTTTGTTTTAGAACTCATATCAAGCAATGTTTATTATGTAATGTTTATTAGCTAAGTTCAGAATGTTCTGGTATTACCAAACTCATTTTTATATTATCCCAATAGCTGGTGTAATCACTCCACGAGCATATGCACGACCAATGAGCTGGCATAATCACTTGACGGCGCCAGAATACAATGTGGGCCCATACACCCTTTAAAGGTGCACACTTCAACTTTACTTGTTTTGTAAAAAAATAACTATTTCATTGGGTCAAAACTATACCAGCATATCTTATAAACAAATACTTTCTATATGATTCCAGTCTCCGAGCAGGCTAGCCATTCCAGAACCCTGCTGTCATGGTGCGCATATGGCTGAAAAATCCAGCATCGAACTATCTATCAGAACCCACGTAGAACCTACTATTTATGTGTTAATAGAGTTGTTTGGTTCTTTCATTAGTTACTGATCGGACTTCTGTCAGCGTTTGGTGCCATTAGAACCTTTACTCTCTCAAAAAAGTTTTGTTACAACTTGATCAACATTAACATATCGCACTTGTTACGTTAAAGCGTAACAACTCAAAATTTCCAAATTTTAGTTTTTTGCAAGAAAACAATGTACAGTGGTCTTCTCTACCCACTGTAAAAATCGTTTAGTGGTTTGTCTAGTCTTTCGTTAAAAAACCCGTTATGACCCTCTCTTTGTTTTCAGAATGGCTTCTTTTGTCTCAACTAAAGAGTTACATTTTTAGTTGTCTCCAAGTATTTGAACAAATTTGTGTCACATAAAGTGTAACATTTTGAATTGTGCCTGTTTACAACCAAACGGTTTGTTTAAAATATACCACCAAGTGTATAAAAAAATTTCAGGAAAAGAGTAACAACTCAAAAATTTTTTATTTTAGCGCAACTACTAAACAAATAAGAATGAAACAACCGTTATATTGTTTTTAATGATATTTTCGTGCAATTACATATTTTTCTCCTTGTAATATATTATTTATATTTACGGAAACAGTTTTTCGTCTCTACTGAAAATGTTCAGATTTTGAGTTGTTACGGTTTAACGTAACAAGTGCGATATATTAATTTAATACAGATGTCAGGCGATGACATTCCACCTTCATTACAAGCAAACAAGTCAAAACTTTACTGCCTAGTCTTTTGTCTTCTTCATGACTTTTCCTTTTACAATGTTTAATTGAAAGAACATATATCGCTAAAGATTATTTGAAGAAGTAACGGTAGTAACAGTTTCAAAAGCATTTTTGTTTACGTATGTATATACTCGTACATACTCGTATGTTATGCTCTCTTACAAAGAGATTTCAACTTTTATAAGAAGGAATGGTGCTCACACTCACCAACGTAAACGTACGCCCGTATCAGCTGACACGATGAAACTAAAGCTACGGCGACACGCTCATGCATTTACTGTCCAGCAGCTTATATGTGTGCGTGTAAAAAAATACTAATTTTTATTAAAATAACTTAAAAGCAATGTTGACTAATGTTAATTATAGATAAAGAACTATTTGCATTTAGTGGTTTTTGAATTTGGCATATTGTACATTGAAAAATAGTAACCGATAACGAGGATGTGTGTAAAAGTGTGTATGCAAAAATATCAATGGCAACATTGTGTCGATACAACCAAACACACACAAACCGATGTATTATGAACGATAACGAAAGGACGCAGTTGTTTTCTACGTGATAAGTTTTGCTCAATTTTGTGTATCCTACGGGCAACGGAAAGGGACTACCATACTTTGGTGAGTGTGAGCACCAGAAGACTGGGTGACCAAAGTCAACGGTAGTGGTAATATATGTAGTGTGTATATAAACAAATGTGAGCAGGGTAGTATGAATACACAAGAAAAACCTAATGATAATACCAAACGCTTAGTGGTCGTCTGTGCTGTGAATTTAGTAGCATACAATTACGTTCGTTTTCGTTCGTCATATAAGAGTTAATGTTCTAAAAAAAATCAAGTGATGACGTGAGTGCATGTACGTATTAAAGAAGCACGTGAAGTGCAAGAAAACGTGAAAGGTGTGAGCAGTGAAGAATTAGATCAGATATGTATATATGTACAAACATACCAAAACTTGATAATAAAATACTAAGGCGTGAAACCATCTAATTTCAATAACCATAATTTTAATTTAATAAAAGCTTTACACGAAAGGCATATCTTTCGTTAACAATAGAGCGATAAGAAAAATTGAAGCTTCGCAAAGGATAGGGTGTCTTGTGTGAAAACAATCCCAATCCCACAAAAGATAGCAAAGTAATAAATAACGAAATTTTATGATTTCCTGCACGAAACATACATTTCTTTAACATATTTATAACTTTCCCCACCCCCCTAACATACATACATACATATGTACATACATTCTGTCAAAAAAGTATCGGGAACTGTTCAGTAAACCGCAAAATAATTGTTTAATCATCAAAATTTATTTTTTCGCCTTCAAAATAAGCTCTATTCGAAGTAATACACATATGCCAACGATTAGTCCAGTCATGAAAGCACCTTTTAAACGCGTATGAAGATATCTTCTTCAACTCCTTCAGCGAATTATCCTTAATGGCCTCCATCGACTCAAAGCGGCGTCGCGAAGTGGCAATTTAAGTTTTGGGAAAAGGAAAAAGTCACACGGGGCTAAATCCAATTAATATGGTGATTGATTGATGATATTTGTCGAGTTTTTTGTCAAAAAAGTGTTCACAATATGAGCCTTGTGAGACGGTGCGTTATGGTGCAAGAGCCATGAGTTTTCTTTCCACAAATTGGGACGTTTCCTACGCACATTCTCTCTCAAACGACGCATAACTTCCAAATAATATTCTTTATTTACCGTAGAATCATTTGGAACGAATTTCGACACTTCTCATGCCCAATTGATGGTGTAAAATGTAACGAATTGATTCGTGAGAAATGCTAAGGTCACGAGCTACCTTCCTCAAACTTAAATGATGGTTTTCCAGCACCATTTCCTCGATCGAGGCAAATCTTCCACAACTTCTCGGCTCTCTGCAAACACCTTATACCACTCGTAGACCCGTGCTTTTGATAAAACAATCTCGCTATAGGCTTTGTGCAACATTTTCAACGATTCAGCACACGAAATCCCGTTCAAAACACAAAATTTAAGACAAATCCTTTGTTCGATATTTTTATCCATAGGTAAAATCGCAGAGCACACCTGCGTTTGACTGATATAATTAAATGCCAGAAACAAGCTAATTGACAGGTCAGGCTCAAACTCTGGGACACTGCGAGGACAGTTGTACCAACACTCCAGCAAAAAAAATTTAGACATATTATATAATATGTGTAACACGCACTTTTTAAATGAACAATTTCCGATATTTTTTGACAGAATGTACATATGTACGCAATAATATATGCATGTACAGTTGTATTTGTAGTAAAAGTATTCAATTCTGAATAATCTTGCGAAATAAATAAGTATCCGTAGTCCGCTAAATGCAATAGTCCAGTCAAAAGAAGATTTAACTTAGTAATTTTAGGAGTATGCGAGTTTATGGTTTTATTATGTAAAGCCCATCACTGTGAACTTAAGTTTGAGTTTTCGGGGTCGGGGGTTGTGTCCCGCGGCCGCCATCTTGGAAATAAGGGTGCAACTGGTTTTTTGCGTTTATCTCGTGAATTCCGAAAGTTACGAACATTTTGTAAGATACTTTTTTGTAGACAATAATATTATCTACAACTTTCATTCAAAACTTTGTAGAGAGCTTTTTTATAGAGCATTCTTTTGTGAACATTTTTGTCTATAAGTTTTTTTCGCTCTCTTTATTTAGTCGTATGATTTTGAGCTGCTAAGCGGAGCAACCAATACATTAGCGAAGCGCGTACATGATTACACAAGCCGACAAAATTTAACCAACATTCAGACCCAGAAACCAGACTATATATTTCCGAAGGTTTATGATGCGCTGAATCCAAATCTGGCCTCGGAATTGCTCTATCTGCTCTGGTTTTCGAGATATCCTAATCTAAAAGTGCAAAAAACACCATTTTTGCCCATATTTGAGGTTATGCAGCCTTGCAGATGTTTTCTTTCACCAAAATTAAAGGATCGCATCTTTAAATACAAGCCTTCTTTTTTCAAATGGCGTTTTGTTTGCTCAAATATCATTTTTTTTCGCAGAGATATCGCATTTTGAAATTTTCATGTTTCTAAATTTTCCTACACCTGAAAATCGATTAAGATAACATAGACATGATATAGTCGATTACTAATTTTCTTGAATTGAGTCTTATTTTTCTTAAAATTTTGTCTCACATCATAAGTGTGCTGACTCACCACAGCCCTGCACTATCTAACCTTTGGGTACCGAGTCACACACAGCCCTAACCCCTAGAAACCACCCCTATCATACCGCGAGCAGGCTAACCCACTTAACCGCAAGCAGGCTTACCCACAAACTCCACCTCTGGTATGAGCAAGCTCTGGTCCACCGTAAGGTCCCTGTCGAACCCGACGAAGCACAACGACAAGGTGGATATCACCTTCAACGGTCGTACTTCGTCGGACCCGAAGAGATGCGTGAGCTATTTTAGCCGGCAATTTATACTGCATCCTCCGGTCGACATATCCAAACGTTGTGCCACCAGACGGTTGCACAAACTGCCCTACAACAGTGCACCGCTTACTTTCACCAGTGGACGAAGCTACAGACCTCCCAGAATACTGCCATAAGGACCGCGACAGGATGTCTCCTGATGTCCCCAATTCAACACCTACACGATGAGGCTAACATGCTCCCGGTTAAGGAGCACAACAAAATGCTCGACAAGCAGTTTCTGCTAGGGTGTCACCGTAGGCCTCACCCATGCAGACACCTGCTCGAGCCCGAGCCACCTCCTAGGCACATCAGGAGACACTTCCTCAACTACGTGGACGAGATCCTGGACAAAACAGACAGACCACTCCAGGATCAGACAGTATACAGACAGACCATTAACGATATCCATCGGGAGACCCTTACCATCTTCCTAAGCTCCCGACCCCCGAATGCCGTTATCGGAGTCCAACCGCCACCCATCGCAGATGAAGAGCTCCAGCTTCCCCGAGAGTCCCGCGTAATCCTGGCACAATTACGTTCTGGATACTGTAGCAGGTTAAACTCCTACCTATCCAGAATCGACCCCGACATTCTAAACATATGTCCAGCATGTGAAGGCACCCCGCACGACACTAACCACCACTAACCACATTCCCATGGCAGCCGGTTCTACGTTACCGGAATGACTCGGGTTTTTACTCCCGACCAAGGGCTGCCGCCCCAGTACACTAGCCCTGTCTAGTGCACCGTATTTTACCCTAAACCTTTCGTCACAGGAGCAACTCATTGCAGCCAGTTTGCTCCAAATACTTCTCTTCCGGGCTGGCGTCGAACCCAACCCCGGACCTGAAGTATTTTACTGCTGCATCTGCCACAAACGGCTCCACCCGAACTCCACCTCGGTTAGGTGTAACCAGTGCAACGGGTGGTGCCATCTTAAGACCTGTTCAGGCCTTAAGACCCACAGGGAGTGGTCCACAAGGTATGTGGCCACGTGTTGCTCCCGCCCACAGGCGGTCACCGCCTCTACGGCGACACTGCCTTCAGTGCCGGCACACCATACTGCCGCCACTAACAACACCTCAACGGCCAGGAGCCCCCAAGAGCAACACGACTCCCTTTCCAACCCACAACCCTCCTGCTCCTACCCCAGTGCGGGGACAAACCAGCAGCTCTTGGTCCCCCGCACAGTCTGCTCCGTGTGCCAGACCGTAGTACCTCGGAACTTGACAACTGTCCAATGCAGTTCTTGCAGTGGCTGGTGTCACTTTCGGAGGTGCTCCGGCCTGCACACCACCCGTGAGTGGACGCGCGACTACGTTGCCCCCTGCTGCAGAGCTCTGCACCCGCAACCGCCCCCTGTGGCGCGGCCTCCAGACAACATCAGGCCACTCCCCATTTTGCGGAACGCACAGCAGGTCCAACGCAGACAACATCACGCATCCCTCACCCCCCGAATTACGACGACCCTCCCGCGAAGCTTCAAGCTTTTGCAACTGAACTGCAACGGACTAACGAGCAAGATTGACGAAATAGTCGACTTCATGAATCGGTTCGGAATTAAGATAGCTGCGGTCCAAGAGACAAAACTGCACGCTAGCTCCCCCCTGATTACCAGGGACGGCTATAACGTGCACCGAAAGGACCGCGAGCGAGACAACGGTGGTGGCCTAGCGTTCATAGTACACCATTCAGTGCAGTATCGTCTTATTGATGAAGGCATCGACCGCAGGGACAACACCTTAGAACGTCAAGGTATAGCTGTCCGGTCAGGCGATGCCGAGCTCGAAATTTATAATATTTATATACCCCCTGTCACCTGCTGCCCGGCAGGATATCTCCCCGATATTGGTGCGCTCATCAGGGGAGAAAACCGATTGGTAGTAGGTGACTTTAACGCGCATCACGATCTTTGGCATTCAAGCCTGCCAAATGATCGTAGGGGACAGCTATTGGCAGAGCAGATAGACGATTCGACGTTCAGCACTGTCAACGACGACGCCCCCACTAGGGTAGTGGGCAATTGTAGCAGCTCGCCTGACATAACAATTGCTAGCGCTGGTCTGATAAATAGCATAACCTGGCGACCTATGCTATCGCTTGCATCAGACCACTTGCCCATTATCATCTCGATCGAGAGACCCGCCGATTTTGTTTCCGCGGATCACCGGTCATATATCAACTTTAACAAAGCTGATTGGACCAGATTCGCGGAATTTACCGAGAACATCTTCGCAGCCCTACCCACTCCCACCGATGTGCGCGCAGGCGAACGCGCATTCCGCAAGGCGATTACAGCCGCCGCGGCTCGCTTCATACCTGCTGGACGGATCCGGGAATTACGTCCCAATTTCCCAGCCGAAGCAGCCGTTATGGCAAACGAGCGTGACCGTCTACGCCAGGCCGATCCCGGGGATCCTCGTATAAAGGATCTCAATTTGGAGATCCGGCAACTGGTCACTCAACATAAGCGGACCAAATGGGTAGAGCATCTGAAGTCCTGCAACTTCACCTCTGGTGTGAGCAAGCTCTGGTCCACCGTAAGGTCCCTGTCGAACCCGACGAAGCACAACGACAAGGTGGACATCACCTTCAACGGTCGTACTTCGTCGGACCCGAAGAGATGCGCGAGCTACTTTAGCCGGCAATTTATATTGCATCCTCCGGTCGACAGATCCAAGCGTTGTGCCACCAGACGGCTGCACAAACTGCCCTACAACAGTGCACCGCTTACTTTCACCAGCGACGAGGTTCAGGGGGCCATCAAACACATGAAACCTTCAAAAGCCATTGGCCCCGACGGACTAAACATGCTGATGCTGAAAAAGCTGGGTCCATCGGGAGTAGAATATCTCACAAAGGTCTTCAACCTGTCTATGGCCACTCTCATCATTCCTGATAAGTGGAAATTAGGGAGAGTGGTCCCACTGCTGAAGCCTGGGAAACCCGCCAACCAAGGGGAGTCTTATCGTCCGATAACTCTCCTTTCCCCAGTAGTGAAGACACTTGAGGCCCTTCTACTCCCACTCCTCACTCAACACCTGACTCCAGCCCCACACCAGCATGGTTTCCGTAGAGTGCACAGTACCACCACGGCACTCACCGTCATAAACACCCAGGTAAACCGCGGCCTCAACCAAAACCGCCCCTGCGAGAGGACTGTCCTAGTAGCGTTGGACCTACAAAAGGCTTTCGACACAGTCAGCCACGCCACGCTACTAGATGACATTTTACAGTCGACACTCCCGCCAGGGCTGAAGAGGTGGACCGCGAACTACCTGAGTGGTCGTCACTCGTCGGTAGTATTTCGAGACCAAACCTCAAAACAAAGAAAAATAAAGCAAGGAGTGCCGCAGGGTGGTGTCCTTTCACCCTTGCTTTTTAATTTCTATATTTCGAAACTCCCCCAGCCACCAGAGGGAGTCTCACTGGTCTCATATGCCGACGACTGCACGATAATGGCGTCGGGCAATGACATTGATGGCCTATGCTCAAAAGTAAACGACTACCTCGCCAGCCTTTCTCGCTTCTTCACTGCGAGAAACTTAAAACTTTCTCCCACTAAATCCACGGCGACCCTATTCACCACCTGGACAAAGGAGGTCAAGCTGCCACTTCAGGTTCACGTCGATGATACCCCAATTCCGACGATAAACAACCCCAGAATTTTGGGAGTCACCTTTGACAGCTTGCTCTCCTTCTCGGCGCACACAACCGCTATTGCAACGAAAGTACAGAATCGCAACAAGGTCCTCAAGTCGCTTGCCGGCAGCACTTGGGGCAAAGACAAAGAAATGTTGCTGTCGACTTTCAAAGCAATAGGCCGACCGGTTCTGAACTATGCCGCGCCTGTCTGGTCGCCTGGAACCAGTGATACGCAGTGGACGAAGCTTCAGACCTGCCAGAATACTGCCATCAGGACCGCGACAGGATGTCTCCTGATGTCCCCTATTCACCACCTACATGACGAGGCGCACATGCTCCCGGTTAAGGAGCATAACAAAATGCTCGGCAAGCAGTTTCTGCTTGGGTGTCACCGTAGGCCTCACCCATGCAGACACCTGCTCGAGCCTGAGCCACCTCCCAGGCACATCAGGAGACACTTCCTCAATTACGTGGACGAGATCCAGGACAAAACGGACAGACCTCTCCAGGATCTGACAGTATACAGACAGGCTATTAACGACATTCATCGGGAGACACTTACCACCTTCCTAAGCTCCCGACCCCCGAATGCCGTTATCGGAGTCCAACCACCACCTATCGCAGACGAAGAGCTCCAGCTTCCTCGAGAGTCCCGCGTAATTTTGGCACAACTACGTCCTGGATATTGTAGCAGGTTAAACTCCTACCTATCCAGAATCGACCCCGACATACTAAACATATGTCCTGCATGTGAAGGTACCCCGCACGACACTAACCACCTCTTCACATGCCCCATCAAACCCACTCATCTAACACCTCTCTCCCTCTGGACCCAACCCGTCGAAACTGCTAGTTTCCTGGGCCTACCGTTAGATGAGCTTGACGAAGACGACCGGTAATTTACACTACACTGACAGGGCGAAGATACTGCTACAACAACAACAACAACACTAACCACCTTTTCACATGCCCCAACAAACCCACTCATCTAACACCCTGGGCCTACCGTTAGATGAGCTAGACGAAGACGACCGGTAATTTACATAACACTGACAGGGCAAAGATACTGCTATTATCCATATATTTCAGGCCCTCAAACCCAAGAAAATTAGTAATCGACTATATCATGTCTATGTTATCTTAACCGATTTTCAGGTGTAGGAAAATTTAGAAACATGAAAATTTCAAAATGCGATATCTCTGCGAAAAAAAATGATATTTGAGCAAACAAAACGCCATTTGAAAAAAGAAGGCTTGTATTTAAAGATGCCATCCTTTAATTTTGGTGAAAGAAAACATCTGCAAGGCTACATAACTTCAAATATGAGCAAAAATGGTGTTTTTTGCACTTTTAGATTAGGATATCTCGAAAACCAGAGCAGATAGAGCAAATCCGAGGCCAGATTTGGATTCAGCGCATCATAAACCTTCGGAAATATATAGTCTGGTTTCTGGGTCTGAATGTTGGTTAAATTTTGTCGGCTTGTGTAATCATGTACGCGCTTCGCTAATGTATTGGTTGCTCCGCTTAGCAGCTCAAAATCATACGACTAAATAAAGAGAGCGAAAAAAAATTATAGACAAAAATGTTCACAAAAGAATGCTCTATAAAAAGGCTCTTAAGTATATTTTCCATAAAACCTACAATATAAAAAAGAAGTTATTACGCTTTAAAACAATTCATCCCTTAATTTTTCGCGTAATTTTGTTTATAACTTTTTTATTATTAATTTTACAATACAATAAAAAGTTTTGAATGAAAGTTGTAGATAATATTATTATCTACAAAATGTTCGTAACTTTCGGAATTCACGAGATAAACGCAAAAAACCAGTTGCACCCTTATTTCCAAGATGGCGGCCGCGGGACACAACCCCCGACCCCGAAAACTCAAATTTAAGTTCACAGTGATGGGTTTTACATAATAAAACCATAAACTCGCATACTCCTAAAATTACTTAGTTGGCTATTTAATATAATATTTTTTTTGTCTCTTTTGACTGGACTACAAGGTAGAAATCTTTTTTGAAAATTCTGCTCGCATTTTCATGGCAAAGGCATATGAAGTAAAGGCTCAGTTCGTATATCCTAAAAGCACTATATCAGCTTGTTGTATTAGCTTTCTACTATCTTGTCTTATTAATTTATTTTTTTATCTAATTAGTGCACACCATACGCGTGCTGCTCCTACATCCGCGAATCACAACTCGTCATATGACGATAATTATTCCGATGACTACGATGATTACTATGATGAGACAAATCGAAGTGACGATAAAATAAGTCTGGATGCCAGACCGATGACTACTTCTACAGTTGCTAGCATAACTCCAACTACAAATAATGCGAAACCTCTCTTTAGTACATCACCAATCAATTATCCCCGTAGCAATCATGTGCTGGAGCCCAGTTGTCCTAAAGTCTGTCTTTGTTTGGAAGACTACAAACACATACTATGCAACAGTGCCGGACTGACCCAAGTTCCAAAGGATCTGCCGCACACGACGCTAATTCTCGATTTAAGCGAAAATCATATAGCGGAATTGCGAACTGAAGACTTTTCAAATATCACTAAGGTTCGTGAAATCAATTTAAGTGGCAATCGGCTAAAAACGGTCAATAACGAGGTAACATTCATTCAGTTATAATAATTCCTTTGGTCACTGTAAAAGTAAAAAATATTGCAGGCCTTTGCGGAATTAAAATATTTACAGCGGCTTCGAATAACTGACAATAAATTGGCACATGTTGAGCCCAACGCTTTTTCCGGCACTGATCTAAGGGAACTGGATTTAAGTAACAATTCTATAGTACTTAGAAGTGATGGACCATTCCTCATACAGCCGGCCTTATTGAAATTTAACTGTCGTAATTGTAGTTGGACTCAATTATATGACGACACATTCAAGGAGCTAGTCAGTTTAAATTCTCTGAAGCTGGACCTCAATGATTTTAATATGGTGTGTATATATATATGTGGTCAGTTTTGTTTACCTATCAAATTTATCAATTTGTCTTTCTTTTTTTTCTACAACCAACAAAAGTGTCCTGAATATTTAAAATACTTGAATTTAACGGTTCAAGTAAATGTATTGGTATGCCCAGTCATATCTAAATTACAGTGAACTTAAAATTGTTGACAACTCAAATGACAACACTATATTAAAAGCTTACGCTACCCCAAAGCTCCCATAATATATTTACTGACGTTTTCCATTCCATTGTCTTTCTGACAGCAAATCAATGTAAAAGCTTTTATGCCGCTGCGAAACATTATTAAATTGCGACTACCGGAATTGGAACCAGAAAAAGTTGCCGAACTGTGTAATTTACTGAAAACTATTGACAACATAAGCTTTAAACACTTCGAAATCAGCTGCTTCGAGTTAGTACTGGGTACATCTTATAATGGTAGTATTACACTGGTGACGGATCCACCCTACATACCACCGGAGATAGCGATAGTACCAACTAATGTGCCAGAGGCTGAACCGACTAAAGCTACCCCGAAAAGAGGAGGAACAATAAACAAAGAAATTGGTGTTCAAAATAAACAGGCCCAGGTGGGTGCAACAAAATCCCCAACACTTTCAGCAGTAGTAAAACAACAGGATAGTAAAAAAGAAGGTAAATAAATGAACTCGACCAAATAGTATATGACTCCATTAATTATATTTAGCATCAGAAGCTAGGATGCCTCACTTGAGTAGCTTTTCAAACTTGACAGCGCCTACAGCCACCACGAGAATCGAAGATCCCCTTATTACGCCAAAGCCCTCAATATTAACTGCTAGTGTTTTAAGCGGCACAGATGGTGCGGCATTCAACCGTGCTGAGAATGCCACAGTCAAATCAGCAGTTGAGACTGATAGTAGCCATCAAGTACATATATCCCAGGATATGGTTAATCTATTGCTTATATGTAAGTAAACGTTTATTTCATTGA
Organism: Anastrepha obliqua; assembly: GCF_027943255.1. Classification (NCBI taxonomy): domain Eukaryota; kingdom Metazoa; phylum Arthropoda; class Insecta; order Diptera; family Tephritidae; genus Anastrepha; species Anastrepha obliqua. Next base: position 144,662,812 of record NC_072894.1, read on the forward strand.
CAAGTTTATTTTATTCAATATTCTTCCTTTTAGGTATCATAATCATTGCGATTGTCGGCATCATAATTGGCGTAATTTGTCGCAAAGATGTGGGTGGCATCAAGACAAAATGTTGTCGCACAAGGAAACCTGAACCAAAGGATCAAGTACGCCCTGCCGAAGAGATACCGTTGAATAAGTTAACTTAAATATTTTTTGAAATCGACATAGTAAAATAAAAAGCTTGGTTCCATTTATATGGAGAAACATTTTAAGCAATTGCCTGGAAACTTGCCTACAAATGGGAACTGGGCATTTAATTTTAAAGGCCTAGAACGAACAAATATTTATAATACTAATCATTTAAGATGATATATGTATTCTAGTTTAACGAGAACTTTTTGTATAGGCACGAATGGATTAAGTAGAAAGTAAATAGTTTTATAACCGTTACACACTTAAAATATTCCTAATGCAGACATTTGAAAGGGGGGGCAATATCATGACGGTACTGCACATGTATACCAGCGTTCGGCATTCCCACATATTTCTACGAAAAATTGTTGGTATAACATTTCCTCCAATGATTTAAATTGTTTACGGATATATTATACTACGTATATATGTATGCAAACATATTTTTTTTATCGATCCCTAGTCGCGTGTAGCACACCTTAGATTTACTTATGGCAGTTTCACAGCAATAGTTCATAATTATATTTGTTGAATTAATGTTTACGTGTACATTTTCATAGAAGTTCACACATGAAAATCTAAATATGTGTATATTAATATTGTAGACAAAATATTAATTGTGTGAAAATAAAGGAACAAAAATCATTGAATTATTGTTTTTCAAATCATCAGATTTACGTAAGATTTAACTGACTACAGTTAACTGAGGAACTAAGAAAGAGAGTATAAAGAAGTTAAAACACCGATACTTTTTAACTATACTACCTCAATAAGGTGTATTAAAAGCTTTCTTTACTGGTAAAAATTGGAAGATTTCAGCTAAGAGCTAAGAGTGAGTGCAAAGAGGGGTAAAGACGAGCGTGACCGTCTATGCCAGGCCGATCCCGCGGATCCTCGAATAAAGGATCTCAATTCGGAGATCCGGCAACTGGTCACCCAACATAAGCGGACCAAATGGGTAGAGCATCTGAAGTCCTGTAACTTCACCTCTGGTGTGAGCAAGCTCTGGTTCACCGTAAGGTCCCTGTCGAACCCGACGAAGCACAACGACAAGGTGGATATCACCTTCAACGGTCGTACTTCGTCGGACCCGAAGAGATGCGTGAGCTATTTTAGCCGGCAATTTATACTGCATCCTCCGGTCGACAGATCCAAACGTTGTGCCACCAGACGGTTGCACAAACTGCCCTACAACAGTGCACCGCTTACTTTCACCAGCGACGAGGTTCAGAGGGCCATCAAACTAATGAAACCATCAAAATCCATCGGCCCCGACGGACTAAACATGCTGATGTTGAAAAAACTGGGTCCATTGGGAGTAGAATATCTCACTAAGGTCTTCAATCTGTCCATGGCCACTCTCATCATTCCTGATAAGTGGAAATTAGGGAGAGTGGTCCCACTACTGAAGCCTGGGAAACCCGCCAACCAAGGGGAGTCTTATCGTCTGATAACTCTCCTTTCCCCAGTAGTGAAGACACTTGAAGCCCTTCTACTCCCACTCCTCACACAACACCTGACTCCAGCCCCACACCAGCATGGTTTCCGTAGAGTGCACAGCACCACCAGAACACCCAGGTAAACCGCGGACTAAACCAAAACCGCCCCTGCGAGAGGACTGTTCTAGTAGCGTTGGACTTACAAAAGGCTTTCGATACAGTCAGCCACGCCACGCTACTAGATGACATTTTACAGTCGACACTCCCGCCAGGGCTGAAGAGGTGGACCGCGAACTACCTGAGTGGTCGTCACTCGCCGGTGATATTTCGAGACCAAACCTCCAAACAGAGAAAAATAAAGCAAAGAGTACCGCAGGGTGGTGTCCTTTCACCCTTGCTTTTTAATTTCTATATTTCGAAACTCACCCAGCCACCAGAGGGAGTCTCACTGGTCTCATACGCCGACGACTGCAAGATAATGGCGTCGAGCAATGACATTGATGACCTATGCGCTAAGGTAAACGACTACCTCGGCCGCCTTTCTCGCTTCTTCACTGCGAGAAACTTAAAACTTTCTCCCACTAAATCCACGGCGACCCTTTTTACCACCTGGACAAAGGAGGTCAAGCTGCAACTTCAGGTGCACGTCGAAGATACCCCAATACCGACGGTAAATAACCCCAGAATTTTGGGAGTCACCTTTGACAGCTTGCTCTCCTTCTCAGCGCACACAACCGCTATTGCAACGAGAGTACAGAATCGCAACAAGGTCCTCAAGTCGCTCGCCGGCAGCACTTGGGGCAAACACAAAGAAATGTTACTGTCGACTTTCAAAGCAATAGGCCGACCGGTTCTGAACTATGCCGCGCCTGTCTGGTCGCCTGGAACCAGTAATACGCAGTGGGCGAAGCTACAGACCTGCCAGAATACTGCCATTAGGACCGCGACAGGATGTCTCCTGATGTCCCCAATTCAACACTTACACGATGAGGCTGACATGCTCCCTGTTAAGGAGCACAACAAAATGCTCGGCAAGCAGTTTCTGCTAGGGTGTCACCGCAGGCCTCACCCAGGATCAGACAGTATACATACAGGCCATTAACGATATCCATCGGGAGACCCTTACCACCTTCTTAAGCTCCCGACCCCCGAATGCCGTTATCGGAGTCCAACCACCACCCATCGCAGATGAAGAGCTCCAGCTTCCCCGAGAGTCCCGCGTAATCCTGGCACAATTACGTTCTGGATACTGTAGCAGGTTAAACTCCTACCTATCCAGAATCGACCCCGACATACTAAACATATGTCCAGCATGTGAAGGCACCCCGCACGACACTAACCACTTTTTCACATGCCCCAACAAACCCACTCATCTAACACCCCTCTCCCTCTGGACCCAACCCGTCGAAACAGCCAGTTTCCTGGGGCTACCGTTAGATGAGCTAGACGAAGACGACCGGTAATTACACTACACTGACAGGGCGAAGATACTGCTACAACTACAACAACAGTGAGTGCAAAGCTCCTGCCACGAAAAATGTCATCATAACTTCATCTGCCGTTCGGAGGCGGCATAAAACTTTCGGTCCCTCTGTGGAAAAACATCGAGATATGCACCACGAATAGGAGCAGGAGCTCGGCCAAACACCCAAAATGGGTGAAAGCGCCAATTATACAAATACAATTAAAATAAAATTATAAAAGAATTTAATACCGATTTAATATAGCTTTAGGAAAGAAAGATATAGTGCTGAGGCTGTTCTGGAAGACAAATCAACGAATGAGGCTGCTTATATTTAATATGCCAATCCGTCGTCGGCGGCCGCCGTAGCCGAATGGGTTGGTGCGTGATCACCATTCGGGATTCACTGAGAGGTCGTTGGTTCGAATCTCGGTGAAAGCAAAATTAATAAAAACATTTTTCTAATAGCGGTCGCCCCTCGGCAGGCAATGGCAAACCTCCGAGTGTATTTCTGCCATGAAAAAGCTCCTCATAAAAATATCTGCCGTTCGGAGTCGGCTTGAAACTGTAGGTCCCTCCATTTGTGGAACAACACCAAGACGCACACCACAAATAGGAGGAGGAGCTCGGCCAAACACCTAACAGAAGTGTATGCGCCAATTATTTATTTTTTTTTAATCCGTCGTCATTTATGTGAATCATGAAGTGTCACATTTTCTCCCTACATCTTTAGAATACAATTTTAACAAACGTTCGGTACGAAACTTACCTCCATAACCAAATTGACGCAGTCTTGTGATTCTTTACAGTCCAACAATGCAACGACATTCTCATGATGCAACTCTGTCAATTCTTTCAAAATTTTGATTTCTTTTCCAAGCAAATTTTGGGTTTTGATCAACCCCTTTTTGGTGATGCATTTTATAGCAACGGGAAAATGTTTCTGCAAAATGAAGCGAAAAGGAAAAATTTTATTAACCTTTAGAAAATTATAAAAATATACAAAATAAAGGCATCTTAAATATGATATGCACGTAATAGGACATTCGCCTAAATATATCTTTACGCTGCCATAAATAATCAAATTGTAAAAAAGTTATCGTCTATGAGCTGTCGCCATTCGGCAGGTGGTGGCAATGTTCCAAGAGCCGTCCTGTCAAAAAAGCTTTTAAAAATATCTTCTGCCCTTCTGCATTTGTACGGCAAAATCTTACGCACTTAAGGAGTTAGACCACCATAGCCTAATGAATAATTTTGAGAAGGAAATTATGTTTTAGATTTTGAATCCAATTTAAAAACCAGCCCGAAAGCATTTTGGCATTTCATTAATTCAAAAAATAGTTCTCTAGTATCCCATTTATTTTCCTAGATTCGTTATCTGCTAATACGAATACACCTCCTGTATTTCGGAATACTAGTACAATCTTCTTAAGATGTGCTCAATAGCATTTCCCGACTTAAATCGCTCTTACTGACGTTAATGGTTTGCCTGCAGATTCTCAATTGATGAATTGATTCAGTCTGCGAAATACTGTTGCTGATTGTTCTTATTAAGAGTATTTTCTATAAAATTCGCATCAGATCCCTAGAATACAGAGTAGTTCTTAGTACGGCTTCTTAGGTCACGTGTAAACTCGAAAAAATTCCTATCACCAGAGCCTTAATTGAGTTTAATAGAATCTCACAATAAGTAATATAGTTTAGCACTCTTTTATTCCTACTTACATCTAAAATATCTACGTCAAATCTATAAGAATTTGTTATGTTATTAATTGACTAAGTAAGTAAATAAATAACTATTAAATATCGAGGAACGCGCCTCGTGCCTCACTGCCAACTCTTTTAGAGATAGGAAGTTCTCTATATATTTAACAGTCGTGTGCTCCGACTTTTCAATAAGCGTATTGGGCGTGTGATAAACGCCCTTAAGAAATCTTACGTGCAGGTCTATCAGCCTTTAAAGGGCCCTCAAAAAGAAAGATTAAATGCCGATTGATCTAAAATCCTTGGGAGATGTCCACATGTGAGCCCTTACATACCTTGGGTATGAAGGCAGCTCTCACAGCTCTCCACAATTGAAATATGCAACTCCTGCCTATGTCGCTCGCATTAAAAGGGGTCAATATTTCTGCAGTTGAGTTTAACGCCCAAGCCAGGCAGTGAGTGCTTATACACCAATGTTTGGTGTGCTTCCCTCGCTGCTCATCATCCAAAACCCGATTCATCTGTCATGCCCATAGGCATGGAATTCATCGAGAATGCGACTGAACTCTAGGACTCATGGCAACCAAGACGGCTTTTCCCACTTAGGCAGCGATATAGTGAACAATAACTCTCGAGAGCAATATTACAAACAGAGGTGAAATTCAATCGATTCCTGCTGAAAGTCTAAATTTTCCTTCGGGCTTCCTGGAGTAGATCCGGAAGATTTATGCTATATACAGCACAGTCCGCACTCCTCAGGTTCCTCTAGGAGGATATTGTTAGACCGGGTTTGTTTAATAAAGCCTTTATTGTACAATGCATAATTTTTTTTGAGAAAATTTCCTTTCTTAGACAGCCATCTGAATTTGTAATTTTTATTTAACGATTAAACCTGTGAATTGTTGCCTAGAAAGTTTCTAGGGTTCCTTTTTTTGAAGTATATATTGTGCATGAGGCCTTGATGTTTCAATTTTTGGTTTCGGGCATGAAAGTTAAAAAATGTATCACTCTTTAAAAACGCCCAAATAATTCGAAGTCGCAAGAGATTTAAAACTATTTAATTTTTTCACTCAAATCATGAACGGCATCACTGATCACATTTGTTTGGCCGCCGTAGCCGAATGGTGAGTGCGTGACTACCATTCGGAATTCACAGAGAGAACGTAGGTTCGAATCTCGATGAAACACCAAAATTAAGAAAAACATTTTTCTAATAGCGGTCGCCGCTCGGCAGGCAATGGCAAACCTCCGAGTGTATTTCTGGCATGAAAAAGCTCCTTATAAAAATATTTGCCGTCCTGAGTCGGCTTGAAACTGTTGGTCCCTCCATTTGTGGAAGAACATCAAGACGCAACCCACAAATAGGAGGAGCTCGGACAAACCCCCAAAAAGGGTGTACACGCCAATTATATGTAAATATATATTATTTTACATATACTCGTATACATATGGAAGTGTAATGTAGAATTCAGAGCGTTATCTGCGTAAATTTTTTGGGCTGGAATTTAGAACAATGCCGATCTTGGAATTTCTGGCAAACTATAATGTTTTTTTTAATGAAACTTGGTGGAGATGTTAGTGAGGTGTTAAGGAACACTCTTTATAACTTTAAATTAATCGGGAAATAATAATTTTGGCTGGAGTTTAGAACAGTGCCGATCTTGGAATTTCTGGCAAACTATAATGTTTTTTTTAATGAAACTTGGTGGAGATGTTAGTGAGGTGTTAAGTAACACTCTTTATAACTTTAAATTAATCGGGAAATAATAATTTTTTAATTATTTACATTCAAAATGCCCTTGGGAACATCAGTATAATTTGCCACATTAGGGTGCGGCCAGAGTGAACGCTGATGCCGAGCCGAGCCGAGCCGAGCTTATTGACGCTTATTTTCATGCGAGAAGAAAATTTGTATATAACACAGTGAATGCGAGAATCAGCGCTGAAATTTTGTTTATTCCATGTGTTTTGCTCTTATGTCATTTAATTTTGTTGTTCATTTGTGTTTATAAAATTGCTGTACACGGTAATGGATTCATCTGATGAAGAGTATTTTGCTTCTCCTAGTGTGATTAATGCAATTATTAACACAAAAGAGTTTGGAAAACATCCAATTACACTAAAAAGGAATGAATTTGGTGAATTTCATCATTTATATAATGATTTATCTTATATTTATTTCGTGGAGGGAGCCTGAGAAACGGCTACCCCACTCCATTGGCCAGTTTTTTTCGATTTTCGTGGTGTGGTGCACTATGGATTCCTTCCACCTGGCCAAACTGTTAATAAGGAATATTGTTTAAGCGTTATACGTCGTTCACGTGAAGCAATTCATCTAAAAAGACCAGAATTATGGGCCAACAACTCTTGGTTTTTGCATCACGATAATGCACCGTCTCACACTGCTCTCGTTCTTCGTGACCGTTTCGCCAAAAATTCCACGCATATCGTTCCGCAACTACCGTATTCGCCTGATTTGGCTCCGTGTGACTTCTGGCTATTCCCAAAACTCAAGAGACCACTCCGTGGAACGCGTTTCGAGTCGATTGAGGAGATAAAAGCTGAATCGAAGAAGGTGCTGATGGCTATACCGGAAATGGACTATTTGGCATGTTTCGGGGATTGGAAAAATCGTTGGCATAGGTGTATTTTATCGAGAGGGGATTATTTTGAAGGGGATGAAATTGATTTACAAGAATAAATAAAGATTTTTCATTTTACAACCAAATTCACCTTACTTTTTGCCCACAGGTAAAAAAAGAAAATATTAATCCTGGCAATCCTAATAAGGATAATGGAAAACTTTTATCAAATTATTGCATTGTCATCGGTCCTTGATAGGTGTGCAAAATTTCAAGTCGATCAGATTTTTAGAAGCCAGTGAAAATTAAGCTCGAAGATTCCGTTACATACATACATACATACACACATACATACAACCCGACTTAATAAAAGTGTGTTAAAAACACAACTGCACTCTAAAAAGTAAACATCAACAATCCAAAAAAGCGAGCAAAACGCTTTGAAACTGTTTTCTCGCACTCATCGGCTTTGCTCTCTGCTCTTGTCGGCGCTCACTGTGTTATATACAAGCTTATTTGTATTGACTTGTATGTAGCCAGTTTTATCGCACTGACAATCTTTATCGCACTGACAATCTCGGCTCGGCTTTCAGCGTTCACTCTGGCCGCACCCTTACACTCTATATTTTTTAACATTTCACTATAAATCACCAAATATACACTCACACGCGTGTTTGTACCGATTTTTATGCTAATATTCTAATTATATCTATTAAAATTAAATGCAAATTCATTTCCCTATGCAATCACATTCCAATTTTAAGCGCGAACAAGAAGAAGTTGGAATTACAACAGTATGGTGTTGCCGGATGCCTACAAATGAAAACAAAAATTAAGTACTTGAGTTTAGTGTTAATGATGGGAATGGGGGTTATTGTGCCTGCTTACTACATACACGCATATGACGTTTTAATTTTGGGTTCAATGGTTTTAATACGGAAAGGAGTTTTACGCAAAAATACTGTGCATTGCGTAGCCGGAGTTGGACTGATGAGGGTTATTTTTTTGAAGTGCGGCCGAAGGCCGCCCACGCGAAAAGGAGTTTAACGCAAAAATACTGTGGATTGCGTAGCCGGAGTTGGACTGATGAGGGTAATTTTTTTGAAGTGCGGCCGAAGGCCGCCCACGCGAAAAGGAGTTCTACGCAAAAATACTGTGGATTGCGTAGCCGGAGTTGGACTGATGAGGGTTATTTTTTTGAAGCGCGGCCGAAGGCCGCCCATGCGAAAAGGAGTTCTACGCAAAAATACTGTGGATTGCGTAGCCGGAGTTGGACTGATGAGGGTTATTTTTTTGAAGTGCGGCCGAAGGCCGCCCACGCGAAAAGGAGTTCTACGCAAAAATACTGTGGATTGCGTAGCCGGAGTTGGACTGATGAGGGTTATTTTTTTGAAGTGCGGCCGAAGGCCGCCCACGCGAAAAGGAGTTCTACGCAAAAATACTGTGGATTGCGTAGCCGGAGTTGGACTGATGAGGGTTATTTTTTTGAAGCGCGGCCGAAGGCCGCCCATGCGAAAAGGAGTTCTACGCAAAAATACTGTGGATTGCGTAGCCGGAGTTGGACTGATGAGGGTTATTTTTTTGAAGTGCGGCCGAAGGCCGCCCACGCGAAAAGGAGTTCTACGCAAAAATACTGTGGATTGCGTAGCCGGAGTTGGACTGATGAGGGTTATTTTTTTGAAGCGCGGCCGAAGGCCGCCCACGCGAAAAGGAGTTCTACGCAAAAATACTGTGGATTGCGTAGCCGGAGTTGGACTGATGAGGGTTATTTTTTTGAAGCGCGGCCGAAGGCCGCCCATGCGAAAAGGAGTTCTACGCAAAAATACTGTGGATTGCGTAGCCGGAGTTGGACTGATGAGGGTTATTTTTTTGAAGTGCGGCCGAAGGCCGCCCACGCGAAAAGGAGTTCTACGCAAAAATACTGTGGATTGCGTAGCCGGAGTTGGACTGATGAGGGTTATTGTTTTGAAGTGCGGCCGAAGGGCGCCCACGCGCCTAAAGGAGTTCTACGCAAAAATACTGTGGATTGCGTAGCCGGAGTTGGACTGATGAGGGTTATTTTTTTGAAGTGCGGCCGAAGGCCGCCCACGCGAAAAGGAGTTCTACGCAAAAATACTGTGGATTGCGTAGCCGGAGTTGGACTGATGAGGGTTATTTTTTTGAAGTGCGGCCGAAGGCCGCCCACGCGAAAAGGAGTTCTATGCAAAAATACTGTGGATTGCGTAGCCGGAGTTGGACTGATGAGGGTTATTTTTATGAAGCGCGGCCGAAGGCCGCCTACGCGATAAAGAGTTCCACGCAAAAATACTGTGTTAATTAATTTAATTTAATTTTAATTACTTTATTATTTTTTGTGATACGCTTAATATCATTGTTTTTAAGTTTAAATGAGTTGTATGTTTTTATTTTCAAATTCATTTCTCAACTTTAAATTACAGCAAAAAATACTGCAGTTTTACAATGAACCTTCCACTGAACATCCCTGCGTGCGAACTTCGTTTTCATTTCAGGTGTATGGCAACACCAACTTTTCGCTAAATTATAGAACTTTAACATTAAATTACTTAAAAACTATAAGCCTCCGCAGGTTCTGTTTTCAGTTTTAAGATGGGGATACACCCCTCTATCACCCCCTTTTTACCGTTTTTTCCAAAGCGATCGGCATTATACTAAATTCTAGCCATTTTTTGTTTAGGGTAATAGAGCAGCGGAATTAAACGCGTGTTCTTGTATTCAATAATGCATTGTATTTCGTTTGTTTTCCCTTTTTTATATTCTCACTGTGATATATTTCTAATTTACCTCTTATTTCATTTTCGGTACCTATTTCTATTTCACTACCTTAGTTGCTTGTATATACATATTTGCTTTTTTGTTTGGTCAATTGCGTTTTAATTTACATATTATGATTTAAAACCGACCGAAAGCATGCAAGGTAAAATGTATAGCTCCTTTGCAGATTTATATTTAAGCTCGCCATGACACACCAGTATGGAAATATTTAACTCATATTTTATTATATATATGTACATATATTTTCATATATGTTACTTATATTTAAGTTATATTTACACATTTTTATACTATAACTACATACATACGCACATAGGTACGTACTTGTATGCACATATTTGTATGAATAAGCAAACGAAATATGCGTTGTATATAGTAATATTTGCTATGCCGTAAAACCTTCGAACCAAGGAGTTACTTGAAAAAAAAAACAAAAAGTTACTTACTTTACGATGACGTCCTTTATAGACCACGGCAAAAGCACCATGGCCTAGCATGTCCTTTGAGCTGTACTCATAGTCCCCGACGATATTCATTGCAAACCAAATTTATTATCAATGGAAAACAAAACGTATGCAATAGTCGAAGTTTTTCAGCTGTTACGGAATGAGATTAGAGTTCAGTTTATTGAGCACTTATTTCACTTGTCAAACGTAAATATGCACCGAATTGAAAAATATTAAATCACATACACAGTCAATGTATATATTTATATGTATATTATTTAAAATTTGATATTCACTAATTTATTCCCAATTTGTTAATGATATATAAATTGAATTTAACCAATGGTGACTGGTTTTAGCGTATTTTACGGAATTTCAAATTGTACAATTCAAGACACGTATGTATATTCTTCGGAGATACCACAGTTATTTATAAGTAGTTTTACTTTTTATTATTTAAACCATTGTCCACAACTTATGAAAGAAATTTAATTCTTCAAGTATTGTACCACAATGCTTCTCGTAATATAAACAAAATGACTTCCGAATTTCAGCTGTCAAACTTGAAGAAAAGTAGAAGAGAAACAAGACAAACCCAGTAACAAAAAAATGTATATCATTTAAACATACATTACAACATTTACGAAGCCGTACAATAAGGCGAACTTTTTGTTTAAAAACAGAAACAAAGAAATTATAAATTAATTTATAAGGTTGATAGGAATTTCAAATAAAATAATTGAGAAAAATTGTCGGTTTGACTTTTCATTATTGCCACGAAATATATATATGATTAAAACATAATGTCTAAGTGCATGGACCTAATATATTGTAGCGAATGGTGAAGTTCGCAAATCGACTGGCAACAATAGCGAACGAGATGCCAAAACAAGAACATGAATTAGTCTTGATGGCGATAGCAGGTATCGAGACAGATCATTCTTTCTGGGGGTGGAATTATGATGCTCACACTCACCAACTTAAACGTACGTCCGTATCAGCTGGCACGGTGAAATATATATATTAGGGATGGGATTATTTTCGAATAATATTCGAATAAACATTATTCGAATAAAACGAATAATACTATTCGTTTCAAATAATTCGAATAGTTCATTATTCGAATACCTTACTATTCGAATACCTCACTATTCGAATAGTTTACATTTTCGATCAGGTCATCCGTTTGGTCACGGTACCCCGAAATCATTAGGTAATTAACTATTCTCAATTTTGCTACTTTCGTTAAAAGTATACATTTTAGTTTTTAATAAATTAATTTAACATAACTTGTATTAATATTATTTGGAAATTTTTTATATTTTGTACATATTGGAAATAAAATTATTCACCTCTATAATACTCTAATTGGGCACCGCTATTACTAAATGTTTACATCTTGGCAACTTTGAAAAACGTGTTTTGATTTTTATTTTTTTAAGAAAAAAATATGTTTTTCTGTTTATCGTATTACTTGACTATATGTGCAATGTATGTTTTCCACCCCCATTAGTTGGTTTAGGTATATTATTGTATACCTGGTGCACTGTACCAAGTTTAAGTTTTTCCCATTTGCTATTTAAGAAGTCCTAGAGCAGAGAGAGATAGGTGATTAGAAAGTTTAATCTTTAACCACAAACCATAGTACTAAAATTCTGCGGTATTATGTTCTTGTTTCCTTTCTACCTGTTTGCTTTTCGAAGCATAGATAGTCATAATTTAATATATTAACGTCGACGCAAAAAATTATTGCGTCATTTTGACCTGTCTTTAGAGCTGTAACAATATCAGGCAGCGATAATGCGTGATAAGTTTATGAAGATTTTGCAGGTGTTTTCTTCAATTGCAATGCTTCAAACACGGTTGGTGTTGGCTTTCCATTGCTATTCCGATAAATTTGCTTATAATTTCTAAGTGCGTGCATCAAATTTGAAAATTATAACATCAAATATAGTCACTATATCAGCCTTTTGATTTATAGTACTTTTTATTAATTACCATTAAGAATTAATAGCAATATTTAAGTGTAAAATGCTTAATTTTTGCATAAGCTTGAAAAAACCCATATTACAGATGCTTATTTTACTTATTCTATTATTTCAAATGATCTTCTAAATGTTTGTAATACCGTGCAAAATAAATATGCGCGACGATCTGTCAAAGGAACGATAGTTAGTAAAGAATAAAGCGAACCCGAAAAAGCGAGTCAACCAATAATGAGATTTGATAGAACTTTTGTAGTTTTAAAAGAGTTAAATTAACCTTTAGCCTTCGTTAAATCAGTATTTTCTAAAATAGTGAAAATTTAGAATTCAAAATCGCGCGATGATTCGATAAATCATTATCTTCAAAAATGGTGAAAATTTCGCCTAAAAAATAGCGATAATATAATATTTTGATAAAAAGCGTATATTTTGTGTTAAAAGTGATAAAATAATAATTTCATAAAAAGTGAAAATTGGGTGTTTCCTTTGGAAATGTTCATATATATATGTTAAAAAAAACATATTTTTATAAAAAGTGAAAAGCGCGGGATTTTCTGGTCCAAATTTTCGCCTGAGGCGCTATTTTGTTTGGAAATGTACATACGTATATACATATTACAAAAAAAAAAAAATATTTTTATGAAAACTTTTTTAATTTTAAATATATATTTTTACAAATACTGAAAATTTGGAATAAAAATCGGGCGGTGCTACAGAACAAAAAATGTTCTAACACAAAATTTTTATAAAAATAATAAAGGGTCACTTATTTTACAATAATACAACATTTTCATAAATAGTATGAATTATAAAACCTAAGTTAAATGCTTGTTGGGTTAACAATTGCCTTATACATTTCTTTTCAACGATATTTCAGTACAAGATGCAAGTACGGTAGTAAAAAAACTAATTTTTAAGCTTTTCATAGGGGTTCTATAGGGACCCTAGGAGGTTGGGACTTTCATCGTTATAATGGTGCGGCCTTGATCTTTCTATTGGGCATGGTGGGAGATGCCACGGCCTCTCCTCCTCCGCCACCCCATCTAAATATATCGTGGTAGTAATGGAAAGTTTAGCCACGGTTGCATTGGAAAATCAATTTGTCATTTTCTCAGTACACTTTTCTTTTCCTTAAGATAATTATTTAACTTTTGAGTGCACCAATCAGATTCAACGATGCACTTAATAACAAAAAATATGCACTCAATTTTGATTATAATATTTGCATTTTAATTACTTTAACACAGTGTAACCGGGTGGAGAAAATGTAGACTTTTACGGCTTTACGGCTTTTTTGAACACTTTATCTCGAGACTGCGTTAGTAAATATTCGCACTACCTCCTTCTCATAATTACGGAAAAACTTTAAAGTATTCTCTAAAGGTATAACTTTACTTATTGAAATGAAAAATTCACAAAATCTAAATTAAAAAACCTTGATTTTTACTTTCTTACGAAGAAATTAAAGCGAACGAGCAATAACAACATACGTCCGAAGCGACATTCGACATTCTAGAGATGGCAAACTACCGATGGCACTATCGATGTATAGAATTTTTTTTTTTCTTTTGCCTTATGCCAAGGATGATAGAAAATCAGGTTGCACCAAGGTGGATTTATTATAGGTGACAGCAACCACATATAAGTAAAGCCCTATATGTATTTGTTGTTGCGTTTGGTCCAAGCATCACGTCAAAATCAGTAATCAAATGTTAACATAGGAATGTAATACATACAAATAAAGCATATCATTTTGACGTAAGCCATACCCACGGCGAAAAATTCAGCTGGGCGAATGCTAGGGAAGACTTTGGTATAATGTATATCGCTTTGAAAAAAAAAACGGTTAAAAGGGGGTGATAGAGGGGTGTATCCCCATCTTAAAACTGAAAACAGAACCTGCCGAAGGCTTATAGTTTTTAAGTAATTTAATGTTAAAATTCTCTAATTTAGCGAAAAGTTGGTGTTGCATACACCTGAAATGAAAACGAAGTTCGCACGCAGGGATGTTCAGTGGAAGGTTCATTGTAAAACTGCTGTATTTTTTGCTGTAATTTAAAGTTGAGAAATAATTTTGAAAATAAAAACATACAACTCATTTAAACTTAAAAACAATGATATTAAGCGTAGCACAAAAAATAATAAAGTAATTAAAATTAAATTAAATTCATTAACACAGTATTTTTGCGAAGAACTCTGTTTAAGCAAAAAATATAAAGACTTGATTACTCCGAAGCTGTACAAGTAATAAATTTATTGAGCGTCTCATTTTTCAATAACTGTTTAAAGCTAACTGTGCATAGATGAATTCGAAGAAATAATACCAATAATGCTATAAATTGAGGTGGTGCCAGACTGGACGAACTGATGAACATCTTAAGGTGGTGCCAGACTGGACGAATTCTGAACATCCTGCCCGGTTGAGGCGCTGGCCTCAAAATGCTCTGCGTCCAGAAGCCGGCACAATTTCTGTACCGCACGCGTCATCATACCGTTCGCCGTCTGAAGCGTGACATTACGTATTAAACCATTGCTGCCCGGATGAACCGCAGTTACGCGCCCTAAGCGCCAATATGTTGGTGGTAAGTTCTCATGTCTTACGATGACTATGTCTCCGATCTTTACGTCCCTTGATTTCGTCTGCCACTTGTTTCGAGTTTGAAGGGTAGATAAATATTCCTCGCTCCATCGTTGCCAAAATTGTTGATGTATCTGACGCAGCCAGAGCCAGTGCTTAATACGGTTGGACGGAATTGTTCTGATGTCAGCTTCAGGGACTGCAACCAGTGGAGCGCCAACCATAAAGTCGGCAGGGGTCAAAGCTAACTTATCATTGGGATCATCGTATATAGGTGTTAGCGGACGAGAATTTAGGCATGCTTCAATACGTGTCGCCAAAGTCTGAAGTTGGCTATACCATAATGACTGCGCTCCAACGAGGCGCACCAAATGATATTTGGCAGATTTTACCGCAGCCTCCCAGAGACCACCTTGATGAGGAGCGCTGGGAGCGATAAAGTGCCAATGAGTACCGAGATTCGCCAAACTTTGTTGGTTGTTGTCGTTCTGCCAAGCAGCCAAGTCTTCTTTAAGCAAACGGTTAGCACCTGTGAACGTAGTACCGTTGTCACTATAGAGATCTCGACATGGAGCTCGTCTACTTGTAAATCGCGTAAATGCAGCTAAGAATGCATGTGATGACAGATCATCAACAACTTCAATATGCACGGCCTTAGTCGCCATGCAAACGAAAACAGCTAGATATGTTTTGATCGTTGTACGCGACCTTTTTGTGCCGATGCGCACTGTAAAAGGCCCGCAATAGTCGACGCCTGAAGATATAAATGGCCGTGCTGCAGTAATGCGATGCCTGGGTAAGGATGCCATCTGCTGAGATAACGTTACGCCTCGATGTCGTCGGCAAATAACACAAGTCTGCACAAAGCTTCGGACTGCTTGCCTTCCGTTCAATATCCAGTACCGTGCGCGAAGAGTTTGAAGAGTGATTTGCGCCCCACCATGAAGCGTGGTTTCATGTGCGTGTCGGATGAGTAAGTGTACCAAACTCCCATGCTTCGGTAAAATTATCGGAAAACGTCGATCTTCTGGAAGGTCAGCGTGACCAATACGACCTCTGACTCGCAATATGTCGTTACAATCTATGTAAGGGTTCAATGACCTTAGTTTGCTGGAGCTGGATATTTCCGATCCCTTCCGAATCAGAGACATATCAGTCGCAAAGGTATATTGCTCGTTTCGGATTAGCACGTTAAGAGCATCGTCCATTTCTGTAGGATTGACGATCAGTCTTCGCAAATGTCGGCGAACTGGTAGCCACCGAAGTACGATTGCCACGGTACGAAGAAGCTTTTGCAATGAACTAAAGCGTTCGCTTAATGGAATTATTTGGCCGTCTAGACGTCGAGTTGTAAGAATGCTCGCGTGGGCCGTCGTTGCTACAAATGATGACACTCTCTGTTCACCACGTACAATGTCAAGCTCGTCATCTTTTAATTCGATTCCAAAGTAAATTGGTAGCTGTTTGTCCATAAGCCATTTTGGCCCTTGCCACCACAACTGATGTTCAACCAGTTCTGATGCTCGGATACCTCTACTGGCACAGTCTGCCGGATTTTGTGCAGACCGTACATAATGCCAACGATCTGGTGATGTCAGCTCTTGAATGTGACGAACACGATTGGAAATGTACGGCTTGAGAGTAGTTGGAGGTTTACGTAACCAACATAACACGATTCGCGAGTCGGACCATAAATGATAAGAAGCGTCCGTTAGACGTAAAGCAGTCCGCACACTGTCAAGTGTGGATGCGAGTAAATGTGCCGCACAAAGTTCTAGGCGAGGAATCGTTGCACCCTTGAGTGGCGCCACTTTGGTGCGAGCTGTTAGCAATGATACAGTTGACCGACCTTCACCGTCTGTTGTCCTAGTATAGAGGACAGCCGCATAGGAAAGTGAACTTGCATCACAAAACCCAAGTAGCATAGTAGTCTTACCCTCAGCCAAACCTAACCATCGTGGTACACGGATACGGTTTATCACGTCAAGTTCTCTGTAAAATAAGACCCACGTATTTTGAAGTGCATCTGGGAGTGGTGCATCCCATTCTAAGCCAGCAGACCACAACTTCTGAATAAATATCTTCCCGGCAATAACAATTGGAGCAAGCATGCCAGTAGGATCAAATAGTTTGGCGACCTCACTTAAAACCCGACGTTTTGTGAGACATCCGATGTTCTGGTTTAGATTCGCTTTGAAAAAGATCTCATCTGTTGTTGGGTCCCAACTTAAACCAAGCACAGTTGCCGTCGATGGTTCACTTGCTAACTCTACGATTGAGGAATTGTTACTAATTAAACGCTTTACAACCTCACCACTATTAGAACTCCATTTTCGTAAACGGAACTGTCCGGCCGACAAAATCGCACTCACATTGACAGCGAGTTCGAAGGCTTTATCCTCAGTGTCACAACTGATGAGAAAATCATCTACATAAAATGATGACAGAATCGCATCGCACGCAACAATCGACTGATGGCCATCTGCGACTACGTTGTAGTTATCATAACTGCATTGATTGAGTGCGCGAACTGCGTTGTACGGGCTACAAGCCATCCCATACGTCACTGTAGTTAAACGGTATACTGCTAGGTCAGTGTCTGGTGATTCTCTCCAAATAATGCGTTGGAAATCCCTATGTTCGGGAGTTATCAGAATTTGATGGAACATTTTCTCGATGTCTGCTGTTAATGCTACGCGAAAACCCCAAAAACGAAAGATGATATTCACAAGTGGTTCTTGAATCATGGCTCCCACCAACTGGACGTCGTTCAGTGAGAGGCCGCTCGTGGTCCGCGCTGAAGCATTGAACACAACGCGGAACTTTTCCAGAACCGCATGGTGAGGGATGTAGTAGTTGACCCCCCCATCTCCAATGTGACTAACGGGTTCCATATGGCCGAGGTCCGCGTATTCGCGCATGAAGGCAATGTATTTTTTCTTGAGCTCACAATTCGCTGCTAGTCGTCGTTCAAGAAGGTGAAATTGTCGTAAAGCATGGGCGTATGAGTTGCCCAAAGCCGGTGCGTCAGGATGAAATGGTATATGAACCATGTAGCGCCCTTCCCTTGTGCGGGAGTGTGTGGTCAAAAAGATTTTCTCACATTCATCTTCGCCGTTACAATCTTGTGAAGGCACTTCCTCTAACTTCCAAAAGCTTCTTACGAGCTCCTCCAAGCGTGCGTCCTCTTCGCCTTGCTGGGTGCTGAAGGAAAGAGTTGGCGGCGTTGCTGGCTGCGCTGCTGGCACTGGACCGAAGACAACCCAGCCGAAGCGGGTTCGCTGGGCGTGTGGCTCATTGAGGCCACCGAGTCTTATGTCCCCTTCGACTGCTTTTCCCCATACATCCGCACCAATAAGAATGTCGATATTGCTAGGAATGCCGAACTGCGTATCGGCCAATTCTAGACCATTCAAATGCTGCCACCGTGTCATGTCAATATGCACTGTTGGGATGACCTTAGTAATTAACTGCGTGACAAGTGCAACGATTTCCAAACTGAAACTGGAATAGCGCGATTTTAACGTGAGTGTGACACGCCCACGTGTACGTGCGTAGGAGTAAGCTCCGATTCCTTCCACCGAAACTTCGCATTTGCTCCTATGAAGAGACAAAGAGTTAGTTAATTTATCTGTTATAAAACTGACCTGTGATCCGGGATCACAGAGCACCCGCGCCAGACGTCCATTGGTAGAGTTGCCGCATGCGTATACACGCGCAGTTGCCAATAACACTGTTGAACTCGCGTTGGCAAGGCAACCTACCACAGCAGGCTCTAGTCAGAGATTCGAATTTCTGGATGCAATAGCAGTGACGGCTCCTTCCGGACACGTTGACACTGACTCTGATGGATTCTTAGATAATGATTCGCGGCAAAGTAATGAGTTGTGCTTACGACCACAGTGACGACAGTTCCCCGACGGACATTGTCTTGCTGAATGACCTTGCTTTAGGCAGTTAAAACAAAGCTTTGTAGCCTTTGCAGCAGTAATTCTGTCTTCGTATTTCATCACAAGAAAGCGTGCGCATTTCATAATACGATGTGCACCTTGGCAGTATGTGCATTTACCCTCCTCTGCAGATACGACGTGTGATCTGACAGCTCTTGACGGACCACCAGCGCGATGATGACTCTTGGACGTAAATTCAACCCCATTGCTCCATGTGACAACTGTTGTGCTGAGGCTATGAGCCCGCTGACCCAAAAACGTAAGCAGCTCATCGAGGCTCGGAATTTCGGTGGGTGAACAGCTCATGTTCCATTCGCGCTGTGTAGTTATCGGAAGTTTCGAAACTATTATCGGTACGACCACAGCATCCCATTCGGCCACTGGTAGACCCATGACATGTAAAGCTCGTAGTGATTCATGTACCGTGTCGACGATGAACAGTAACGCAGTTGGTGTGTCCTCAGTTGTCGGCTTGATATTGAGTGAGCGTGACACATGAGTCTCAGCCAGTTGCCTTCTATTGTCAAAACGTTCTTTAAGCGCCTTCCATAAATCAGCGTATCCCCCAGAATATACACTCCCGACGAGCGGTACAGCACTTGCGCTTACTGCCTGCCGCAACTTGCCTAACTTGTAGGCCTCAGGATAGTCTGTATTGTGGACAAGCAATTCAAAAACGTCCTTAAACGCCAGCCAATTCTGCATAGTTCCATCGAACGTTGGAATTGCAAGCGGTTCTAACTTAACCTCACACTCTCGCACAGACATCACAGCAGACTGACTCGGTTTTGCACCCATGATTGCACGGTTCAAGTGGGTACATGCATTGTTGTAAATACCTTCAACCTCTTCCCATAACTTCTCGTGGGCCTCCAACTCGGCGTTTGCTGCATTGCCCACCAACAGCTCATGGTTGGTCACGAAACGTGCATAATGTGCTGACAATGATTTCAACTCTTGCTGAAGATGAAATTCATCAAATGCACCCTGCTGGAATCCACTCACCCGATCGTGTATGCGTTTAATGGCCTTTATTGCCGAAGCGCGCGAATTTAATTCTGCCATTAGCTGAACAATAATTTAATTAAACGGTTCTATTTCACAATTTAATTATTTGTCCTCACAGGAGGCACCAAAATGTTTAAGCAAAAAATATAAAGACTTGATTACTCCGAAGCTGTACAAGTAATAAATTTATTGAGCGTCTCATTTTTCAATAACTGTTTAAAGCTAACTGTGCATAGATGAATTCGAAGAAATAATACCAATAATGCTATAAATTGAGGTGGTGCCAGACTGGACGAACTGATGAACATCTTAAGGTGGTGCCAGACTGGACGAATTCTGAACAAACTCCTTATCGAGTGGGCGGCCTTCGGCCCTCATCAGTCCAACTCCGGCTACGCAATCCACAGTATTTTTGCGTAAAACTCCTTTCCGTGTTAAAACCATTGAACTCAAAATTAAAACGTCATTTGCGTGTATGTAGTAAGTAGGCACAATAACCCCAATCCCCTTAATTAACACTAAACTCAAGTACTTAATTTTTGTTTTCATTTGCAGGCATCCGGCAACACCATACTGTTGTAATTCCAATCTTCGTCTTATTCGCGTTTGAAATTGGAAATTGATTGCATGGGCAAATGAATTCGCATTTAATTTTAATAGAAATAATTAGAATATTAGCATAAAAATCAGTAAAAACACGCGTGTGAGTGTATATTTGGTGAATTTTAGTGAAATGTTAAAAAATGTAGAGTGTAATATGGCAAATTATAGTGAAGTTCCCGAGGGCATTTTGAATGCAAATAATTAAAAAATTATTATTTCCCGAATAATTTAAAGTTATAAAGAGTGTTCCTTAACACCTCACTAACATCTCCACCAAGTTTCATTAAAAACAACATTATAGTTTGCCAAAAATTCCCAAATATACATTGTTCTAAATTCCAGCCGAATGCTGTCACCTATAATAAATCCACCTTGGGTTGCACCTTCCGAATTCGCTGTGCTGTCAGAGCCCATCAATAAACAAACAAAAGGAAAGGCAATTACTTGCTTGCACAATTTTACACGCGGGACTTCGTTTTCAGTAGTTTATTTAGTTTAAATCTCACAATATTAGCAATCACTGAGTTTTCACAAACATGTAATTCCTGTTTCTTTTGTTTGTTTTGTTCGTTTGTTGTGTATGGGTAAAGATCTAACGTCACTCCTCACAAGTTCTTGAGTGCATCGCACGAATACCGCAATTTCTAGATATCGTAACTTCTTTCTTGTCGCCTGGCAATAATTTTTTGTTTTAGTTCCTCATTCGTTTGGTATTGTTGCCAGACGTTTCGCGAATATAATCTAATCATGTCTAATAAGTAACAACCGTATTCGATCAAACAATAGAATAAGTTCTTATTTCTTACGTGATTTTTTTGTTTTGGTTTTCTTTTTTGCCTCTCAATTAATTTAAAAGAAAACATGAAATCTAAATATTTGAACAATTTTTCGTTAATATGGAAATTGTTTTTCTAAATAACTCCTGTTTGCAACGTTCTGGCATTCCAGGAATATTCATAACTAGGCATCTCGACCCAAAATAATGTACAACTTTCAATGATCAATTAAATTGATATTCAAGACATCAAATGGAATGAATTTGGCATTCATGTTATGATATATTTTAAGTCATATATTGCCAATATCTGTGATACCAATGGGCTGTCAAACATGCAAAATGACAGCCAATTGGTATTTTTTTTGTGACGCTCACATTAGCAGCATCTTTGATGCGTTTTATTTTCCAGGCTATGCATTTCTTTTGCAAAAAGGATTCACCTACAGTCAGAGTCTTTTTTACTCTTCTTCGTATAAATCAAACAATGCATTCAAGTTGCAGTTCCAAGTCTCATTTCGGTAGCTTAACTAGTTTCAGAGATTATAGTGGTTTTCATATTTATGTTAATATGTAGATGACACGTGTCCGAGATATCGAGGTTAAAATTTCTGCACCGAAGGAAGTTATTTCGTTAAAATTCTATATATTAATTACTTTCAGAATTCTGAAAGTGGGTTATAATGCGTTCACATATAAGTAGATGATCTACTTTTTAGAGCTTAACTCCCAATCCGTAATTAAAAATCGAGATTTCCCATATACAATTTCTCTCCCAAAATCTGAAATTATAAAATAATTCATACAAACCTTTGTTATCGATAATTATTATTTCAAGTCTGTAAATATTATTTTAATACAATTTTTGTTATATACTATTAATTATGGATTCATTTTACAGAAAAACGCATGTGCCCATAAACGTTTTGTCCTCTTATTACTTATTATAACATGTAATATAGAATTTCCCCTGCGTATTGCTGTCACAATTTTTTGCAACCTTGGTAAACGTCGCTTACGAATTTCCTCCAACTGTTTATTATTAGGAGCCAATTGCGAAATTAAATAAGCTATTTCTTCTCTTTGTCTTTTCTTTATATCGTTGTTATAATTAAATAAACCAAAAACACCGAAATATTTCACCAAAATAATTTCTATGAAGAAAAACCTTTCACTACATTATTGACAGCTGATTGTCAATTTTGAAGGTAATCTGCCATATGTAAAAGGGTAGAATAATTTCGAGGATTTATTGGTAATTAATGCACATGTGAACGTACTTTTACACTTTCGTACGTCTCCTCTATCGACATTCAAGATGAGAGGCAATTTTTCTTTGGCCTTTGATACAGGCAATCGTAACTTTTACGATGAAACAAGAGTTTTTAGGTGTTTTATTTTAAATTTATTTTATTTGTTACAGTCTTGTTTCCTTGTAAAAATAGATCTTAACTATAAATTCCACTGATTTTACTCTCTGCAAATCATCTCATACGATATAATGCAAATGGTGACCGCTCATTGCAGACCTCATACAATAAATCGCATTGCTTATAACATGAAACTGTCACTTTGGTGTTTTCACAGCTATATTATCATTTACACGATATCTGTGGTGGCAACACTATAAAATTAACGACGATTGAGTATGTTTGTGCAGGTTTGAAATGAATATCGCAGTGTTTTATTGTGCTTGACAATCAGGTGCATATCTGTGATTGGGTTTAATACAACTCACACAAATATACCCATTGTTTACGTTTTCGATTATTTATTCAGTGTAAAAGTCATGGGCAGCAACGGTAAACTGTGCTTAATTTAAGGAATATATTAATTCTGAAAAATAAAAAATATGGAGGGGAGCTTTGAATTAAGTTTGGTTAATGAAACTGCAACTACGTCTCCACAAACAGACGAACGTAACCACAATTCTGTTATACCTTATTCATCGGAGTTTCGATTTTTGGCAATTCAATTTGCACACGAAAAAAATTTGAAAGCCCGACGGAAACTCTTGGAAATGTATGGAAATCATTTAATGAATTTCAAGCGTTCTATCCTTATTAACCGTCGACGTTGGCAAGAAAGATTGCATCGTCGGCAGGCGTTACTGCGATCATTTTTCATCCAACACATGATGGAATTGGAAACGAGTTTTTTAGAGCTTATTCCTATTCCGAAAATAGGTAGTATACAAGTAAAAAAAGAAACCATACCTCAGAACATTTCGTCAACGGAAAAACCTGGAGATTCCATCCACATGCACCGGTTTTACGAAGATGCAATGGGACTATCAAGTGAGGAACACTGGCTCTCAAGTTTTCATATCCAAAAATTATCTTTCAAATGGATCTGTGAGCAGTTAGAAGAAATTGTGCAGCCTCTAGGACAAAATTTCCCCTACCGAAAGATCATTTCCCATGAAAAAAAAATTGCTCTTGGCTTGTATGTATTTGCCAATGGTATCGACTACGTCGAAATAGCTCGTATATTTGAGATTCCATTTCGCACAACTATCTGTAAATTTATGAAATGTTTTGCTGAAGCGATTATAAGAAAATGGAGTAAACAATTTTTGACTATGCCGACAACTGAAGAAGAATATGATCGGATTGGGAATGCGTTTTACAACGCTTCTAATATGCCGCCGGTGGTCATGGGGGTGCTAGGAGTATGTGAATTGACAACCAAGTCGTTAAAACAAGTTAATATCAATGCACATGAGCCAGGAAATTCTACAATCATTATGCAGATGTTGATAGACAATAAATTGCTGTGAGAGATTATTTTTACTTATTATTGTCAGTGTTTCAAATATTTATTTACAGCTTCCGAAAAGTTAAACTAGATTCAAATCAACCAACCCTATTTCTGGAGGCAATAAATGAGATTTCAAATGTAAGAGCAAGCGTATATATATATATATCGGATATATGTATGTTGAAAATCTTTTTGTTCACCTATAGCTTCCACACAAATTAATTAATCAACATCCAGTTTCACGCTTCATTGTGACGCCAAATACCTATTACCCACTAAGAAAATGGCTCATGCACAAATATCAAGATCCTATGGAGCCACACGAATTTGACTTTAATGAAGCGGTTGATAATTTATTTGTCTTCAGAGACCGTGCTTTCCAACGATTGTTTGCACGGTGGCGCATTTTAAAGTGTAATGATGATCTCGATGCTCGAACGATGGAAAAAATTGCTCTGGCCTGTTGCATATTACATAATATCCTAGAATTGAACGAGGAACCGTTCGATAAGGAATGGATGAAATGGCTGGATATAGAAAACGCTAAATTTACTATGAGCACACGATTTAAGCCTGTGCTGAACGTTCTTCAGGGAAGAGCGTACTCATGGGAGGCAGACGGCGCATCTGAAGTACGCGAATTCCTTGGTCGAACTATAAGTTCGACGGAAATGTAGTATTTACCTACCGACCGACTTGACCCAGAAAATATTTAAACGGAAATTGCCAACTAGATATACTACGAATAAAATAAATAGTTTCAAGTTGTATACATACATATTTATTAGAATTAAAATATATATATGCATATATAACAAAGCAGTTTCAATCTTTTAGTATAAGCGTTGTGGGGGGCCCATTGAAGACTTGATGTGCAATGATCGCACGTTTTGCCAATTCTTCTTCAATAGAGATACCAAGAAATTGATAGACAAGTGAATGTTTTGCACCAGTTCATCAGGTTTCATGTCAACATGTCCGACAGCAACGGACAAGCACAATACTTTTTTCATTTGGAACTTTATGGTTGACTTCACTTCTTCGATTTTGGCCATCATGGACTCGGTATGTGACAAAAGACCAGGGAACTTGCCTGCTTTGTTCAATCCTGGTCCCAATAGACGGGGAATTTGTTTGATCAATGACTCTGAAGCCAAGAAAGCGTCGTATGACTTAGCTAGTTTTTTCACTAACTTCTTGTTCTTGTTCAGCTTCTTTAAAGCCTCAGCATCCATGCATTCGACTCCATTAGCCTTGGCCTCATCACAGTGCTGCTGGTCACCGAGGATGCACACCTTCATTTTGGGGCGAGGAATGTTCTTCAACCTATCAAGACAATACAAAATTAGTAGACGTATGACATATCTTACCGTTTATATATTTGCACATTAATCAACCAATATTATCCACAAAGTAACCAAAAGGCTCTTGTGGTTTTCAGGTAATACGTGCAATATATATTGAAACATTATTTCAAAAAACCTGAAAACAAAAATTCAAATTTCACCAACTTACACGATGGCACGTGTCTTTCTTTTATCTTAAGAACTAAAATCGGTCATTGGTAGACCTACTCAGTTTGCTTTTGAGACCCTGAGTGAAGGTCTGCCAAGAGAATTTTACAGCAAATATCACTTGATTAGCTGAGTTTTACAAACCATGTGCTATAAGCAAACTCACTATATCGCACATAGCAGTTCAACCCATGTGCTCACCCACGTACTTGACAGTGCCGGAGAAACGCTTATCCTTTTGGGGATCGTAATTTTTAAGACCGATCTGCAATTCAACCGTCTCCAAAAAACCACGTCTCTTTCTTTGAGAGAATTCCAAAGCTGCATTAACTGACTCATAAAGAGTATCTCGAGATACTTTCGACCTGCAAGCAAAAAGTTCAAAGATATTTTGTTAATAACCACTCGTTAGATTTTGTAATAAATAAAAATGTTCAAAATTTAAGCTAAAATCCTAAACCAGAAATATGTTTTAGGTTTATGCCAAAAATCTTGAGTTTGCTATAGCAATCATTTCCAAACTCCAACAAGTACTGATGAGACCAAGAAGCTGGTTTTAGATTGCATAAAAATGTAAATATGAATTTGAAAATAATTATTTGTGCCCATAAATAAGGATTGCTATAAAATCTTAAGATTAAAAAAAAGGAATAATTGTTACTCACGCCATGTCTACAATCTCAGACGACGACCAACAGAGAAAAGAAAAACTTCTTTGCCTCTTAATTCGACATTCGTTACCAGCACTGCCAGCATTGCTTCTGTAGCAGTGCTACCAACAAAATGCAATAATTTGACCGTAGAGCGTCGCCACACACGGTGCACACGGTGTACAAAATACAGAGTGTGAAGCCTTCCGAAAACAGCTACTATTCACGAGTTTGACTACCGATGATGTCATTTCTGCATATAAGCAAACAAAAGGAAGAAAAAATGCTTATTTGTGAAGAGGAAGATTAAAGAAAAGCAATGGAAACTACCAAACACCAAACGTTTCTACGACAGTCGGTTCTACGTACCGAAACGACCCGGATTTATATCCGGCCAAGGACTGTCACTCCAGCAGCATTCACCGTATGTAAGTATAGGGAATGTTTATGCTGCTACAACAACAACAACAACCAAACACCAGAAATTACGTCCACTCATACACCCTTTGTTGCAAAGACAAAAAAACGACAAAGAAGATTTATTTGAAGGAATTGTTGGTGCTTCACAAAATTTTTATTTGATACTCATAATAGTACTTTAATTTAATATTAATTTAAAAAGCACTGTTATTAAAATCACAATGTCACCAAGTCTTTCACTAAATATTTACCAACAATTAACTTCTCTTCATTTTGTTTATTTCAAGTGATGACGCCAATCGGTTGACAAAACCGCAAAAAGAAACTAGTGGTTTTCGGAATAAAAAATTGAGCTACTTTTTATTGAAATTCTCGCTATGTATTAATATTTGAAAATATTTTTTTATTATACATTTTCGTTGTTTTTACATGAAACAATGTAAACAAAATATTCAATAAGCTTTTATTTGGTATGCAATTCTTTATTGGAAATTCCATTTTTTTAAGTTTTCCCTAAATATAAATCTGTCGCCCACCAAATCCAATGCTAAATAATGTAGACACTTTATACACAAAATTAAGCTCACACTTTGATTAAATAAGGTGGCAATACCAGAAATTATTTGCCGAAGTTTAGTTTCGTCACACATTTTGTGTTTACATTTTCGTTATTGAAATATTGATGTAATTAACAATATGTAGCAAAATATTCTTTTATTGAAAATATCAAGAACATAGTGTAATTAGTATACAAGTTATGTAATACGGCAATTTGGTGCGTTATGGAATGAGTTTATTAGAGCTACAAAAAAATGTTACTGAATGTTTTTGTAGAATTGTGCGGTAAACTAGAAAATTACCTTTTAAAAATGTGAGTTTTGGAAATAAAGGCAATAAGTAAAAAAAATTTTACCAGTGTACATATACATGTATATATTGCCAGATACTGAATAATATTATACAGCTGATGAACAATTAAAAAGCGCAAACAAAAACAAGGGACGTGCTGCAAATATTTGATTTCCACCCCATCAGCACAGCACCAGTCAACGAAGATTTTCGACATAATACGACCACTGTCTTGCTGCTTTCAACACCGCTGCCTCAGTCATACTTTCCTCGGTCACCAGCAGCGGCTGGCATTTTCCATTTTCATTCTGTTATAGCGTGTTGAGTTGTGAAAAAAATATTGTATTTAGGTCGAAAAGAGCATCAACTCGTTAAATTATTAATTGGATTGGTAACGGATATCCCTGCTTTCCTCACGTATAACCACATATCTGTGATACATCTTACTAACAATTAAGAGTTGTAGTAAATGGAATATAATTAAAACCTATTTGGGAAATGCTAATTATATAACTGCAATCTATAAAGTAAAGGAAACAAGTCCTGCCTCTAAAAAGGTCTCGATACTTCGATACTTGCGTATATATACCGACTGCCCCCGAGGATATTAACTAATTCGGCGGTAAGTAAAATAGTAAATCCTGCAGAAATATTTTGAATTACGAATAAATTTTGTATTCTGCAGTGCCTGTCAATTGTTGGGATTACGTTTGCTGCTTCAGCTATATCGACTTACAAATATATGTAAATGCTACAAGTGTTGTAGTTTCTGAAAATATTTTTAAGTCATGGCGCGACCTGTGAATGAAACGCATGTAAGTGACAATGATTAAATAATTTTCGTGTTAAGATATGTTGTTATGTATAAATTTTTTCGTGTAAATGAAGCGCCAATCCTTTGCTCGATTGATTTCCTTATACAGGGTCCTTCAAGTACGAGTGCACGAGACATTTTAGTGTTTTGTTTCTTACGGTTGTCACAGTTTTAGACTTTTAAGAGATAAGTATAAAATCTAGAAATTATGACGACACACCGTCCGAGAAAAATGGTCGTGTTATTGGGTAACTTTTCACTGAAAATACAGCTGGAAATGCGCTTTAAGAGTGAAACCTGCGGTAGCACCCTAACAGGAACTGCTTGCTGAGCAGTTTGTTGTGCTCCATTACAGGGAGCATCTGTGCCTCATTGTGAAGGTGTTGAAGGGAGGACATCAGGAGGCAACCCGTCGCTGTCCGAATGGCAGTCTGAAGTTTTATCCACTGGGAGTCACTGATTCCAGGCGACCAGGCAGGCGCAGCATAGTTTAGAACCGGCCGGCCAATTGCCTTAAATGTCGATAGCAACAATTCTTTGTCTTTGTCCCAAGTGCTGCCGGCAAGCGATTTGAGGATCTTGTTGCGATTTTGGACCTCAGTGGCAATTGCGGTTGTGTGCGCAGAGAAGGAGAGCAAACTGTCAAAGGTTACACCCAAAATTGTGGGATTGTTTACAGTCGGAATTGGTGTGTCATCGACTTTAACCTTGAGAGGCAGTTTGACCCCCTTTTTCTAGGTGGGGGAAAGTTGGAGATTCCTCGCAGTGAAAAAGCGATAATGGTCGGTGAGGTAGATGTTCACTTTGGAGCACAGGCCATCGATATCATTGCCCGATGCCATTATCGTGCGTCGTCAGAGTATGAGACCAAGGAGACTCCCTCTGGTGGCTGGAGGAGTTTCGAGATATAGTAGTTGAACAGCAAGGGTGAGAGGACACCACCCTGCGGAACACCTTGCTTAATCTTCCTCTGCTTTGATATTTGGTGTCAAAAATTCACTGACGATTGACGACCGCTCAGGTAGTTTGCGGACCACCTGTAGTAGCATGTTGTAGTAGCATAAAAATTCCCCATACTTCCATACGGGGAATGCTGCTGGAGTGACAGTCCTTGGCCGGATATAAATCCGGGTCGTTTCGGTAACGTAGAACCGACGGTCGTGGAAACGCTGTTGTAGAAGCATAAACATTCCCCATACTTCCATACGGGGAATGCTGCTAGAGTGACAGTCCTTGGCCGGATATAAATCGGCAAATTTGCGGACCACCTCTTCAGGACTGGCGGGAGTGTCGACTGATAAATATCATCTAGTAGCGTGGAATGGCTGACTCTATCGAAAGCTTCAATGAAGTCCAACGCTACTAGGACAGACCTCTCGCAGGGGCGGTTTTGGTTAAGCCCGCAGGTTATCTGGGCGTTTATGGCGGTGGGGACTGGGGCCAGGTATTTCGTGAAGAGTGGGAGTAGGAGGGCTTCAAGTGTCTTCATTACTGGGGAAAGGAGAGTTATCGGACGATAACATTCCCGTCGGTTGGCGGGTTTCCCTGCTTTCTTGTTGTCAGGGATAATGAGAGTGACCAAGGACAGATTGACGACCCTTGTGAGAAATCCTACTCCCAATGGTCCCAGGTGCTTTAGCATCAGTGTGTTCAGTCCGTCAGGGCTAATGGCTTTAGATGATTTTGATTTGTTGATGACCTCCTGAACCTCTGCACTGGAGAAAGTAAGTGGCGCACTATCGTTCGTCAGTTTGTGCAGCCGTCTGGTGGCACGACGATTGGTTCTGTCGCCCGAGGGATGCAGAGTGAAAAGTCGGCTAAATTATAATAGCTCGCGAATTTCTTCGGGTCCGACGAAGTGCAACCGTTAAAGGTGATGGCCACCTTGTCGTTTGCTTCGTCAGGTTCGACAGGGACCTTACGGTGGACGAAAGCTTACTCACACCAGTGGTGAAATTGCAGGTCTTCAGGTGCTCAACCCATTTGGCCCGCTTGTGTTGATCTACCAGCTGCCGGATTTCCAAATTGAGATCCCTTATGCGGGGATTCCGGGATCGCACTGGCGTAGGTGAAGCGAGCCGCAGCAGCTGTGAACACCTAACGGAATGCGTGTTCGTCTACGCGCACATCGGTGGGTATGGAGAGAGCGGCGATGGTATCTTCGGCAAATTCCGCGAATCTGGCCCAATTAGCTTTGTTAAAGTTAATGTCTGACCGGTGATTCGCGGAAACAAAGTTGGCAGGTCTCTCGATCGATATGATAATGGTCAAGTGGTCCGATGCAGGTTATAGCATAGGTCGCCAGGTTATGCTATTTATCGACCAGCGCTAGCAATTATGTCAGGCGAGCTGCTGCAATTGCCCACTACCCTGGTGGGGGCGTCGTCGTTTACTGTGCTAAATGTGGAATCGTCTATCTGATCTGCCAATTGATGTCTTCACGGTCGTTTCGCTAGTTAGTTTGAATAGCAAAGATCATAATGCGCATTGAAATCCCCTACAACCAATCGGTTTTCAATTCGGTTTCTGATGAGCGCACCAATATCAGGGTGATATCCAGTCGGGCAGCAGGTGATAGGGGGTGTGTAAATAATAAAAATTTCGAGCTCCGCATCGCCTGATCGGTCAGCTAGGCCTTGACACTCTAAGGTGCTGTCTCTGTGGTCGATGCAACACGGGGGGTGAGGGACGCGTGTGGTTGTCTACGTTGGGCCTGCTGTACATTCCACTGTTGTTGTTGTGGCCTGATGGTGGTGGGCGGCCGCGCCACGGGCCACTCACGGGTGGCGCACATCCCGGAACATCTCCGAAAGTGGTGAAAGTGGCACCAGCCATTGTAAAAATTGCGTTTGACTGATGCCAGGCTCCGAAGTATTCTGGTCTGACACATGGAACAGACTGTGCGGGGGACCAAGAACTGCTGGTTTGCCCCGCACTGTGGTTGGAGCAGGAGGGAAGGGGATAGGCTGTGTTGGGGGAGTTGTGTTGCTCCGATAGGCTCCTTACCGTGGAGGTATGGGTTGTGGTGGCGGCTGGAAGTGCCGGCCTATCAGGGGGGTAGTAGCCGTTGTGGCATCGGACGCCTGCTGGCGGGAGCAACACGTGGCCACATACCGTGTGGACCACTCCCTATGTGACTTAAGGCCTGAACAGGTCCTTACCGTGGAGGTATGGGTTGTGGTGGCGGCTGGAAGTGCCGGCCTATCAGGGGGGTAGTAGCCGTTGTGGCATCGGACGCCGGCTGGCGGGAGCAACACGTGGCCACATACCGTGTGGACCACTCCCGATGTGGCTTAAGGCCTGAACAGGTCCTTACCGTGGAGGTATGGGTTGTGGTGGCGGCTGGAAGTGCCGGCCTATCAGGGGGGTAGTAGCCGTTGTGGCATCGGACCCCTGCTGGCGGGAGCAACACGTGGCCACATACCGTGTGAACCACTCCCTATGTGACTTAAGGCCTGAACAGGTCTTAAGGTGGCTGCACCTGTTCCACTTATACCTAACCGAGGTGGAGTTCGGATGGAGCTGTTTATGGCAGACGCAGCAATAGAGTACCTCTGGTCCAGGTTTTAGTCAATACCAGCCCTAAGGAGAAGTATTTGGAGCTAGATTGCTTCATGGAATTGCTCCTGGGGCGATAGAGGGGGATGATAAACGGTTTACTAGACAGGGCTAGTTTATTGGGGCGGCAGCCCTTGGTGGGGAAAATCCGAGTCATGCCGGTAACGTAGAACCGGCTGCCATGGGAATGGTCGCTTTGGATATTTTTGAGGGCCTTGTCATTTTCAATCATAAAAAGAAACAAAAATTAGAAAAAATTATCAAACACGCTGCTAACTTTTTAAAAACACATAATTTTATGTCACATAAATATATAGATTCCACCCTCGTTAAAAAATACTCATCTATTGAAGAATAACGTACGCACTTCTTCGATTTCTTACTTCCTTCATCAAACTAACTCACGCAAATAAATTACAATGAATAATTTCAACACTTGATTGTAATACAATTTAGCTACAGAAACTTCAACAATACATCAAAAAACATAACCATCAAGCCCGTCCACAAACTAAACAAGAAAAAAAAAGAACTACGATGCCATAAGAGCGGTCAGCACATGTTTGTACTCATATTATATCTGTGAGAGAGAGAATTTTACTCATACAAAAATCCCTACCCCGCCTCAAAAAATTTGGATACGCGCCTGTACACCACTGTACACAAGCACGGCGAATAGAATACTTCTCATCATTCTTGACACACAAGTGAAGCTTGTGTTATTTGTTAAAAAATTATATACACACAGATGACTGTTCATACATACAAGCGTATGTATGCATATTGGTGCATAGTGTTACTCTCTATCGCTATTAAAACAACCACTCATCATTACGTAGGCCAATATTTATTTTTTGTTCATATTTATTTTTTTAACACTGACATTTGAGCTAGTAACTCTAAGCAGCGTCCGACCTGGGTAATCTTTTAGCCGACTGTGTTGTTCGTAGCCATGTGAAACGAGGAGTACTACAAGCGACACGTATTGTGAGTAACCCTCGTCGCGTCCAGTCATGCTGAAATCGAAGCAACTAGACAATAGAGCTCATTTCAAATTATACTGAGTTATTGATCGAAGGACTGCTGAAGTTCAACAATATAAATAGTGACATTAGTGCCGATAAAATCGAGAATATGAGTGATTTAGATGTAAGCATAATCTGCCTTATAAGAATGAAAGAAATACGGTTGTGAGATGACATTTTCAACGCTTAATTGATTTGTAATTCGTTCCGCACGGTGATAAAACGGAGATTATATCTACGCGTATATTAAATAAACAAAAACTAGTAACGTCACCTTTAAAACTCATGTATTGAAAAAGTGAATTTAAAGTTTTTCACCATAGAATTCTAGGTTAACCTTATCAAATTTTCTTTAAGTTAACTATTTTTGGTTATATAACGTAAAAACGTCTTGCTTCGCGCATAAATTAATGAAATAATTGATTTATCAACCTAATCCAGAGCTAAATTTATTTTAATACAGGCACATATACATATGCCCTATATATGTATGTAGGTTTTATGTGTATTGACTAAAGTGAGTTCATAATTATTTGTGGGCAGAGATAAAAAATGCCGAGTGATAACAGGTTTCTTATTATTAAAACAATATAAATACCACTCGGAAGCGGCAAAAAATGTAGGTAGCTGCATATGGGGAAAAAGAGCAAGAAGCTGCTTGGCTTACAAGTTTTAGGTTGTACTAGCTAGAGTACATATTATATTATTACTAACTTCGACTCCAAGGTCAATCTAAAGTTATTTACGACCAATTAACCGTGACGGAGAATTCTAGTTGCAAACGCAATAAAAATAGTGTCTGAAAATTTTATTTTTATTATATTCATATGTATATATTTGTAAATATTAGGATTCTTTTTTCTAGTAATGATTTCTTTTTCTATAGTTAGTTCCCATTGTGGTTGGTATTGCTGCTGTAGTGGCTGGCGCGGCCATCATTCATTACCTTCTCAATAAGAAGTCAAAGAAATCACGACCAGAACCCAATCGCACTGCGCGTCTACGCACATTGGTTGATCCGAATGACAAGTATCAGTTGCCACTAATTGAAAAAGAAATATTAAGCCACGACACACGACGTTTTCGCTTTGGCTTGCCATCGAACCAGCATGTCCTTGGTTTGCCCGTAGGCCAACATATTCATTTGATCGCCACTATCGATAACGAATTAGTCATTCGTCCATATACCCCAATATCCAGTGATGATGAAGTCGGTTACGTCGATTTGGTAATTAAAGTATATTTTAAGAATGCACACCCTAAATTCCCATCTGGCGGCAAAATGACACAGTATTTAGAGCAAATGAATATCGGTGACAAAATTTCATTCCGCGGACCATCTGGTCGGTTACAATACCAGGGACAGGGCCGATTCCAGATCAAGAAGCTTCGCAAAGATCCACCAAAGACAGTTGTGGCGAAGCGTGTGAATATGATATCTGGTGGTACTGGTATCACGCCAATGTTGCAGCTTATACGGGATGTTCTAAAGCATAATGACAAAGATAAAACAGAGCTGGCTTTATTATCTGCAAATCAGGTGGGATAATTAGAGTAAATGTATTTACGTATGTAATTTTTGTCTAATTTCTTATTACATTTCCTTTGGGTAGTCTGAAGCCGATATTTTGTTGCGCAACGAACTGGATGATTTAGCCAAGAAATATCCAGATCAACTGAAAGTGTGGTATACAGTTGACAAAGCTTCTGAAGGTACGTAGTAATCTGTAATAGATATAGATAAGTTTATTTGTTGGCTAGCATTTGAGAAGGGTAGCTTTTTCCCATACATAATACTTCTTTGTTGAGGGTCTAGTTTCTACCAAGCAAATTTATATGGTTGGATTTATCGTACACTCGTTTTCGCTATGAATAATAAACAACTTTCCAACAATTTATTTTTTAATTTTCTTTCTGAAAAAACTCGCCTTCATGGTTATTTCGTAAATTAAAAATGTCATACGGTTTATGTTTTTATTCTCGCGTACATTTCTGTGTTTGGGAAAATATAAAATTGCATATTTTCGCAACTCTTGCTTATTTTGAAATTATTTATTTGTTGCAAACAGTACCAAGATAAATATATAATTTCTTTGGAAATGCTGCTATTGGATAACTTGTTCACAAAAGTCTGGCTCTATAGTGCTGGATACATCAATGATGAAATGATGCGTTCTAACCTTTTCCCACCAAGCGCAGATACGCTTTGTTTGTTGTGCGGCCCACCGCCGATGGTCAATTATACTTGTATACCAGGCTTGGAGCGTATCGGTCATCACGCAGATATGCGTTTTAGTTATTAAATTAAGAAGTGTAGGGGTTTTCTAAAAATAGTCGCTTAAAACCCGTAGGAAAACAATTTCGAGATAACATGCAAATCAGGTATTAGATGTTAAAAAAATGTTTAGTATTTAAAAATATAAGTCAACAAAAAAACAGATAACATGTGTTTATACTACCCAATTATTTACTGTACAGGTTGGCCCTATGGAGTGGGATTTATAAACGAGGACATGATCAGGGAGCATCTCTTCCCTGCCTCTGCAGATACTTTGGTGTTAATGTGCGGCCCGCCACCCATGATAAATTTCGCATGCAATCCAGCTTTGGATAAATTGGAATACCATCCAGATACAAGATTCGCATATTAAATTTTGGTTGCATTTAAAAATATGGAAAGGAAGGTGAACAACAAATGAATGCCGCTAGCGTAATAATTCGAATTTTATTTAAGATTGTTACAAAATTAAAATTGTTTTAGATAATTTCTTTAGGTATAATTAATTGCAGGCATTTGAATTGTATTAAACCTTGTAAAATAGTGCTGCAAGGTACAGCAATTATTTAAACAAAATAAAACTATAATTATTTACAAAATACTGGGAATTTTAAAAGAGCAACAGACAACTGAAAAACGTAAAATTTCTATAAAAAATGTAATGTTATTTTTAAAATAAAAATAAAGCCAAACAAAAAAGCAATACATTTAGATTTGTAGTGAAAAAAAAAATTGCTTGTGGGAAATATTGGCAGAAATTGTTTATTTCAACAGCCACAGCTTGTAAATTAAATGCATGAACCGGCGAATTGCTAATTCATTCAGACAAATTTGTTAAGCAAATTGGAAAGGCCGTTCATCCACTCGCTTAAAAATGTGTCGTGAATCGGTTGTGCAGCTGCACATTCCACTGCTTAATTTTGCCAGACTTGACTTTGACCGAGCACATTTTATTTGAATTTGTATAAGAGGAAACATAAAATATGTAAGGTGGTTGCCACCGTAGAGGTTCTATTTGTGGTGCTGGGTGGTTGCGCAAGCGCATTGCCGGATGGCGGGAACTACATGTGGCCACAAACTATGTATCTTAAAGCCTGAGCAGGCCTTAAGGGGACACCACCCGTTGCACTGTTTGCATCTAACCGATGTGGAGTTTGGGTGTAGCCGTCTTTGGCAAACGCAGCATAAGTAGACTTCGGGTCCAGGGTCAGGCTCAAAGCCAGCGAAGTATTGGGAGCAGTTTTGCTGCATGGAGCTTCTCCGATAAACTAGGGGTGAGGTTCAGCGCACTAGGATCGGAAAAGGCCGATCCCCGGAACCCTTGCACGATGTTGATTTTGTTGGATTTGGTCAGTGCTTATTGTATATATATAAACATGTAAATAATAGGCCCAATTCAATAAGCTACAAAACATGAATGATTTTCCAGAAAGCTTTATTAATGTCACGCTGTAGCTTAGCAATCACATACACACATATGTACTTATATATGTATATATGTATGTTTGGTAAGTTTCTCAGCAACCAAACAAACAAAGTCAAGGTTCTGCAAGTGACCGTTTCAAATAGTTACATACTTTACAAAGAGTTTGCATTTTAAGTATTGGCTGAATTTTTAATCAACAGTAGTAAGTTTATTTTGCTTTCAGTTTTTCAAATTTGTGAAACGAGATTTAATTATATTTTCACCAAATTTATTTATCTATTGAATTAACTCCAAATATAGCCAATTTTATCTGACCAACGCAAACATGTTAAAGATTCCTATCTCAACGAAAGATGACATAAGCGAATCAGCAAAGCTTCAGCGGCGTTCCCAGTTCGAAGACGAACGAAAAAAACGAATATTCAATGCTAAGCAGAGACTCTTTGGCGTGTGTACTCCACAAGATATAAAAATGCTTAAAATTTCTAAAAACCTTTTTTCTTTAGTTAGACTTGCAGGCTTTGGAGCGTCAAATCGCAGAAAAAAAGAAGCAAAGGCAAGTTGAAGCCGAATGCGAACGTCTCTATGAAGACCAGACTCAGCGTCAGCAGCTTGTCGTTTACGCAAAGTCTTTGGAAATGGATAAGAGGAAACACGTTGCTGAAGCAGATCTAAATTACTATCGCTGCCGTTTTCAGAGTAAAGATCAGCGGCGCGAGTTTGATTTAAATGATCCGAATTGGATCAAGAAAGCTCTGCCTGCGCGTATTGCCGATGATGATACACGCCTAGGTATTTCTAGTGCACAAGTTTTTTCCGGCGAAGATCTCGGCCACAGCGAGCGCAAATTGCGACAGAGAGCTCAACAACGTGCTTGGTTAGATCAACAAGTTCAAGAACGCAAAAAAGCTGAGGAAGAACGCATTACAGCTGATTTAGTTATGCAAGAGTCATTAGTTTCGCGCGAAAAACGTCTTGAGGATATGGCAAACGCAGAACAGAAAATACGTAACCAAATGACCGCTGCTATTTGTGATTTTAACTCGCAATTAGCGAAATCTAAACGCTCCGACCGTGCTCGCGAAAAAAAGGAGAACGGCGAGGATGATCTGGCCGAAATCTATAACATGCTTACCAGTGATATGCTAACTGAGAATCCTAATGTGGCACAGTCCCGAACGAATCCAAAAAAGAAAATAGCATTCATGTATCGAGGTATGACCGACGAAGAGCTAGCCAAGTTCCGTGAAGAACAGCTACAACAGAAAATTATTAACAAGGAGAGACAAGCTGAGCAACAGCTTATGGATAAGCAGTGGGAACAGTATGCCCTTAATATGGACCGCGAGTTGATGCTAAAGCAGTTAGATTTGGAGCGGAAACAGAAGGAACTGTTAGATGATCACAAACACTACAATGCCCGACTTGCGATGGAGCAAAAAATGCAAAATGATATCAAAAACAAAGTACTAAGCAAAAATTACGTCTCCAAAGAGTTTTACGATCAGTTCAACAAAACTTCACGTTAAATGGGAACTCCAAGCTCAAATTTTATATAAAACTTGGACATGCCTGAAATCAATTATGGAATAAATTTTAAGATTTATCTAACGTAGTATCAATTGCTATGTATAAGAACCGAAATTTTGTACATATGTATGTATTAAATGGTTTAAAAAGTATAGCCTTCTTATTTCAAAATGATAAAACGATCGTAGTGGTGGCGCAAAAATAAAGTTTAATAAAATATATACAATACATAGGCAGAAAACTCAACCTATTCAGTGAATCATGGTAGTGATAGGCGAGACAATCGCCTAAAACATGGCAATGCTTTATTGCATAGATAATGCATAGCATAGATCATCTATATCTATACTAATATTATAAAGAGGAAAACTTTGCTGTTTGGTTGTAATGAATAGGCTCAAAAACTACTGGACCGATTTTAAAAATTTTTTCACCATTCGAAAGCTACATCATCCACGAGTAATATGGATTATATTTTATTTGGAAATAGGGCTCGAGATATAGGTCAAGACGTGGGCCCGGGTAACCTTCGGATGTGTATGTACAATATGGGTATCAAATGGAAGCTGTTGGTGAATGCTTTAGTCCAGAGTATTTTTCATGCCGCTCCGTGACTAGGGTCTCGAGATAGAGACCGAAACGTGGACCCTAGAATGTGTTTGTACAATATGGATATCAAATTGAAGCTGTTGGTGAATGCTTTCTTCTTCTTCTTAATTGGCGCGATAGCCGCTTACGCGATTTTGGCCGAGTTTAACAAAGCGCGCCAGTCGTTTCTTTCTCGTGCTAACCGGCGCCAATTGGACACACCAAGTGAAGCCAAGTCCTTCTCCACCTGATCTTTCCAACGCAGAGGAGGCCTTCCTCTTCCTCTACTACCACCAGCTGGTACCGCATCGAATACTTTCAAAGCCGGAGCGTTTGTATCCATTCGGGCGACATGACCCAGCCAACGTAGCCGCTGGATCTTTATTCGCTGCGCTATGTCTATGTCGTCGTAAAGCTCATACAGCTCATCGTTCCATCGTCTGCGATATTCGCCGTTGCCAACGTGCAAAGGTCCAAAAATCTTATGCAGAATCTTTCTCTCAAACACTCCAAGCGTCGCTTCATCGGATGTTGTCATCGTCCAAGCTTCTGCGCCATACATCAGGACGGGCATGATGAGAGTCTTGTAGAGTGTTAGTTTTGTTCGTCGAGAGAGGACTTTACTGCTCAGTTGCCTACTTAGTCCAAAGTAGCACTTGTTGGCAAGAGAGATTCTACGTTGGATTTCAAGGCTGACATTGTTATCGGTGTTAATGCTGGTTCCTAAATAAACGAAGTCTTTTACAACCTCGAAATTATAACTGTCTACAGTGACGTGGGAGCCGATACGCGAGTGCGCCGACTGTTTGTTTGAAGACAGGAGGTACTTCGTTTTGTCCTCGTTCACCACCAAACCCATTCGCTTTGCCTCTTTATACAGTTTGGAGAAGGCAGAACTAACAGCGCGGTTGTTAAGGCCGATGATATCGATATCATCGGCATACGCCAACAATTGTACGCTCTTATAAAATATTGTGCCTGAGCGATTAAGTTCTGCGGCTCGTACGATGCTCTCCAACATCAGGTTAAAGAAGTCACACGACAGCGAGTCACCCTGTCTGAAACCTCGTTTGGTATCAAACGGCTCGGAGAGGTCCTTCCCAATTCTGACGGCGCTACTGGTGTTGAGCAACGTCATCTTACATAGCCGTATTAGTTTTGCGGGGATACCAAATTCAGACAGGTAACTCCTTTCCGTACTGTCGAATGCAGCTTTGAAGTCGACGAAAAGGTGGTGTGTGTCGATTCTCCTTTCATGGGTCTTTTCCAAGATTTGGCGTATTGAGAATATTTGGTCGATGGTAGACTTTCCAGGTCTGAAGCCACACTGATAAGGTCCAATCAGTTGGTTGACGGTGGGCTTCAGCCTTTCACACAAAGCGCTCGCTAGAACCTTATAGGCGATATTTAGAAGACTAATCCCGCGGTAATTGGCACAAATTGCTGGGTCGCCCTTCTTATGGTTTGGGCAGAGCACACTTAAATTCCAATCGGCAGGCATGCTTTCATCCGACCATATTTTGCATAGGAGCTGATGCATGCACCTTACCAGCTCCTCGCCGCCATGTTTGAATAGCTCAGCCGGCAGTCCGTCGGCGCCTCGGCTTTGTTGTTCTTTAGCCGTGATATTGCTATTCTCACCTCGTCATGGTGGGGTAACGGAACTACAATTCCGTCGTCATCGATTGGGGTATCGGGATCTTCACATTCTCTACGACATGCGGAGCTGTCACTGTTTAACAGGTTCGAGAAGTGTTCCCTCCATAATTTAAGATTGCTTTCTGGTAGAATTTTCGGGCGTTGTTCCTATTGGCCAGCATCTCAAGCTCCTCGCACTCACGTATTTCGGCCTCTCACTTCTTCTGTCGGTTCTTCTGTTGCTCCATTGCTCGTGCATGCCGGTTTGTTGGAAAGTGCTCTCTGAGAGCAGGAGTGAGAGTCGAGTGGCGAATCTTCTGGCTGTCTGTTGTGATTGCAGCTTTTCGATGTCGAACATTCTTTGCGTAGGTAGATGTACGTTTTTTGCTGCACTAGAAGCGTGTCTTCCATCTATCACAACATGATCGATATGGTTTCGCGTTTTTCGATCAGGGACAGCCAGGTAGCTTGGTGGATTTTTTTATGCTGGAATCTGGTGTTGCAGACTACCATGTTTCGGGCCCCGGCGAAGTCGATCAGCCTCTGTCCGTTACCGGATGTTTCGTTGTGCAGGCTGAATTTTTCGACTGTGGGACCAAAAATTCCTTCCTTGCCCACCCTGGCGTTGAAGTCGCCAAGCACGATTTTTATGTCGTGGCGGGGGTAGTGCTCATACGAACACTCCAAGCGCTCAAAGAAGGAATCTTTGGTCGCATCGTCCTTCTCTTCCGCCGGGGCGTGGGCGCAAATTAGCGATATGTTAAAAAAACGTGCTTTGATGCGGATTATTGCGAGACGTTCGTCCACCGGAGTGAACGACAGTACTTGGCGACGAAGTCTCTCTCCCACAACAAATCCGACACCGAATTTGCGCTCCTTTACATGGCAGCTGTAGTAGACGTCGCAAGGTCCTATGGTTTTCTTGCCTTGCCCCGTCCATCGCATCTCTTGGATGGCAGTGATGTCAGCCTTTGCTCTTACGAGGACATCAACCAGCCGGGCAGAGGCACCTTCCCCATTAAGGGACCGGACATTCCAGGTACATGCCCTCAAATCGTATTCCTTATTTCGTTTGCAGGGGTCGTCATCAGTGTTGGAAGTTCTCATCCGAGGCTTTGTTGCTGTTTTCATTGGGGGGGA
This sequence comes from Anastrepha obliqua, assembly GCF_027943255.1. NCBI lineage: Eukaryota > Metazoa > Arthropoda > Insecta > Diptera > Tephritidae > Anastrepha > Anastrepha obliqua. Next base: position 144,704,501 of record NC_072894.1, read on the forward strand.
TTTTTGAGTGGCGGGTCCCAAACCCATCGCACAACCAGCTATGCTGGGATGCTTCGCCTTCTCACGTTAGCTCACTCCCGAACGGGTGTTCGAAAGCTAACCAGAGGATACGTGGGCTAATCCCGGACGTTGTGAGCTGCTTGAACCATATGTAGAAGAATCGTCCTGGCCACTCCCAAGTGAATGACGATCAGTAACTTTCCCCACTTGCGTGGACTTCTACACATGGAACCATCCTCCATGCGGGTAACCTTCGGACGTGTATGTACAATATGGGTATCAAATGAAAGCTGTTGGTGAATGCTTTAGTCCAGAGTATTTTTCATGCCGATCCGTGACTAGGGTCTCGAGATAGAGACCGAAACGTGGACCCTAGAATGTGTTTGTACAATATGGATATCAAATTGAAGCTGTTGGTGAATGCTTTAGTACAGAGTATTTTTCATGCCGCTCCGTGACTGGGGTCTCGAGATATAGGTCAAATCGTGGACCCGGGTAACCTTTGGTTGTGTATGTACAATATGGGTATCAAATGAAAGCTGTTGATAAGTGCTTTAATACGGGGTAATTTTCATACCTATTGATGACTAGGGTCTCGAAATATACGCCAAAACGTGGACCCGCCGTGTCTTTGCACCGAATTAAACCAAACTTACACACATTGTTAAGGAGGTATTGAAAATGGGTTTCGTAAAGTTTGGTTGTAATTCGGAGCACTGGCAACGGGTACAGCGTTCTTTTGAACCAGCCATAATGTCGCTTACTTTTTTAACGCTTGGGGCGGAACTGAACTGTCAAATTGACAGTGTGAGTTACAATGTGTCAATATTTCTTTCTGATTTGGATGCCATAAGGAAAAAACGTAAGTGCAACATGTAAAAATTGTTTGTGAATTTTTTTGGAGTGGATTTTGGAACAGTGAATAATTTCTTACGCAATTTGAGAATTTAATGTGAAATCCGAATGAAATTATGTGTTCGTGGAAAAAAATTTTTTTTTCGTTTTTTTTTTGAAAAATATAAATGGATAATGGTTAAAAAAGCTCCAATGCTTAATAAAACATATAAATTGAAACGAAAAATTCATGGATGATCAGGAAAAAAGACGATTGTTTATTCATATGCGTTGATTTGAAATTTAAAAACAATCTTCTTTTTTCCTGATTTTCAATTTATATTTTATATTTACTCAAAAACAAATATGTAGAAAAACAAAAAATATTGTTAATGCCAAAGCGCTTGAATAAAGAATAAAGAAATAAATAATATGAAAATCATATATTTTCTGTTCTAAACCATATCTATTCTATTTTAGTGTGCCCAGCGAAGGGGGCCGGGTTTGCTAGTAGATAATGGCCCTTATTATGAGCAACATTCGATCTTCGACTGTAGTCGAAAGTGCTGATCGAACGAATTTTCATTTGGTATTAAGGTCCTCATTCGTTGAAGAATAGGACTATTGTGAATTTCGATCGCTCGACGCATTTACAATAGATAATTTTTTCTCAGCTGATACAGCAAATCAAAATAAAAGAAAAACCGATTGTATTGAAATTCTTTGCTAACAACATTTTTAAAAGTTAAAAAAAGTATTTTTTGTGAAAATGAGTACAACGGAGTTGTGGTTCGACGATTTATCGGACGATGAAAGATTAGCGGAACTAGCTAGAAGTAGAAAACAGTTGAGGGGCGCATCTTACCCCTAGAAATGGCTTCCACTGAGTACGTTTAGAATTTTCAAAATGTGTTGACGTACTTAATATTACACAAATTTCCTTACAGATTTTTAAAGAACTTTAGATCATCTAAAGAGGCGTTTATGAACATACTGTCCAGTACAGAAAACCAGTTGCAGCAGTGCACCCGAGCCAAGAGCTCTTCACTATTATCCAAAAAAAGCAACACAAATTATTAATGTGTGTGCAGCTTTGCACAACATTTGCTTGTTTTATAATGTTCAACTTCCGGATGAAGAGTTATCCGATGAGACCCTAAACGATGATGCTGAAGATATTGAAGTGGAGCCAAATAACGGAGAAGCAGAAAACATAAGAAATGAAATTCTTAGAATATTATAGAAAAATCTAAAAAGTATTAAATAGAAACCTTTACGCCACAGTTTCTGTTTTATTTTTGTTATAAATTTTCTTTATTCAATTGTTCGTCATTCGAAAAAAATATGTATTTCAGTTCCTCTACGTATTTCAGCGAATACCTTCCAAGGGAAAATAAAAATGTATTTCTATAAACATCACAAAAAAAACCATTATTAACCTTAATCCATTTTGCTGCCGTCTAACTGGTGGTCCCATACAATTCAGCTCCGTTGTAAATTCCTCCCATTTTTTTGCTGCTTGTACTTTGGTGGAAATCCCTTTTGCGAATTGTGGATTCTCTTCCATTAATGCAACTAGCCTTTCTAATTGCTGTTTGGTACTCACGACTTTCGACCTGCATAAAATTAACAAAAATTAGTATATATTTATTATTTGGTTACTATAAAACAATAAATAATCGCAAACAACTTACATTTTAACAAGTTTCCCCACAATACGCTACACAATCGAAAGCAAAATTGCATTCGACTCTAAATTCGGTATACAACGAAAATTTCGACAGCGTTGCACCGCTCATAATACCAAATTGACATTCGATTTTCGATCTTCGACAACCAACGAATATCGAAGATCGAATGCAACTCATAATAGGGGCATGATGCAAAGAATAATGAGATGGCGCCCATCGTGGTCCCGTTACTTTGCGCTCAGCGAATTTGACAACTACAGGGTAGGCCATTTAAAGCGGGCCCATTTGTTTCTGAAAAAAAAACATTGAAAAAAACATTTTTTTTTGTGTTGATATGAAAAATCATTTATTTTGATTCAAGGAGATTTGTTCCAGCTAGTTTTTGAAAATGATATCCTTCAAATGTTTGCCTCTGGCCTTGATGGCCAAATGTGTCCTTTTTTCGGCGTTTTCCATCGTTTTGACCAATATTTCGGCCGGTATGGCGGCGATTTCGCGTCGGATATTGTTTTTAAGTTGAGTTAGAGTCCTTGGCTTGTTGATGTATACCTTGGATTTCAGATAACCCCACAAATAAAAGTCCGGTGGCGTCAAATCTGGTGATCTCGGTGGCCACGGAAAATCACCATTTTTCGAAATCAACCTTCCAGGGAACAATGGCTTCAAAAAATCGATTGTAGCGCGTGAAGTGTGGCATGTAGCCCCGTCCTGTTGGAACCAGTAGCCTTCCATGTCATTTTCTTCGATGATTGGCATAACAAAATCCTGAGAACGACGATAACTCGATGTTCGCGGAGCCTCCTCAACACTGGCTCGTACAGCCTCGATATTTTCAGCAGAACGTTGTGTACGTTGTCTGGATGCGTGGCTGGTATTGCTGAGACTACCGTGGTTAATAAATTTTGCGTATAAACGCTGTAAAGTGCTTTTGGATGGCGCACTTTTAACTTTATTTTTTTTTTTAAACGCACGTTGAGTTTTCACAATTGAGAAGTTATTTTGGATGTAAAGCTGAATTATTTCAGCGCGTTCTTTTGGAGTGTACTGCTCCATGGTAAAAATTGTCTTGGACTGACGCTTCCAACGCGCTATGTCATTAGTCGATCTGACGTTCCTGTCAAAAGTTATAGGGTTGCCAGATGGGCCCGCTTTAAATGGCCTACCCTGTAGTTACGTGATTTTAGCTCCAGTATGGCCAGATTACCATTTTCGTAACTTGATTTAGCATTTTTTTTTTGTTATTTTTATTATTTTTTGTCTCCGAGTTTTAGTTCATTCCACATGACATTTTTCTAGCCTATTCTAATTAAAAGTAATGTTTATAATTTTGTAAAATATACATTTTTTAATAATTATTTAAATAATTCACTCAGTTTTATTTAGCTTTACTTTTTTTTAACATCTGGTGGCATTGCCCGCGATTGCAGGTGTTGTTGGTGTTCTTCTGCTTTCGGCAGTCAAATCTCTCTCTCGCTACTGCAGAGTTGCCTAGCTTTGGATATAAAAACGCACTAAATGACCATTTAAAGAAAATAAAACACGAAATTTTTATTGTGTTACTTAAAGAACTTTGTATGCGTGACAAATTTTCTGTAGAATGTGGGTTTTTTTTTTAATAAATGTGTTATGCTTATGTGCAATTTAATTTATGAGTTTTTTTGTTAAGCGAGACTCTTTTATTAAGGGAACGACTTTTTTGCTATATTTGAAGTTATGTAACTAGATAAGGTACTCTTTTTGTAAAAATGTCAGTATGGTTTCTTAAGTATTTTCTGGTATTTTTTTGTTTATTTTTACTATAAATAAACCTCTTAATGTCCTATGCCCCACTAAGGATTGATGACCGGAAGAAACGATTACACCTCTATAGTTTTAATTCGCATTCAACAAATTCAAAGGCTTTTTAAAATGTGTAAAAAGGTTTTCAATCTTAAGAAGAGTTGAGAGAGGGGCATTTAATATTTTTGCATAGCCTTAATTGGAGCCAAAAATTAAATTTGCACTTTCAAATTATCAAATTTTATAGGAGTAAAAAAATTTTCATTAGCACTAAAATCTTCTCAGAGTGGTCTTTTTTAAACTTCTTTTGTATAATAATACAGTTTTTTTTAACCTAAAGTTTCGCTAGCCTCAAATTAAAAACCAAAAGAAACAAACACCAAACTTAAAAATTGTCGCATTTTCGGTATAAAAAAGCACTAAATTTATTGCGAAGAGCAAATGGTTGGCAATACTGCACAACTCAGCAAACGTGACGTCACGTACGCTCTGATGGGCGCAATCTTGTTTCTATCATTCTTGAATAGGGGCCAATAATATGCGAAACTCTTTCATTGTGAGTGAAAGCGCGATCATAAGCTCGCTTCAAACTTGGCAGCATTCACACATTATGGGATGATGGGCAGCTGATGGGGGAAATGACAGGCTGCCAGAAAATAACTGACGAAAACCGTTTGTGCCGCGATTGAAATATTTATAAATTAATTCCATTGAAACGTAATATTTAAGTTAAATTGAAGTGGGTTTTTAGAATTTTCCAAAGCCTCTTATATCCTTTTCGGCTTCTACTTTTAATTAGTCTTGTGTACATATGTATATGAATACGTTTTACTCGTACATACAAGTAATTTTATTGAAAACTGTGTGTTGGCTTATGTCTGCAAATTTGAATATACGAAAATACTTTATGCTTGAAAAGCGTAGGTAAGGGAATTGAATTTGAGTTCGAGATATTTTACAAAGATTAAAGGTTATCTGCTCTAACTTATTCTGTTCCTTGGTTCAGCATTTTATTTTTTGTTGCCCACTTTTTATGCTTTACTAAAAAATTGCTATATTTTATGTATTTATTTATGACTTATGTTTTTCCTGTTCATTAATTTTGAATAATTTCATTTAAATATTAATTTTTTGCTTATTTATATATTTTATATTGACTATGCCAATTTTTATTATATGTATGTACCGCGCACTAAATACTAACCTTGACGATGGTGTGGAAACTGAAAATTCCCAATTTTTTGGGAATACCTATGGGAATTTTGTTTTCCATACTTATAGCGATTAGCAAAAGATAAATAGGATAAACGTTTAGTTAATTTACCGCCTGAAGAAAAGTTAGCTTAAAAGCTACCCTGGAAATTGCGTAAAAACATCATGGGAATGTTACTGTGGTGGTAGGTATTTGTTGTTTATAAGTTTTAGGTGCATGCAATGTATGCATGTTGTATGCCCTTAAAATATATTCCATTTGGAAGCCTTCGTTGCTTAATTCATGAACATTTATTTCGGAATCGATATATGATATGAGAAAAACTTCATTTTTATAATCTGTATTTAGAAAATAAGTTTTTTAACCTTGTAAAATTGATTGAAAAATAAATTATTTAGGTGAGGAAGAGGTGATAATTCGAAGCCAGCAACAAGCTTTAATGCAGCACTACATAAACCACCGCCAGATAAAATTATTGCCAGTTCTTGTGGACCTGCATTGATAAGTGTTGGTACGTCTTTTCGATAATTTTAAATGAATTAAATAAAAGGACAACCGTCACTCAGTAAATTAGCATACGTGTTTAAATGTTACGTTTGCACCACTAGCTCGCAAACGTATATAATCTTGAATGATAATGTTCTGGCAAGTGCCAAAAACCTATTCACCAAATAAAAAATTGAATCAGGCAGCTCATTTGTGTAATAAAAATAGATAAACCACAGAGAACATAAATACATTAAATGTGTTAATCCATTATTACCTGAAGCCCTAGGGCCTACTATCTCGAAGGATCTACCCGACGCGCTCGGCGATCAACCAGAAAAGAGGGTTCCACGGCCTCCACCAATTATGATATCGGAAGAATGCGAATACCAAAAAATCTATAGTATTGCCAAAAAAGAGACAAAAAAATCGTTCTCTATTAAACTTCTCAACAATAACGTATACAAAATTAATGCATCAGACTCCGATGATTATAGAAAATTAACAAAAACGTTATCTGCCATGAATCTTTCATGGTACTCATACGAAAATAAGCAATCTCGACCTATTAAAGTGATGGTGAAAAATTTACATCACTCAAACGATGCAAAAGCAAAAGTCGCTGATCTGCAAAACCAAGGATTAAAGGCCACAAACGCCGTCAATAAATTAAAGTCGAAATCAAAAGAACCTTTAGATATGTTTCTTCTCACCTTTGATGAAAGTGAAAGCATTAAAAAAATTTATGAAATAAAAACTATTCTGCACTCCGTAGTTAAGATTGAGGCTGTGAAACAATCGAAACTAATTCTTCAATGTAAATCATGCCAGTCTTATGGTCATACGCAAAATTATTGCGGCAAACAGCCAAGGTGCATCAAATGCACTGGAAAACACAAAACAATTGACTGCAATAAGCCTGAAGAAGTACAACCAAAATGCTGTAATTGTGGTGAAGCTCACCCAGCTAGTTATAGAGGCTGTGTTGTTGCTAAGGAGTTGCAAAAGATACGCGATCAAAGATCCGGTAGCAAAAAAAGCGATATCAAAAATAAAGATACTAATGCAAAAAAACCAGCTATAAAACCAACAGAAAACAATCCAAAAATATCTGCACGTAATCCCACTCTTCAAAAAACTGCATATAGACCGCAATAGACCAACATACTGCCAAATCGTAAAAGGGAATGATCATTCGGAAGATACAAATATTTTGCATCAAATCCTAGAGAAACTAACAAAACAAAATGAGTTCACGCTAGCACTTGAAAAGCGGCTACTAAAACTTGAAAAAATTTTTGCTCAAGCCCAATGACCAATCTTTTTAAAATTATGCTATGTAATGCAAACGGCTTAATGAAGCATCAAAATGATCTTGAAATAATCCTCAATTCTGAAAAAATCGACATCTGTTTGATTTCGGAAACTCATTTTACCAAGGAATCATATTTTAGTTTACCAAATTTTGTGACATACCATACAATACATCCAAATAACTGCGCACGTGGAGGTGCTGCAATCATTATAAAAAAAAGCATAAAACATTTTGAAGACGGTAGACTCTCTACAAATGAATTTCAAGCGATAACCATTTCGATTAATTGCGGTAAAAATTTATCACTTACAGCAGTCTATAGCCCTCCCAGACATAAGATCACATGTGATCAATACCTGCGGCTAATCAATAACCATAAACATGGATTCATAATGGGCGGGGATTTTAACGCTAAGCATACCCATTGGGGGTCGAGGATTATCACAACAAAAGGCAGAGAATTATACAAGGCGCTCCAAAGTACTGGATGCAGCACACTTTCTACTGGAGCACCAACGTATTGGCCAACAGATCCACAGAAGATTCCTGATCTTATAGACTTCTTCATAACCAGAAATTTTTCTTCAGAATATATGCGCATAGAAAGTGGACTAGATTTAAACTCGGACCATTCTCCAATATACTTAACAATACATAAAAGTGTAATTACCAAGGAACCACAATTTACACTAACGAATAAATACACTGACTGGGATTACTTTAGAAAGATACTATCGGATGATAAAGACAATCCAGAAATAAATAGTAATGAGGCTCTTGACGATGAAGTATTGATCTTGTCAAACAGCATACAACGCGCAGCGTGGCGCAGTACCCCAGCTACAAGAACTATCTTAGCGGGACATAAGTACACTAGAGAAATAAAAGAAATGGTTAGAGAAAAACGCAAAGCACGCCGACGATGGCAGCAATCCAGATCCCCACCTGATAAAATAACTTTAAATAAAATAACAAAAGAACTCTCTAAAAAGATAAAGGCTTTTAAAAACCGCTCTCATAGTGACTACCTAAAAAGGCTATCAAATGAACACAGCACCGATTACTCACTTTGGAAATGCGTGAAAAGATTTTCACAACCAGCTATACAATATCCATCAATAAGAAAAACAGATACCACATGGGCAAAAACCAATTTAGAGAAAGCTAATACCTTCTCTGAATACCTTGAAAATATCTTCAAGCCATACGACGTATCAAGAGCGGCTGAAATGGAATCACGTTACCTCAAAGATCACGACGAAATTCCTCCAGTAATGGATTCTGAATTATGTGATGAAATAAAAAAAAATAAAATCCAAAAAGGCACCTGGCTTTGACCTCATCACCGGGGAAATCTTAAAACAACTCCCACCAATTAAAAAAAAAATAAATAATTGGCGCGTACACTTCTGTTAGGTGTTTGGCCGAGCTCCTCCTCCTATTTGTGGTGTGCGTCTTGATGTTGTTCCACAAATGGAGGGACCTACAGTTTCAAGCCGACTCCGAACGGCAGATATTTTTATGAGGAGCTTTTTCATGGCAGAAATACACTCGGAGGTTTGCCATTGTCTGCCGAGGGGCGACCGCTATTAGAAAAATGTTTTTTTTTTTTTTGTTAATTTTGCTTTCACCGAGATTCGAACCAACGACCTCTCTGTGAATTCCGAATGGTAATCACGCACCAACCCATTCGGCTACGGCGGCCGCCAATTACTCTAATTAAATTAACCAAAATTATGAATGCTAACTTCAGATTGAAACACATCCCTATATACTGGAAAACTGCCGAGGTGATCATGGTCAAAAAGCCAGGAAAGCCATCACACGACGTCTCATCATATCGGCCTATATCCCTCCTACCCATTTTGTCAAAACTATTGGAAAAACTACTTGCCAAACGCCTTAACAATATTATTGAGCAGAGGAATCTGATACCAGCGCATCAATTTGGCTTTCGCCCAAAACATTCGACAATCGATCAAGTTCACAGGCTAACCCAAGTTATAGAAAATGCCTTCGAAAAGAAAAAAGTGTGCTCGGCTGTCTTCCTAGATGTATCTAAGGCTTTCGATAAGGTATGTCACGATGGCCTTCTCAACAAAATAAGAGAGCTATTACCAATTCAATATTACAACATTTTAAAATCCTATCTATCCGATCGTTTCTTTCGAATTAAATACGACGACACGTATTCTGACCTGAAAGAAATTAAAGCTGGTGTCCCACAGGGTAGCGTTCTGGGGCCCATCCTTTATCTAGTTTTCACATGCGATTTGCCTACCAATCAGAACTGCGTCATAGCAACGTTTGCAGACGACACCGCTATCTTGTCAGTTGGAAATACACAAATTGAGTCAACTGCAAATCTTCAAAAACATTTAAACAGAATATATGAGTGGACAGTTACTTGGCGAATAAAACTAAATGAAACCAAATCCGTTCATATTGATTTTACGTACAATAAAATCAGATATCTCCCACTATATATAAATGGAGTGCAAATCCCATATCATAACACGGCTAAATACCTGGGTATGACTCTTGACACTAAACTGAGATGGAGTTCTCGCGTAAAGAAGAAAAGAGAAGAACTCGATATTAAATTCAGAAACATGTATTGGCTTATGGGTAAAACATCTGCTTTATCCATGTACAATAAAGTACTTCTCTACAAGCAAATACTAAAACCAATTTGGACGTATGGGATACAACTATGGGGTTGCTCAAGCTCCAGCAACATACTTCAAATTCAAAGGTTCCAGAATAAAATTTTGCGATGCGCTACTAACGCGCCCTGGTATGTACGCATCAGCGATCTCGAACGCGATCTCGGCATAGAATCAGTTGCCGTCGTAATTAAAAAAAATGCCCTATCTCATATAAATAGGCTATCTCATCATGTCAACAGCGAAGCCTCAGCCCTCACTGACCAACAAAAATGGTTTGTAAGGCTGAAACGCAAAAAGCCGCACCACCTCGTGCAGTAATCAACTCCTTTGCAAGTTTTGTGCAAAGCACCATCATATTAATTGTATTATACAAAAACCGAAGAAAATTGTTCGTTAGTTTATTTTTGTTAACTAGTTACAATAAAAATGAATATTAAAAAAAAAAAAAAAAAAAAAATCCATTAACGTTCTCTGGTAGAAGTATTCCCAAACAAACAAATGTAAATACACGAATACAAACAAAGCAAGTCCTTTTGACGTTGTTCATATTTACGGCGAAAAACTCAGCTGGGTGGTTGTCATCACCTTAATAAATCCACCTTGGGCACATGTATATAAGCAGAGGTGCATGCGCATAGGGTATTCAGTTGGAAGTTGACCTCGTAAGCAATGATGACTAGATGGGAAACTCTTTTTCTCGTCAGAGCGCTGAAAAATGTGCATTTTTTATAACATTCGCCAATATTGTCACACCGGTAGAAACATGAATTGGGTATTTACAAAAGGTCTGGAATTTTTAGTTTCCACACCACTATTGAGGTTAGTATTTAGTGTTCGGTTGCCCAATAGCCTTATATCACTCGTAAACACCTACATATACTAAAAATAAGCACAATCCGTATGAAATATGTATATAAATAAGCCAAAAATTTAAAAATTTATATGTAAATGAAATTATTTAAAACTGATATACATAAGTAATTTAATAATAATAAAGTTATGAACCCGAAAAATATAAGTTATAATTAAAAACATGACTTATTGCAATTTTTTAATATAACACAGAAAGTGGGTAACAAAAAACAAAAATTCTCAAACAACGAACAGAAGAAGTTAAAGCTAATTTTTGTAAAATATCTCAAACACAAATTCAGTTCCCTTACCTACGCTTTTCAACCATAGAATATTTACGTATATACAAATTTACATAAACCAACACAGTTTTCAATAAAATTACATTATGTACATAAGACTAATTAAATGCAGAAGTCGAAAGGGATATAACGAGCTTTGGATTCTACAAACTCACTTCAATTCAAATTATTACATTTCAATTGAATTAATTTTAAGACAAACAATTATAAACATTTCAACACGTCATTTCTCCATTAAGCAAAAACGAACTGTTTTCGTCTGTTATTTTTGGCGCGTTTCTTCTGGCAGTCTGCCATTTCACCTATCAGCTGTTCAAAATCCCATAATGTGTGAGTGCTGCCAAGTTTTTAAACGTCCTCATGGGCGCGCTCTCTCTCAAAATGAAGAAGTTTCACATCTTGTCATCTATGGCGTACATGTCAAGTAAAGTGTTGGAAATAAAGTAGAGTAAGTGTGTTACCATTAATTTGTGTCTTTTATTTGATAATAGTGATCGAACTCAGATTTATTTGAATTTTAAAGTTAGAAAATTATTCTAAAACACAACTATTTCATTCATAAACGCAAGCACATATTTCTCAAAGTAAACCCCGTTCATTCATAAAATGATCCCAGACAAGATCAGATATGATATAAAATTTTATTAATCAAAATTGACAGAGACAAAATAAAAAATTTAAAACCTCTAAAAAATTGTACATACATATATGCATAAGCCACCGTTAGCTTAAAAAAGGTTGCGGCTTTGACTTTTTGTACTATTTAAAATTTCCAAACTATAATTTCATATCTGTTTTCTAAATCAAGGATGATAGATTACGAGGTTTAGCCATCCCATGGTGGTGCGGCCAAGACCAGACCATTAACCGACTCTCAGCAAATTTGAGAGAATCAGCTGATTTGCTGACGTAACAGGGGTCATGACAGCGGTTTGCTTACGAAAAAACTTCCTATTATTTTAATGATATACGAAAAAGATCATCAAAGCTCCTGCTCATGTTACTTCGTTGCCATTGTTATTAGTTTGTTAGCGTAAGTTTGCGCAAGATCTTTTAGATTTTTAAAGATCTTTTTAAATTTTCTGTGATTTGTTTCCAATACTTTGTTCCAATACAAAATATCTATTTTTTTGTTTCTAATTGTACACTTATGTACATAAATACGCATTTCTCGCATTGTCTAATTGCAGCCATGGCGCAGAGCCCATTATCGTACACATGTACACACTTACCAGCGATATGAAAATGGGTTATTAACTGTTACTTGCCCTATTTAAGATATTTTTTTCCACGTTTGTATCAACTCGCTTTCGTTGTTGTATTTTTATTTCCGCGCCAACAAAGTCAAAGTGATGCTTCCGCAGAAATGAGAGTAAATATTAAAATAAGTATACATTTTGGATTTAATGTTTTTCATTAGAATGGACCGCATATGAGTGGCTATTGCGCAGTTTTGTGAATAAAAAATGTGATATGTCCTGTATTTATATTTTATTTCATCAAGTATATATAGTAATATTGTTAATTGTGGGAAAGGCTTGAAAGCACTCAACACTGCGACATATGGTAAATTAGAGGATGTGTTCCACAACTTTAAAAACTCCTGTAAGGCAATATAGCTGCAAATATTTTTCTAAAAATCCGTGCAGAAAAAGGTTTGATAGCAACCATGCAATGTGCGGACTGAAATTTTTTTAGTTGTTAAAAATTGTGGGAGATTCCGATACATATAAATATTAAAATGCAAAATTTTTGAGCGGGTGTGATACTGTTATTAGTTTATTAATTGCATAGGCATGTCAAAACACATTAATCAATTGGTGACTCAAACATATGCGCATTTTCACTCATTTATTTTACTATGTAGTATTTTATCACTTATTGTTTTGTTAGTTTTCTCGTTATCGCAAAGTATATTACTAGCGATTTTTGTTTTTTTGTTTCTCACGTTGCTTATACAATTCTTGATATTCAGCTACACAAGACCAAAGGTTATGCTGAGTAAAAGTATTAAACACAAAATTAATCTACCCATCCACCCAATCCACAAATTAATACGCATTCGAAATTCGATATTACATTTTAGAATAAGTAGTAAAGGACAAAGTTTTTATGGACACACGCTTTTTTTCTGTTATATGAATGCGTAATTAATAATACCTAACAAATATTTTATTATAATTATGTCTACAAACCTGTTTTCTTTCCCAGCATCCGTTTTATTTAGTTTTTAGCATTTATTTTATTTAGTTTTTGCTTTGACGATTTTCATTACACGCGTAAAAATAATGATCTATTACACAGAAAACATAGGGTTGTATGTCAAAAAGTATGCTGTTATCTAGGATTATTTTATTATCTTAGATTTTGGGAGAGAAATTTTGTATGGGAAATCTCGCTTTTTAATTACGGATTGGGAGTTAAGCTCGAAAAAGTAGATCATCTACTTATATGTGGACGTATTATTACAGTGGTCACTTAATTTATTCGTACACTCACAGTTTATAAACAGATACATCTGATACTTAGCACGATTTATACAAAAGAACAAAATTTGGATATATTCTTAAAAAATAATACATATATTTATTCAATATTTAAGGAACGAAAACTTCCAAACTCATTTCTGGAATTAGAGAACTTAAGGCCATAGTGAAATAAGGCAAAATTATATGCAAAAATATTATTCACACATAGCCTTATGAAAATATAATAACTGCTTCCAAACGCTGATGCATACTTTTTACCAATACCTTGACTTCAATAGCTGCAATTTTCTCCCACTTTAATGATGCGTTTGATGTTATTTTGTGCTTTCTGATTCTCCTTTCTAAGAGCTCCCAGACAAGCTCAATTGGTGAGGTGGAGTTTTAAGCTGTGGTAAATAAGCCATTCTTGCACGAGATAAGATGAGTGCGTCCTCCATACTTAACGGTAGGAATACGATTTTTTTTATTCAGTTCTGTTTTTCTTTTCGCCAAACTTTTGGAGGGTCATCTGATCGGAAAACATTCATTCGACTCATCGTTGAATATGACGTTTTCCTAAAAATATTCTGGCTCATTTATACGCTCAAGGCGACAAATTTGGTTCACATTATTCCCATTAGAGTAACTATTTTTGCAGTGCACTTTTTGAAACAGTTTGTTCAATATTGAGTTCCATACCGAGCACGTTGCCCGTTATATATATATATATACATATATACTATATATAATTGGCGCGTACACCCTGCTTGGGTGATTGGCTGACCTTCTCCTCCTATTTGTGGCGTGCGTCTTGATGTTGTTCCACAAATGGAAGGACCTACAGTTTCACGCCGACTCCGAACGGTAGATATTTTTTATGAGGAGCTTTTTCATGGCAGAAATACACTCGGAGGTTTGCCATTGCCTGCCGAGGGGCGACCGCTATTAGAAAAGAACTATTTCTATCATTTTGGTATTTGATGCACGGATATTCGAACCTACCGGAAGTGCGTAGGTAGTCACGCACCAACTCTGTTACGGCAACCGCCACAAGACTACGAAGGCAAAAAAAAATGTTTTCGTATAAACACAGTTTTTTGGAAAAAACTATAGCATCTATTTTTGAAAACCAAAACGAGCATTAAGGAGGGCTTGAAATCAAATATTCTTATTTACGGAGTATATTACACTCACGTGACTGTGACTCGGGCGATATTCGGTTTAAAATCCTGAACTGTTTATTTATTAATAAGAATTATAATTATAAATAATCGCATTAGAGGAGTAATGCAAGTAGTAACTGTGATCGGGTCTACAGGTTTCATACCATAAATTATAGGCAATAATGTCACCGTAGGAACAATTGAGAAATAAGAGAAAACTACCCACTGACACATAATACTTATACAAGAACCATGGGTATGTCACAAGCGTATCTGTGGTCTAGGTGCTATGTCGTGGGGACAAATACTTCATTGTGAAGGGAATGTGAGACCGCGAGAATGTATTATCATGCCGAGGTTGATCGAACACACGATGTTAAAAGAGCTATGCTCCGGAGATATCGTTGCTGCAAAAATAAAGTACTTGAAAAGTGGGAACAGTGTCGAAGCTATCATAGTTTCGGCCTACCTACCCTACGACTCTTTACAGCCACCTCCTTCGAGGGAGCTAAGAGAAGTGGTCAAGTATGCAGAATCCAATAATCTGGGGCTAATAGTGGGCTGGTAGTTGGCTGGCGAAAATCCTCCACTGAACCCTCCCCGAGGGTGCCAGCTGGTAATAAGTACCACAGTTTTCCTATTTTCAGGAGGTACTTAGCTAAGTTAAGGGTACTATGGGTAGGGTTCGATACTCCTCAATAGTACAGCACGTGCCGAGAATCTGTCAGGCTTGGGGCCCTTCTAATAAATAACCAAGTCTCGAACGGAGCTTACGGATAACTGGCGCCCTCCGTAATAACTAGCCTTACCCGTGTAGTTCGGAGCTATGCACGGGCGGACATCCTTTCTCCGACACTCGTGGGTCCAAAATGCAAAGAGACTTTAATAAAACAAATAAAAAAAGGAGATCGGTCCTCCTTCTAATAGACCGACAGGAACAAACAGTTCCGCAACAAGAGCAGCGGTCGCACCGAGCGAAAAGAAAACGCCATCCATCGGCTTAATAAGTCGATCGAAACATATAGCGACAGCCTCAGCGAAAGCGAGGATAGCTGACACACACTCAGAACTGGACACAGGTCCAAGTACAAGTAGGGGGGCACTAGCCCGGCAGTCAACTGCGATTCAACCCCCAAAAACGGTCCCGACCGGAAGCAATGCTACTGCTAGCTCCGGTACCGAAGGATGACCGCTTGTGAGGGTGGTAGACCCAGCGAAAGCGAGCTACCAGGATCGCAGAAACGCAGCTAGGCTCCTAAGGAGGGTGCACGAAACTCACCCAAAGGAAGGTGAAATGTCACAGGAGTTGAAAGAGGCGATTGAAAGAGCGAAAGCGATCATTCCTGATTTCAACCCCGACTTCAAACCAACACAATCGGCTCCAAAACGACAGCGGTCCTTGGAGGATAACAAGCCATGCGCAAAAAGGCACAAATCAATGGGCGTGACGCCCAGAAGATCATTTGCGGAGGTTGCAAAAGACCGCCTTATCATAGGAGTCCTGGACGAGAACCACCCGGAAGGTATGATCCCCAAGGCCCAGTGGAAATGGATCGAGGCCGAGCTAACGAAAGTGGCACTGAAGGTTATTCTTGTGAACCCCGGCCCCCCGCCTGCGTGCGAAGACTTAGGCTGGTACCAAGGCCAGATAAAAATAATAGCATGCGACAATGAGAGATCGGTTCAACTGTATAAAGAGGCCATCTCCAAAGTCGGCGAAGTGTACCCAAATGCCAAGCTAGTGGTCGTGGACAGGAAGGATATTCCGTCCAGGCCGCGAGCAAGGGTTTGGTTACCTTCAACCGTTGAAGACCCGGAAGAGATTATGAAGCTCATTCGGGTCTGCAATCCGGATATCCCAACGCAGGAGTGGAGGTATGTCAAAACTCTTACCAACAAAAATAGCGTGGAAGAATTGAAAGAGCAGAAGCGCGCCACCATGCAGCCTCTCCTGCTCCTCACAGAGAACTCAATCGAACCATTAGAGAAATGCGATGGGCAACTGAGATACGGTTTTGTAAAGGTAAAGCTTTACATTTATAAAACCGACACGGATGCAATTGAGTTCCTCGCCACGAAGGAAGGTGAAAAGCCCATCAGCGAACTAGAACCCATGAGCGAAACCGAGCCAATGAGCGAAGACGACCAGCCCACCGAAGAAGAATACGCCTCTTCAGGCTCAGAAATGGGCTTGGGGAGGTTGTACTTCGAACGGGAGGGTAAGTATTCCACACAACAGCGTAAGTATTCCGAAAGGGAACTTTTATGCGAAAGCAAAGAAGACCCAGACATAACGCTAACAGCTGATGCATCTTCTGCAGATAAACCTACATCACTGTAAAGAACCCTGCCTTGCCCTCCTGGATCGTTTGGCAGAAGATCAGCCGGATGTAGTCCTCATCCAAGAACCCTGGGTACGGAATGGCGAAATCTGCGGTCTGAGGACATCAGGTTATAAAGCATACAAGACCAATTGTGAAGATACTAAAAGAGCATGCATAATGGTAAAAGCACATCTTAATATATTTATGATTCAAAATTTCAGTAACGCATATACTACGACGGTTAGCTGGGGAGTGAGCGGAAGCAACATCTGGCTAACCTCGTTCTATTTTGCCGGAGACGACACAGGTCCACTGCCGTCGCCGCTAATAAGAAGCCTTGTGGAAGACTGCAAAGCACACAACCGCAAACTAGCCCTAGGAGGTGATGCCAATGCCCACCATACAGTATGGGGGAGCTCGGATACAAACGAACGAGGTGAGTCTCTCTTTAATTATATTATATGTAGTAAGCTTTTAGTGTGTAACAAAGGCAACAAACCTACATTTATTACGCGCAATAGACAAGAAGTTCTTGATATTACGCTAGCATGTCAAACCCTCTACGGAAAGATGACGCAGTGGAGGGTTCTGAATGAACACTCTTACTCCGATCATCGCTACATAGAAATAAAATTTGGGGGAAACAACTCATGGGCGCCGCCCGCCAGCAGAAACTTTCAAAAAAACACTATCCCACCGGATACCTCCAAAAACTGGACAGGAGTTGGACTACTTCGAGTGACGAAACTCTGAAGTTGCTAGTGGACACACACTTTCCCAGCAACGAATCATCTAACGTATTAATCAACAATGGTACAGAAAGACCAAACTCTGACATTGAAGAAATAATCACTGAAACTAGGATAACCTGGGCAGTGAACACGTTCAAACCATTTAAATCACCGGGCCCAGATGGATTATTCCCGGCCCAAATACAACATTCACTCAACCACATCATGGAGTGGTTGACGGCCATATTTAAGGCTGCTCTGAAAGTGAAAAGTGTCCCATTAGTATGGAAAGAGGTAAAAGTGGTCTTTATCCCTAAAGCGGGAAAAAGTTCACACACAACACCTAAGGATTTCAGGCCAATTAGCCTATCCTCCTTTCTGCTAAAAACATTAGAAAGAATTTTAGAAGAACATATTAAGGCTAACATCAGCCCTAATAAGCTCAGCATCTCACAACATGCGTACTGTAAAGGGAAATCAACTCAAACAGCACTTAACTCACTGTTACAGAAATCGAGAAGTCAATGTATAATAAAGAATTCACACTGGTAGCCTTTCTAGATATTGAGGGCGCATTCCACAACATCCTACCGGATACCATAATAAAGGCACTGACGGATTTCGGGATCTCTGGCGCTCTGGTTGAGTTCATCAAAAACATGCTCTTGAGCAGATTTGTGATCGCAACCCTAGGGGCCTCAGAGATCAAGAAAAAAGTTAGCAGAGGAACACCTCAAGGCGGTGTGCTGTCCCCTCTCCTATGGGAGCTGGCACTAAACTCATTGCTAAAGAGCCTAGAGGAGAGAGGACAACACGTCGTAGCATATGCGGACGATGTTGCAATGGTAGTAAGAGGGAAATTCCCCAATACACTTAGAGAGGTCATGCAAGATTTACTAAACATGGTTGAAAACTGGTCAAAAGCAAATGGGCTAAGCGTCAATCCCAATAAAACTGAACTCATCCTATTTACCAGGAAACATAAAATTCCAAATATAGCTCCTCCGACTCTAGGTGGAACGGCACTGTCATTTAGTGATGAGGCCCGCTACTTAGGTCTAATACTAGACCGAAAGCTAACATGGAAGGCAAATGTCGAAGATAGAGTAAAAAGGGCGACAATAGCACTATACTCTTGTAAACAGCTGATAGGACTAAGTTGGGGTCTCTCCCCATCTATCGTATACTGGCTTTACACGGCAATTGTCAGACCAATCCTAACATACGGCATATTAGTATGGTATATGTACATTAAAAGAACCATGGCACACGTACAAAGAATGGCCAGTCTTTGCATCTGCGGGGCCCTCAGAACCACACCCACAGATGCACTAAATATTATGCTTAACATTTTACCAATAGAGCAGTACGGTAAGCAAACAGCTGCCAAAGCATCTCTGACTAAGAGAAATCGGCCTACTCAGAACGTACCAAAGAGGACACTCCTCAATTTTAGAACAATTCCCCTGCATTCCCAGCACAACGGATTTCTGTGGGACCAAGGACATCAATTTTAATAAATCCTTTGTCACAGTATTTCCTTCCAAAGAGAAATGGGATAACGGGCTCATTGTTAAGATAAATGACTTAAACATCTACACAGATGACTCAAAACTGGACAACAAAGTAGGTGGAGGGGTCTACTCCGACAAACTCGAGTATGCCAATCCCTTTCGCTTACCTGATCATTGCAGTGTATTTCAGGCGGAAGTCACTGCCATAAAAGAGGGACTTAAAGAAATAAAAACGAGAGTATTATCCACAAATGAAGTCTTCATTTACTCGGACAGTCAAGCAGCAATAAAAGCGCTGGAATTAAAAACGCACTCGTCAAAAACAGTTCTAGAATGTTTTAAACTACTAGATGACGTATCTAAGTGCTACAAGGTGCACCTTATCTGGGTATCAGGCCACAGAAAAATCGCAGGAAATTGTAAGGCGGATGAACTTGCAAGAACCGGTACAACGCTCGATCTCGAACCGGATAAGGCGCTGATACCCATGCCCATAGCCACTTGTAAATTACTTATAGACAGGGAAACCATCAAAAAGGTAAATACAATCTGGCAAAACCTCACAACATGCGAACTAAGCAGACAGACATGGCCGAACTGGAACAGCGGTCGATCGAAGATCTTGCTAAGATTCAACAGAGAATCTATAAGAAAAATGATAGGTGTTTTAACTGGTCATTGTTTAATAGGCAGCCACGCTAGAAGGTTAGGACTCCCTTACTTCGATTTCTGTAGAAGCTGTCTTAATACAGAAGAAGAGGAAACAGTCAGACACCTTTTATGTGAGTGTGAAAGCCTAGCTATGAGAAGGCTGCGCACTCTCGATACAGCATTTCTAACCGATGTAGCGGATATAGCCCATCTAAAACTAACGAAGCTTTGCTCGTTTATTAAAGCAACCGGATGGTTTGAAAAGGAAGGAGTAAGGATAAGCTCCAGTGGTATCACAATGGACCTGCCGAAGGTCTAAGTGTGTCTTACGACAACCACCCTACCTACCTACCTACCTAATAGTGGGCTGTGATGCAAATTCACAGAACATTGTGTGGGGAAGCAGCAAATGCAACCCAGAGGTCTCAAGTTACTGGATTTTATCCTGTCATCTGATTTGGTCATTCAAAACACTGGTAACAAACCAACTTTTGTGACCAGAAGGATTTAACACTTACCAATAGGTCAGTTGGAAATCAAATCAACCGATGGCGAGTTTTGGAAGAGGACTCTCTTTCTGATCATCGTCTTATCGAATTCCGACTGGGAATTGACACAATATCAATACCTTCTGGTAGGAATCCTCGAAATGTGGACTGGGACAGGTATAGTGAGCTTGTAACAGAGCGATTACCTAACCTGAAAAAACTCAAATCAGCAGAAATGATTGAAGATGCTACTAAGAAATTAGAAGGTACTTTAATCAATTGCTTTGAGGAACTGTGCCCACTCAGGCAAAGCAGACAAGGGAAAGCGGTTCCTTGGTGGAACCCTGAACTGTCGAAGCTTCGCGTACGGTCCAGGAAACTTCTTAATAAGGTCTTGAAGACCAAAACAGAAGAGGACTGGGCTAAACAACGACTTACACAGAGAGAATATAAGAAAAAAGTACGGAAAGCCAAACTTGAATCCTATAGAAATTTCTGTAGTAACGTCGAAGAAATGAGGGAAACAGCGAGACTTTGTAAGGTTCTTCATTTAGACCGCTCAGTAAGGCTGGATTCCATTCGAAAACCTGATGGTTCATACACCATTTCCAAATCGGAAGCGTATAATGCTCTACTCGAAACCCATTTTCCGGGTAGCAGAACTCTCTCTGAAGTTGAGAGTGGCATGAACAATAACGGTGGCAACGGTGGAACCTCTAGGTACAGCTGGTATATTGCTAGTCGGATAGTGACAACGGAATCGATAAGGTTTTCCTTATTTTCCTTTGAGAACTTTAAGTCCCCTGGACCTGATGGAATATATCCAGCAATGCTTAAAAAAGGAGGAGACAGGCTGATTGAGGCCCTGAAAAAGATCTTCACAGCCTGTCTTGCATTTGGTTATATACCATCCCAATGGCGACGCGTAAGAGTAGTTTTTATTCCGAAACCAGGAAAAGATGACTATTCCCTAGCAATCAGTTTGACATCGTTCATGTTGAAAAGTCTGGAACGAGTGGTGGAGAAACATATCCGAGTGGTGGTATTGCCGAGAAGTCCACTTAGTAGAAATCAACACGCTTACCAGAGTGGAAAATCATGTGAATCAGCCTTACACGATCTTGTTATCAAGATTGAAGCCGGGCTGGAAGCTGACGAATACACAATGGGCGTGTTCGTGGACATTGGGGGGGGCTTTTGAAAATGCCACTTTCGGCTCGATATGACCTTCTGCCAAACGACACGGAGTTAATCAAACCATTATAAAATGGATATATTCCATGCTCTCTGAGAGGCTGTTAACCGCTGGTGGGAGCAGTGACGAACAAATCACAGTTAGGGCCAAGCAAGGATGTCCCCTAGGGGGTGTTCTTTCTCCGCTGCTGTGGTGCTTCGTCGTAGACTCTCTATTAGTGGAGATGCAGGAACTCGGTTTTCACGTCCAAGCATATGCGGACGACGTCTGTGCGCTAACATCGGATAAATCCTTAAGGAGGCTTTGCACGAAAGTGCAGAGGATTCTTGACAAAATCGATGACTGGTGCATGAGACAAGGTCTTTCCGTTAATCCGAACAAAACAACCATAGTCTTGTTTACGAGAAAACGGAAATTGGATGGACTCAGTCTTCTAACACTGAAAGGTGTGACACTTGGTCTTTCCAACGAAGTTAAATATCTAGGAGTAATCTTGGATAAGAAGCTGACTTGGGAGATACACGTTTCACTGAAGGTGAATCGTGCATTGAAGATTTTTCAGCAATGCCATAGAGCCTTTGGCAAAACCTGAGGTCTGAAACCTGCTGTGGTCCTATGGATATACACAGCACTTATCAGACCAATCATCACTTACGCTTCTGTGGTCTGGTGGCGACGGAGCATGGCTAAGTCCACAATCCGGGAACTATGCAGGCTGCAAAGAAGTGTATGTTTCTGCATCATGGGTGCCATGAGTACAACCTCTGGTGATGCTCTAAATGCTATGCTTGATTTGCTCCCCCTGGATCATAAGATACAAGGGTGGAACTTCGGGACACAGAAAAATCTTTAAGTTGCTGTCGGAGCAGTATCCACTGTTTTTAGCACCTAAAGATGACCTGATACCCACAGTTTCATTTGGAAGGAAATTTGATGTCAGATTTCCATTGCGTGAGCAATGGAGCAATCCAGAATGCATTCAGAGAGGTTTGACGGATATTTTCTTTACCGATGGGTCCAAGAATGAAATAGGGTCTGGAGCCGGATATTACTTAAACGATAGTAATAAGTATCACTATGCTATGGGGGAATGGCAACTGTTTTCCAAACAGAAGTTTTTGCCATCCTAAAAGTAGCCGAATGGATAATCGAGAGGAGATGGAGTGGGAAACAGATTGGAGTCTTCAGTGAAAGTCAGGCTGCATTGAAGGCCCTGGAGAACGCGAAGCAAACCTTAAAGATTGTTCAAGAATGTAAGAAGAAGCTTAATTCTGTCGCAAGCCAAAACAAGCTTGTACTTATATGGGTTCCGGGACACTCCGGTGTTTAAGGAAACGAAATTGCCGACGAATTGGCCAACCGTGGATCAGCGGTGCCCCCACAGGGGCCAGAGCCAATAATCGGAATCAGTCCCGCAGGAATCAAGAATTGGATCAGCGATTATGTAGGCAATCTACAGGACACAACCCATGGGGTCAGCATATGACCACCATTGGAATCATCGAGAACCCGGTATGCCTGCCATGCTTGGAGGAGGCGGATAGCACTGAGCACTTTCTCTGTGAGTGTCCTGCCTTTGCTAGAGCAAGGCTACGAGTATTGGGTTCCGGAGTCATGAGAATGAGTAATACTCGTTATCTAAAAATGGAGGATATTTACAGATTTGCCAAAGAATCTGGAAAATTCTCACAGGACTAACTATCTCTATCTCTGTCTCTATTCTTTCCTATCTCTTTCTCTGATACTTTTCTCCTTCCCTCCTTGACTATCTACCCCCTTTCCAGAGCTTTAAATACAATGGGCTCTTTAGCCTGAGTGTTTTAGGAGCCACCAAAACTCCTGGTGCTCCTTGGCTCGACCTTTTCAAATTCAGACCCACTGATGCTGCGAGCACCATTCCAAAATCCTCACATAAATGGGACTCTCTGAGGATGCTGGCTACATAAAATTTACTCAGATTTAAGATCAAACAATTTTGTTAATACTGTTATCCTGATGAAAATGCCGCCCGTAAGAAAATATAATATTCAGTTTTCATCTTCGAAGAAGGGATAATAAAATATGGCCATTAGCTCTAATTTGCACTGAACGTTGCAGATATTTTTGGGTAAAGTTCTCCTCAGACAAGGCACCTCCAATGGAAGTGACGATTTTCTTTTAAATCCCGCCACCCTATGCATAGTGTATGCTTTTACATGCTTCCTTTCACTGGAGCTGTTATTACTCATTCCAAAATTTCTATTAGGGCTTCATACACTCATGAATTTTGTTTCATTAAAATTAATTTTATGCGTATGTATACATTTTCTGCGGTAACTTTACACTTCATTTACCCCCATGTCTTGTTGCGCTTAAAACCAATTTTTCTTCCTTTTTCTTTCTTTTTATTCCATTGTTAACTTGTAATTCGTATTTGTCACACAAAGCTTTGAATTCTTTCAATTTGTTCGTTGTGTGAATTTTGTTTTGTGTTGTTGCTCTTGTTGTAACTATTATCTATAATAGCCGACAATGAACCATATGCGCATGCCCTTTGTGAAGGGTCAAAAGACTTTAACTCCTTAAAGGCTTAAATGTTACTGAACAAGGATTCAAGCTGCTCTGTAGTTTGTTATACGGTTATATGAAGGCTTTATTTCCTACAAGCCTTGCCAGTTTGTTAATTTCCCATCCCATCAATGATGGTTCACCCTTTGATGTCGCTCGACCTCAGATGACTTAGATCAAGTAAAGGCAGCTCAATTCATGCCGTCCGGCATGCATGTATGTATGTAGGTTATTTACTTTTTCCATTACGGTCCGTTATGCTATGAATATGGCTTATTATTGTAAAGCCGAGTCGGCAAGAAAAATCGTCTCATGGCCGATGGAAGTACAGTCGCGATATGTAGTATTTCTTTGGCCAACTTGGTGACCGTCTAGCAGAATGTTGAACTCCTTTCGAGTAGGTTCAATGTACTCGTACGTACGTTAATATGAATGAATTTGTATACGGTTCTTATGGAATCTTGCCCGTGGTCTTGCTTACGAGTAAATGCAACATACCTTTGCTGCAGTAGGAACTTTGTAGCTTCATGGCAAACTTGTGTAAATCGTTATTTGACGGCTGTTTCCATATTTTTTGTTTGTACAGATTTTTCAATTTTCATTTCTGATGATGTGTGCGCTATTTACTTGCTTTTAACTGGATGGTAAAACAGAATACGGTAAAACAGTACGGCGGCCGCCGTAGCCGAATGGGTTGGTGCGCGACTACCATTCGGAATTCACAGAGAGAACGTCGGTTCGGATCTCGGTGAAAACACCAAAATTAAGAAAAACATTTTTCTAATAGCGGACGCCCCTCGGCAGGCAATGGTAAACCTCCGAGTGTATTTCTGCCATTAAAAAGCTCCTCACAAAAATATCTGCCGTTTGGAGTCGGCTTGAAACTGTAGGTCCCTCCATTTGTGAAACAACATCAAGGCGCACACCACAAATACGAGGAGGAGCTCGGCCAAACACCCAAAAAGGGTGTACGCGCCAATTATATATATGTATATATAAAACAGAATAGAATGTGGCAGAGTAGATTGCTTGCTGGCGCTAAACTTATGAATTAGCCGAATGCTTTACAACTAGAAATGAGCTTGGAGTTTACATATTTTATATCCTACAGGCAAGGGGATACCTCTTAAATTCAATTTTTACATAATACACTTTTATTTTTTATATTCAAGAGATTCATAATTCATGATACCAAATATTTCTTTAATCAAGTGAAAAAAAAAACACTTTAGGAATAATCCACTGCTTTAAAAACTCGTTCATGTGCATAATGTACTTTTGATTTTTTTACTTACTGGAGTTAAAATAACGGACTTTTAATAACAACAAAGCGAATATTTGTACGAGTATAACTGTATATTTGTCGATTGCTCCACTTGACTGAAACATGGATATTTATCACGAAGTGCCACAATTTTTTTCTTATCTATAACGATGTGGAAATTTATTTAAATTAAAAAAAAATTCTTAAATTGTTATGTCTATGTTTTTGTGTATATTTTATGTTGGGTATAATAAATACTCTCAATTCATGACTTAAATACTTGTTCCAGACTTTAGCAGTTTAAGTGCAATAGGACAAATTTCCGAAGAAAGTACAAATTAGCAGGCTATTAAAAATGGGAAAAAGCGGAAATTTTCTTTTTGATTTTTATTATCAGGGATTGGAAGTAACCAAGGATCATAACTGTTATGCTTTTTTCAAAAGAGTCAATAAATAAGATAATTGTTATTTTTGCAAAGATAAAAGGACGATGCGTAAAATTGGCCCAAAATGGGGAATAGTAACACCATAGTAGTTTTTAATAGTTTGTTTTTAAATTTTTTAAGTGTTGTATTTTTATGGAAAAATTAATCTAAAATTTTAAATGTTATTTTTGGCCAGAAAAATTTAAGTTAAAATTCAAAAATAATTTTTGATTGAAAAAATATTGCTCTATAAATATCGGTTAAATGCTAACTTTTTTTGAAAAAAATCAAAGAAATGTACCTTTAGAATGAAAATTTACATACTAATGTTAAATAGAAACGTTATTTTCGACTGATTTTTCAAAAGAATTTTCAAAAATAACTATTAATTTCGAGCTCATTTCGGTGCATTTTGTTTTTATCTGCATTTCTTGCATGCATCGTATCAGCTTGGGATACATGTAAAGCCAAAATCATTCGAACGAAGAGTAATAAAAGAAATGGATCAGAAATGAATGAAATAAGTAAAATATTTATTGAACGTCAAGATGAGATATTACAAAGTAGAAGTCAAATCACTAAGGGCCGATAAAATGCACTTAGTGGAATTTACGTCAGTAAAATTTCACAATTAATGAGCTGGAAAAAACAACAATGATTTTGTGTTTGTGCTCGGTAATTATGCTAAAAGCAATAACTGTAAAAACATAAACTGGCAGAAATTTTATTCAGAAATTGCATGTATACCTCATTAGTATGCAGTTACATACATACGTTATTGTGTAAGCTCTGGGGTGATGCTCGCTGTTGTTGCCAACTTACCATATTTTCTTTACTCATTTAATTCATTGGACATGCCTCAATTGATTGATTATTTAATGCTCGACGCGCGAATGCTATATTTGTTATAAACCTTTCCAAGAGTACTTCGGAAAGGCCATAACATAAATCGTTCGTTTTAAGGGCTGACTTTGTCATTGGCGCGTATAATTAAGATAATTTTAATTTAAATCTTTTATTCACTGAATTCTTTGGTACATTCTTGAGTCACGTGATATTAATCGATGAACCATAAGCTGTCCGGTTTAAAGCAACGTTTTCATTGTGGTAGGTTTGTTTATGAGCCACTGAGTTAAATTCCAAATCGCTAAACCAAACTACTAAAAATTAAATTATTTGCTTGATATGTATGTTGGTCCAAATGACTACAATTGTTGTTGTATAAGTATGTATTTAAAATTTATGATGTAGTAAAATCCGTTAGAGTCAAGTATCTTTGAGCCAGTTGCCATATGCTTAAGTGTGCTCTGTATATTTCTTGAAGGCGGGTTTGGTATTGTATTTGTGTCTGCTGTCGGTTTTGTTTCGCAGTGGACAGTTTTATACCCCGATTTTGAGTAAGCAATTAGTGGCATGTGAAAATGAATCGTATAAGGACTCACGTGTGATTGTACTTATATACCTACATTAGGTAATGAATTTATGTGTGTGTACTTACTTTCGATTTCATTATGTACACAAATGCCAAGTGTTTGTATAACTTTAATAAATCATTGCCTTGATTAAGAAGTAAACTGTTTTCTGTCAAAATTATTTGCAGCAGTTGGATAGTCAAACGCACGCATTGACGTATATGAACATTCAACAATCAGCTGACAGGTAATTGCAGGACTTTGCATGCAAAATTTATTAATTGATTATTGCTTCTGTCAACGACGTCTTCGCAAGTACTCGCATTTGTATATGTATGCATATAATATGCACCTACATGCTTAGGTGGGTACAATATTATTAAATATTACGATATTTAGCTTGCTATTTCCATTAATTTGCCAAACAGCAAATCACTATTGATTTAATTACCTTTGTTTGCAATTACATTATAATCAATTCACTTTATTCCATCTCCTCCTCACCATTAAATTCAATTATTTGAGGGCTTTATCCCAAAGCATCCCAGCGAAATGGCAAAGTACAAATGAAATTGTGACGACCAGTTGAAATTACATGTCATTAGTTTGGCACAGTTTTATTTAATTTTTCATACAAAATTCATTAACTGCTAATTAACCTGGAAAATATGTACTTACATATACAGGCATACAACTAAGGCTGATAGAAGTGTAGGTTATGTGTAATTATGTATAACTCATGTCAAGTACAAGTAGAAATGGATTTGAAGCCGATGGCCAAAAACGTGTTAATGATAACTGTGGCAAAACAACGACAACATTATATGCGAGTATGTGGGGGAGATATGCGGCCGATAACACAGCGCGGAGAGAGGAGTAAGAATAACATCAACAAAACTAATGAACTCTGACTTTTTTCTAACCAGCTAATTTTTTTCACACGGTTCAACTCAATTTCCATGTATTTTCTCTTGCTGCTCCATCGACTTATTCTTACTTTTAATATCCTTTTTTCTTGGTGAATACCCAAAAATACTGGTTAAGTAATTAAGTTTCAATGAGCACAAGCGTATAAATGCCTCTGTCAGGAATTAAAATGAAATGAACGACGGGTGGAATGGGCTATGCTCAGGAGGCAGTACAAAAGCATACAATTAATGAATGCACTGAAAGTGAAAATGGAAAATATAACGAAGCGGCAATGTACGAAATATTAAGGATTTCACCGCGTTACCCGCATATTCCTCGCGCGCAGCAATAAAGTGCTTACCAGGCGGACAACAAGCAACTACTTTACTATAAAATTCAAAGAACTTTGGCGTACTAAGCTTATATGTATGAATTTACTTGTATCTAGAACCCATATATATTTATGCATATACATACATACACAGGAGTTATAGAACTGTGTGTACTTAGAAATTTCAGCCTAGCTAGCACTTAATGCACGTCTGCCTGCACAGTCTTCTCTCATAGGGCAATTAGCAGCTCGGTTTACTTCACTTTCTTTGCTGTATGTACGTATGTGCCTACATAAAGTAGATGTATATCATAAAGTCCCGTTGTATTCTCCAGCTGGTAGAACACTCGAAAGCAAGCGAACATTTCGATACGAAACGGCCTTCCCCCGCCGAATTTTGATAGTTCAGTGTATGGGTATATCTTTAGCCATTTGCTCCCACGAAAAAGAGAACAACAAAACATATAAGAGAAAAGACGCAAAATAAATTATATAATATCTTGATGCCTTCGCGTGGCTTGCGTTTTCTTCGCTTTCTCGTGCTCTTACTCCGCGTTGAAATTCTTAGCAGTTTCTTACCACAGCTCTATTTTAATTGTTGTTGCAAAATTCGTTGGTGAAATGCCAGAGAATTGATCTGTAAATGCGAATGTAAACAAGGAAAATGGTGAAAAAAGATGAAATGACACAGAAATCCGTTAGCCATTATTTTCTTAGTATACACATTCCGTAACATTGAAGTGGGACGTGCAATTATTAAAGTAAGAAATGAAATGGTAAACTAAGTAATTTCTTGAATGCACAATTTTTTGATGACATTTTTTTAGCGGAGAGGAGCGCAGATTGGGGATTCAAGCATATTTAAGTAATAATATGGCAATGATTTGTTTTGGAAGAGGTAAAAATGCAAACCTTTTGAAGTTACGAAGCTTATTTTCAAAAGATATTAAATTTTTCATTTTCTTATGAACTGACCAAATATTATATTTGAGGCTGAGTTAGTAATTATATTCGACCTTTTTCATTTTGATTTTGTTGAGTTGTTAGTAAGTATGTATCAAAATGACCAAACTTCTGAGTGTGCTTAACGCTAAGATAAGTTTTGAAAACAAGACAGCAATCTCCTTTGCTGCGGCTTCACTTTAACTTTCAATTTCTTGCCTTTGCCGGATGCAGGATGCGAAAGGGAATTGCAATTCCTGCAGGCGTATTTCGGCAATTAAAACTTTATCGTTTCAATTTACACTTCCACACCCGTAGGTTGAAAGTTGTTAAGAGGCACGCCCATTCGTGCATTTATACGCTTTCCGTTTTACGTGCACGTAATGCATATGATTGGTATGTCGAGGCAGTTTTTGTGCATTGAATTAAATTGCATATGGCGTTTGAAACTTAGATCAAAGATTTCCTTATACCTTCATCGGCAATTATCGGTTATGCAAAAAATAGCAACATCCAAAATACAGGGTGGGCCATATAGCGTTTGCTTTTTGAACCACCTATTTTTTTGAGAATGGTAACACAAATGACATAATTTACTTAAAGGTTTGACATTTACGAAATGGGACGCTATACGCTTGATCAAAATTGGGAAATATTGAAAACCTATTTCCAGAGTGGTGAGTCTTCTTCTTCTTTTCTGATTTTCACATCGGTGGCTACGTCAATAAGCAAAATTGTCGGATTGGGGCTCAAAAAATCCACACGTTACTGTAGAGAAGCAAATAAAGAGATAGATTTATATTTAAGTAGACAAAAGATGTTACATCAATAATTATAGCACAACTTACAGAATATGGTAACTAAACCTTAATTCTACAACATATTTTTGTTATCACAGATTTTCGTCATTTTACAGGTAAATTTCGGAGGAAAAGAACTAAATACTATTTAAAAAACCTCCACTATGAATAAACAAGCTATTTTTCTTCCTTTTTATATGAGTAAATTACATTATTTAAAAAGATTTGAGATCAATGTATTGTCTGATATACTACAACGAATTTTAAACCGTTCGGTAAATTTTTTAATTTGTTCATTTACCATGTTTACGTTTGCCTCGATATGGAGCCTTTTAGTGGAAAAATCCCAGGGTAGCCCTAGCATCATTTTGAGAACTTTGTTTTGAAATATTTGCAACTTTTTAATATTGTTTTTTGCAGTTGTGCCCCATGCTGGGCAAGCATATAATACAGGGTGGCTGATGAATTTTGCTACATTAAGAAACTCAAATAACTTTTTTCTTAGTGTATGGAATTCATTTATTTTTTTTTTCAAGTTAAAGGTCATTAAATTTTATTAAATGTAGCTTAACTAGTTTTAAAAATAATTGAATTTAAATGCCCCCCAAGCTCGTTGACACAAGTGCGGCATCTTAGTAAAAAGTTGTTCATTGCTGCTTTGAGAGTTGCGACAGGAATAGCCGCAATTGTTGCCCGAATGGATTGTTTTAGTTCATCCAAATTTGTTGGCTTTGTTTTATAAACTTCTTGTTTACATAAACCCCACAAGTCCGGTGTCAGGTGCAGTAAGGTCAGGCGACCTGGGGGGCCAACGAAATTCGGAGTTTCTTGGAATCAGTTTATTTGGAAATTTTCGTCGCAACTCTGTCATAACAGTCTGGGCTATGTGAGACGTTGCCCCATCTTGTTGAAACCACACAGAGTTGAAAGGAATTCTCTTTCGGCGTAGTTCTGGATAGAAAAATTCTTTCAGCATTTTCAAATAACGGTCTCCAGTAACCGTAACGGTGTGACCATTTTCTTCAAAAAAATAAGGTCCGACAATACAGCGTGAAGAAACCGCACACCACACTGTCACGCGAAGAGGATGCAATTCCGTCTCGTGGAGTATCTGTGGGTTAGAAGTACTCCATATTCGACAATTTTGTTTTTTCACATTGCCGTTTAAATCGAAATGGGCCTCATCAGACATGAAAAGGCAGTTTAACATGTTTTGGTCTTCTTCCACCATTTGCAGGATCTTCTGGCAAAATTCCAAGCGAATCGGCAAGTCTGCTGCATTCAGTTTGTTAACCATTTGAATTTTGTAGGGAAATAAGTCTAAATCTTTGTACATTATTGTTTGCAAAGACTGTCGGCTGACACCAAGTTGAGCAGATAAGCTTCTTGTTGAAACCCTTGGATTGCTTTGTATAGCTGCAGCTACAGCAGCGATCGTTTCCTCCGTCCGAACTGGTGGGTTTCGATGATAAGGCCTTCTTGCGACTGTTCCTTGCTCAGCAAAATTATTCACCAGTCTCATTATGGTCCATCTGCTCGGGGGATCGCCGCCAAACATCCGCCTCTACTCTCTCTGTACCAAAACTACGGACTCCAGTGCGTGATAGCGGCGGACTATCCAAATTCTTGTTTGCGTGTCCCAGTTATCAATTTTAATAAATTTTAAAGATCAATCTGCAAATTAAAACAAAAATGGAACAGATAACTTAAAAAGAAAAAAAGTTATTCAATTTTTTTTTGGTAGCGGCTTTCATCAGCCACCCTGTATTATGGATAAGAAAGTAGAATTGTAAATTACCAAGTTATTTTCTTTGCTCAAATTGGAGTTTCTGTTAATCAGCGGGTATAGCATTTTAATAGCTATATTAACTTTTTCTGTTATATATTTAACATGATCACTGTAAGTGAGTTTTTTATCAAAAATTACCCCGAGGTACAGATTTCTCCCATGATATTTGATGAGTGTCTAGTCTTAATCTGGTGCTTGGCAAATAACAAGGACTTCTTTTCATGGTGAAAAAGATGGCTTGTGTTTTTCCAGCATTCAGTTTAATTTTCCAATTCTGCATGTAGTCAGAAATACTACGTAACGCACGCTCCAGTTTTGTTACAATTTCATCGCCGATTTCATGCGAGTAGAGTATACCAATATCGTCAGCGTACATATAGTCCAGTCAAAAGAGCATTTAACTTCATAATTTTAGGAGGATGCGAGTTTATGGTTTTATTATGTAAAGCCCATCACTGTGAACTTAAATTTGAGTTTTCGGGGTCGGGGGTTGTGTCCCGCGGCCACCATCTTGGAAATAAGGGTGCAACTAGTTTTTGCGATTATCTCGTGAATTTCGAAAGTTACGAAAATTTTGTAAAATACTTTTTTGTAGATAATAATATTATCTACAACTTTCATTCAAAACTTTTTTTTGTAATAGGTCTATGAATAAGTTCGTGCGGTTTTTTTTCGAAATTTGAATTTCGGATCATTCCCATGGCTTTTAAACATTTGGAAATGGTTGATTGATCAACTCCCAAAGTTTTTGCAACCTCTTCTTGCGTTTGAGCCGGATCTTGATCGAGCAATTCCTCCAATTCGGTATCCATGAACTTTGGCGGCGCGGCCAAAATCACCACTTTTAAAGCGTGCAAACCACTTCTGGCACGTTCGCTCAGCTAGAGCATGCTCACCATAAACTTCCACCAAGATACGATGACTTTCGGCTGCTTTTTTCTTCATATTAAAGAATTCCCCGCAAAAACACATTATTTGGCACGAAATTCGACATTTTCAAGTGTGGTAAAAATATTGTTGTTTACGCTTCAAATAAAAAACTTATACTGACGTTTGTGCCTTACGACAGTAGCTCTCCAATGAATGTTTGGAAATGTGGATCGATGGAATAATAATCAAGTTACGCCATCTGTTGTAAAACCGCACGAACTTATCCATATACGCGAAAAATTAAGGGATCAATTGTTTTACAGCGTAATAACTTCTTTTTTATAGATTTTATGGAAAACATACTTTAGAGCTTTTTTATAGAGCATTCTTTTGTGAACATTTTTGTCTATAAGTTTTTTCCGCTATCTTTATTTAGTCGTATGATTTTGAGCTGCTAAGCGGAGCAACCAACACATTAGCGAAGCGCGTACATGATTACACAGGCCGACAAAATTTAACCAACATTCAGACCCAGAAACCAGACTATATATTTCCGAAGGTTTATGATGCGCTGAATCCAAATCTGGCCTCAGAATTGCTCTATCTGCTCTGATTTTCGAGATATCCTAACCTAAAAGTGCAAAAAACTCCATTTTTGCCCATATTTGAGGTTATGCACCCTTGCAGATGTTTTCTTTTACCAAAATTAAAGGATGGCATCTTTAAATACAAGCCTTCTGTTTTCAAATGGCGTTTTGTTTGCTCAAATATCATTTTTTTTCGCAGAGATATCGCATTTTGAAATTTTCATGTTTCGAAATTTTCCTACACCTGAAAATCGATTAAGATAACATAGACATGATATAGTCGATTACAGCGATTATTAGCAGCTCAAAATCATACGACTAAATAAAGATAGCGGAAAAAACTTATAGACAAAAATGTTCACAAAAGAATGCTCTATAAAAAAGCTCTAAAGTATATTTTCCATAAAATCTATAAAAAAGAAGTTATTACGCTGTAAAACAATTGATCCCTTAATTTTTCGCGTAATTTTGTTTATAACTTTTTTATTATTAATTTTAATTAATATATATTACAAAAAAAAGTTTTGAATGATTTGATGAAATTTTACAAAATTTTCGTAACTTTCGAAATTCACGAGATAATCGCAAAAACTAGTTGCACCCTTATTTCCAAGATGGCGGCCGCGGGACACAACCCCCGACCCCGAAAACTCAAATTTAAGTTCACAGTGATGGGCTTTACATAATAAAACCATAAACTCGCATCCTTCTAAAATTATGACGTTGGCTATTTTTTTCGTCTCTTTTGACTGGACTAATAGCATATTGGCAATTTTCAACTTTTGGAAAATCTGAACAGTATAGTATATATAACAGAGGACCAAGCACTGATCTCTGAGGAGCTCCAGCGGGTAATTCAATTAAATCGGAGTGTTCCTTGTTCAAACATACACTGTAATAACGATTTGTCAAGAAACTTTTGATAAGCTTTACGAGATACGGCGGAAAGTTAAAGCTGTTTAATTTATGAATCAGTTCATCATGCCAAATTGAGTCAAAGGCCTTTTCAATGTCCAGTAATATCAGACCAGCAGACTTCCTGTTTTCAAAACTAATTTTCAGATAGTTTGCTATGCGTTTTATCTGATGCGTAGTACTGTGAACCTGCCTAAATCCGAATTGCTCATTTGGTATTAATTGGTTTGCGTTAATAAATTGAAATAATTTGTGTTTTATGACTTTTTCAAAAATTTTGCTTAGGGAGCTTAAGAGGCTAATAGGTCTATAACTCTCAGCAATATGGTTAGGTTTACCTGGCTTCCGGATAGGTACAATTTTTGCTGTATTCCAGGCTTTAGGAAAATATTGCAATTTAATACAAGAATTTATAATGTAGGTGAAATACAACACTACTTCACAAGGCAGATATCTTATCATAATATTTTTGATATCATCGTGCCCGGCTGATTTCCGTAATGGTGTCTCGTATATAAGTTCTCGAACATATTCATCTGTTACGTATTCGGACTCAGGGGTGTCTAAAAACTGCGAATCAATTTTATCGATTGATTGGGCTACCAAATTTTCTATCTGTGACGTACCTAGCTGAACAGATGCTTTATGATAATCGAGGAATTTATAAGCAAGAAAGCGAGGAAAACGACTTTATCATCGTCTTGCAATGGTGGTATTTGTGCATGCTTTTTTCGTAATAATTTGCAAATATTCTTCTTTTGCTTCTTTTTTCGATCGAGCTTAGTTTCTTTTTCCATGATTCATTTCTATATATGAAAATCTCACTTCGAATTTTTGCAGAATAGTATGCTAATAGGTCGTAGTCAGACTTTTGCCTATATCGACCCCACTGTCGACGATGGTAATTTCTTGCCCTTATTAGACTGATGATAAAATATGGAAGTTTTAAAAAGTTAGGTTTGGAACTTTAAGCGGAACAGCGCTTCTGACTGCAGTATTTATACTTTCATAGAAAACTTCTATATTTTTGTCAACATCTTCAGTCAAGACAATATCATTGACATTTTTTGCCAAGCTATACAGTGCATTTTTATGGATCGTCGATAAACACTCCAATTTGTTTTACTGTAATCCACTTCAAGATTTTCACAGTGAGAAAAATTTAAATTTAGTAAAAATTTCACAGGTAAATGGTCTGAAGTGAATTCATTCAAAACTATTGGTTGGGTCAAATGCATGGGTATATTTGAAAGTACTAAGTCTAAGTTTGACGGGGAAAAGGTATTAGATGACGGTATATACGATGGCTGGTTTGAATGCGATATTGTTATTGGAAAGAATGTGGTAAACTCATTTAGTATATTTCCCCAGCTATTCGCTCTTACACATCCCCAATTTCGATGCTTACTATTAAAGTCGCCGCAAAAAAGGAAATTTCCACTAATATTAAAAAAGTTTTCTCAAATCTTTTTTATATTTGTTCTTAAGTTCTAAACTATTTGCGCCACCCGGAAAATAAGAACTAAAAACCTTAATTCTTTTATTGGCTGAAGACATAATTTCAATTCCAATATTTTCTTTACCTCCGTACTTATAGGCGGTATCATAGTATAACGAATACATTTCTTAATTAATATGGCGACACCAATACTGCATTTGCTTCTCTGTCTTTGCGTATACAAATATATGTTGGGTTACAGAGTTTGTCCGTGTGTTTCAGCCATGTTTCAGAGAGTATGCAAATGTCAATATCATTTTTAACAAGATAATCGAAAAGCTCCATAAATTTATTTCGGATACTACGGCAGTTCCAAAATATTACCTTTAGTTTTGTTGTGCCAATCATTTACTGTTAGAATACACAAACTTAATCGCTAATTTTGCTATTACATTAAATTGCTCATGTTTTGTTTTACATTATTTTAGTTTTGATATTAGCTCAAAAGTAAGCTTTGTTATTTCATTTTCTGTAAACAAGTTGCTGTTACATGCTGCTTCTGCTGGAACATCGTTAGGAGAGTACCATACTTTTGGCTTTGTTGTTGTATCCGTTGTAGGGATCGGCCCATTTGAAGAGATAGGTGGGAATTGTGAGTGCGAAAACTCAAAATTTGTTTCAATACCACTTTTATAGCGCAAAGTGTGCGCGGGTGCACGGGGGCGATTATATTTCTTTTTGATTTGTATATACATTTCTCGATTGGGATACATCGCTTGCTGTATGACTGTTGTTGCAGTTTGCGCATCGCCCTATATTCGTATTGGAGCAGTCAGAAGTTTTGTGCTTGCCAGCACAATTCGCGCAATTCAGTTTCACATAACATCCACGTGCGCCATGCCCATACATTTCACAGTTTCGGCATTGCACTATTTTGTGCATCTTACAACAACACGATTTTACTTTGTTTTTAAGATCGTGCAGTTTAACGGAACCGCGCTCAAAATACACAATGTAAATAGTGTCACTAAAACCTTGATAGGTGGGAGCACCACCTTTGGTGGTTTATCATTTGAGGCGTTTTCATTGCACTCCATATTATCTACCTCATTTTCAAGAGCCTGTAAGGGCGTCCAATAATTTCTCCTGTTACCATTTTTATCACTCACACTTGGTTTATTAGTGTCCAAAAGTTTGGTTAATTTATTTGAAAACATTTCGTCTTCAATTTGGTTGGAATTTTTTCGTTTCACCGTTGCGTTTAGTTTCACTTAGTTGCAGGAAAAGAAAACACACGTCTGCTCTGGTCAGAGAAAACACAGCTACTACTGTAAAGAAGCAAATTCATCCACAACGAGTCATTGTTTGCGGTTTTTGGTCTGGCGGCATCATCGGGCCATTTTTTTTGAAAATGAGCGAGGAGCCGCGGTTACAGTAAATGGCGAGCGTTACCATGACATGCTCAACGAGTTGTTTCCAAAAATTGAAGAGGATGACATGGGCGACATTTGGTTTCAACAGGACGGTGCAACTTGTCACACTGCCAAAGTTACACTCGAACATTTGGCTACCGTT
Organism: Anastrepha obliqua; assembly: GCF_027943255.1. Taxonomy (NCBI): domain Eukaryota; kingdom Metazoa; phylum Arthropoda; class Insecta; order Diptera; family Tephritidae; genus Anastrepha; species Anastrepha obliqua. The sequence continues at coordinate 144,741,980 of NC_072894.1, forward strand.
TTTTAAAACCGAATAAGCAGCCGATATTCCGATATCAATTGGCCGCCTCGGAGCTGTGATTTAAGCCCGTTGGACTATCCAGAGACGATTGATGCTTTAAAACACGAAATCGAAGTTGCCATTCATGAAATTGGAGCCCAAACAATCGAAAATGTGCTTAAAAATTGGGTTGATCGAATGGTCTACTGTAAAGCCGTCAGTCATTTGAACGATATTATTTTTCATTCATAAATGACAATGTTCAATCTTCAAAATAAAAGAAAAAGTTTGAAAAAATATTGATTAGTTTTTTTTAAAGCAGATTCAAAAAGCAAATTTTACAAGCTCCACCCTATAGCTGATATTCCGCTTAGTTAGTGTTGATGTCCTTTGAGCTAGCTCATTCATTGTCTTTTCTTTGCTTTGCCTTTAGAGGCCGATTTACATATAAGTATTTGATGTTGTAAAGGTATTGAAATCGAAATGACAAACTTTTTCGATTACGTAAGTTTTTGGCACTAACAAGGCGGAATATGCGTAAGAATGTGAAAGTGAGTGAAACAATTTTTTTACATAGCAGAATTGAGTTGGATGAAACAGTCAAAGAAACGCCAACAAGAAAGGAAAAGCAAACGAAAATGAATCGAAAGATTGAAATTGAACTGAAATTTAGAGAAAATGAGATAAACATTTACGTATCTGATGTTGAGAGCCAACGCCTTGGGGTTTGATTTCTAGTACATTGGGAAAGTGTGAACTGTAAGTTGTGAAGTGCGATAACAAATTTTATGATCAAGGGGAATACCGCTGAAAGTATGCCTAGGTAGACAACCGAAATGGGTAGAGACTTGTTTTAGAATTAACAAAATTTGAAATTTAAGTTTAATTAACTAAACGATCAACTGTTTTCCGGCATCGCAATCTCGAACCAGCTTCAATTCGCTAAAACTCCATTCCTACGGGCGGCTATGCTCTAATTTATTGTTATTATGACCACTTTCTAAGTTTTATTTTATTCTACATGTATACATACATATAGTGGTTTCTTTTTAGAGAATAAAAAAAAGAACAAAAATCAATTTTTTCCGGTATATTATTGGTTTATTCGAAAGAGAAACCATTCCCATTATTTATGGAACACTTCATTCATGCCCCGAATGGTTGCACAGTAGCCCGCCCTACTAACTCAGTTTTCCAAGATTTTGGTGAAGGCTCGTCTGATATTGAACTTCGTTGAACGCCAGTCCTTCACGGCATCGCACAGGATAGTCTAATGGCGTCGAATCGCAACTATGAGATGGCCAATTGACATCGCCGAGACTGCTGATAACGCGATTACCGGACTTGGCACGTATAAAATCGATTGTGGCATGGGCTGTGTGGTATGGTGATCAGCGAAGTCCATGTCCTCAATTTCTGGCCACAAAAAAATTTATATAATTTCTCTGTAGCGCTCACCGTCTACCGAAGTGGCATTTTCCAATAAAAATGGGCCAATGATGTTACTGCTCCAAAATCCGGACTAAAGTGTCACTCTCAGAGAATGAATTGGCTTCCAAACGAAAATGAAAACACGCTTCATTCAGAAAATAAGTTTTTACTTATTTTCAATGCACACACAAGCTTGCAATATTTCCCAACGTAAAGCGATTTATTAGTTCCGCAGAGATATAATAGTGTCTTTCTGTCAAGCTTTCTAGCGCGTAAGTCAAAATAACATATGATAAAAGAACACTATATGCACCACCCTATATATTTGTAAGATCGCCTCGGAGCGGTCCAACGAGATATGACCGATATTAACACACGTTTTCGCTCACTTTCATGTTTTATGCCCACAATAGGCTTTTAACACAATTGCTGCCTTGCTATACGCAAGCCCACACCGCCGTAACGACGACTGAGAAAATACCAATTGCATTAATTTATTTGGCCAGGGAAAATTAGCATATGAATTTTACATGAAGTTCGGTTCACATTAAGTTCGGGGTAATATTTATTTAGTTATGTAAGTATATGCATGCTTGTATGTGCACGTTGGTAAATCCATGTTGTCAAACACATCAATGGTATTATAATTTTGTTCACATAACGGTTGTATGTAACGACATTTAGGATTGGAGATAGACATACTAAAATGCTAAAAATTGTGAGAGGAGTCGATTTAGTCATGTTTGTCCATCTGTGTGTGCGCACAGTAACTCAATCAAAAATTAATATATTTCAATGAAACCTGGTACACATTTATTTTACTCTTTGTTCAAGGTAGTTTTATAGTTTTGTGAAAAATCTTTAAGTCTCTGTTATAGACGAAGAAAAATTTGGTAGGGAATCTAAGAAAATAAAACGACGTAAATTAAATTTTGGAAAATGGGCAGTGCCAAACACACTCTTGGAAAAATGCGTGTATCTCCAAAAAAATTTTTTTGGGATCGGATAAAATCGCGCCCATTTGTTGTACATGTTAAGTATAAATTTCTGTCCGTCCCTCTGTTGTTCTAAGCTATAACTTTCATTGTCTATGAGCTTGTTGGATAACAAAAAATAGCAGCCTTCTTCTTTTTGATTGGCGTGATAACCACTTACGCGATATTGACCAAGTTTAACAAAGCGAGCCAGGCGCCAGTTAGAAACACGCAGTGATGGCAATGTCTTCTCCACCTGATCTTTACAATGCATAGGAGGCCTTCCTCTTCCTCTGCTACCACCAACTGGTACCGCATTGAATACTTTCAGAGCCAGAGCGTTTATATCTATTCGGACCACATGACCCAGCCAACGGTGCACTTTGTCTATTCCTAAATAAGCGAAGTAACTTACAACCTAGAAATCATAACTCTTAACATTGATGTGGGTGCCGATACGCGAGTGCGCCGACTGTTTGATTGATGACAGGAGGTACTTCGTTTTGTCCAGCCTACCCAAATTAAATATTACTAAAATGTACATGAGTACATACATAAAGTTCGGTTCGGGCCGAATTCAGCTTTTCTTACTTGTTTTTAATTGACTTACTTTTCTTTTCATACAAGTGATAATTTTTATTGGCTTATGATATTACATAATTCATTTCCCACACTGCCTTGAGAATATTCTGAAAAAAGAAAATTTGCAACTAATTTTTATAAATAATAAATAAACACTGATTCTCACGTGTACTTATATATATATTTTATATGTATGTTTGCGTATACATCATACATATGAATATGGCGCTTTGCTCGGAATTAGTTAACAAACTTTGACAGGTGTCAAAAATTGAAATGTATTCCATACACCACCAGTTGAGCATAAAAAAATTGAAAAAATTGTATAAAAGTGGGTACGAGACAATGGGGAAGAATGTGTAAGTGCATGTTTGCATCGATGTATTGTCACTTGCTGATACTACCTATACTTATAGTATGTATATTTGTTGGTATTTTAGTATGATAGGTGGTTTGTATGTTTGGTATTTGAAGGTGTGAATGTACGACAAGGTGTATATTTACGCTTTCTGCATTCGCTTGCTGCTGTCGGCATGACTGTTGTTGCCATTATGTTGCCATTACGCTCAATGAAGTGGAAAATTCGTTGTTCGTCAGCTGTTGTTGGCGTTGTTATGGTAATGAACTCAACATTTTTAAATTGATGTAGCATAAATTTAAATTTCCGCTTATGTATGAAAATGCATGTATGGCATCTACTGAAGTGTCTATATTGGGTCGATTTTTGACTGCCGATTTTATGTCATAAAACGATTCTACAGATGATGTTGAACACGAATGCCAAAGAGCAGAAGTAAAGGCGTAAAGAAAAATTAATCTAATTGTTAAAACACCACTTAATATTAATACCAGGACGCTAAACTTTTAAAGTACCCAGAATTCAATTAAGTTATGCTTGATTAAGGGGCTGCTTAAAGTTTATTTTCGATACATTTTCATCTGGATATTTTTTCTCAGAATAGTTTTTGGGTCACGTATGTTTGCAACTACATGTAGATGAATATTTATTAAGGCGCTCCTTCCAGAACTATACTGCGTGTAGATTTTCAATAAGCGAGCCAATGAATAGCACCAACTTTATTCACCGTTGTAAATATAAAGACTTTACAGAAGATATACAGAACTATAACAAACAGTAAATTCTACCATTGGAAAGCTGTCAGCGTGAATTGCGTACAAATGATTTCTTCCATTATTGCCAAGTGCGATCTGTTTGATTATATGAATGTCTAGACTCCTTAACTAGCGAGCGGCTGCGGTTCGGTTCCAATAGCAGGGCGTTCAAACTTTTTTCAGCTTACGCATGCCCATATATATGAATGTCTGTATAAGCATAAAAATGTGCACACTTGCTTTTTTACATTTGGCAAAAATTCCATGCTGTCAATGCTGAGATTTCATTTTTTACAAACCACATTGAACTTTTTTGAAGATTTATGGGGAAATGTAAAGATAAATTGAAACCATTTTATCCGTTTATGGTTATTATGGTTATTAACTATCAAATGTATGTTGTATATTGAGGGTGTATTTTTTATTAACTACCCCAAATGCTGCCAATTATGGGTTTTTTAAATTGAATTCAGCATATTTAGGCAAATTATCCAATTGAAAATATTTGTTAAAATTCTTAAATGGTAGGTTAGGTTAGGTTAGGTTAAATGGCTGCCCTAGCTAAAGGGCTCACTTGGACAAATGTTAAGAAATTCGTTCGTTGTGGTGCCATACATGGGAGAGGAGAAAGGAGATGGGAAGGAAGAAGGAGCCTTGGGATTAGATACGATGATGACCATACATTTTACGACGGCGCCGACGGGGGCTGATTTGCGTTCGTAGTTAACCGTAACAAGCTACTAGTGAACTTCACCAAATTTATGATATTTACACCGGCTATATCCGCAGGCGTAGCGAAAAAGTGAGAGCCCAGATTTCTAAGTCTTTGCCAGACGAGAGCAGGGCAGCTGAGAAGAAGGTGTTGAGATGATTCCACCTCGGCCTCCAGACAGTTTCTGCAGAACGGACTTGAGGCAATCCCAAGTCTTACGGCGTGAACACCTAACGGACAATGCCCGGTAAGGATGCCCACCAAATTTGAGAGCTGGGGCTTTGTTAGCCTTAGGAGTTCCCTTGAGCGTCCCCGATCTACCCGTGGCCAGAAGGATCTCGCGACCTTGCACGTTTGCGCACTAGCCCAACGCTCGCTGAGTTGACTCGAGGCCCATCTTTCCAGGAGCAGACCACAGGTTCTCAGGGAAACCCCAATTCTCTCATTTCGCGACGAAACCGTCTCCAAAGTTCCCTGTCTAGCCAGCTCATCAGTCCAGCAGTTTCCCTCTATGCCGCTGTGCCCGGGAACCCAAATGAGCCTGATGATAAAGTATTCGGATGCAATCGAGAGAGAAGCCAGACATTCCCCGACCAATCTCGAACGCACAAACAGCGAGCCCAAGGCCCTAATTGCCGATTGGCTATCGGAGTAGATATTTACTTCCTTAACGGTAATTACCGAATTAAGCAACCAGTCCACCGCTTCCTTAATTGCGGATACCTCCGCTTGGAAAGCACTACAGTGGTCCGGGAGCCTAAATATAAGTTTGATGTGGGGCTCCTTACAGAATACTCCCCCACCAACCCTTCCGTCCAACTTCGAGCCATCCGTGAACATGTTTGCCATGCCTTGCCGCCGAATGTTGCACCCAGCCCACTCATCCCTTGAGGGAATGTGAGTAGAAAAAGGTCCGCTCGGGCCTAGCGTGGGTGTACAGTGGTCCAGCACCATAGGGATGAACTCAAAGTTTTTAAGAATGCTAGAGTGTCCGTAACTTAAGTCTAGCCTGTGGTCCGAACACCTTATTCTGATTGCAGCGCGTGCTGCGGTAGTTTTTCCTACAATGTCCACGGACGCCACATTCAGAGTAGGAGTGGTACGGAGAGCCCCACTGATTCCAATGAGGGCAGACCTTTGTACCCTCTCCAGCTTCTTAACTGATACCATCCTTTCTAGCGAGTTCCACCAGACAAGAACTCCGTATAGCAAGATTGGTTTTATAATCGTGTTATAAAGCCAAAAAGTGACTTTAGGCGAGAGGCCCCATCTTTTGCCGATAGCGCCCCTGCAACCATACAAGGCGACCGTTGTCTTTCTGATTCTCTCCTCAATGTTTGGCTTCCATGTAAGACCTCTGTCAAGGATGAGTCCCAGGTACTTCACCTTGTCAGAGAGCGAAAAAGTGAGCGCCCGATATTGAGGGGAGAAACACACTTGGTATTTTGTATTTCCTCGTAAATAAGACGAGCTCCGTCTTCAGAGGATTTATCGATAGGCCGCAATTTGCGGTCCAATTTATAACTAGATTCAGATAACCCTGCATCAGTTCCATCAGAGTATCTAGAAACTTGCCTCTGACAATAAGTGCCATGTCATCCGCGTAGGCAATCACCTTACAGCCTCTCCCCTCCAGCTCCTCCAGCAGACCGTTAAGTACGGCAACCCAGAGTAGTGGCGAGAGAACACCGCCTTGCGAGTGCCTCTGTTCACTTGCCGGCGGAGAGAGGTGTCACCCCATTCTGCCACGACCGTTCTATCGGTAAGCATCGTGTGGATAAGCCTTATGAGTTCGGTTCCGACTCCTAGTTTACCTAGCAACCTGGTGATTGCCTCCGGGAGGACATTATTAAAAGCCCCCTCAATGTCGAGGAAGGCACCCACAGTGAACTCCTTCTGGTAGAGGGACACCTCGATGTCCTTAACAATTGTATGCAAAGCAGACTCTACCGATCTGCCTTTACAGTAAGCATGTTGAGCGTACGATAAACGCCCCCGAGGAATTTCACTCCTTATGTGCAGATCAATCAGCCTCTCCAGGGTTTTTAGCAGGAACGAGGAGAGACTGATTGGTCTGAAATCCTGGTCTAAGACTAGGTAGTCTATTGTGCAACTGAGGAAGCTGTCAACTGTTTGCGTGAATCGGCGCCAAAACTAGCCGCCTGGGAAGGTTCAAAGTTAGACAAATGTTACGGGAAAAATACCGGGACCAGTCAATAAAAGCAATCAGAGAGTGCAACTGATTCGGCACGATTCTCGTTCAATTACACAATGGATGCCGTAATAGAGAAGCTGTGGCTGAAGCGAGATCGGGGGTAACAACATCCGCAGAAGATGCGGAGGGCTCAGCTAAAGAAACAGGTAGTCGAACGACGTCAGCGATGGGATAAATATACCAGATGACATAGCCCCAACGATAGCTGAAAGAGTGGATAAAAGTGAGATGACTGTAAACGACTTGGAGGCGTTGAGTTGCTAATATCACCCAAATAAATTTTCACCACGATAAAGGCTCTTCGGCGGTAATGACAAGGGAAATTATCAGGCCTAATCTGAGTATAGTGCTGGTCTAAGAATCGTGAGTGCTTAGGGGAAGTATTAGAGGTTCGCCGGCAACAAATATGCATCTAATAAGGGACATCAGGTGTGATAACCCCAGACTCTGTATGATATTGACTAATAGTATGAATTTCGTATGTCTTTCAGGTTTCTAGAGACCTAAAAGCGGTTCAAGTATCTGAGGAGGTCAACGCAATGTTGTGGTAGCATCAGGGTATTTACCAGGGTATGAAAGTCAGGCACTATCTGATTTATTTCACACACTGGTAGAATACTGCGAGAAGAGGAGGTTGCCTTAATACTTGGATATGATGACCTTGCGTCTTACGAGGCATCGGGAAGCACGGATACCAACAAGCGAAGTAAGGTCTTTGTGGTATTTATTCTTAGAAATAATTTAGAAACATTCGTAACTAGCGCATGCGATATATAACCACAGGAAATATTCGGTGCTGCGACCTGGTAAGAAATTGGATAGGATCCTATGAACTGTCGATGTCCCATCATAGAATAATAAGATTTGACTTTAGGAGCTCACCAACAACTAATAGAATCCATAGGATAAACCGGAGGTAACTTCTCGTCTCTTATTTAAGAAGTAGAGGAAAAACAAAGAAGATCATACAGGGACAATCCACCGGATTTCTCGTAATCAAAATCAATGATAGGTAGTTTTAACCTAAGCCGACTTAAGGTATTGTATGGAATTAAATAAGAATAAATTTAGAATTATCACACGAATTCTAATAGAGCTGTGCAGGTTCATTTATCATCTTATAATCTGGGAATATACTCCAATGGAGCTTGCAGGTTCTCGAGGGAGTAAGGTGAAACCGCCAAACATGTGCTGGCATTGTGCTCAGTACTGGTGCATAAGCGGCACAAACAGTTAGGTAAACATATTTGACCAGCGGAGGAAATAAAACTTAAGGGGACAGATACCTGTAAAATTTCGAAAAAAAAACTTTTTTTTTTCATAAAATGTTAATATAATACTTTAAGAATATGTCAAAAAAATTTTAGAACGTAAATTTAAGTATTTTTTATATTATAGATCGTCAACCGTGACGACTTTATTCTTTGCGTTCGAGCGCTGGGAGAGGTATAGTTACGTTGTATTCAAACTTTAGGCGCGTTTTTCTCAAAACTATATTTTTCGAATTGGCGTACAACGATAACTCGAAAAGTTATTGACCGATCTCCCTGAAATTTTGCACACATCTTTTTTATGATATTACTTTCTATGTGAATTTACAAGTTTTTGAAAGATTTTCGAAAAAATAATTTTTTCGAAGCAAAAATAGTAGGAAAATTCACCCCAAAATTAATTTTTTTTAAGCATTGTATTCCGCGATTTTTTTTTTTCATTTTTGTTTAATTTTTTGGTTTTTCCTGGCGTTCCTGTAAGAATTGAGTGTACATCCGCCATTTTAATATAAATGATTAAAAAAAAATGTATATTATTTTAAAATATAAATAAACTGTATGCCAATTTTGAAAAAAATATATTGACTTCTTCATTTTAAATAATTTGAATGAAAATCAGGGAAATTATGGCCGTTTACAGGGATTTGCCCCCTCAATAAAATAGGAGACATGTTAAAATTTATTAAGGAAGTTTGGCTCAGAGAAATACTCTGAGTCTGTGAGGAAGAAGATAGATCTTTCAGGTGCACTGTGCTAAATCTACTAATAAAAAAATAATAATATTATAAAATACTCTACACATACATACATTTCCAGGGTTTTACCACAAGCAACGATAAACCATAATCATAATCATAAATCATGAATAAAAATTGAGTTTAATTTTATTGTTGCAAATATTTCCGCATTCTGTGCACATGTGGAACAATCACATACATATATGTAAGTATTTTTGTTAGTGCTGACGTTTTATGCAGCTTTCCAATTTCGTTCTTGTATTACGCAATTGTCATTACTTTCACTTTTGTGCATATTTTATAAGCTTTTCATTGTGTACGAATTTCGGATGCTCATAATTTTTATTTTAGTAATTTTTCAGAGTAGAAGTGCTTGAGTGTTTTTCACAAACAGAGTGCAAGCAAACAGAACAAAGCTTTGTCGACCAATGGTAGCAGACTCGCGCTATTTAACAAAAGTTTTTTTTCCGTTTTTTAATCAAAAAAATACGAAATAATTGAAATAATAATATAATTCCAGTACGGGTGATAGCCATTGATGTTGTGATTAACGTATAAAAATTTCAGACGATTTGGTTGAATATTTTTGTTTTTAATTATTATTCTTCGAATTTTCGCCTCAGGCGAAGGTATTTTACCTGGCGTTTGGAATTTGAACTATCGTTTGTTTTTTTTTTCAAAGCTTAAGTAACATTCGTGAAGTGTCAGAAATTAAGTTTATAGTTGGATATTTATAAAATGTGTTAATGAAACTTCGTGATGATGTCCTTTGGCCGCGAGTTTACTCATCATAATAATGTGGAGCGCCTTTAATGTTAAATATAATATTACGTCAACCATTTAGAGACGATTCAAGAGTTGGGCGTTCAAGTGTCGAAATTCGCCATAAATGTACCGGAAAATTAAGTGAGCGGAATCGGCTACTACAGCCTATTTGAATTTGATCCATGTTCAATGGCGAGGTTTACTCCTTTCTTTAAAAAAGCGTTGAGAAATATTCAATATTCAAAATAATTTTAAATTTAAATAAAATTGTTAAGATTTTGTTCTTGATAAAAAAATGTTTTCCTTCCACGCATATGTAAATCTATGTAACTGAATAAGAGATAAGATGAGATTGAATTCATATTTTCGCAATAAATGCTTTGGGGTGAAAATACGGCCGGCTGTTTAATTAATATACTCAAACATGTGCACATACGCTATTATATAAGTAAATATGAGACGGAGTACAAATGTATAGCATTTCTTTGTTTCTGCTGATTTAAACTCAAACTGAATCAAAGGCAAAGCCGCAGCCGATGAAGCTCAAACAAGATGACGTCATTGACTTTTTTTGTGCTTCGTTCATGTTATACATTCGAAGAGGATTTTTGTGGGTCACATTTATTCATGAGCCGGTTTTATACTTTGGGCACCCCAAAAGCAAACTGCCTCTAGAAGCAGCAGTTGGTAGTAGGCTGTCTACTGGTGGCTGTTGGTATGTGATAGCTCCTCCATACTGAAACATTCAACGACTTTGCTCTAGATTTTTCATTTCTTCCGAGTCGACATCATTTGCAAGTGCTTGTTGGCTTTACTGTTCTCATTGCTGGCATTGCTTGCACCATTGTTCTTATGCTTGTAAGTACATACACACATCGCTGTTGTGCTGTTTTCGTTTACATTTTCATTTCATTGGATACTCGTCATTATCATGTGCACTGTTCGAAATTGAACACCCTCAAGCACTCAGCGCTCCACATGCTACTTTACATTTCTACTACTGGTTGCTGGCAGCCTAAGGCTTTATGCAGCGGTCCAATTGTTAAGCACAGACACTTCGAAATTCAAAGGAAACCCCATTGTCAGTTAATACACTCTCAGTAACATATCTAAAATCACTTTTGGCCAATGTTTGTGCGCTTACGAGGGTGTTGCAAAAAATAATATACTTTCTCACATCTTTGCACTTTCTCAATGTGTGTATGTTGAATAATATTGCAAAACAAACAAAATTCTTTGCTTTGTTTTCTCTTTACTACTACAACCCAAAGCTAAAAAGGCTTTTTGCGAAAGTGGAGCAAATAAATTGCTAAAAATTTTTTTCTTGATTTCTTCGCATCCAGTCACATACTTAAACAAATAAATATCAGAGCCCTCGTGCATATGTATGAGTGCATGCACTGTCTACAGTTACTCCACTTCTGATAACGCAAGGCGATGCCTTATTCGCAGGCTAGTATCTTTACGATTTCATGCATCTCTATCGTTTTGCAACTATCCGTTTCAGTGCCTTAAGTTTAGAATATTTGAATATTTTTAAAAATTCCCTTCCAGCGTCAACTCTTACTGCACTGCTGATGTGTAAAGTCTTCTAGTTGAGACTTTTATTGCCACTTTGCAGTTTTCTGGAGTGGATTAAAGCATGATTTAATAGCCGGGAATTGTGCACTGGCCTTACAAATATTGTCGACTTGCCTTGTCTTCTATTCCTTCAATGAAAAGAGTTGTACGGCCTGATAAGAAAGACAATAGACACACACATCGTTTGTGCGCAGACACAACGCTTGAGCCATTTGTACTGCTCTTTAATTCAACTATTGCACCCTACGAGCAGGTAGCGGTAACAAAATCTTGATTTTAATATGCTGCGGTGATGCGATTTTCTTTTAAAGAAAGGAAAAAGTTCTTGCTTTTTTGCGGGAAGTACTTGTAATTAGGTGCGGAGCGCGTAATTCCTTCTTCGTTAGCTACTCGTTTTTCTTTACCTCGTCAGGCTTGACTTTTAATTTTCTTTATACTTGTAATTTATTATACTCTGAAAAAAAAAAGGATAATGTTGACATTTCAGTTATGCTTTTCATGTGCTCTTTTCGGGTTCTGTTCATTCAGTGTTATTCCTTTTGCATTCTTCGTTTTAGTATACGTGTACAAGCCCCTTTTGAGTTGCTCACTTTGTTTTACTTGGCTGCCTGGCGGGTTCATCCCAGTCGGTCTCCTCTTCCTTTTCTGTAACACAGTTTGTTTGCGTCCATGACCCGATTTTTTATGAATTCTCATTGCTCTTTATATGTATTCAGTGGATATACACATATGTACAGTGGTAATAAATGCAATAGTCTTTCAACAAATCTCCAAAACACAAACCCATGAAAATGTTTTTGTACAAGTTGCCGTTTTTTCGAGTTGAGAGACTCACAGCCTTATGAAAGTTACTACTGACTGTGAATGTTAGCAAAACTTAAATCCTCTACCATATAACGAACGAATTTTCGCCTCTGCTAAAATGACAAAATAATACACATTTCAAAGGGAAAATGACAAAGCACATGCACCTACATATACATACATTAGTTGACAAAGCTTTAGGTATTAAAATATTTAACTTTTTATATTTGGAAAATTGATTTATCTGGAAATACATAAATAAAATGTAATTGTGCCGACAAATTGTGATCAATCAGAATCGTTCCAGTTGTATGTATGTACATACATCTCTTTCAACCACTCAAAAGTGATTGAGAATGCGCAATCTGTCCATTAAATTCAGATGTGCGTGCTTATAACTTAAGAGTTTTAAATTTTTGGCTACATAATTTTTATTATAGTCGAAACCGAACGCTTCAGTTCGGACCAAATTTCTGCAAATTTTATCAATGTTCAGCTGACAGTGAACCGAGTATTTTCAAGAGTAAAAAATACCAATTCCACGGACACTATTTGAAGGTTTAGAATGGTCGGGTCATTTTGTTCGATGGCAATACATGCAAATATTTATAAGTTGACAGCTTTGACAATTGTTTTTCAGTGCCTTTGGCGCTTTAATTGAACTTTTGGACAAATTTTAACTAAATAGAATCGACTGAGAAAAATCTTAACTTCAATTTTCAACAACTTCCAAATTTCAGCGACATTTTGTTTATCCACCATCAATTTTGAAAAATTTCAGCATTTTTTTAGGACATTTTCTCTGATACAGTATAGCATTTTTGACTCGAGTTCGGCGTATCAAAATCTACCGAAACGAGCTAATGTCTTGTTGCCGAGAAAAGCATTGTTGCATTGCATAATTGTTTAAGACTTAAAGTTGAATAATATTTTGTTGCAAATTAAAAACAACAACTTTCAGATACTTATGCTAAGTAAACGACACCATTTATCTCTGTAGAGTTCACCTGCAGCATTGAATAATTGTAGCACCCGATGAATTTTCCAGCCTCTATTGGCTTTGTCGCCAGTATTAGAGGACGCTCAAAAAATTAAAAATATGTGAAATGTTTGAAATGTAAGAAATATTCAGGCTAAGCTATGCCATTTTTTGTCGAAGTCAAAGTTCGGTGGATCTTTAGGTGGAAGCAACATTGTCACTGCTGATTGCACTATGCTAATTTTGTGCGTCTGATTACGCCAGCGTGGGTGCACTCAGCACACATACATATATGTATAAGTGCACAACGAAGGCCTAAGTTTTGTTACCACTTTGGTTTCAAATAACACGAAAGAATTGAACCACAGCCAAAGTGGAGTATGATAATTTCACCTTTCTATGCGCTTTTTTCTTCTTTTTCTCTAGTTAGTATATTCTAAGTTTTTGCATATGAATTTTTTCTTATTGTGTGCTTTTAAGGATACATAAGGAAAATAAACATGACAAATTAACCGAAAAGCATAACATTTTTTGTTTGTGACCCATCTACCAGACACACCTCCAAATGGAAATCATAGAGCGAGTATTAGAGTTTAAGGGGACGTACATACAGACGTAGCGTCACTCAACTTCAAGCGCCTTTGCCTCCCATGAATTGATTTTAAATACAAATGGGCAACGCTGCTTCACATCGTTCAGGAAAAGTTGAGTGGCGCTAAGTATTTACATACAATATTTCGTAGAGCCTTTTATATCCTTTTAAGCGCGCACGGCTGAGTGTTCCACTTTCGCGGAAGTGAGTGAGTAAGTGGCACAACTACTGAAATAGTAATACATCTCGAATATGTACGTGGTCATTTTATTTGTTTTACTTTTGCAACTTTGAAAAGAGGTGCATGCTGGAAAATACGGCTGGGCATTAAAACTTGTCGGAAATAAAAATTTTTTAGGCTAGTTGAAGAGTAAGTATCGGAGTGGAAACTGCGGAATTTTTAGATATATTTATATGTATGTATATCACAGCTGGGTGGACTTATGTATGACTACAATCTGATTGGTCTCCGTTTGATGGCCTCTACGGACATGAAACATCAGATGCTGTAAAAAGTTGTTTTTAAAGCCGTCGCTCCTTGGCGTGCAACTGCAAACCTTCGAGTGTAGCTCTGTCATGAACAAGTTTCTCATAAAACCCTCTGTCGTTCGTAGGCGGTATAAGAGTGTAGGCCTCACTAATTAGAATTTTGAAATGTACCTGATTGGCTTCGTTAAATTCGCTGGGCAGACAATATGAAGAAAGAAGAAGTTATTGTATTATTGTACTGTTTTCTTCTTTAAACTATTATATAAGAGCTTATTGGTATGAATGCTGATTTAAATTTTTCCAGAAGTGTTGAAATTGTGAAAATTGGTAAGGAAATATAATACATGCACTTACATATGCATAAACATACAATTTGTACATTCGGCAAATCGAATATTTCATATGGTAAATCACAAATTGATTTAAAAGAAATCAAAGAAGAGAAGAAGAAGCTCTTATGCGACATGAAATTTACTACCCAAATGGGCTCAAGGAAAGTCTGCTACATCTTTGTTTTATCCCAGCGGTATGCGGCTTTAAGGTATGTAAACATGCGAAGGCCATTAATACTGCATGTGTGTCAGTATTTTTGTATGTGTTTATGTGAATATGAATATTTAACGAAATAAATCTCTCGTTTCGTATATAGGGCACTGTTTTACCGATTGATTACTTTTGGTATAAAATGGAAAATCTCAAATAAATTGAAAGAATATTATGCAGTTAATTGGAAACGGAAAATAATTGAGACAAGTGCGTACTTGTGAAATTCCAGAAACGTGTGGTATTCAACCAACTTTCACTCCTATATGTATGCAGGGATGTACGCCTATTGTATTGTATATAAACCGTTATTAAATGCACTCAGTCAATGACTTTGCCGTAATGAAATATTTATGGATAGGATTATTTGAAAAAATTGTCGAGGTTGGGTTACAGAAAAATAATTTGTGAAAAATAAAACATTTCTATGTAAAACCTTGTGGTTGTAATTCTTGTGTGAAATACGGATAAAAAAATTCTATAAACATTTGTACATACGCACATTTACTTAAAAGAAGGAGAGTAAGTAAGTGTTAGCAGGTGGCGGCTGTATTTTTTTATACAAGTAGCTGCTTGCATGAAAAAGCAGGTCATAAAAACCAATTCCCCGGAAATGGCTTAAGTTACATACGAAAAACTATCATCAAATTTCTATTATAAAACGAATGAAGTCAAGACCTGACCTTGAGTTATACTTAAATTATACTTTAAAATTGAAGAAAAGCGCATTCTGGCGGAACTACTCCGACATATCCGGTATAAGGGTACACTAGGGTCTGCAGAATCGAAGATTACAAGCTGATGCAAACAACATTTCTCACTACGTAGTTGGGCACTGTACTTGAGACCCGCCATATTAAACTATCTATGAGATAGCTTTGGCACGTAGTTGTAGAAGGTCGACCTTTATAAATATGTAAAAATCATGAAAATCGGTTGTTAAATACCAAAAATGTCAAATCTTCTCGGAAAAATTGCTGTAACTCCCTCAATTTTGCTCTGGTTGGCCTGAAACTTTCACATATAACCTTCCACTAAAACTCGCTCAGCTTTGCTCCGATTGGCTTGAAATTTCGGCACGTAATTGTAGAAGCGTCGACCTTAATAAATATGTAAAAATCATGAAAATCGGTTGTCAAACGCCAAAACTGTCAAATCACCTGGGAAAAATTGCTGTAACTCTCTCAATTTTGCTCTGATTGGCCTTAAACTTTCATATATAACCTTCCACTAAAACTCGCTCAGCTTTGCTCCGATTGACTTGAAATTTCGGCACGTAATTGTAGAAGCGTCGACCTTAATAAATATGTAAAAATCATGAAAGTCGGTTGTCAAAGGCCAAAACTGTCAAATCTCCTCGGAAAAATTGCTGTAACTCCCTCAATTTTGCTCTGATTGGCCTTAAACTTTCATATATAACCTTCCACTAAAACTCGCTCAGCTTTGCTCCGATTGGCTTGAAATTTCGGCACGTAATTGTAAAAGCGTCGACCTTTATAAATATGTAAAAGTTATGAAAATCGGTTGTCGAACACCAAAACTGTAAAATCTTCTCGGAAAAATTGCTGTAACTCCCTCAATTTTGCTCTGATTGGCCTGAAACTTTCACATATAACCTTCCACTAAAACTCGCTCAGCTATCACATGAGGCCCGCACCATTTGATGACGGTCAACTTTTTAAGACGTCTACTGCGACTGACATAAAACAGAGCGTAAATACGCCGTCTGATTTGTGGTAGGAGAGGAACATTACCGCCAGTACTTCTTTCACTCAGGTAGACGAGCGTCTCTCTACAATCCGTCGAAGAGGGATCAGTACGCGGTCAATATCCGTTTTTCTGAGCACTGCCGGAGTAAAGTTGAAAAATTTAGCATCTACTTCGAAAGCTCTGCTAACGAACTGATGCTGATCGACATCGTTGCAGCCCGTCTGCTTACAAACTTGTCGCCTTATTTTACAATCGCCTTATTTTACAAATCGAGATGTTCTTAAAGACCTTTGCCTTGAAGGCTTAATATCGACTCGGATTGCTGTTTTGTTGCAGCAAACAAGGTTATTGTGCATCATATGGAATGCTCGGCATCGAAAAGTTTCAATCGCGTCAAAGAGCTGTTTGAGCGATACAAAAATTTTGCTGGTTAGGGCTAGTTGTACAAGTAACAGGTGGCGCTAAAGTAATCCTCCTATCAGAAAATGCTATAAATTTTGCGATTGGCCCCTAATGTCAGTTCTGTTTTGACATTTGTGTAGTAAACACTTGCGAAATACACGTTAATAACACTGGTTTACAGCCAAAATGCACCAGAGACGCCGTTATGAAATTCCTATGTAAAATCACCGTCTGATTCCGAAAATCAAGGTTATTTTTTATTCTATGGTAACGTTTTCGAGATATTTACGAATTACCGTTATTTCAAAAAAAAAAATAAATTCGGCCTACTTAATCATATATATCTCGAAAACGAATTGAGGGATTCCAAAACCGTTTAAAGATTTTAAAAGGTAATAAACTGTGTGCAAAACACTTTTTGCTAGGCCCTGCAGATTCAAAGATAACGAACTATCATAACGGATTTTTTTAATTTTTTTTGTAAAAATATAAAAAAATTTGTACTTTGAGAGAAAGGATCTTTAAAACTTTTTATTTTTTCGTATATTTTTTGTTTTCACTCTAAGCTCTAAGCTCTAGATTCAAGATAATCGATGAACTAATACAAAAATTACAAGCATTCAGGTAAATATATCCATATAGTAAAACTTAAGTACCCTACAAATAATAGCATATGTACATATGATTCTGTCTTAACTCTATGATCTTATTTTATAATTGAAAAAGTTATGTGTCTTGTTTTGACGTTTATTTATATAAGGATCGGTTTCTCTTATGAGAAACCAACAGTAGTCACCCATCATAGCGACATCCCAGAATCCTTGATACCGACTTTCAATAATTTTCATTTGCTGGTGAAACCTTTTGCCATGCTTGTCACTTTCGTCGCCAAGATTTTGCCGGAAAAAATTTAAATGGGAGTGCAGAAAATGATTTTTAAAGACATATTTACTCCTGAAAGAAAATTAAAAAGGGAATTAGATAAATACATAAGTGACACAATAGCATATAATTTTCTTAGGCTGGATTAATCTTCCAATTCAGAACAAATTTTGGTCGTTCTTGTTTGTTCGAAGCAGGGCAATAAATTCAGATTAAGGGCTATATATTCTCATATAAATTTAAAAATTTTTGTTTAGCTTTAAAGTTAACTGAGAAAACGGTCTTATATGTGTTTTTTATTTACCCATTTCCGCATAGTTTTTGATTAAATCGTTCACTATCAGCTCGAAGTTAGGACTTTTGTGTTTGCCTAAAAAAGAAGTAACGACCTTTTCAAAAGAGTCCCACGCCGCTGCCTCCACTGGTGACAATAGTTCTTTGAAATGGGTATTGACCATTATTTTCCTTATTTGCGGCCCCACAAAAATCCCTTCCTTTATTTTTGCTTCTGAAATCTGTGGAAAGATTGTTTTCAAATAATGAAAAGCTTCGTCTTCTTTGTCCAAAGCCTTGACAAAGTTTTTGATAAGGCCGAGCTTGATGTGGAGCGGAGGTAGAATTATTTTTTCCTTCTTTATAAGTGGTGAGTATTTTATGTTATTCACAACAACTTGAAAAGCGATTCGTTCTGGCCAATCCTTTATGATGT
The DNA here is from genome assembly GCF_027943255.1 of Anastrepha obliqua. NCBI lineage: Eukaryota > Metazoa > Arthropoda > Insecta > Diptera > Tephritidae > Anastrepha > Anastrepha obliqua. The sequence goes on from NC_072894.1 coordinate 144,760,450, forward strand.
AGTGGTCTTGACGTGCTCGGCTATCCCATTTGCATAGAAAGCAACAGTATTTTGTGTATCCAGATTGTAGACCACATAGCATTCCAACGACTTTTAGATCGGCACATATTTTCCAATCATGTTCTTCGTATTTAATTAATTTAAGCAATTTTTGCATTGTCTCATATGTTTCCTTCGTATTTACTGCATGCGCGATCGGGATAGATGGCTTTTGGTTGCCAATATGCAATAATACGGCCTTTAAACTTAATTTATTGCCGTCTATGAACAATCGCCACTCTTTTGAATCATATGGTTCACCAAACTGTTTAAATAGACCAGCAATGTTTTTGCAATAACAAACACTGTCCTTCTTCGTATAGTACTGGGAGAATTGTTCGTGTCGAGTCCTATAATATGTTACCTTAACATCGGATGAAACAAATTTAAATTGTTGCATACGAGAGGCGTGTAGTTCGGCCTTTTCTTTTGACAATTCCAAATCCCTTATCCAATCATTGAGTTGTGTTTGTGACAAAGGGTTTCTTTCGTTTTCCATTTGCAATCCAGTACAACATGATGCCGCGTAATCAGATACTGCTGCTGACAATGAAACTGGAGCCGGAACTAAAGTTAAATTTGATTCTGGCAATGTAGCTTCCGTTGAATTTAGTTCTGGTAATGACACTGTAGATACGCTCTTGACTTTCCAACCCCAAATACTTTTGTAGTACAAATATAGCAGTCCGTTGAATGGCAAGTTGGTTCCCTCTACTTCATTGGTGTAATAAATTTCATATGTCGCCTAAATAGATAGTTTAAGAAATTAGTCAGATATGCATTAAAAGAGAGAAAACTCCTAATTTTTACGATGTACCTTTTGGTTCCGATTTCCGAAAATATCAATTCGACTCGACATGTGGTGCACACAGTATTCGGTGTCCATGGTTTTTCATTGTTTCTAGGCTCAATTCCACAACACTTATGGTATGCAAATTTCAAAGGATTTGAAAACACACGTCGCATCCTTTTAACGATAAATTCCCCGCAGATGAAACAGAACATATCTGGATCATTTTTACACTCAAACTCTCGCGCCCTTTTATTCATATTATATTTTTAAGTAAATGACGGATTATAAACTGTAATTATAAAGTGAACAGTATCCGGCGATCCTTGCAGAAATTATGAAGAACCGAGGCACATGTACTATTATTTATACCTATGTAAGTATAAATCAGCTAAAAATGCAAGCCTACCTATACAAAAAGGTTCCCTAGTTATACATAGAAAACACTACCTGCCTTAAACATATGAACTTGCTTGAAATGTATCTGTGTTTGAGATAACGACACTAACAATTTTTTGTATCTAATAACCCTTCCAAAATCTATCTGTGACTAACTGACATGCGAATACTAACACATATTACCAGTAGGGTACTTAAGTATTAAATGAATATATTTACTTGAATATTTGTAACTTTTGTATTAGTTCATCGATTTTGTTGAATCAAAGTTTTTTTTTGTTATAAAACAGACCTTAGAGTGAAAACAAAAAATATACGAAAAAATAAAAAGTTTTAAAGATCCTTTCTCTCAAAGTACAAATTTTTTTATATTTTTACAAAAAAAATTTAAAAAATTCGTTATGATAGTTCGTTATCTTTGAATCTGCAGGGCCTAGCAAAAAGTGTTTTGCACACAGTTTATAGCAAATTTTATTACCTTTTAAAAGCTTTAAACGGTTTTGGAATCCCTCAATTCGTTTTCGAGATATATATGACTAGCAAACCCGGCCCCCTTCGCTGGGCACACTAAAATAGAATAGATATGGTTTAGAACAGAAAATATATGCTTTTCATATTATTTATTTCTTTATTCTTTATTCAAGCGCTTTGGCATTAACAATATTTTTTGTTTTTCTATTTGTTTTTGAGTAAATATAAAATATAAATTGAAAATCAGGAAAAAAGAAGATTGTTTTTAAATTTCAAATCAACGCATATGATCATCCATGAATTTTTCGTTTCAATTTATATGTTTTATTAAGCATTGGAGCTTTTTTAACCATTATCCATTTATATTTTTCAAAAAAAAAAAACGAAAAAAATTTTTTTTCCACGAACACATAATTTCATTCGGATTTCACATTAAATTCTCAAATTTCGTAAGAAATTATTCACTGTTCCAAAATCCACTCCAAAAAAATTCACAAACAATTTTTATATGTTGCACTTACTTTTTCCTTATGGCATCCAAATCAGAAAGAAATATTGACACATTGTAACTCACACTGTCAATTTGACAGTTCAGTTCCGCCCCAAGCGTTAAAAAAGTAAGCGACATTATGGCTGGTTCAAAAGAACGATGTACCCGTTGCCAGTGCTCCGAATTACAACCACATTTTACGAAACCCATTTTCAATACTTACTTAACAATGTGCGTAAGTTTGGTTTAATTCGGTGCAAAGACACGGCGGGTCCACGTTTTGGCATATATTTCGAGACCCTAGTCATCAATAGGTATGAAAATTACCCCGTATTAAAGCACTTATCAACAGCTTTCATTTGATACCCATATTGTACATACACAACCAAAGGTTACCCGGGTCCACGTTTTGACCTATATCCCGAGACCCCAGTCACGTAGCGGCATGAAAAATACTTTGTACTAAAGTAGTCACCAACAGCTTTCATTTGATACCCATATTGTACATACACGTCCGAAGGTTACCCGGGTCCACGTTTTGACCTATATCTCGCGACCCTATCTACCAATAGGTATTCAAACTATACGGAAATCATCTTCAATACCTACTTAACAATGTGTGTAAGTTTGGTTTAATTCGGTTCAAAGACACGGCGAGTCCACGTTTTGGCATATATTTCGAGACCCTAGTCATCAATAGGTATGAAAATTACCCCGTATTAAAGCACTTATCAACAGCTTTCATTTGATACCCATATTGTACATATACAACCAAAGGTTACCCGGGTCCACGTTTTGACCTATATCTCGAGACCCAAGTCACAGAGCGGCATGAAAAATACTCTGGACTAAAGCATTCACCAACAGCTTCCATTTGATACCCATATTGTACATACACAACCAAAGGTTACTCGGGTCCACGTTTTGACCTATATCTCGAGACCCCAGTCACAGAGCGGCATGAAAAATACTCTGGACTAAAGCATTCACCAACAGCTTCCATTTGATACCCATATTGTACATACACATCCGAAGGTTACCCGGGTCCACGTTTTGACCTATATCTCGAGCCCTATTTCCAAAATAAAATATAATCCATGTTACTCGTGGATGATGCAGCTTTCGAATGGTGAAAGAATTTTTAAAATCGGTCCAGTAGTTTTTGAGCCTATTCGTAACAAACAAACAAACAAAGTTTTCCTCTTTATATATTAGTATAGATTAAGTGGGCCGAATCTTATTTTTTTTTTGAAATAACGGTAATTCGTAAATATCTCGAAAACGTTACCATAGAATAAAAAATAACCTTGATTTTCGGAATCAGACGGTGATTTTACATAAGAATTTCATAACGGCGTCTCTGGTGCAGAAAAAAAGTTGAAATTTGTGATCCAGTGTAATCAATGTTACGCTATATTTATATATTGCTGACTATTTATTTGACCAATAATCGGTCGGTGGCTTTGGCACAACGTGAATTTCGTCGCAGATTTCCTCGCCGTCCAACGCCTACTGGTGAAACACTGCGACGTTTAGCCGCCCGCCTCGAAGAGACTGGCACAACACGAGATGCTGCCAGGCGTGGCAGACCCCGGAGTAGCCGTTCTGCAGAGAATATTGCTGCTGTAGCCGAGGATGTCATGGAAGCGCCGTCGACATCGACCAGACGACGTGCCACGCAAATGGGTATCAGTCGACGGTCTTTACAGCGAATTTTGGTACAAGATTTGAAGATGTGTCCGTACAAAGTCCAGACGGTGCATCAGCTGTTAGCTGCTGACCGCCAATCACGTCTAACATACGCTCAAGCCATCCTTAATCACCACCAAGAGGAAGATGATTTTTCATCAAAAATAATCATGAGTGATGGGGCCCATTTCCATCTTAGCGGCTACGTAAATAAGCAAAATTTACGCTTCTGGGGCACTGAAAATCCGCGTGTAACCCACGAAGAGTTCAAAGTCACTGCTACAGAGCAATGATCAGCGAGTTCTTTTTGCCGCAACTTGATGAATTGGGATTGGAAAACATGTAGTTCCAACAGGACGGTGCAACGGCACACACTGCACGTGCCACAACCGATATGCTGAAGGATGCATTTCCTGGGCGCCTAATCTTCCGTTTTGGCGATTTGCACTGGCCAGCAAGATCGCCTGATTTGACCGCTCCAGACTTCTTTTTGTGGGGCTTTTTGAGATCGCGGGCTTATGTCAATAAGCCTCAGACTCTTGCAGCTCTTAAAGACAATATCCGTCAAGAATGTGAGGACCTATCGCTGGATGTTTTGGCCAAAGTGATGCAAAATGCCATAAAAAGGGCTTAAATGGCAATCAACTGTGGAGGCGGCCATTTACATGACATCATATTCTCGACTTGATGTAAAAAAAAATTAAAAGACTAAATAAAAATAATCCACAAGAAGAATCAAAGTTTTTCATTTTTGTTTTAATTACTTTTGCGCCACCTTGTATAAAGGTTTACGAATGCTTCTGCTTTGCAAATATTCGAAGCGGTATGCACTGGAGAAAGAATTCTTGTTCTCTTCTTGTTGCATACTTTAAGTTCAACATAATCGAAATGACAAGGAATTGCAAATATTAATTACTAGCAAACCCGGCCCCCTTCGCTGGGCACACTAAAATAGAATAGATATGGTTTAGAACAGAAAATATATGCTTTTCATATTATTTATTTCTTTATTCTTTATTCAAGCGCTTTGGCATTAACAATATTTTTTGTTTTTCTATTTGTTTTTGAGTAAATATAAAATATAAATTGAAAATCAGGAAAAAAGAAGATTGTTTTTAAATTTCAAATCAACGCATATGATCATCCATGAATTTTTCGTTTCAATTTATATGTTTTATTAAGCATTGGAGCTTTTTTAACCATTATCCATTTATATTTTTCAAAAAAAAAAAACGAAAAAAATTTTTTTTCCACGAACACATAATTTCATTCGGATTTCACATTAAATTCTCAAATTTCGTAAGAAATTATTCACTGTTCCAAAATCCACTCCAAAAAAATTCACAAACAATTTTTACATGTTGCACTTACTTTTTCCTTATGGCATCCAAATCAGAAAGAAATATTGACACATTGTAACTCACACTGTCAATTTGACAGTTCAGTTCCGCCCCAAGCGTTAAAAAAGTAAGCGACATTATGGCTGGTTCAAAAGAACGATGTACCCGTTGCCAGTGCTCCGAATTACAACCACATTTTACGAAACCCATTTTCAATACTTACTTAACAATGTGCGTAAGTTTGGTTTAATTCGGTGCAAAGACACGGCGGGTCCACGTTTTGGCATATATTTCGAGACCCTAGTCATCAATAGGTATGAAAATTACCCCGTATTAAAGCACTTATCAACAGCTTTCATTTGATACCCATATTGTACATACACAACCAAAGGTTACCCGGGTCCACGTTTTGACCTATATCCCGAGACCCCAGTCACGTAGCGGCATGAAAAATACTTTGTACTAAAGTAGTCACCAACAGCTTTCATTTGATACCCATATTGTACATACACGTCCGAAGGTTACCCGGGTCCACGTTTTGACCTATATCTCGGGACCCTATCTACCAATAGGTATTCAAACTATACGGAAATCATCTTCAATACCTACTTAACAATGTGTGTAAGTTTGGTTTAATTCGGTTCAAAGACACGGCGAGTCCACGTTTTGGCATATATTTCGAGACCCTAGTCATCAATAGGTATGAAAATTACCCCGTATTAAAGCACTTATCAACAGCTTTCATTTGATACCCATATTGTACATATACAACCAAAGGTTACCCGGGTCCACGTTTTGACCTATATCTCGAGACCCCAGTCACAGAGCGGCATGAAAAATACTCTGGACTAAAGCATTCACCAACAGCTTCCATTTGATACCCATATTGTACATACACAACCAAAGGTTACTCGGGTCCACGTTTTGACCTATATCTCGAGACCCCAGTCACAGAGCGGCATGAAAAATACTCTGGACTAAAGCATTCACCAACAGCTTCCATTTGATACCCATATTGTACATACACATCCGAAGGTTACCCGGGTCCACGTTTTGACCTATATCTCGAGCCCTATTTCCAAAATAAAATATAATCCATGTTACTCGTGGATGATGTAGCTTTCGAATGGTGAAAGAATTTTTAAAATCGGTCCAGTAGTTTTTGAGCCTATTCGTAACAAACAAACAAACAAAGTTTTCCTCTTTATATATTAGTATAGATATACACTAACAAATATATTTATTCCTTCTGCTCCACAGTGAAGCAAAGGACCCCAACAAAACTCTTAAATATATTCCTATGCAATGACATTCCTTTTATTTCGTTCTAGTTCAATTCTAGCTGTCTTTTCCAAGTGTGCGCTGGACGTCCCCTTCTGCTTGATCTCTGTGTGTTCAATCGACCATCAAAATAGAAAATTTATCGGAAGTAGTGATAATGGCCGAGTGTAAAAATGAGATTTGAATTTTTTTCGGCGAGCAAGTAAAAGATAGATAAAGAGGTACGCGGAAAATATTTTTACATACAGATGTATGTATATGTCAAGGACACATAAAATAGAACTAAATGTTTTAAAAGAAGTGCATGCTGGCATTTTTATACATTCTGGTTTCACATATTTATATACGTAAGTATGTATGAATGATTACGTTTTAGCTGGCATCAACTGGTGGGCTTGCAAAGAGTTTAAGAGAGAACAGACAGCCAAAAATATTTAAAATGCTGAAATTTGAAAACGGTGATACCTAAACGAAACAGACGAAGCGCGGAATAGCACATTGAGCTTCCAACTCTTGGGGCTCTAAATTCGTGGGCTATGCGAATTTTTCGCAAGCCATTACAAAAAGGTAAGTGGTATCGATTTTATGTGTGAAAAAGTGTGTATGTGGACGTGTATTGGAAGCGTTTTAAAAAAAAACCTTGCGGTTTTTCTATGAAACAATCGCATTCAACTCTCTACTCCAAGCAAAAGCAAAAGCCCACAAGGACAAACGCTCCAAAAATGGAAAACGCGACAAAAAATGTAAAAAAATTTTACACGTGTCACCACACGAAAAAGTCAGGAATGCTTTGAAAAAACTCGCAAACCTTACGAAGAGAAAATAAAAAATGAGGGACACAAAAACAAGATTTATGAATGGAAAAGCGAAGATAGAACTGTAGAAATATCCTGCAGAAGCATTGAATACTCGAATACGTTTGAATGTACAGCTGTGAGCTTTCAACAAATCGTGAATGGGTATAGAAGTGGGAAAAACTTCAATTTCACACAAGAATGGAAAGTGTGAACGCTCCACATGGAGTTGCATACGCATGAATGTTCAGTGGTATCTTCTCATGTACGAGTATAATGCAGTAAAATAATTTATTTGATTATACATATATCTTCAGTAGTAAACAGAATATAGTAGTTACCCCACTATTCTCCACTCAATTTTTTGGTTTCAAAAGCAAGATGCGGTAACCAATTCAAAAGAAGCATTGGCTCATGACAAAAAGAAAGAAAGGGACCTTTAGGGTGTTATTTTTTAGATCGGCACAATATTTACCTTAAAATGGAGAGCCTTATGGTTTCATGCCGCCTCCAAGAAAAATATTCCTTGATTTTTATGTTTTACGCTGTCAATGGATATCGAATCCAAGGCTTAGTAGAACTGTATGCTCAGACATAAATGTTTGGTCAAGGTTTTCTTTAAATTTGGCTTGTGTTGTGCACGAATGGGGACCTAAAATATACATTTTTGCGGTACCTAATAATTTTACATCAAGACGCACACCACAAATAGGAGGAGGAGCTCGGCCAAACACCTAACAGAAGTGTACGCGCCAATTACTTATTTATTTTTTAATAATTTGTGTTAAATTTAATTCTATTTGCCAGGTTATGATTATTTTTGGTAGTTTTGTAGTACGATTTACATGTTTAGTGCTGAAAACACACAAACGGATACAAACATATGGTATGGCGCATGCATACGTAAATGTGTATGCCTATGTATGTGTGCATATGAGAATGTGGGTCTACATATTTTTAATTTGGACTAAATATAGATGCAAAATATGTTGCTTAGGTTAACATTTTATTTGTTCTTATGGCTAATACTGAAATCGACAGATGATATTGCAATAAAATAGGAGTAAAGAAATAATAGAGCAGTCAAAAATGACAAAATTTAAGATGAACAAAATTCAAAAATGTGTGCTTTGTATTCTAAGTGTCTGATTTGCTTAAGAATTCGATACATTTTTGGTAAATTTGGCACAGTTAGACACAAATTCACAAAAATAAGAATGCAAATATTCTGAACTGCTTTGTTGTTATCAACAGGCGTCTTTGCCGCAAGTGTCTGTGAACATAGGCCATGGCCCTCTAATGGTTTAAAGGTAAGCAAATCTACATTTAAATTGCTTGCATAACGAAAACCCTGAACAGATAAACAGTAGACATATTTTCCATGGCTTGCCTTCAATGGCAGGCTTTTCCACTCCTTTTAACAGATACCCAGTGAGAATAAAAAGCGTACGATGGAACTTAGTCACATGAAAGAAGTCTGAAATTTCAAACTTGACATTTGAATGGGGACTACGTAGGAGGGAGGAAATTTGAATAAAGATCTTTTCGTTTACTCACTCTGTACTTCCAAGCTCCCATTCGACAAAGAGCTTCGCTTTTTCGCTAAAAGGGCATCTTATCCCCATCCCACTCGATTCACTTCCGACTGTGATTGTGGATGATTTAGCAAGTGTAGTATAATAACATTTGAACATTGCTAGCTTCTGAAGCAGATGAATCGAATTTGACGAGACTTTCATTGATAGGTGGATTTATTTTTAGAAAAGGCGAAAGGCTGACTTTTTCTGAAATTGAGAAAACTCTCAGTAGTTTAATGTTGTTATTATGCCTTTTTGTTGGGAAACAAGGACGAACCAGTTAATAACATGCTTGAAGAGCTTAAACCGTGATGAAGTGATAGGCGCTAGGTTTCCAGTTTTGACGATACCCATTAGGGCCTAAGAGGAAGTATAACTGACTTTCCTACTAGAACGTAACAGGGGTAGATTACGTCTACTGCCACTATTAAAAACAACTTTTTCTATCTTATAATGTTTCAAGCCCAGGGTCTCGAACTTTGCCAATACCGAATGGTAGTCACACATCAACCCGGCTAAGGCGGTCGCTCTGTTTGTCTGTTTATGCAGCTACTACTACAACGAATTTCCATCAGGCTTTTTGAAGCGTAGCTTTTACAATATATAGGCTTTATTTCATGAAAACTAGTTAAAAGAAAAGAGTGATATCTTAATTTTGCATTCTACTCAGTCTCAGCTTATGACTTTGACTTACTATGCAAATGGAATATTCGAACTTCTAATTCACTTGAACTATCGGCCTCAATAATAATTATTTTTTACCCATATACCTGTTTTTTTAAGTTTTAATAATTTTCGCAATTGTTACAGAAAATGAAAGAGTTTCCATTTACCCTATAGACAGAAAGCTTGACGAAATTCCTGTTTCAGAGAGATAACAAAAGTATGAATGTAGCACAAAGGACGAGTATGAAAATTATTATAATAATGGACGACAGGCTCGATTTTCATTTATTTAATGGAAGATTTTATTTATTTTTAAAATACACACAAAATTGTCTATTGGTAAACTGTATAGTCGGAAAGCCAAATTCGTAAATGTTTAAAATATTTATTGGCATTGTGAAACAATTGCGGACTAATCTGCGCATATGCGATGATGTCTTGATAAATTTTACAAATATTCTTTATGCTCCATGTTCCAGTTAGAATCAATTGGTTGTAAGCGAAGAATTGGTTTACTTCGATTCTCGATTGAAACAAATCTCAGCAATTGAATTACCGAAATGTCCATGATTCTGAGCTGTTATTTGATTTCATTTCAAGTTTACTAACAGATGAAATGGTTGAATACTTAATTACATTTATAAGCACAAATGTTTGCATATCTTCTAGTTATTTTCAAAGTAGGGATGGTACATAAATACTCATCTGCATGAGATTTTTTGGATATGAAAAGTTTAAAAAGTTTTTAGGGATCTCTAAATGCATAAATAATAATTTAAAAAATTTCCATTGTAAAAATATCGGGTAATGCATATTTACTATTAATTATTCATTGCTGAGATAGTATAATCGATGCGAATTTAGGACTTTAGCAAGTACAATTAAAGAAAATTAAAATATGTATTTAAGTATAAAGGCCGAGTTCAGCTACTTTCCTGCAAAATTCAGTCCTTTAAATTATTTATTTATTTTTTAATTGATTCCTTCCATTCATTAAATCCAGCTGCTGATTTTGGTACGCTGGTATATGTCATACGGCTTGATTAAATATGCAAATGCATCTAGATTTAGTGACGCAATGAACTAATACGCGATATGTTAAGCCATACCGCGTTGCTTCTGCGCCTCTCGGCTAGAGTGAGTTCTCATTAGTCGTTGTCACGTATACGTCACCGCCGTCACATTATCCAATGACTTTTGAGAATTTAAAAGCCATGACACGGCGACTAATTGAGTACTTACGTGCGTATGTAAGGGTGTGGTTACACAGCTATGTGTGTATATGTGAATTATGCATCTGTCACAGCCAACGCGTAATAAATATCCAAAATTTTGGTCAAATATTGAAAACGGATGTCAATAGCAACGAACGGGTCCCTTTCTCCCCCTCTATGTATATGGTGTATAAACTCATATACAAGGTGTGGCAGATAAGTTCCGAGAATTTAATTTTTAGTCAGGTACTAGCAATACTGTGACGTTCGTAAAATAAATGTCTTGTCCTTTAGCCCAATCTAAGTTTGATGACAAGTTTGGTTTTGGTTTTGTTCGAGTATCTCGAAATGAACTTTTTAGTGGCATAGTAAAAATTAGTCACTCCCATTACAAGCATCGTTATCTGGCGAAAAACCCTCGAAAACGCTCCAAAAATCGCAGTTGGTGGAGAAAGGTGGGAAACGGGCAACAAAGCGAAAATGCCCAAGTTGCGACTGAAGGTAGTTTCCAAATGTCGCCTGGCCTCCCCGAGAACTACTATATCTTGCGATAGTATAAATTGTCGGTCCATTTCTCCTTCAATGTACAGTTTTTAGCCATAGAACAACGTTGAACTCGTAGTTGGACTGTAGAATTAAACTCGCTCATAACTTCCAGAAACTTAATTCCCACACCTTTTAAGTGTGTGCGTGAGTAAGCAAAAATATTCACTTGAGCATTTATGGCATACACTCGCATGTTCACATGGCAATTTTGTAGCCACGAAAACAACTTCAGCAATGCTTAGCTTTAGCTGTACGTCCAAACTTGGTGGTTTTTCACAAATGTATATGTGTTTGCATGTGTTTTGAAACGCTGCTCAAACTCTACAGAGAAATAAAGCCTCTCAACAGGTATTCTAGTTCGCGGACTGGCATTTGATAAAAGAAGTAATACTGGTTTGAACGCGATTAGAGTATTACCAGTTGCAAACAGAACCAATTAGAAGCGTAGAAAGGCGAATTTCTATTACTATAAGTAAAGGGTTTTCCAATAATAGGTATTATCTACCGCTATAGAGAGATGATTAACGATTTTTTAAGGCTGGAGTTGGATGTCAATGATCTGCAAAACGTTTATTTTCAACAAGACGGCGCTACGTGCCACACAAGCAACGAAGCCAGTGATCTTTTACGGAAAAGTTTCCAAACCGTGTTATGCCTCGAAGAGGTGATCACAATGGGCCACCGAGATCTTGCGACTTAGCACTTTGTGACTTTTTTCTTTGGGGCTACGTGAAAGAGAAGGTCTACGCAACAGCCCAGGCTCGATTCAAGACCTCAAAGATGGAATTCGTTCGGCTATCAAGGACATAGGGCAACCTTTCTGCAATTCGGTTATGGAAAATTTAATGAAAAGGATATTGCCCTGTAAGCGTGGTCACGGTGGTCATTTGCCTGATGTTATTTTCCACTATCAACGGCATACCTTCCTCTTTATAATAAAATAAACTTCCGATCATTTATATTAAAAAAATAACATTTTTCTGTGAATATCAAAATAACACCTCTTATTGGAAAAACTTTTAGTAATAATATAACTAGAAATTTCGTACAACATCGCAATGTCAAAATTACCAGTTGCTAGCTCTGGAAAAAGGTGGACACCAGTTCACTGAACTACTTCAGTACTGCAAACTGGTAGCATCGTAGCATCAGAATTGATGGCATTGACTTCAGGGTAACAGTTGGTGTGCCTGCGTGGATGAGTGTTGCCATGACAGCTATCAGTTGGCATCGTTTGTTAGTATTTGTCATGTCATGTAAAATCGAAATTCGCGTTTGGAATTCAATAAATATTCAGCTGACTGTGGCTGTGTGGGCGTAATGGTTAGGATCGAAACTGCTAAGAGCGTGCATGTTTCAGCAAATAGGAGCGCACAAACATACAAACACGTGCTCATTATTTTAGTTAGTAAATAGTAAAATGTTTCACCGGTTTGGTTAGGTTTAATTCAATTACCGGCATACCCATAAGCACATATAGCTTTTCGGCTCGTTATACTCGTGCACTAATACAAACTAATTGCGATGAATTTGATAGTTTTGGTTTTTAACACCCAAACTTGTATCGAAGTCAAGGAGCGCTAGTATTTTGTCACTTCCTGACTCAATTATTACTCCCATTGGCAGTAAATTTTGCCCGTTCACCATTCGGGGTGTATTGGTTTCACATAGCACGGGCCAGCAGCAAAGGTTAAAGGTATATCTATAATATCCTCGTTGTGCATATTTGTTTTCTATGAAACATGTTGCTTGTGCAACGGTCCAGGGGTCCCACGCTAATAATTTCAACTTAAAATTCATTCCAAATAATGCTGATTCCTTTAAGTTGCTCTACAGCTCCTGCCTGACGTTCCACAGATTAATGCAACTCGTTTTTCCGCCCCTCAAATTGGGCACGAGGTGCTGGCCATGCTTTTCGTTCGTTTGCTGTTAAAGCACATGTTGGAAACACTAAGCCAATATACGGATGTATGTACATTTATGTGTCGAAATGCATGTCCGTCCTTTTGCGTACGAGCACTCCTTCACTCCTTCGCCCGCCTAAGTGGCCATTTATGCTGAAGCCATGCGAAGGACTCTTGTTTGGACTCAGCAGGGAGTAGAGTGGGACCGCCAAAGGAATGCAGATGCATGCAACATGTGTACGACACATGTTGTATAAGCAAGTGTATGCACATTAAAGTTTGCGTGGAAAGCAGAAAAAGTTTATTTGAATACGAAATTATTTATGGTCTAAATTTTTATTTGGCTTCGTGCTGCAGGCAAGATAAATAGGAGTTGGAGTTTTTAATGAGTAAAAATTGCTACTGGAATTATGCTTCATACCGTCGTCTATGCGCTAAAGAGATTAAAATTGCCGTAAATAATTCAAAATAATTTAGTGAACATCTCCTTGTTTTTGCGTGTTGGGTGCTGACTTGCCGGGATGCAGAAATTATAGTTGAAACGGAAAATTATTATTATGAATAGAAACAGTGAATGCTGATTAACGTAATACTACAATCTCTTAATTATCATACATGTTTGGATAACAACTTAATATGCATACTTATTCTTTTATTCCACGATTGCTCCTCCGTAACAAAATTCACACAGTTGAAGGCATTGGAATTAATAGTATCTATGTATTCTGAAACTCGTGCCTTTAAGTGAGATGGGCATACTTTGTGAAATTATAGTCTAGTAGCGACGTTCAAAATTGTACATGCAGATATTCTTCTACATATTATTCGTAAACTTATTGGCCTCTTGTGTCTCAGATATCTAAACTACTGATGGTCTTTACTTGGTGATAAAGGTCAGAGAAGGATAAATGAATGTGAAAAGCTTATCGTCTGACTCCTTGATAATTTTTTTTTTTTTTTTTTTTATTATTTCCCTTTTTAAATTACAATCTGTTAAATTTTAACAATAAGTAATTATTTTTAAAGTAGTATTGGAATTCTTTGTTCTCTAACCAATGCTAGATAAACATTCAATTTTGCTTCAGATTATGCTACATTATATTATTTTCTGTGTTATAATTATTATTATTATTAATTATTACTATTATTTATTATTATTATTTATTATTATTATTATTTTTGTTTTTCTTTATTGTTTTGTTAAATTTTGAATTCTGTTGGAGTTAATCGTTTTAATCTTCGTTTTCCCGCTTTCTCCGATTGTGGTAGTTTGCGCATTTGTTCATTTTGATGAATTGTTAGTCGTTTTATATGCTTGATGCTATATTTTCTAATTGTGTCATCTATTGTGTCGATATTGAGGTCGCTGTGGATCACGTCGTTTGGTATATACCAGCCTGCTTTTGTTATTGTTCGAAGTATTTTAGATTGCGTCCTTTGAATTATTTTGATATTGATAAGCGTTTATATTATTAGACGATTTCCGTGACATTAGTAGTGAAATTTGCATGCTAAGAATTTAATATGTAGTGGGAATAAAGTTATTTTCTGTCGTAATTTCTTGATCGAAAAGCTATGTAGTTATTTTAATTGTGTATGTGTGCATTGTTGACATTATGTCTATTGGTTGTGCTTACTTTTCATGCGTGTCTTATGCACATTAATGAAATTAAATGAAAAGTAAAGCTAACTCGCCGCAATCATGGCAGTGCGTGGGGTTCACATGTGAAGAGGCGGCTAAATAGCCAGTCGAAGTTATTCTAATTGGTGCTGGGGAAGAATGTGTTGGAAGTACTAAAGAGAAACTATGCAAATGTTCAAATACTTGTCTTCCTAGTATTTTTCCAAGTGTTTACACTACTAATTGGCTGTTGTTTGTAAAGTTACCAGATGATAAGATCGTTCATTAATTGCTAAGAAAATCTGTCTGAAGAGACTTACCTACAAACATGCATGTCAGGAGAAGATACATGCAACTATGCAAGTATTTCCTTATTGAAACGTATATAGCCGACTTCCTTAATTTTCATTATGGCGATATGCTTTTCTGTTAGGAACACATTTTCCCTACTGCTTCACTTGTGGCTTAGCAACAAGCCAATGATAAATTTCTAAAAAATAATAAAAATACAAAATCAAACTATCAAACTATCAAACTGAACTACTAAAAATAGTTGCTATATACTTTGTATATGTATTGTTGCACATAACCTGAAACTGACTAGTCCTGGCCAAGACTTGAAGGTTTTTATTTCAGTTTATTGCCTTTTTAGTTCACTTTCTTCTGACAGAGGTTTCTAATTAATGCCGGGCAATGAGTTAATTTCCTTGGCCTCCGTGGCTAACCCACAATTAAAGGTCACCTAAGGCGAAAAGGTGGTCAGTAAACAGGCCGCATAACCCTTTTGTGCACATATAACCAATAATAACAACAAACATAAAGCTGAGTGTGGCTATTGCTATAACAATAGCACAAATGCAATAACAAATACCACAGCTTTAACCGCTCGCTCATAATACCGTCGCAGTTGTTGGCTTTGTGCGCTTTCTAACTCCGTAGTCGAAAATTCAATTTTGTCACGTAAACTCAGTTTTTGTTCTCGAAAGGTCATTTTTACACACCGGAATCCAATCATAGCACATATTTGAGTATGTATAAAAACACTTAGGTAACCGTATATATAAATACATACACATGTATTGTAACTAAGCATATGGGAGAAAATTTTAAGTTCACACAACTTTCACAAACAGCTGAAAGGGATGTGTTCAAGTTGTGAGTTGTAAACATACATACAAGCGCAATCGTAGCGATAAATGCGGAGATATAAGAAGTTATATGTACACATAAGCAGATAACAGTTGCTTTGCTACGAAACAAAAAAGTAACTTAATTGAAGAGTTCAAAGCTATACAAAAGTCACATGTTTTTTTTAGAGCATTCATAGTCGAGCGGTAGATTTTAGCATAGTTGCAAAGATAAGTTTTCTTTGTCAAAATTGGAATTTTGAGTTCTTTGCATATCGTTCGCTATTTAGTTAACCAATACACACTGCTGTATTCAAAGATGACCTCTTGCGTTGGCATTATTCACGGAAGCTTTGAGAAGTTAAATTCTGCCTACCATTGGGGGCATATGAGACGTGGCATCCTTGTCATTCTTTTAGATAGCGCAATAAGTCCATTTTAATACTAAAACACATACGGCAGTACATGACATTCATGAGCATCATGACGCATACACATGCAAGTAAGTATGTATCTGCACAGCAGTGCATAATAAAATGGTTGCCTTCTGCATTAAAGCTGAGTGGTAAGACGAACTATAAAGATATATGTGGACATAACCCCAATAATTCTTATAAAATCGCTTTAAATTGACTTCCGCTTTCTTTGTTTTCTTGTTGAGTTTTAGTGCGTATACCTATGTATAAGACGTTTTTGAGATTATGAAGGATTTTCTTGTGCTTAGTCTTTCTTGTTCTTTATGGTTTCCACTGCACGGCTAAAAAGCGGTTTTTTTCTTTTAGGAGAAACTCCAATTACATACTTTATGCAGCCATAGTTATTATTAAATTAAATTAATATTTTATTAGGCACAAAGGCACAAAGAAGAAAACATAGCAAAAACACATACTAATTGCTATGTTTTCTTCTTTGTTTTTTTTAATCCATTAATTTATTGCAATCTGTTTTCTAACATTTAGCAATATTTGTACTTTAAACTGAGACATTTTATTAGACATGCATGGAAAGCTCCCAGTAGTGCAACCATTACCCTTGCGGGTAGGGGGAAAAATATTATACACCCGCGGCAAGGCATGCCTGTCGTAAGAGGCGACTAAAATTCGGCAAGATTGAGTACCTCTAGCGGCAGGGCTGTAAAGCTCGTCAGGATCGAGACCAGTAAGATCCTGATTATGGTATATTGGAAAAATTATTCGGATTAAACTGTCTAAGGCTGGTGAAAGTAGTGTTCTATCACCTCAGTACAGGGGGGTGACACCTTACCGAAATGGCTGATAGGTTAATGCTACAATCGCCTCCGTCTCGTTAAAACCCTGGCAGGTCTTCAAGTATGTTCGATGCTACGTCACCATTAAGTTGGTGGTACAGGCTCAGTTGAGGCAACTCTTGACTAGTGTCTGATTCTGGCTCCCATAAGGACTCGTGTCAACCCTCGCGTAGCCCACCTGCACTTGCATAGACAACCACGGGAATTACTTTTAGGACAACTGTATATCGTACTTAGATAGCGGCTTGAAGCGGAGACTCAAAAATACAAAAAATGGAAAATAAACAACAGCAACTATAGCAACAAAAACTAATAATAAAAACGCCCATGAGAGAAGCGTGTTCAAAAGAAGTAGCAGAGTACTGCAATCTCCGGTACTGAGCACACCTCAACCATCAAAAAAGACAAAGGACGCTTCCGAAGAGAGGCCTAGAAAAACTGTAATAGAAATCCAAATGGAAACACCGAAGCAGTCAACAAAGTGCGCCACTCCAACACAAACCGGACTACTGTCGTACTAACACAGATTTCCATAACAGGAGTTCATACAAAAAATGAGAGCTGCTGAAGAAGAATCACACACGAAATGTTAAAGGGTGATAAATAAAACATACTAAATTAAATAAAGGGTGTTTTTTTAGAGGTTAGGTTTTCAAGATGAAATAAAACGTATATAATTCAATGTTATGGCCAAGAATTTAGCTTATTATAAAGATAAGGGTTTGCCATTATGTTTTAAAAATGATTTCGGGCAAGTGGCCGCCGCGGCTGGCTCGAATAAATTCCAGCCGAGAGGCCCAATTTTCGACCACTTTTTGCAGCAATTGGGGCCGTATGTCAGCAATAACGCGCCGAATATTCTCTTCCAAGACGTCAATCGTCTCGGGCTTATCTGCGTAGACAAGCGACTTCACATAGCCCAACAAGAAATTGTCCAGCGGTGTTATATCGCACGATCTTGGAAGCCACGCCACAGGTCCACGGCGCGAGATAATGCGCTCACCAAAAGTTTCCTTCAATAAATCGATTGTTGCTTTGGCTGTATGGCATGTAGCGCCGTCTTGTTGGAACCAAAGGTCGTCCACATCAACATCGTCCAATTCAGGCACGTAAAAGTCATTAATCATGGCTCTATAGCGCTCTCTATTGACTGTAACATTATAGCCGGCTTCATTTTTAAAGAAATATGGACCAATGATTCCCTCTGCCCATAGAGCACACCAAACAGTGACTTTTTGAGGATGTAACGGCGTCTCAGCAATGGCTTGTGGATTATGTTCACTCCAAATGCGACAATTTTGCTTATTGACATACCCATTCAACCAAAAGTGAGCTTCATCGCTGAACAAAAACCATTATTTTCGAACCGCGCGAACCTCAACATCGTCCAATTCAGGCACGTAAAAGTCATTAATCATGGCTCTATAGCGCTCTCTATTGACTGTAACATTATGGCCGGCTTCATTTTTAAAGAAATATGGACCAATGATTCCCTCTGCCCATAGAGCACACCAAACAGTGACTTTTTGAGGATGTAACGGCGTCTCAGCAATGGCTTGTGGATTATGTTCACTCCAAATGCGACAATTTTGCTTATTGACATACCCATTCAACCAAAAGTGAGCTTCATCGCTGAACAAAAACCATTATTTTCGAACCGCGCGAACCGAACCATTATTTTCGTAATAAATTTGCACGATTTGCAAACGTTGTTCAGGTGTAAGTCTATTCATTATGAAATGGCAAACCAAACTGAGCATAAATCAAGTGACAGCTGTCAAAAAGACCATCTACGAAAAAAGTAGTGCCCACTTGAAAACCTAACCTCTAAAAAAACACCCTTTAGTAGTGCAAAAGCATAAGAATGGTGGGGTCTCAGAATTGGAAGAAATGCTCGACGTAATTGGCAGCTACTGATGAATCTGATTGACGGCAAAGAAAGGAACAAAAAATAGTGCCGCAAAAAGTGTGACTGACGCTTTGCGAGCTACCATTGTGGCTACACCTAGCACATACCAGGCGAAACGACTGGCCACAAGTCCTTCAGTTCCTAACACACGCTCGCCAATTATAAATGGCAAATTGTTGGCGAAAAAAGGAGGAGAATTAGAAGTGCTGCTAAAGCAGGTCCAAAGACTGGCCCTAAGGCATCAAACACAGAAAAATTGAAAAAAAACCGTTAAAATTATAGGTAGGCGTAAACTTGCCAGTACCAAACAGCTGACATTCTCCTTGATAAGTCACGTAGAAAAATTGGCTGGGTGAACTGCAGAATGCGACCCCAGCTAAGCATCAAGCGCTGCTTCAATGACATGGAACTGTACCGAGCCCGACGGAAGAGGCCAGGGTCTCTGCATTAGATGCGGCGATTCGGGTCATAAGCTCCAAAATCATATACTGGGATCGGGAAGATGCGCGGTATATAAGAGCCAAAACGTAAAATGAATTTACTACAAGAAAATCTGCAGGGTTCTGGATATGGCGGCCAGACTCGGATTGACGATCGTAAACACAGGAGAAGTCACCACATTTAGAAGAGAGGAAAAAAGCAGCTAAAGGCCACTATTGCAAATAGCAAGAAAGAAAAATGGGAGGAACTCTGAGCTGATCTAAATAGGGATCCCTGGAGACTTCGGTACAAGATTGTTGGGAAGAAACTGGGAGCCAGGATACCTACACCAGAATTAAGCTCGAGTGCGATGGACTACATCGTAAAAGAACTCTTTCCAAGTACGAATTCAGCACAGGCTTTAACCGTCAAATAAACGTGACAGAGGAGCCTCCAATATTCGTCAGTGAGGAACTCCAGGCAGCTACGAGCAAGCTCAAAAACAACAGGGCACCAGAACCGGATGGAGATCGCAAAAATGCGAGCACAAGCCATACTAGACATGTAAAACGCCTGTCTAAGAGAGGGAACTTTCCCAGAAATCTGGAAAAAAAGACTGAAAAAGTCTTTTAGT
This sequence comes from Anastrepha obliqua, assembly GCF_027943255.1. Lineage (NCBI taxonomy): Eukaryota > Metazoa > Arthropoda > Insecta > Diptera > Tephritidae > Anastrepha > Anastrepha obliqua. The sequence continues at coordinate 144,780,628 of NC_072894.1, forward strand.
ATAAAAATAAAGCAAATGGCGCTTGGATTTAACATTTTCGACACTCCTAAAACACCGCATGCACCATTAAAGTTCTTTATGGACGAAATTCTAAAACTCATATTCAGACTTGGTAGAAAACATTCCATAGCTGGTCTTTTATTATAATATATATATTTTATTATACTATATACAAATGATTTTCTTTCAATAGCTTTATTTGCTCATTGTTGTGTGAAGTAACGAAGGCTGCAAACACTTGCTTGACTTTTATTTAATAATTCATTTAAACCAAAGTGGAGTCTTTATTGAAGTTCGGGTAATTCATTACATTAAGTTTTAGTATTATTTATGGAAAAGTTATGTGCAATTTCCAGTGTTTGCGAAATTTTAATAAGTACCAGACTAATAAGTAGTTTGGTATCCAGTAGTCATCTAGAGTACTCTTTCTACAATTCCTAAGTGTTTTCTCATTTTTTGTATAAAGAATTACAATGTCCAAAACACTGAACTCCGAAGAAGTAACCGCAATGGTGGTTGAAGACCTACTTGGATCAGATGATGATGATGATTCATGTGGTAATTTTTTAAGCGGAAGGGATGACTATTATGAGCCAACATTATCGTTGAAATGTATAATTTCACTGAAGAATCCAATCAATCATAAGAAGATAATGAGTGTAATATAAGGCTTTTCCTCACAGTTTATCTGTGCAGCTCAATGTAAAGGGTGATCAAATTAAAGGTACTTTATCTAATAAGCTGTTTTTTAACAGATCCCGCGTGACCGATACTGACCGAAGTCCTCCAGCGAGTCTTTCAAAATTGGTCTTTACGGATGGCCGGATTATCTTTAAAAAATAAATTTCATGAATGACTCGACACAAAAAAAAATAAAGATTGTCCAATCAATTTGAATTTTTGTTGTTTTATTTCAATTTAAAATTCGACACCTTTAAATTGATCACCCTTTACAAATGAACGGAATACTGAATTTGATCGACGATATTAAATATAGATGTTGGAGAGATAAAAATTCTCTTGAGCTTTATGTTCGTTATATCGTCTGGCAAGATTATCAAACCATCCATCTATGTGTTATTCTCGTAGTATCAAGACTGCCATGTCTCGTGACAGCCAGAAATTTAACTACAACTCAGAAATACCGACAGTACCTTCGGCTCAAATATGAACGAGACGTTATCAATAAAACGGTTAGCGGATGACATATGGCAAAAAAAAATTTTTTGTATTTTGGTAGGACTGTTATAAGCTTACATGGCAAATTTCAGCGTGATATATCACATAGTTTGTTTTCTGTGCTACTGTAAACAAGTCAAGCTCGAGTGTGTTCTTCGAATTCTCTTTTATGACTTCAATTGTCTCAAAATGTTTTCCACGGAGCGGCAACTTGATCTTGGAAAACAGGAAAAAGTCACATGGAGCCATATCAGGCGAATACGGTGCTTGCGGAACGATATTAACATTATTTTTGTTCAAATAATCGCGAATAAGACGTGATGTGTGAGCTGGTGCATTATCGTGATGCAAGAACCATGACTTGTTGTCCCACAATTCCTTCCTTTTAAGACGAATGTTCTCGCGCAAACGCTTTAAAACATCTAAATAATATTCAGCGTTAACCGATTTTGCGATTTGTGCGATTTTCAAGCACAATTTCCTTTACTTTTCCGATGTTTTCGTCGTTTACTGATGTTGCTGGACGACGTTCATGAGGCAAGTTTTCAACCGATGTACGGCCCTCTTTGAACGATTTGTATCACTGGAAAACACGTGCACGCGATAGAGCAGAGTCCCCATAGGTTGTCTGCAACATTTTTAAGGCGTCTGAAGCCGAAATTTTGTGGGAATAACTAATTTCAAACAAATTCTTTGTTCAACTTGAATTTCCATCGTTAAATTCGAAGAACACACTCGAGCTTGACTTGTTTACAGTAGCACAGAAAACAAACTATGTGACATATCACGTTGAAATTTGCCATGTAAGCTTATAACAGTCCTACTAAAAAACTAAAATTTATTTTTGCCATATGTCATCCGCGGACCGTTTTATTGATAACGTCTCGTTCATATTTGAGTAGAAGGTATAGCGCTAGGCAGAGTACAGATGAATTAATGACGAAGTTCAAGTGAAGGTGTACTAATACCTATGACAAAAATGAAAAATATGTAAGACAATTATTTCGTTATCTCCAACTTAACTTATGGTAATTTGTTAAACTATCCAAATTGTATTTACTTAATAGGACAAAGCCGATTCGAGGTGTTAAATGAGTTTGATGCACTGCATTCTTTCAGAGCACTACTCTACATTTTTTTAACATGAAAATTCCCTGGGAGTTCAGTTGAGCGGTTTGCTAGGATCTCCTTACTATTCATGCAATGAGTATCTAAGTATACATCTAAGAAGCGACTGAGCATAATCCAAACGCAATAACTCAATGAACTGGTCGGCACATAACATAACGCCAGCTAACTAAAACCATAGCAAAGGAAATAGCGAGCGCCAGTATATGCATTTTTATTTACATCTGTATGCATATTTATATGTACACCGGCGCGATGTCGAAAATTAATAGTAAAAGTAACTGAAAAACTGGTCCAAGGCATGTCGGCCAGATACTAAGCTTCGCGGATGGGAATCAAAGAGGCAGTTCATAGTTGGTGCTGAATTAAAAACAACGACTTTATGTGAGATTATACATTTTTGGTAAGAAACCGCAAAATGAAACTCAAGCTGGTAAAGTTTGCCGAAGTTTGGTTGGTGGTTCACCGCAAGACCGCATTAAAGTACGCCTAGTCGTGGTGTCCTGCGATGCGGTCGATCCTACCAAGTGGTTTTAAGTTATTTATGGCCACACATTTTTTCGCGTGAACTTTGATTTTATTTTTGTTTCTTCTAGTTCTGGTGTACGTTTCCTTCACCATTCTTTAAATGCTATTATTATTCCTTGTTGGTGTCTGGTCGACAGCGTAACATCGCTCCATCCCTTGCAGAACTTTTACAAATGTGTTACCGTTAAGTTAGTTTTGACAAGCAGCACAAATAACTGTAACAATACCAATGCCGACAGAAGCCAATAATCCGACTGCATACTGCAGTAGCATCAACGACAGCGACGATAGTGGCAATCAACGCTTCTCTTAAGCGCGATAAAATTTCCTACGACAATACAAGCATATAGATGAGTGTGAAAATATGCGAACTTAACGAAATTTTGAGTGTGAATTGTGCAACTTGCACCACCTCCGCACTTTATAGCTAGCCTTTCACCTACATATTTGTGTGAACATATCGCTTCGACATCGCAATGTTGAAGCTTTGAAGCTGCGGGTTTCGGAGGTGGTAAGCATTAAATTGGATAAAGCAATGCCGATACGAGTTGTGATATTGGGTACAAAAGTGAAAGCGCAGACAATGTATTTGGCAATATACGGTGCGAAGGGTGGAAAAGAAGTGAGTAGTGATGTACGAGTATTTGCAAATTGCAGCGCTAAAGAAGACATTGAAATGGCTAATACTACAACTTGTTACGGCACTTAGCAACTATGCGCGGCAACATTGCTTGCGGTCTAACTAGACTTGGAATTATTCTTGTCTGCGTGAAAATTCTTCCACTTTATTTTCACTTTTTCTTTTAGAACTCTTTTTCTGCCAGCCGTACGAGTGTTGCTTTCCCTGTTTAAAAAGTCGATTGCCTTTTCAAGTTATTTGCTGAGTACATGGCTATTAAGGGCGCTTGAAGTGAATTGGTTATAATTTTTACACCTCGATAACTTAGGTATACTTCATGAAGAGTGTATTGGAAAGGTATATGTGGTTTTTTAGTTTTCTGGAAAATCATAAAAAATCGTGCTCTTTGAGCAATAAATTCATACATTAATATGGGTTTGGAAATAATGTTAAAGTTAATAAATATTGGTAATTTTCTGACTAGTATTTCTTTATTCGTCACACAACCGAACTTTAAATTTTTTCAACATTTTGCAGGGGTAGATATGGCTTGCAGGTCTAAGAAGATACACTTTATGGTGTAGCGGGTGTAATAATTAAATTTAATACAATTTATGTGGATGCACTGTAGTCGTGTCAGTCCACTTCCTGCTGGAACCTAAAAAAAAAACAAAATGGATGTACACTGTGGTCAACTTATCTCGAATACGCGGATACGTATTCGACTAAATATTTATCCATTTCCTTCATTTTTCCTATACTCGTATCCGAGTTTGGGTTCCTTTCAACTGATAAAGTTATAGTTATAGTACGCAGTTGAGATTTGCATCTTTTGTATAGTTAGTTTTGGTTTTCAATTCAGCACAAAAAAGAGATGTTTTTCTCTCAAATACTCTGCAAAAATGTTGAGTCTGAAATAGCATTAATCAGCATTTTTAAGAACATAAAATTAAAATTTGAAACGACTGTAGGAGCAATTCGTGGAGATTCAGGGAATCCATGATTCAAAATTGAGACTTAATTTACGTATTGTATAAAATTTCGTAGTTCACTTTTAAAATATTGTATTCATAATGCTCCGAAGTGTGTTGTTGTTTTCTTCACATTCATGCATTTATGTACTTTATATAGTCGCAGTTTTTGTATTTCAGGATGTTTTTAATTTGACATCATGACTTGACCGATCAGCGGCAGTTGGATGCCATTGGCATTTGTATCTTTCAGTAACAGTCAAATTAACAGTCCGGTTGGTAAGCAGAACTAGGTTTTTACACATTTGTCAAATAAGCCAAAATTTCGCTGAACATCAACAAGTTATAGAACTATAAAGGGCCTGTAATGATGTAACCTTCCCACAAATGGCAAAAAAAGTGAAAATAAAGGAAAAGACATGAAAAAACACTGGAGCATACATCCTTTTCAGTATACAGATGACACAGAAGACGTAAAGGTGTGAATAGCACAAAACGGCGGCAGTAAATGCCTACATTGAGCAGAACAAAAGACCACTTAGCAGCAGCGGGTGGGCGGTTGATGGTTGGCTGAATGTGTATTCGAATCAAGTTCAACAAGCAAATAAAGCTCATTCAGCAGCTGCTCTTTGCGATGTGAATGGCGAAAAAAGTGATGAACGAATGAAAGGGCAGTTGAATGAAAAGGCATTATACACATATAATATAAGTATATATATATATATATATATATACTCGTATAACGGCAGGCCCATACAGTATCCCACCAAAGAATTAGAAAAATGGGGAATTCATGTGCTGCAAGGGTAACCCCTTTTCCCATTAATACCTAATCAAATTGAAGCCAGTAGATTGGTATTGAAAAAATGATTTAATTTTCTGAGGGTTTTACTACTAACATTCGTTATATCTTAACACTTAGCGACAATAGTGTTTTTGTAACAAAGGAAAATCAATAAAAAATGTATGCTAATTCGACTCAGCCGAATGGATGCGGCCGCCGTAGCCGAAATGGGTTGGTGCGTGACTACCATTCGCAATTCACAGAGAGCACGTCGGTTCGAATCTCGGTGAAACACCAAAATTAAGAAAAACATTTTTCTAATTGCGGTCGCCCCTCGGCAGGCAATGGCAAACCTCCGAGTATATTTCTGCCATGAAAAAGCTCCTCATAAAAATATGTGCCGTTCGGAGTCGGCTTAAAACTGTAGGTCCCTCCATTTGTGCAACAACATCAAGACGCACACCACAAATAGGAGGGGGAGCTCGGCCAAACACCCAAAAAGGGTGTACGCGCCAATTATATATATACATATATAATTCGACTCATATGAAATAAATTCACAAAAACTCGCACCAAATTTCAGAATATTTACAGTAAGTGTAAGTTTTCAGTATTTCTAATATAATATTTTGTTTATCGGAGGTTGATAACGGGCAGAACACAAAATGCGCGCAATTGTCCCAGACTTGGAATTTGGGTGGGGGCTGCGTTATTTATAACGATTTTATTTCTTCGATTGCCACACTTAGGTGAAATAAACTTTTTAAGGTAGGCAGCGATAAAAGACGAAAGCGGAAGGATGAGTGTATGCACATATAAAATTAAAAAAGAGCCAGATTTATACTACCCGTGAGAGAGGTTGAGTTGACATAGTTGAAAAGCAGGGAGCCGCTCTTCATACGCGGGTTGATAGTAAATAAATACAGGTACAGTGTAACCTCTATTAACGGACACTCTATTAGACGAACATTTCCCTTGAAGGGAAATTTCACTTATTTCAGTGTACCAAGCCTTAGTTATCGGAACAAACAACCCTCTCTTGAGTGGAAAGGGGGGTTTCAATGTACATGGTTCTCTTAGTTTCCAAATTCAATATCATAAACGCCAGAGGAATACGTCAATTTCATCGCTTGTAGATAGTTAAAAGCATTTCTTGGAGATTTAATGAGTATTGGAGTTAGTTTGAGATAACCTAAAGTTCTGCATACATAACCTGGGGCAGACATACAAGGGTGCTGGTATTTACGGCGAAATTTCTTCGACGGCGTTATGATACACAAACAAAAAGATCTTAGAACATTCACACTCACATACGCGTACGTAATAGGAATAGAGGGAGAAGGCACTAGATGGTCGTTCTTGTTTTAGGGATTTTAAGGTATTCTATTTCGTATAGTTGTAGTTATTTTACTCGTATGTGGGCTGATCAGTTACAAAGGCATCGAATTTTACTTTACTTTATATGCTGGAGAGCTGTTGTCGTAAAATTTATCTTATTAGGGAAGTTTTGTATGAGTTTCAGTAGGTCGTATTTTTTAAGTTGTCAAGTAGAACAGTAAAAATGTAGAAGATCGTGATGGAACCGACAGCAGCATTAAGACAGAGAACATCTGGACGATATTCACCAAGCTAAAAACTAATTTAATCCAATTAGACTCGAATTTGAACCAAGTAATGTGATAGCTTCATTACATCGTTGCATCGTAAAATTATAGACAGTAAGGCGATAGATAGTAAGACAGTATTATTGCCGCGGGATGGTCATATAGGTATATTTGTCTGTAATCCCCTATTCGTGCAAACGGCCCATAAAAGCCCGGTTGAAAGCAATTATTAAAAGTCAAAGTAGGAAAAGGTGAATGCGAAGATATATGAACCTATTGTGGACGTGAACCTGCTCATTGGTTTGATGACTGGCAATTTCACCTGAGCGTTTAATGAGCTTTCATGTGATTATGAGACGAACAGCAGCATTTATACGACTTAAGAATGCCTCCACAAAAGAGCTGGGTCGTTTTTCATTTGCGCGTAAATGCGTGTGAAAATTTTGCTTCTGGCTTATTGTGCTTTCACCTTGCGGTTCACCAGGCAGATGCATTCGCGTTGTGCTACGGTCTGAGATGTTGTATGGCGTTAACGCGTGGGGTGATTGTCAACTGTGTCGACGACCTACAGCACAGAATAGCGAACGAAAACCAGCATACGTTTATGTAGTTACTTGCGTGCGTTTATTTTTCGGTAATAAAAACTCATTAAAATTTCTGAGGCACGTATGCCTCGCCCGCATTTTTCATATGCCAACGCCCTTGCCATGGAATGCGTGCTACCTGATGGCATTGCAGTTAGTGGCGTGGAGTTATTGTTGTTTTACTTAAGAACATAACAATTTCTCCGCCAGAATTCTTGAAGTGTATAAATTTGCACGGGGAGCGAAGAACTCCGTAGGCGAACGTGCTTGCGATGATCAACGAAGTCGTTGGAAGGAGAAGTTAAAAAATAGGAAAGGGAGAGTGTTGGGAAAGATATAGGTATGTGTAAGCACGACAGCTTCCAATGGCGGTAAGCTGGATGCGTTTTTAATTACCAACCATACATAATAGAACAGGGTCAAAAAATGTCCTTTTTTTCCCCGCCATTTTTCCTGTTCTATTTCAATTTATGTTTTTATTATTTGCTTGGACAGTTTGCTAGTAGAAATGCATTTTTGTCCTTGGTTATTTTAATAAGCTATAAAATGGGTCCAAGGAGTGAGGAAAGAGAAGTTGCCTATTCTATTAATGCATTAGCGAGCTCAAATAGTCACAAAGGAAGCAATGATTATTAGTACAAACATTGAAAAATGGCAGTTCTTGAGGAAAATAAAAATCAGTGGCAGAAGCGGGGTTTTACCTGTGTTTTACCATCTGGTTTTCTTCTTCTTCCTTCTACATGCATTTCTCGCATTAGTTCGGGAACGTCTTAAAAGTGAGTCATCCATTTTTATAGAAAAATGAGGATGATATCAACAAAATCTAGGCTGAAGTGGGAAGGTGATAAGCAACGATATTTTAAAACAGAAAGTTAATTTAAGGATTCGATGTGAAATATTTACTGTGTTATTTTGCAATACTCGTAACATTTGTACTATTGCCCATCGGTCGATGATTCCTTCATCCGTTGAGTGTCCGCTCATTCTTCAATGCGTTTACTTCTGCTTGACTTACGAGTAAATTGAGTTATTCATTCATTCGTCCATTCAATGGCTGTTGCATCCGCTGTTGAGCTGCTTGCTCGTTGTTACGCGCACGTGTTCTGCCTCACTGCTACTAGACTCCGCAACAGTAAAATTCAGAGCAAATTACTCAGCCTACTAATGCAATTGACCCAAAAGAAATGTGCCTTTAATTTAACCATTGTTTTTTGGAATGAGGTGAAATAGTTAAGCGTCGACGAGCCAATGTGAAGCTGAGCGACTAGAATTAAAGTGAGAAGAAAATCTTGTTAATTGCGTATAAATGATTTTTTTACGTAACAAAAGCTTGAAAATAAGTGTAAGGTTAATCTACTGAGGAATAGCGCAACTAATTTCTATAAAAGGCTTTAAACAATTTGCATATGACGCGGAAAGTACATTTCATATTGGCCACATATTTTGTTTAACATTCGTAAGTAAATTGTCTTTATATATAAAGTATATCTCATAACATTTTACTTCTTATTTCTATTATATTAGTATTATTTCGTTAAATTGTTCCTTGCTATATGACCCTATTTACGCTGCTCAGCTCGTTCAATAATGCATCTAAATTTTTGGTCAAGATAATTAAATTTAACGGCACTGCTTAATTATTCTTTTCAAAAAAGCATTTAATACTAATTTTCACTAAAAGAATTTCAGATTTGACATAACAGCATTTCGTCACTTAATCATCCTGTTCCAAAAACGTCTCCAGAACGTATCGCTATGACGTATCGTTTCAATGAAAGCGTAAACTCCGCAGTTGACTTTGAAGCTATAAAAATTGCGCAGGGTGAATGAATACAAGTATAAAAAGCAAGCATAATTTATCTTCGAGTCAAACCGCAAAAATGCAAAACAAACAAAAAATATGATCAAAAATTCAACATAAAAATAACGATTTGCAGTCGCCTAAAATGCTTTCAAAAAAGGTTTTTTGGAGATTGGGAAACATTCTTATCAGGAAAGTACACATCCTTCACACATCGGTTTGTGGCTTTGTCGATTTCAGCGAAGCAAAAAACATGCACATAAGTGTACAAGTGCTCGTACACATACTTACATGTGCATAAACATATTTATGTGCTTCTGAACTCACAAAACCAAATTCAATTTATTTCAACGTTCGCCGAGAGGTTGGCGAGAAATAATAATACACCAACAAATTTAAGTTTGAGTGCGGTTTGAAGGCACTAAACAAACTTGCGCCCACATCTAGACGTTTAAGCAAGAGCGGGCTATACATATACATTTGCCTTGTCTTTCACAAACACTCATAATTTAATGCTTGGTTTAGGATGCGCTTTAAATGAGAGCTTCAGAGGGTCAACGGTGGTTTCTGAGAGTAATGAACAAATTGTGTGAATTATAAGTAAAACGGGATCAAATGGACTGAGTGGGTATAGCAGACAAAGGTGGTTGTTAGCCGCAGTCGGATTATGGTAGACAAGAGTTTGCGTATGTCCATGTGTTGAAGTGCATGGGTTGAAAGAACGCCGGAAGTCCACTTAAGCCTTAAAACGTTTTGCCTGTTTATGATGTTTTTTGCATATATGCTTCTCTGTGTATAACACAATTTTATTACAAAATAATTACGTCAAAACAAAATAAGAATATGTACTAAAGCCAAAAAGGTAACTAAAAGAGTCACTTATACGAATTATATGTGATTGTATGAGGAAAATTACTATAAGCACTTAGGCATGCGGGTGTACGCAGCTCTTCAGCAGCAACAGTGTAAACAGTTATGTATTTAGTCCTCAAGTTATGTGTTTATACTTCAAGTGGAAGGTGTAAAAGTGAGGAGAGAACTCCATTTTGTTAAAAATATAGATTAATTCGAAAAACATCAGACGGGCGAGGACGTGCTCATTGTTTTTCTTAATTAAATTTACAGCCATTGTAAAAGCAACAATCTACACTAATATTATAAAGAGGAAAGCTTTGTTTGTTTGATTGTAATGAATAGGCTCAAAAACTACTGGACCGATTTTAAAAATTCTTTCACCATTCGAAAGCTACATCATCCACGAGTAACATGGATTATATTTTATTTTGGAAATAGGGCTCGAGATATAGGTCAAAACGTGGACCCGAGTAACCTTCGGATGTGTATGTACAATATGGGTATCAAATGGAAGCTGTTGGTGAATGCTTTAGTCCAGAGTATTTTTCATGCCGCTCCGTGACTAGGGTCTCGAGATAGAGACCAAAACGTGGACCCTAGAATGTGTTTGTACAATATGGATATCAAATTGAAGCCGTGACTGGGGTCTCGAGATATAGGTCAAAACGTGGACCCGGGTAACCTTTGGTTGTGTATGTACAATATGGGTATCAAATGAAAGCTGTTGATAAGTGCTTTAATACGGGGTAATTTTCATACCTATTGATGACAAGGGTCTGGAAATATATGCCAAAACGTGGACCCGCCGTGTCTTTGCACCGAATTAAACCAAACTTACACACATTATTAAGGAGGTATTGAAGATGGTTTCCGTATAGTTTGGATACCTATTGGTAGATAGGGTCTCGAGATATAGGTCAAAACGTGGACCCGGGTAACTTTCGGATGTGTATGTGCAATATGGGTATCAAATGGAAGCTGTTGGTGAATGCTTTAGTTCAGAGTATTTCCATCCACTCCGTGACTAGGGTCTCGAGATAGAGACCAAAACGTGGACCCTAGAATGTGTTTGTACAATATGGATATCAAATTGAAGCTGTTGGTGAATGCCTTAGTACAGAGTATTTCCATCCGCTCCGTGACTAGGGTCTCGAGATAGAGACCAAAACGTGGGCCCTAGAATGTGTTTGTACAATATGGATATCAAATGAAAGCTGTTGATAAGTGCTTTAATGCGGGGTAATTTTCATACCTACTGATGACTAGGGTCTCGAAATATATGGCAAAACGTGGACCCGCCGTGTCTTTGAACCGAATTAAACCAAATTTACACACATTGTTAAGTAGGTATTGAAGATGATTTCCGTATAGTTTGAATCTTATTGGTAGATAGGGTCTCGAGATATAGGTCAAAACGTGGACCCGGGTAACCTTCGGACGTGTATGTACAATATGGGTATCAAATGAAAGCTGTTGGTGAATGCTTTAGTACAGAGTATTTTTCATGCCACTCCGTAACTGGGATATCGAGATATAGATCAAAACGTGGACCCGGGTAACCTTTGGTTGTGTATGTACAATATGGGTATCATATAAAAGCTGTTGATGAGTGCTTTAATACGGGGTAATTTTCATACCTATTGATGACTAGGGTCTGGAAATATATGCCAAAACGTGGACCCGCCATGTCTTTGCACCGAATTAAACCAAACTTACACACATTGTTAAGTAAGTATTGAAAATGGGTTTCGTAAAGTTTGGTTGTAATTCGGAGCACTGACAACGGGTACAGCGTTCTTTTGAACCAGCCATAATGTCGCTTACTTTTTTAACGCTTGGGGCGGAACTGGACTGTCAAATTGACAGTGTGGGTTACAATGTGTCAATATTTCTTTCTGATTTGGATGCCATAAGGAAAAAACGTAAGTGCAACATGTAAAAATTGTTTGTGAATTTTTTTGGAGTGGATTTTGGAACAGTGAATAATTTCTTACGAAATTTGAGAATTTAATGTGAAATACGAATGAAATTATGTGTTCGTGGAAAAAAATTTTTTTTTCGTTTTTTTTCGAAAAATATAAATGGATAATAGTTAAAAAAGCTCCAATGCTTAATAAAACATATAAATTGAAACGAAAAATTCATGGATGATCAGGAAAAAAGACGATTGTTTATTCATATGCGTTGATTTGAAATTTAAAAACAATCTTCTTTTTTTCTGATTTTCAATTTATATTTTATATTTACTCAAAAACAAATAGAAAAAGACGATTGTTTATTCATATGCGTTGATTTGAAATTTAAAAACAATCTTCTTTTTTCCTGATTTTCAATTTATATTTTATATTTACTCAAAAACAAATAGAAAAACAAAAAATATTGTTTATGCCAAAGCGCTTGAATAAAGAATAAAGAAATAAATAATATGAAAATCATATATTTTCTGTTCTAAACCATATCTATTCTATTTCAGTGTGAAATGAAATGAAAATTTAGTGTGCCCAGCGAAGGGGGCCGGGTTTGCTAGTCTTTAAATACTTCGCTGGTGATTTCATTCTCCCCCATGTCAACTCTTCCTCCATAGTTTTCAACAGTAAACCACTAAGAGCTGGGAAATTGATTTTCATCTGAATCAGATTTTGATGCTTCAACGCTCTGCTGCTTTTGTAATCATTTGAACGCCTAAAAATTACAAATTGTCTCTCAGCGTGATTAAGTACAGGGAATCTGGTGGCAGAATTTGGTTTTGAATTTGAAGTGCCGCCTAATCGCTGAGCGTATAAGTGGGGAGGGGCTCGCGTTAGCTTCGTTATGCGTGTGGGTTATTTAATTACGACGTTGCAGTGGATAGGTAAACAACGTGCGTTCGCAATCGAAGCGTATTTTAAGGCCAATGATTCGAATGCAGCCGCTGGTGGTAGATTTTGTTCACGTTACAATATTCACATTCCGGCCAATATCCGTCATGCCCCAAGTGAAGATATGACGTGTTCATTGGCGCGAAGTTTCTGGGCAACAATTTTGGTGGTAAATAGCCCAAGGCCGGAAAGCATGCGGACATCGAGAACAAATGAAAATATTGAACCCGTCACTACATGTTTGCACGATGGTCCGCGGCAGTCTATGCGTAAGAGAGCGACTGCCCTGGGACTTCCAAAAGCAATTGTGCATGAAATATTGAGGAAAAATCTAGTCTTCCCCACCTCAACATTCAAATCGTGCGAGCGCTTAAGCCTAACCATTACAATATCCGTAAAATTTTCTGCGACACAATGTTGGAGAAATTTTGTACGGTAAACACTATCTCTTGGAGCAATGAATACCATTTTCATTTAAATGGAAGTGTAAATAAGCAAAATTTCCATTATTGGTCACCTAAGAGACATAACGCACTATTAAAACAACAACAGCTACTCCAACATCCCGAATAATTTGACCATATTTTTTTGAAATCGTCGAGTGCAAGCAGTTTCTGTGGTTCTATGTTTCTCATATCGGTGCACCCGGAACGACTATTTTTTGCCAATAATTGGAGAACATCCTTCTACAAATGATTTCAGCAAGATGGCACCATGTCGCATACAATCAGATAAACCTTTGCGGTGACATATCCTGGTTAGGCAGATCGCCCGATCTTTCCGCTATGGACTTTTTTCTGTGGAGTTAACTCAAAAGTAAAGTTTATGAAACAAACCCAACGATCACCTCACCACTAAAATAATATGTCTTTCGCGAGGTTAACATCCCCATATATTTTCTCCAGCGATGCCAAGAGTGTATCCGACGTAACGGTCAACATTTAGAGGAAATAAAAAAAACAACGCTTGTCTTCTTTGTAATAGTTATTATAAATGTTTATCATTAGTAATTCTTTTCTAATTTAGCTATAAATTCCTTATTCTGCCACTGGACACCCTTTATATCTACACGCTATTCTGCAAACTAGCTCTAGGAAAATTCGTGAGTGAAAATTCACCTAATTCAGTAGCTTCTATTCCGTTGAATATATTCCACAGCCACTTTCCATTTACATAGTAGAACATGAAGAAGGAAATGAAAATGTGCGCCCTTCGCTAGAGAAATTGGTGCCCATTAGGGAATCGCAAGCCAATGTGAATATGGACATCATTAACTGCGTATATGCATTCATATACCTATTTCCTCTAGGCGTTGAAAAGTGATTACAGGAAATATTTTCAGTGAAGTTTTGCTGTATGTGTAACTTTGCTTTACGATTCTACATACGGTACCTTGCCCCAGTATTATGTATTGGATATTATTGGGCTATTTGACATTTTTAAGTTATCAATACTTTTCGGCAACAATACTGTATCTTCAGATATGGTCATGATTAGTTTTTTCTGACCGCATCTGCTGCTCATATTAATTAAATTCGCATCCTCCTAATGGGGAGCAAAATAAATGTCTTTACTGTTGGCCTTTGCATCAGATAAATAAATATATTAAACTGATGATTCAAATACGACTTGCTGAACAATAGTTGAAGCAACATCAACTTACAGAGGCAATGAAATTTAATTGTCTGCAATAGCTTCGTACATTTTTTCATGTTTATCTTCGTTGCGGTATATTCTTTTTTGAGGTATTAAAATATGCATACCCTATAACTCTCGGGTCTACCATAACTTTGTATAAGTTCTGTAGTTCCTGAGATTACCCGAAAAATACAAACAAACTTCAAGACGCATGCCAGAATTAGGAAGGGCAGGTCGGCCAAAAACCCAGAAAGCGAGTGAAGGGTAAAATAATAATGTAATTATTATGGTATATCTATATATATGTACCAGCACGTCTCTGTATGAATGGTCGTTTGACATCCCTACAACAAGACTACCTTCCCGCTGGCGAAGGGAAGAGGTTACATATGAAAGACGCGCCTATAATAAAATAAAACAAGAGTAGAGTAACTCAGACAAGTCAAAAAATATTACCAAATTTCGTTAAGCAGCATTGCATATCCGATCTAAGTGACGACAGTTGTACTAAAAAATATTTGAAGTTTGAGGTTTTTTTACATCAGAATACTATGAAACATACATATTTAATTTAGTAATAGCTAAGCTATGGATTACTACTATTTCATTACTCTTTCCATGTTAAAACACCCCATGGCTTTGACGAGCACATCATTCCCTATACGGTTGTTGTTTGAGATCCAATGTTCGTATTATTCGACAAAATATACGTAAATTTCAAATTTTGTTAAAAAATGTGTGCATATGCGTGGGTTTTACACTCACATTCGAATTAAATAGCTGCTGAATTCCGAGTACAACCGTTTTTCAATTCAGTGCTACTGACAATTCGACTTCGTGCACTTCATTGCGTATCCTCCTTCCAGTTTAGAAGACTTAATTTTGTTCCTGCTGTTGCGCGTTAAAACAATTATTAGGGTTGATGCGTATTGAAATCCTGCCAAATCCTTTTCCGTGCTTGCAAATGCTAAGTTATAAGGTCTAAATCAAAAATTATTTTGTGAAATGAATGCCTCCAAAAAGATGATATTGCAAAATTCTAAATGATGAGCGATTATCTTTAAACCTGGTTAATTAGTCATTTTCGATAATTCAATTCAAAAAGTCAGTCGGAGAGAATTTGTCTATTCATCACTTGCATATGGCAATGTGGTGCTTGTTACCAAACTCAGCAATTAGCCGCTATTTTTATAGCGCTACTCGTATACAAAAAATTACTAATTGACGCGTACACTTCTGTTAGGTGTTTGGCCGAGCTCCACCTCCTATTTGTGGTGTGCGTCTTGATGTTATTTCTTAAATGGAGTCAATAAAATTCTCATAGAATAATAAAATATTGCTTTTGCCAACGAAAATTGTATTCATTTGAATGCTCATTCAGCGCCAAAAATGTTTAATGTTATGTTTTCAATATTTCCTTTGAGAGAGTGCAAAATTAAACAAATTATAAACCCCAAGCGAGGAAAAAAGGTAAATTAGTGATTTGGAACTGCTTATGATTATTCACTTTTACTTTTACTAATACAAAAGTAATACTCATACTCGTTTTATTTGGCTTTTGAAAATTGTGCTTATGCAGGTTAGAAGCTTCACTGATTTTTCTAATCCATTCGACATCCTTAATAAACAATTGAAAGGCTAAGGGAATAAGTGGGATAGCTGTTTTTCATAGCTAATAGCTTCACGCGTTTGAGATTCTGCTTCCGCTCTAGTGAATATTACCAATCCCATACGGTTCAGCTACAACCATTCCTATAAAAACTAGAATTGAAATTAATGCCCATTTAAAGTCGAAAATAGAAAGAAGTATTAAAATTTGCTGGTGGAACCGCACACTTTAATTAACGATGGCAATAAATGCTGAATGCTTTATTTTCGCCACTTGAGGGCGAAATTGTCTTGATGCCACATCTACTATTTCATCCACTTGCACCATTAGAATCATTGCTATTTTCAAAGCATAAATTCAACAAAAATTACAACCATCAGAGCGCCAAAAACCAACCGCTATGATTTTGGCAAAAAGGCAAAGAGCCGCGAACCAAAAAGCGCTAAATACTGACCAACAGTATGAATGAGCAACCCTTTTGCAAAGTATGGAGTTTTCTAGGTATTGTCTGGAATTGATGTATGACAGCGAAATGAGAGCAAGTGGTGTGGTGTAGCGGTGAGGCAATTGTGAAGTCCGCAATTAAAATGCAGCAAACAAAAAGTTTTTATTAATTCCACTCATAAATAAGCAAAAAATACCACTTGACCAAGTTAAGCTATATATATTTATGTATGGAAAAAGTACGCAGAAACATAGCACTAACATTTTTTCAGATTTACAAACTTTTGTTCGCTACCAAATCGAAATATGTGAAACTCCAAAGTCAAGGATCAACCGAATGTAAGAACCGTCGGAAACACATTCACATCAAATTTTCTCACAGTGGGCGACTGCTATGTCTGGATGAGTACCAGCATCCTGTGTGCCTGTCAAGTGTAATCTATCGCTTGTGAGCTCGTTTTTTGCCAAGTACCAACCATTGTTCACTTCGCTGCTGTAAGGCATGGCGTATGCGCGACTTTACATCACAATGCGAATGAATGAATAGGTCATGACGGTTTAAAATTCCCTTAAATCAGAATAAAATTAAATTGCTATAATTCTTGGGACCATTGTTTCTGCCCAACATTTATAATGACCATTATTTCCGCACTAGCACAATAACAATTGTAGTGCCGTAATTCTGACTTTGCTATTTTTCATCAGATACGCCATTGTTTTGTTTTATTTATTTAGATTTACCTTGGTAAGAGTAATTGTATTTTATGTAATTCATACCACCGACTACAGTGTTAAGAGCCAAAGTGAACAATAAATAGAAATTGAAAATGTTCGGCATGTGGCGAGCTATTTACTTGAAAAGTGCTTTTCTGATTCGTCCAAAAATTTATGCTGAGCGTTTTCTTCCAGTATCTTTAGAATGAAGTGGAGCGCAGATACCATCGGCGAACTTGTATTTCCGGAACTTGCATTTCTATCAATTACCATTGGCAAAGCATTGGAAGAGCTCCCAAGGGCATATTTTAAATGTCGAAACTGCCCGAAAATGCTTGCGGTTCAAATGAACAATTTGCTTTTACATACATACATACAAGCACACAGAGGCGAGTATTATACTGATATATATGTAAGTACTTGTGGTTTCGAGTGTTCAACTATTGTTCTATGGAAGCCTAGCAACTAATTTTTGCATAGGAGTTTCCATATGTTGCCATGCAAAAAGGCATTAACATCGATTTTATTACCATCAGCCCTTTATGACCGCTTCTGCTGTGTATTGTTACTGGCTGACTCTTACCCTTTGGATGTCTGGCTAATGTTTGTGTCTATATTGAACATTTCGTACATTGACTTTGACTCTCACTCGCTGTAGGTTTCGATTGTTGTGCGGGCTGAGAGGCGTAATTAATGGTGCGTTTAATATCTGTTCGCATGCTTCAAAACTTTAATTAACGTAGCGCATGCGAATACAGCCAACAATCTCTTTCACAACTATAACATCTCTCAAGCAAATACATCTACATATGGAATATGCGGTAGGTACATATCCATGAATGTACAAAAGAACAAAACATTCGCATGCTGTGTTGCTGCTGCACTTAAGTTTTTAGTTCTCAGTTATATACAGTTCTGAGATTCTGCTACCAAGGGTTTCGCCTAGTTTTTTATAGCCAATTTTTTCGTTTGAGGCTTCAGTTCCATTCTCGACCAAAAACATAGCATTTAATGTTTGGAAATAAATCTCAATCGATTCTAATATCGCTTTAACTCTGGCCTCACAATGTGTGCGGCAAAGTAATTAAACCTCGCCGGGTGCTGTGAAGAGGCGCCCACAGAGTTTGATTTCATTCTACGCTCTCACCTTCAAACTAATCGAATTGATCAGTTACTTGCTGTGGGCAGTTTTTCTCAATGGAAACACTAATTTACTAAGCCATATATAGTTATCTGATAGTGTATTACAGTCAAATACTCGTATTTGCAAGGCTGCATTGAATACCTGCGAGAACGCAATGTCTTAGAGAATAGCCAACACTTGCAAACGACAATTTTTCGAGTAGGCTTGCCTAGTAATAGTTCATAAAGGCTTTTCAGACTGACCACAGGACCCGAGGGCGATACGTATGCTGTTCGCTACCTGCAGAGATCGAAAAATAGAGCCGATTATCCTCAATGCCAATTACATCTGCGCGCGAATAAGACACAATACCAATCTCAGATTCTTGATTCTTTCCCTCTCTTTTCTATGAATATTACAACACTCTTCAATTTAGTTATAATTGCTGGAAAAATAATGAAGCAGTATTACAATAGAACTCGTTACTGCATACGTAATTAGTACATCTCTCGTTAGATATTTTGCAGAACTCTTTCTCCAATTGTGGTATGTGTCTGGAAATTATTTCAGAAAGGGAGGGACCTAGAGTTTTATTCCTCCTCCGAATGGCTGATGGGTTTTTGAGGAGCTTTTTTATGGTAAAAATACACTCGGAGGTTTGCCATTGCTTACAGAGGGGCGACCGCTTTTGAGAAAACCTCTTCTACCATTTGATGTTTCATGCCCACAGTGAGTTTCGAGCCAGGGTTCTACCGAGTGGTAGTCACACACAACCCATTCAGCTATAGCGGCTACATATATACATACATATCTATTTAAACAAATGCTCTTATATGCTAAATTTTCCTTCTCTCTTGATTATTTCCGTCACATACTAGATTCAGTCGTCAGAATGCAGTTATGTTGCCACGCTTGGCAGCATCTCCGAATTAAATACCTCAGAGGCTCTAATACATCTACGCCCTTTCAATCCACAATCACGACGTTATTCTTATGCAGGTTACTCTTGTCTGTATATGCGTGTGTGTGATATTCGAATGGAGTACACGCGTGTGACAGACGTGACAATGGGCGCGCCAAAACATGTAAAATTCCATTTGCGTAACGGCAGTAGCTCTAATATCCGTTTACATATTCGGATACTCTACGATTTGAAGGGCTTCTGCACGAGTACAAGAATTCATTTCTCAACTGGATCACTTTTTTTGCTCAGTGCCATATATGCCGTCTACGGCAGCCGTGGAATACGTTTGCTGCTGATTTCATATGTAAATCACTCCTGCCAAGTTACACCATAAGAAAACATGTCAACAATAGATAGCCGTAACAGCAACAATACAGTAATGGCAACACAAAAGGCCATAACAATAGCATTATCGACACCTATAAGTAGCATAGAAAAATCGACCGTTGAAGATTCGATTTGAGTTGAAGGATGGGCAGAATATGCAATGCTAGATGAGGTTTTCCTCAGCATGATGTTAGAATTCCCCGCACGGAACCATGGCACGACAGACTCATGGGTATTTTCATATTGGTATAAATGATGAGATGATGATGCCGCGTCATTACTTTTACTTAGTATACTTACTCATATACAGGGTGTCCGGTGGCAGAATTAGGTATTAAAAGCTAAGTTAGAGAAGATCGTTATGTCGAATACACTCTTGGCATCGCTGGAGAAGTGATGTCGCGATGCCATTAATCTCACGAAAGACATATTATTTTAGTGGTGAGATGGTCGTTGGGTTTGTTTCATAAACTTTACTTTTGAGGTAACTCCACAGAAAATAGTCCATAGCGGAAAGATCGGACGACCTGTGTGACCAGGATATGTCCCCGCAACGGTTTATCAGTTTGTTAGGGAAGAAATCACCCTGTATCGCCACGGTCTCTCTGGCTGTATGCGGCGCTGTGCCATCTTGCTGAAATCATTTTTGGAAGGATGTTCTCCAATTATTGGCAAATAATCGTCGTTTCAGGTGCACCGATAGGAGACACTGTCCACAGAAACTGCTTGCCCTGGCCGATTTTTAAAAAAATATGGTCGAATTATTCGGGACTGTGAGGTGACTGTTGATGTTTTAATATTGTGTTCTATCTCTTAGGTGACCAATAACGGCAGTTTTGCTTATTTACACTTCCATTTAAATGAAAAACAGATTCGTTACTCCAAAATATAGTGTTTAGCGTACGAAATAGCTCCAACAATGGCTCACAGAAATTTGTACGCTAAGATCCACAGAACTTGCTGCCGAGAACTTCGCTCCCATGTAAGAATCATATCTCCACTTGGGGCATTACAGAAATGTCGAATATTGTAACGTGAACAAAATCTACGACGAGTGGTTGCACACGAATCACTGGCCTTAAAATACGCTTCGATTGCGAACGCACGTTATTCACTCGTCCACTGCGGCATCGTTACTAAATAAACCGCATGCACAATGAGTCCGTTCCGCCCGTTGCGGCAACGCATTTGACTGACATGACATGTAAAACGTATCGTGGTGCCACAATGAAAGAATTGTCGCATGTAAGCAAAAACACAGGTTTTTGTTGGTTGTGAAATATATTATAAAATTAATGCTTATTGAATCAAAATAGGGTATCAATAGAATTTATGTTAGTCGTAGACAGTGGGTGCGACTACAACTTCGAGATCGGGACTCACATTCAATTTTTCAGGATAACTTGGTTAATCCTAAGCTTTTTTCTACTCTTTCAAGCTTTTAATTAATTTAAATTCTATTTATTTTCTGCATTTAATTTGTTATAATGAAAGTCACCGTCGATAAAAATTTTGCGGATTACAAAAATGTTCTTCTTTAAACAGTTGTCATTTGCGCCACACTTGCCAGTTTTTGTGCATTCGGTATGGCGTACGGCGCTTTCGACTCAAAAACACATAATCTATTTTGCTGTCAGTCAAATTCGCTGCCACAACGGACCCATTGAGGCGGACTTATAACGTGGTCCCCTCCCCATTCATACTCTCAGGTTAGGGAAAAACTTTAAACTTAAAACCTAGTTCTGCAACTGGACACCCTGTACATTTATTGTATACATATTTACATATATGGCTAATGAAATACGATACAAATATTTAATAGAACGTATAGTAAACAAAAAAGAGTGAGTTCCAAGCCAAAAATGAAGTGGCAAAGTAAAGCCGATTGCTAAAAATTCATGTAAACGGTAAAACTGTTGTTCGAACCATCATTTCTAGGCCTTGCTAGCTTATTTTGCCGTATGTAAGTAGATATGCGAACACATGCATTTACTTATACATTTGCAAATACAGGTACTTATGTTTGTCTCTATGCCCAAGGCGCGGCTGAGAATATTACGTCCTAACTTAGCGATGAATCAGTACCTTGTTATTGATAGCGTCTGAAGCACAGCGCTGTGATTAAATCTCTTATTAAAAAGAAAACAAATTTTGATGGGCGGCGAGGCGCCCATGTTGTTGGCCCTGTTTTTGCTTTATCACTTTTACCAAATTTGGATAATATTTGTTCATTTATGACAGAGGTATTGCGTTTCATTATATTTTTTTGAAAATTACCGTTGTATTCCTGCTGAATGTAGCTATTTACCAATTTCACCCATTCTCAAAATTAACTTATCTTAGATAAAGAGTACCAAGTGTATGTGTACCAAGTTTCATTGAAATATTTTCATTTGTAGTCGATATAGTTCGCATAGACTGACGGATGGACATAGTTAAATCGACTTCTTTCTTCATTAAGATTGAATGGATGGGTAGGGATAGTTCTCGTACCGCTCGACAGTTTCTGGTGTGCGTCTCGACGTTTTTCTACAAATAGAGAGATCTACAATTTTAAGCCGACTCCGAACTGCAAATGATTTTTATGAGGAGCTTTTTCATGGCAGAAATACACTTGGAGGTTTGCTATTGCCTGCCGAGGCGACCACTATTAGAAAAAACTTTTTCTATTAGTTTGTTTTTAGGTGTAGGGCAGATCGCCTCCGCGTGGCGTACCCTTGGTAACGCCAAATGACCGGAGGCCTTAAAGGTGACGAACCTGCATTATCTTTGACTACGCTTTCATTATCTGGATTTGATCATTGATCCCTGAGCTGATGGTTGCGGCATTCTGCCACCTGAGTACGTTGAGGTGAAACTCAGCCGAAATGGCTAGTGGGCCAATGCCGTGACTGCCTCCATCCTGTTAAAACCCTGGCACGCCTCGGAGTACATTCCAAACTGGTCGCCATTGGGTTGGTGGTGTAGGTGCGGTTTAGATGACTCCCGCTTTGCGTCCGATCTGACTCTGAACGCATGCCTCACAAGGGTCATAAGCGTCAGCCCTAGCACGGCCTCTCTGCTTCGGCACAGATAACCGTGGCTTCACTTAGGGACGACTACACGTTCTAGTCTTGGATAGTGACTCCGAGTGGGGACCCTTATAAAACATGAATAACAAAAACAACAACAAAAATCAAAGTCCAAAAACTTTAGGCGGCAATGGGGATTCGGAGTCGAACACGAAAGTCCCCTCACTTATAGAAAGAGGGGCGGAATCGCCTTCTCTAACCAGTAGGGGCGGAAGGGTGTCGGGTTCTACGCTCAAGGCTTTATCTGAGAGGGGCTCTGGGGGGAAGTCGGAATCGAGTTCGAGCACCAACCCAGAGGGGGTGAGCGGCAATCCACTTCACGTAGGTAGAAAGTCGCTTTTTTGGTGTTTAGCCGAACTTCTACAATTTGCGGTGTGTGTCTCGATGCTGTTTCGCAAATGGAGGAATGTGAAAATACATTCGATAGAATTAAGCTTTTAAATTTAGTCTTTCTGTTATCGCGAAGTTATGTGCAGTTCCAAACATTCAAGAGGACACTCGCAAAAGTGGATTGTGATGTAAGCTGTTCCGCTATTTATTGCAAATGATTCGGTTTAGAAGAGTTCATCCGCTGCACCGATATCACAGGCGGCATTGTCAAGAAGCCTGTATGAATGTATGACGTATGAAGGTGTAAGTTCCTGCCAAAATATTTGTCTGCTTGTGTGCTTTTGAAATTGATTTCGTGTAAGCTGCAATGCCCGCGGCGGGTGCTGAATTGTCGATAAGCTGTGTAAGGTCCCCTCCCAGAGGTCGTATTTGTATTTCTACAAAGATGTGCACAGTGTGGAACGCGATATGTTTGACTGAGTGCGGGCATATGAGCAGAAACGTGTGCGCTATTTACATGAAATCTCGTTTATACCGGAATCGCACAAAAAAAAAGAAAATAATTTACAAAAAATAAAAGATTGTAAAAAGATTTGCGAAAGCTGTTAATCGGCAGTGAAAAAAATCGCTGTTACAACAAAGCCGCGATCAGATTGAAATATATATTGAAAATGTTATTTGTTGGTTGTTTCAATATTGATGCTGTAGTGTCGAAAGAAAATCAAGGCAATGATAAAAAGAGCGGAGATTGAGGCAAAGCCTTTTCTCGTTACGTGCTAAGTTATGTACTCCGGTAAATGCATCGGGGAAACAAAACCACAAATTTTTTGTTCGGCCTTGCTTATGAATTGGAAAATTCCTGTTTTCTGCTTATTTCAGGCTAAGTGAAATGAGTTGGAAGAAGCACACCATTAGGAAAAAAATTCTTTATTCATGTTTTCGCATTTTATCACCAAATCCGAATAATCAGGATTTTGCTGCTATTGGGACTCATTTCGAATATATTGCAGTCACATTCTGTTGCACCGAAAATTATGCATAACAATTTATAATTTCCCCCACAAAAGGAGTGCTATGAGTAGCATCTAACCGCTTCACCATTATTTCAGGCAAGCTGCATCCCAACACAACTTTTGAATAAAAGTTTTCAAATAAATCTTCACGGTGGCTCGAAAAGTGAGTATGCAGAAACATAATATATTTTGTTTACACCAACAATACGCAGGATCTGTGGCAGCATAACTATAAGCGTCAGAGCACAGAAAAAAGTAAAAATAAGGAAATATTAAAGCAGTGCGCATTTTTAGTGGTTCAGAAAGATGTTTATACTCGTATAATAACGCAAGCGCCAAGTTTTTGTTTTCTTAGAGTAGTTTTTTATTATTTCTGTTTTAGTTACAATTTTTTAAATTTCTTATTTTAAATTAAAAGTAGGATCACGTTGATAATTCTCCGAATTTGCCTTGCAACCTACAAGTCATGGGTGTGTGTCATCTGTATCGCCAAATGTACAATATGTATGTAGTTTAATATGCTATGATGAACAAATAGTCAATCTGCGAGTCGGATGTTAACATTTTAGGATAATTTTGTTACAGCTTTAGTGTTGCATAAGCACATATACAGTGGACCCTCAGTTGAACTTAGTGGCACTTAGTGAACATTCTAATTTTTCTGTTATTTAGGCTCTCTTATTAGTAAGTCGACATACAAAGTAATATTAGATGAAATAAAAAATTCTGAAGGTTTCTTAAATTTAATTTGTCAATGGAATTATGAATTAGCTCTATGTAAATGGTTTTAAACAATTTTCCGACTAGTCCTTAATTCCCGGGCCATGGCATATTTTACTTATCTCTTATAATCAATTTAATTTTTTAAACAAACAAAAAGGGTGCCACATTTTGTTCTCCTATTCAACTTTGTTTCACAGTAACAATCCGGTTCATAGATTAATTTCTGTTTTCGCTATACAGGCTAAAAAGCTCGCGTGAACTGTCGAGCCGCTTTGGTTCTGCTGTGGTGTGGGCATTCGCGACATCGATCTAACGCTGACCTTGGACATA
This sequence comes from Anastrepha obliqua, assembly GCF_027943255.1. NCBI lineage: Eukaryota > Metazoa > Arthropoda > Insecta > Diptera > Tephritidae > Anastrepha > Anastrepha obliqua. The sequence goes on from NC_072894.1 coordinate 144,805,825, forward strand.
CTAACAATGTCTGACAACATCGCCTCAATCGTTTTTTCCATAATTGATATTTTTCCGGCGATCAAATAGGTTATTTGACGATATCCTAACGCTTAACAAATCGCTTTGACTAAAACATAGTATTTAAAATCGCATTAGATGCCCAAAGCCAGTGCCAAGCATGAACAATTCTTCCCTTTCCAGCACCATTATCCGGCGAAATTTTTGAAATTCCCTATTATTTCACATTTGGTAGGTTCTAAGGTTGGACCTATGCTATACAAAATTGGAGTGTGAGTGGTGTATCCAAGGCCGATTACAAGAAAATTTGCCCAGAAAGCTAAAAATAAATAGAATACCTTTCTATTGAAATAGTAGATAACATAGTAAACACCGCAAAGGCAACCCTAATATTTGATTTTTTGAGTTTGCCTATTTTCCTTTTGTTACAATTCTTAGAGTTAGTAGTTTATAATAAAGCTTTGAAGCAACACGTTGCGTTTGATTTTCGGCTTTTGTTACTTTCAACTCTTCTTATTTGGTAGTCAACAGACTTTTTTTGAAAATGTATACATTTAGTTCATTTAAAAGAAAAGTATTGTGCTAGTGAATGTGGGCTAAGTGGTATATAATACATAAATGTACAAGGCCTGTTTGAATTAGTTCACATAAGCGAGCACTCACTGTAATTAATTGCCTTCGATTGCAAATTCGTATGAACGTATATATGTATGTATGAATATATGCCTCTAAGATGTGTAGAAGTTTGGCTGTGAACACATAGATACATACATATGTATAATACAAACCTACTTACAGTATTTGCGTACATTGATTCGAAATTCTAATTCGAAATTTCTATACTTAAACATTTAATAGGATGATTCCACAGACACACAGAATTATTACATCTTTCCTTAAAAATGTGATTGCTGCTGTTCCAAAAAAATGTGGCATTAGACGTAAATATGCGCAACTCGCAACTGCTGAACAAAGTACAAGCAGAAAAACAAACAACTTATGGTATTTAGCCTTACGGCGGGTATTTTTGTTGTTCCTTGTTGTTGTTGCTTATTCACCAAACTTTATTACATTCCTTTCGGTGAGCCATTTTTGTAGTTGTTGTTATTTCGTTTTTGTTCGCACATTTATCTATGCCGTTTGTTATCACGTGAGCTCATACATAAATATGCCAATATAACGGAATATATATTAGTACGCTGATACTGCGATGATAAACGTTGCCCGCCAGTAATTTCGGCAGTTGAGCCATTGACTACTACTGAATTATTTTACTTCGATGAAGCCTGCCATACATGTATATAGATATATATACACATACATATTTACATACGCATACATACATACATATGTATATATGCTAAATTATGTAAAAGTAATGATCTGAAAATCAGGATCCCATTTCGTAAGCCTCTGTTTACTACTTATACATACACATTAAATGAAGTAAACTGTGTAAAATAACCAGAAAACATCAAAAGCCCTTGCCAATAAACAATCAAAGTTTGAACCATAAGTGAAAGGAAGCCTACTGTTGAATTCAAATAGCAAAGAAGCGAAAACTTTATTTCAGTATACCCAAATGAGTACATACATATATGCATACATACATACACATACATATTGTCTTTCACATCGGTTGCCTTTGGCATACGAAATCTCAAAATTTTCGTGGTAACGGACTCAAATAATTTGGACGAAACAAGTAGTATACATACGTGTATGTATACACGCACATATATTTATTAATTTTAGGGAAACGTCGCAGTTATTGATTTTTGATGCCAACGATCATCTTGTACTAATTTTTCTGGTGAATCAACGTTGTATTTATATATGACTTTCTGCATATGGGACTTTCGGAAAATAAGCGAGAGGAAATAAAAATATAATATAAAGTTTTTATTTTAGTATGCACTTTATTATAATTAAATTCCATTTCATTAATAATTGTAAACATTCTTCATTTGTAGGTAAGCTAATGAGAAAAGGGGTTTCGCAATTCGCTGACCGCCGTATCCAAGTTCGTTTGTGCGTGGGTACATTTTAGACTTCTCGGGACGAAGCCCATTGTGGACATAAAACATTAAAAGGCGAACGAGTTTTTTTATTTATATATGTACGTATATATATAGCATATATGTATGTATTTATGTATGTGTATGCGCATACGCTTTGTGGCAGCCAATGACATGAAAAATCTTCTCATAAAATCAGCTCCTGTTCGGAGGCGGCGTACAACTTTAGGTCACCCATTTGCAGGACAGCATCAAGACGCACACTACAAAGAATGTGAATAATAGAAACTTCATTATTCCAAGCTAACAGAAAGGACTAAAGTGGATTTAAAGGAAAAACGAGAAATTACATCTAATTCTCACGGCGGCGGTGCGGGCATGACTAAACACAGCACAGAAGTGATAACTCAACAAACAATGATTCAAAAGTGTTCACTTTCCGGGAACAAGAAGAAGTCCGGAGGGGAAAGGTCTGGGCTGTAGGGAGGGTGGGGAAGCACCGGAACCCCCATCTTGGCCAATGCAGAGGTGTAGAGGAAGGCGGTGTGTGCCGACGCATTGTCGTGATGAAGGGTCCAATTGTTGACGAGGTCGGACCGAATCCGGGCGGCGTTATTTTTCAGCCGAAGGAGCACTTCTTGGTAAAATGCCGCGTTTGCAGTGCTTCCTGGAGGTACAAACTCCTTGAGGACGATGTCTCGAGAGTCGAAAAAGATGATCAGTATGGTTTTGACCTTGGATTTCGAGATGCGGTTCCCGGCGTTCCTTGAACGACTTGTGCCACCCTTTTACCTGGGCACTGGACAGAGATTGGTCCCCGTAAGCATCCTTGAGTAGCCCAATGATTTCGGTTCTCGTTTTGTTTAGCTTTACGCAAAATTTGATCGAGTAACGTTGCTCCAACGATCGCTGCATTTTCGCCACTACAAAATCCTAACACACTTTTAAAACAGCTATCACGCGCCTAGCGATGTTGACTGCACCGCTGTTGCCAGCGAAATAGGACCGGTTTCTAGTGGAAGGGGAAGGTCCAACGACCATTTTCCCCCACCAGCCGATTCGTTTGATCGCTTGGCAGACGCTCCGCGCGGGAAGGCTCATTACTTTTGAATCAAACCCTGTATGTCTGATTTTGTGCCGAATAATCGGCATTTGCGGGAAGTGTTGATTTTCCTCTTTCATTCAAAAAAAAAACGCTGAAGCGCATCGAGAGCTACAAAAAGTTTATGGAGATCCTGCTTTAAGTGGAACAACATACCGAGATTGGTTCCGTCACTTCAAAGACGGGTGATTTTAATGTTGTCGACCGTCCGCGTGAAAGATTGCTCAATGAGGATCCGTGTCAAACGCAAGAAGAGCTTGCTTCAGTGTTAAGAGTTATCCGCCAATCCATTTCCAAGCGATTGCATGCTTTGGGAATGATTCAGAAATAGGGGACTTGGGTTCTTTATGAGTTAAAACCAAGGGATGTTGAATGTCGTTTTTTCGCCTGTGAAAAACTGCTCCAGCGGCAAAAAAGGAAGGGGTTTCTTCATCGCATCGTGACGGGTGATCAAAAATGGATTCATTACAGCAATCCAAAGAAAAGAAAGTCGTGGGAACTGCCCGCTCATGCTTCTACGTCGTCGCCTTGGCCGAATATTCACGCTGCGAAGGTTATGCTATGTATTTGGTGGAACCAAGTTGTTTACTGTTAAAACCAAGTGAAACCATCACTGGGGATCGGTATCGACTTTAATTGCGCGAGAAGCGGCCGCAAGCGGAGAGGCATGAAAAAGTGATTCTACAGCGTGACAACGCTCGGCCTCACGTTGCCAAACCCATTAAAACCTACTTGGAAATTGTGGATATTGCGTCGTCCGATTATCACCTGTTCCGATCGATGGCACATAGTCTAGCTGACCAGCTGTTCCATTCATATGAAGACATCAAAAAATGGCTTGATCCGTGGATAGCATCAAGAGATGAACAGTTTTACCGCGACGGTATACGAGATCTACTAGGGAGATGGGAAAAGTAGTAGCCAGCGATGGGAAATATTTTCAATGATTCACTTGAAACCATTTTTTCAGAATAAAGTTGTATTTTCATAAAAAAAACAGCGAGAACTTAGTTGCGCACCTAATAAATTCGGATCGTTCCGGTAACGCAGCACCGACAGTCGTGGTAACGCCAAATTCAACATCGTAAGTGCTGGTTAACTCCCGATAGCAATGGAAGATAAATACTTCTAATACGTAAAAATTGAATTAAATTTATAAAATTTCAGTAATGGATTAGGAGAGAATACTGCTGTTTCCTGCATAACGTATTGCAAATCTGCCTTTTTGACTGTTTAAAATGAACTGTTTACTGAAATAGCTATAAATGGCGGCCGCTGTAGCCAAATGGATTGGTGCGTGACTACCGTTCGAATCTTCGTGAAATGTCAAAATGACACAAAAAGTTGTTCCTACATAAGAGCGGTCGCCTAGACATTGGCAAGTCAAAAAAACAAAACAAAACATGAAAAACTACTCATAAAAACATCTACCGTTTGGAGTCCGCTTAAAGCTGTATATATATATAAGGAGCGTCTAAAAATGTACTCTGCGGCTCACATTTTTGCAACTGATTTTCTAACAAACATAAACATAAAAACATATTTTTTCCGGATCGATATATTTGTATTTGCAAACTTGTTTAGAGACACATAATTTATTGTGTTCATGGTGCTTTAAATTTTTCTCTGTAATTGTGCAGTTAGTCACCGGTCTAAATTTTCAGACTCGCAAACATGGGTCAGGTAGCTCATTCTATCTTACCAGAGCTTACACAAGTTGGCAAACCTGCCCCTATTTCTACATAAGCTCGAGTCGACTGACTGATCATAAACAGTCAAACAATTCCGCTTGAAAATAAATAAAATCGATTTCGAGAATTTACTAATTTTTATGAACATATTTGGGAATGGTTTATCATATGTAGGAAAATTCATAGCATAAATTTCTTTGAATATCGTTCATTTTCACCATATAATGTCGGGACCAAATATATATATTGCAATTGTAACTGCACTCTAAAGCAAATAAACAGTAAAAATAAATACATAAAGAGCAGCGAGAAAAAACAGATGATTTCAGCGGGTGCACCACGGAGGCCCGTGATAGAAAATATATAAAGATACATAATGCATTGACGTAAGAATTCTGTTATCGTGACTAATTGTACCGTTATACTCCCATGTTATATTACCAAAATCAATAAAATCCTTCTCCGTGTTTCTTTTGCTCTTCAACCGGCGTAAATAATTTGCAGTGATTGTGGTTAAAACGATTGCTTTAGGTGTTTTCTTTTTTGCTTGTATGTTACAAATGTGTCCCTATTTGTATTTTTGTTCATGCTGGTGTTTGTATTAGGTTTTCTTGGTTGTGCAGACTTGTGTCAGTAACGTGAATGCCAACAAAGCCACAAATACAAACTCAAATACCGATACGACAAATAAATGATGGAATGCTTTTTAAATAAATAATAATGTCGTCTGCTGGCTGCACCAAATCCACCAACAAAATTAAAATACGAAAAAGCAGAACAAAAAAAAAACGTATACTAAGAACAACAACAGCAAAATAAAAAATGCCGCAAGTAGGGAAATATGTAGAGATGTAGAAAGTATAGAAAAGAAAAGAAGAGCAAAGGGGTAAATTGTTTTTTTCGGGAAGAGGAAATGGAGAAGATGTTTAAGGAACTGAAGTCAGTTTGATAGAAGCCTGTAAGTACAATGGCAGAACTCATATGAGCAAAGAAAACATTTAGTATTTAAATTTACTCTGGCCTTATTTATTTCTTAATCTATTTACTCTTTCGAAAAACACTAAAATGTTTCTCATTTGCGACTACATGCCGAGATGTGTATGAAGTGGTATTTGCTTTTACGCCGTGTAATTGTTGTACGATTGAGACTTTACAAAATGGAAACAAATTAAAATTGCAGCGCTGTGGGACATTGTAAGAGAATAGCACTGACTTTTAGGTTTCACCACTAGCCACTTTGATTTCATTTACATTGTCAACATTTGAATAGAAACAATAAATAAAAGCAAGCAGTATTCGGCTAGACATAGGCGATTGAAGAACTGAAAATAGCAAAAAGAGCACCAGCAGCTACGTGAAAGATGAAACCAGAAAACAGTAAAATTGCTTTCAGTTCTCGGCCTGTTTATTGCCCATTTGCTGCGGGCACCTTACCCTTTTTAATACCTAAGTAGGATTAAATAACTTGCATCAATGCACTACTTGGCTATGTTTGACATTTTCATTTCAATTCCATATGTTTTAGTTGCTGCAGCAGAAGTATTTGAACAGATTAAATACTCGCAGAAATAAATGGAGGCGGGCTCTTAAAAAGGATGCACAAAATGATGAATTTAGAAAACGGCCACATACCAACAACATTTGCGCTACTTAACATAATTTTTATAAAAGACGTTCATAGAGAAGTTTACTTTAAATATAATTTTTCATTATGTTCTCTTTATTTTTCTCAAAATAGCTCTTCCTTTACCAAGTTTTCTGTGTTGAAGAGTTGTTGTCCCGGTAACTACCACCTTGGCTCATGCCATCATCATTCACGTCATGACATGAAACCATATTTTTGTTAATTGATCGTTACTCGGCCACCCACACAAACTGAAGCTGCTACATACGTACACAGATACAATACATACATATATTATTCGTGTATGCATGAAAACGTAATTTATTATATGCAACGTAATTAGTCCAACAGCGGTTGTGCCAAAATCTCGGATACGTTCACAACAATTGGCTCGTGAAAATGAAAGACGCATACTACGAGGTGTGTTCAAAAAGTATCGCGAATTTTGTGTTTTTTCAAAAATTATTTATTTATTCATTAATATCTATTTTGCCCCCTTCAAAGTAATACCCATGAGATATTATGCACTTGTGCCAACGTTTTTATCTCGTCAATCGTAGCGTAGCGTCGTCCTTTGCGGGCCTCTTCGGCTTCGGGAACAAGAAAAAGTCACACGGGGCCAGGTCTGGGGAATACGGTGGCTGTGGCATCATTAGTGTGTTGTTTTTGGCTAAAAAATAGCGCACAAGCAACGATGAGTGAAAAGGGGCGTTATCCTGATGCAAGACCCGTTCTGGCGGATTGCTTTGCGCAAATTGCGCATAACTTGCAGGTAATATTCCTTATTGACCGTTTTGCCCTGTGGCAGGAACTCATGATGCACAACGCCTCCTCAATCGAAGAAAACGATAAGCAAAACTTTTACATTCCACCGAACTTGGCGTGCTTTTTTCGGTCTTGGTTCGTGCGGCAGCTTCCATTGAGTTGATTGAGCTTTGGTTTCCACGTCATAACCATAAACCTACGATTCGTCACCAGTTATGACCCTCTGGAGCAAATTTGGGTCGTCGTAGACGGAGTCCCACATCTCATTAGCAATGTTCATGCGATGCTGCTTTTGGTCGAAATTGAGCAGTTTAGGTACGAATTTTGCGGCGATCATGCCCAAATCATTGAAAAAAATCGAGTGGCAGGAGCCAATCGATATGTTTAGGCCCCCAGCAACTTCTCTAACGGTGATTCGACGATTGACCAATACCATTTTCCTCACTTCATTACTTTTTTCGTCTGTTGTTGAAAGCTCGTTCGGCTTTCGGCGACGCTTTTTGTCGTTCACATCTTCTCGGCTTTCTGAAAACATTTTGTACCACCGACAAACGTTGCTTTGGTCCAAAATAGCTTTTCCGTATGACACAGTCAACGTTCTGAATGCATCCCCGCACTTAATTTCGTTTTTTACACAAAATTTGATACAGGTTCTTTGATCCATCTTTTTGAACAGGTAAAAATCGAAGACGAGCAGAAACATGTGCAAGCAAAGCAGTTGTCAACAATTAACTGAACATTCAAAATGGCATGAGTGAGAGACATGAGTACCAACATATTGCCACAAAAAAAATGGAAGTTCGAAAATACGTAACATGAAAAAATTCGAAATTCGCGACACTTTTTAAACACACCTCGTACACATACCCATATTGTTGCTATCGTTAGGCGTTCACCAAAAAGACCATTTAAAGCAATGGAAGGAAGCGTTATTTAAGAAATTATAAAAATGTTAATTGAGATAAAAATTATGAGAGTAGCCATTGCTGCTACATTCAGTAGTAATAAAAAATAAAGCCTGGTCCTTAATACTCGAAATGGTCCTATTACTTAATTGAGTTTAATAAAATCTCTTAATTGAGACAGATTTTTCTTTTCCGAAAGACCGGCTATTTATAAATATTTATTATTATTATTATTATTATTATATTAATTGTATTTTATTTCTTTTAATGCCTAAAGAATCTATTATATTCATTAATGAATAAATAGATATCGTCAATGTAAAGTTTTTGCTCCACAAATGGAGGGACGGACCTACAGTTTCACCCCGATTCCGAACGGCAGATATTTTTATGAGGAGCTTTTTCAAGGCAGAAATACACATGGAGGTTTGGCATTGCCTGTCGAGGGGCGACAGCTATTATTAGAAAAAGCGTTTTCTTCATACGTCCTGAATTCCGATTGGTAGTCACGCACCAGCTCATTCGGCTATGGCGCCCGGGCGGTTTAAAATATTACTGTAGTTAAATTTTTATTTTAAGCTAAATATAGAATTAATATCGTCAACTTTATTAGTTAATTTTTCAAACTGATTTTAACTTCATTTAAATTCTCTTTTAGTTGTGAAAAATGTGCTGTCCACAAATCCTCATATAGCTAAAATTTGTATTCCGAAGCTTCGCATAAAAACGATTTGTGCTTCAAGTTGCAGACTGTAGGCTAGCATTAAAACTAGAGAAGCTTGCCCGAAAAATATAATAATCAAATAATTACTGCATTCGGGCTGACTATGAATTCACCTCATAATATTTTTCAAAGTGCAGCATTGCACAGCAATAGTCAACCATAAGGCAGTATAGAAGTAAAATATTTTGAAGTTTTTATTCTCTACAGTTAATAGCCAATGCTGCAACATGCAATCCAAGAAATGGCAATTATTAATCATTCATAGGTGTAAGGATTTCATAGATTTTAATAGATTTATGTAAGAAAAGCAAGTAAAATTTATATCTCCGTTTTTAATTTGTGAAGTACAATATTTCCCAAGTTTTGTTGCTATTCAAAAATCCTGATTGGCATTTCTTTTTTACTCATTCGCATTTTCAATGGGATTTTCTACCCATCAGATCGAAGTTTCTCTACTTTTCACTTTAACTACTTTACAAAGGAATGTATATTGCGCAATTTCCCTAGCGTTAAAGAGGGCAGAAAACTTCAACAATTTAAAATTTATTTAAGTTATGTTAAAAGAATGAAAAGAAAGAAATAAACTATAAAAATATACACGAATAACAATGTAACGGAAAATAACTTCCACACGAGCAAATAAGTAGTTGAGGAAAGATGTATTAATTTACAGTAGTTTTTCTTTATCGACAATCGTGACTTGAAAAGCTAAACAATGTGGGGCGATTTAAATGGCAGTGCGTTTTGCACTTGGCGGAAGCATATAAGTGACAAACCAAATTAATTTTCAATTTGTTTTGCGTTTTTATTAATCAAATCGAAAAAGTGGCGAGTTTGATTTTGGGCAACGATATCAGAGCATGCAAATAATTTTAGTTTGGCGAGGAAACCAGGAAAGTTTTTTATCCTCCTGCTTACCCAGTCTACTTTCGATGAATGTGTCTAAATGTGTAAAAAACAACACTTTACTGCTATGCCAAAAATTCCCAGTGTTGAGTAGTCGTACACTGCAACCACTCACTTCATTCTACCAAGCCAGTGCTTCTAAACGGTTGCAATGCAAAGCATGTTGCTCTGTATGTGTGTGCACATGTGATGAAATGTGGCCAATGGGCACTCTAGAGTGAGTGATTCATGTATTTTGATCATCAATGTCTGAAACGAGGTGGATGCCGTCAACACATTTACTTGAGAGCCATTCAAATTATTGCTACACAAAGTAGAATGATTGACTGATGCGATATAAAAAGAAAAGTGATGGTAACCACTTAATTCTCCCAAGGGCTTGACGTGGAAATGTGAAAGATTTTTGTTTTCATTTGTACACTTCCAATTTCATTTTATTGAATGCTCCACTTTCAGAGTCAAGTGGGACAGAAAGTTTTGAGATGAATTTAAATGTATGTTTTTACTCATAATTTCGGTTTGAAGTTTTTCTGGAGGATTAAAATTTTTAGTGTGGGAAATGGTTCATTAAGTAATGAAAATATAAGTGTGTCGCAGGGAAGGATGCTTGGTCCAACGTTATACCGTTTGCTTACATCTGACATTCACAAAAGTACTATAGAGACGTGTTAACTTCAACCTTCGCGGATGATACCGCAATTGCATACTGAAACACGAAAAAGGGGCGTCTAAATTCGTACAAATCCATTTAAAGCTTTTAGACGAGTGCATGGGGAACTAGTGAATCGAAGTGAATGAGCAAATGTGACAGTTACGTTCAAGGAAAAGTAACCATTCCGAACTTACCTGAAAACCTTACTTGGAAAAGACACATTCTTGTCAAGAGATTAGAAATAAATTTGAAAACTTTAAGTTTAAATTGGATAGTGAACCTAAAATCTGCATTAAGACTAAAGTAAAAAGTCTATTATGCAATTTTATTATAAATGTGTTGTGTACAGCTTTGGGGCACTACCTATTCTATGGACACCAATATCCTCCACGGGGTGCAATCCATGATGCTAAGAAAAATATCAACAGCGCCATGAAACGTTAGAAACTCGAACATACACAGAGATTTTCAAGTCAAAAGTGCAGAAAAAATATCTCAAAAAATGACAGACCCATTGGAACTCTCTTTCTGCTGCTTTCAGACACACAATTATAATAATTTACTCGTACATACATATGTAATATTTGTATTTATCTGACACCAGTTGTGTGGTTCATTTCTACTCACGATTATTCAACAAAGTATGTTCGTGCATGATTGGGTAGTAGAATAGTGCTATTTAATACTGAAACTTTGATTTGCTGAACGAGACTTGGACTTGAAAGTATTGCATGAGCTGATTTGGTTTATTTATTTATTGGAATATCCAGTGCAACAACCATTGGCTATATAATTACAAAATAAAAGCTTTGTTTAAGGCTTAATAAATCTTACACAGATAAATGTAATAAACCACAACTATTTATTTAAAATAGGCCACTCAGGTTTGTTTAAAGTTTCTCTAGCTAGACTTCCTCGGCTAAAGTTATAAGTCTCTCTTTTCGCAGATGTTTCGTATCAAATTACTTTAATTGCTAGCCCAGCGTTGTGGTATTATATTACGTTTATGTGTGGTATATATAAATACAGTTATATAGTTTTTGCATGTGTGAGGCTTGTAGGTATATGAGCTAGCTCGAAAATGCATCAAATTATTTATGTGCAGTTGTAAAACTCGCAAATGGATGCCAGAATGCATCACTCTACAGCATGCAAATGTGTGCACAAAGGTAAATGAATGCATAAATACTTTTATTTGTAAATAAGTTTGTGCAGCGTATGCCGAATATGTAAGCTTGTGTATGTATTGAAAATGCCCACGAGGCTTGAACAAACACTTCGAATGACAGCAGTTCACACATTGCAATTATTTTTTGCACTAAAATTATCGTTTATTCAACATCTGAAGTGAAATTAAAGTTGAAATCAGCAACTATCATTGGATTCAGTACTCACGTGTCTGTATACATATATTTGGATCGAGGTGGAACAATTGAACACAATCAGCGCAGTCGGGGTGCGCTGGGATATGCAATCAACGATTATTGTGCTAAAGACTAACGCTGAAGTATGCGTTTATCGACTTTTCTTAGATATCTTGTGGACGAGTAGTATATAGTTGCGCATTTGGTCATTGTTTCCTGTTATCTACTTATGTTCTTAAGCATAATTATGTTTAAATGTAAGAAACTGGTACGGAATCTGATACTAGACTCAATTAGAATAACATTTATCCATATTTTTCATAGTTTGAAGATAATTTGTTACGTAATTATAGTAATATGCTCCATTTGAAAAATTCAGAACAAAGGAACATACTAAAGTGGATTAATTTTATTCAAAATTAAATTTGTGTATGTACTTGTACCTCTGTGTCTTTCTCTTTTTTATATATGAAATTTTATTTTCTTTGCCAGCGGCAGTAGGTTCATCAATTTTCTTATGGTTAAAGCAAAAGTTTACCATTCGCTCCAATTTTGTTAAGGAGTTTCGTTGTCTTCTCTATGTACCTGAGCTGCTATCAAAGTTGTTTTTACTTTTTCGCATTTTTGTTGCCTTCTTGCACAGCATTGCAGATACTTAAAAGTTTGCCATTTCTACCAAACCCCTTACTTCGCTTACCTTTTCAAAACTAAACTTTTTTTCCACACGTTTTGTTTCTGCACCCTCTGCTTGCAACACATTAAGCGGATTTACTCGTTTTTTTAGCCACCATTTTGTTTTTGCACTACTATGCTTTGAAATAGGAAAGGGCTCGCAGGAGGTTGCAGGGAAAGTTTGTAATTGAAACTTTTCAAAAGTGAAGCCACACTTTGCTGCCTCCTGAACAACGGTAGGTCGTTTCATCCTCACTGCATCTCATTCTGTTGCATTGCGGAACTGATTGCAGGAATCAGAGATAAAATGAAAAACGACCAAGGAGCGCCTGATCGCATTAAGTGTAAAAATTTTACGGTATGATTTTTTGCCGCTGCTACAACTGAAACAAATCTGTGTTTTCAGTAGACATTTTCCGAGAATTTTTCGACTTATTACTTTATTGAAAAACTACATTCTTCCCATACTTTTAAATCAACGAATATTTTTCTCATGAAAACGGGCAAACATAAAAGGCAAAGCCACTGGTTTACTGAAGCTATTTGTAAATAAACAGAGTTCAACCCCATTGGAAAAATTTATAAAATGAAATAAATTACTTAGTAACGGCCTCAGGCAAGGTGCATTTACATACATACATCAGTGTTAAAAAAATAGGAGTGTGATATACTATGTAAAGGAGCCTGCGAGCATTCGCATATAAAAATAATCCTCCCTCAGCTCCGTCCGCAAAAACTGACAAAAAAAAATATAAAAAATCAAAAATCAACGCAAACTTTTTGGTGAGAAATTGTTGAACTTTTTTAAATTTCTTATAAAACAAACTGCATTTAAAAAAACAAAAAAAAAAAAAACTTAAAAAAATGAATTGTCAAAAGTCCACAGTATATCGCACTATGTCAGATAAAACTATTGCTTCGCGTTGCGTGACAGATTCGCTTTGATTTTTACGAAACATATCACATAAAGTATTTACGCCGCAGCCCGAAGCAAAAAGGTGAGCAACTCTCATCTCCTTGTGCGCTTTGGCAATCAGCCGTTTTAATTGCTGTTAAATTGCAAGAAAAAAGAGGTACATTTCCTCAAAGCTGGAGGCGAGTAGGCCTGTGATGTCGCGATCTTGTCACAGTCTTCACTCCCCGAAATTTACACTTTGAAGTTATCTTCGAACACTGCAATGCTTTATGTATTAAAATCACTATTAGTTCCAATTCCAAAATATCATTAAATAACATTTGGAACGTTTTCGTGTTTTATAAAAAAAATTAAGCAAACAAAATTCACATCCGGTTTTAGAATAAACAAACTATGCGCAAGTTTTCTCAAAGCTTTTATTGTGGCTTACCTCTGAGCGTCAAATTTGACGCAAAATTTAAAAATTATAAGGATAACTATTTTTCAAGGCTTACAATATACTGAATTTAACAATATTTGCCTTTGAAAGATGAAGGCTGAAAATTGCAGCGCTAAAAAACTACAAGGTAAATAGATTACAATTTCCATATTTACAGATGTAGTCATACGTAAATTATGTGCAGTGTACTTGCAGCGGTTTTAAAATAAATCCATCTCTGCAACAATAGCAGTACAAGTGCAGCCCATACCACCCTTTTCTAAGACAATAGTTGCTGGCAAAAAAATTATTCTTATATTCAGGTCAGAGCGTGTGCTAGTATTTAAATTTGGATTGCAGTTGGTATGATAAAATAAAATGTAAAATGCAGAAAGATAAAATGTGAAAATTAAAAAATATCAACAAATTTTCAACTGGCACATACACACGGGTATATGCATGAAAAATATAATTTATTAAAATTAGAACAATGCAAAAACAACAGCTAAAAATATTTTTAAAATACAAAGAGGAATAACAATCATCAGAGGTGCTCTTATAAAGCAACGTAGTCCGTGTGTATATACTTACGAAAATGTATTCACTAAAGCACTTTTAGTTTTCTTCTGCTTGCAGTGCTACATACGCACAAATTAGTTTTATGTATGTGTTATGTAGAAACAACTTATAGACACTTGTACTCGTTCTTCAGATTGGCTTCTTGCAATATGAGCTGAACATTGCACAATTTCTATATTCTTTATAATTTCATTTGTGTGTAAGGACGCACTTAGGCGTACAACTCGTTATGATATATTATCACAGGGCAAGTTCTTAGACCCGTTCCTCCCTCGCCGTTGACCTATTTTCGTAATTAATATTACAAAAATAAACTAACCGTAACTGAAGAATGCATTCGAATGTCGCTTATTGAACTTAGATGAGTTTATATCGTAGATGAATGGAAGATTACTGATGAAGGTGCTGCAAAGACATGAAAATTGAGTGACATTGCAGGCATCGCATCAGCTAGAAAAGCCGAAAGTCCCGCGTATAAACACAGGAAATACGCAAAATTTCTCTATTGATGGTACCGATCTCGAAGATGTACAATATTTCTGCTATTTAGGCAGCGTTATATCGGTCTCTGGAGGTTCAAGCGATGATATCAAAAGATAAATAAAGATGAGCACAAAAGCACAAAACTGCGAATTTTTAACTCGAATATAAAGTCGACTTTACTTTGTGGTTGTGAATTGTGGAATGAGACGTCAGCTGAGACAAGCTCCATTACAAGTTTTTGGAAACAGATGCCTTAGAAAAATTTTCAAAATATTCTGGTCAAATATTATCTCGATTGCTGACTTATGGGCCAGAATTCAGCAGAAGCCATACTATTAGAGAAAAGCAAAGAAAGCGAAAATGGGGCTGGATTGGCCATGTTCTATTCAGAGGAAATGGTGACTTAACAAAGGCCGCCCTTGACCCCAAGCAAGCCGCAGACGTGGAAGACCAGCGAATACCTGGAGACGATTGCTGGAGTCAGAAACTCGCGCCTTGCAGCTTAGCTGGAATGAAATTAAGAGATTAGCACAAAACAGACCAGATTGGAAGAAATTCGTTGTGGACCGATGTTCCACACTGGAACTCTAGAAATTTATGATGATGATTGCAAACATCATGGGTAATGAATTCGACGGAATGCTCATGCAAAGGTAGATGCAGTTTTTAATCGTTTTTATCAATAATCCGAGCACCCATAGTATTCAAGATGAATTTCAAAATTTCAATTTTATGTGTACCAACCCAATCTGGAAATCCTTGAAATATTAAATATTTACTTACACATTTTTTGAACAACGCGATATTTCTGTGCTAACGCTCAGTACTCGGTATCGCTTGTCGCGCCCACTTTGTTCTCGGTATTAATTTCTCTTCTGTTTATATGATCACTAGCGGACCCTCTGCCTGCTTCGATAGGCATATCAAAATTAAGAATGAATAATGAACACTCGATTTAAATTCACTCTATGTGTATTTATTCTTTTTTTATAATATAAAATTAATGTTAATTTTAAACTTAAACTAACGCAAAGCCTTTTCGTAAACTACATTTTTTGTTTTGCCCTGAGTTGTGGTATAAATAAATAGAACTGATGGTTTTCCTACACGTGAACATGATACATATAATTGTCCGTGGGAGAAGCATGGATATTCTAAGTCAATTCCGCATAATTCTAGCGATTGTCCTTGTGCTTTGTTTATTGTGTTTGTTTTAATCTATCTTGCTCATTACGTTGTATACGTTCTTCAGGTGAATGGCCTGAACGTGATCTGGCCATACGTTCCCTTTGATTTTGGTTTTGAATTTCTCGCTCTTCTTGTGATTGATTTTGCCTTTCAATTGATCTATTTTGCGTTCTACGCGACCGACGACCGATATCATTTATTCGCATTTGAATTTAATCAAAAAAACATGAAAAACTCACAATGTGCATTACAATCGCTAACAACAACAACAAAACCACCGTTTTTTTATTTTCACTGATTATTAAAATTTTACGCACAATATATTTTATTTTTATACATTTTTTCCCAAAAAAAAAAAACAACAATGAAAAACGCACTTTAAAATTGTTGACCACTCATCAAATGGTTTTGATACAGCTGATTATTTTGATCTCAGTATATCCAGTAAACAAACTGTGGTGAAAGTCCTTTATAAGGACCAAGTTTATAGTGGTGAAGTTTTAGGTACAACACAATTTTCTGTACGCAAGGTTGCTCTTGGGCAAAAATAAAGTAATCTTTAGAAATCATAAAAAAAAAGTTGCAAATTTTAGATTAATTTCTTAAAGAAAAACTAATACATGCATTTAGTTGAATAAGTAAACACCAAAAGTATACTAAAATGACTATTTAATGCGTTGTTTGATACAAATTTATATTATTGCTCAAAACCCTCTGCGCGCTGTCGCTGTCTTTTTGTTTCTGTATCGCATCGCGGTGAATTCACGTTTTTCAGAAAGTTGGCAACAGAAGAAAATTGAAGAAAGTACATATTTTGCTCATATTTGTTATTTTAGTTGTTAAATGAAAATGTGTTTCAGCAATTTTTTAATGTTGCAACTATTCTTTGGCTTTGAAACCGCTTACACTCACAAAATAATCCAACTCTTTTAAACACACATACAAATATAATTATTTATTTTGGTTTTTCCACTCGTCAAAGCAGAACATAAGGTTGCATTATTTAATTATTACCTAATACAAACTTGTTCTCTTTTAACAATGATAATATTACTATGTGAAATATGCATTTTTGTGCTATATCCTGAGCATTTGTCTTCAGCGCTATACCTTTATCTCGTAAACGTACGTTTGCCCATATAAAATTGACTACCTAAATGCATGAAAAAAGTGTTAGCATAACTTTTTCGAGTATATATACATACAGGAGGATTTATTTTTTACATTTTGCTCGTCGGCTTTGAACTTCGAAAAATACAGTCTTATGGTTATTAATGGAATCAAATATATTTAACGAATTTTTATTTTATCTAAATCATAAAACGTTCAAATGAAGCTCAAAATATTTTTCCAGTTTAAAAAAAAGCAATGTGCTTTGATGCCGTGTCACGCATGCATAAAAGGGAAACAAAAGAGAGGACAACTATTGCGTTACGAATAATACAGTCCCATACGTCACTCGACATCGAAGCAATGTTATTCATGTCTGTGTATATTCTATTCATTCGCGTTTATTCTCATTCCGTATACCTAATGTCCGTATAAGGGAAACACGCAAATATTGCATTTTTCACACTTACACAACGCACGCATACTTTTACCGATTTCTTTAAAACTTCACATAAACCATCTATGGACCAATACCAATGATCTGTGAAAGTTTGATTGAAATCAGTGAATGCGTTTAGGCGTGAATCGGCGAAAAACGTCTCCATTTTTATATATAAGACTAGCAAGCCCGGCCCACTTCGCTGGGCACACTAAAATAGAATAGATATGGTTTAGAACAGAAAAGATATGGTTTTCATATTATTTATTTCTTTAATCTTTATTTAAGCGCTTTGGCATAAACAATATTTTTTGTTTTTCTATTTGTTTTTGAGTAAATATAAAATATATATAAAATATAAATTGAAAATCAGGAAAAAAGAAGATTGTTTTTAAATTTCAAATCAACGCATATGAATAACTAAGAAACAAATGTCTTTTTTCCTGATCATCCATGAATTTTTCGTTTCAATTTATATGTTTTATTAAGCATTGGATCTTTTTTAACCATTATCCATTTATATTTTTCAAAAAAAAAACGAAAAAAATTTCATTCACACATAATTTCATTCGGATTTCACATTAAATTCTCAAATTTCGTAAGAAGTTATTCACTGTTCCAAAATCCACTCCAAAAAAATTCACAAACAATTTTTACATATTGCACTTACGTTTTTTCCTTATGGCATCCAAATCAGAAAGAAATATTGACACATTGTAACTCACACTGTCAATTTGACAGTTCAGTTCCGCCCCAAGCGTTAAAAAAGTAAGCGACATTATGGCTGGATCAAAAGAACGCTGTACCCGTGGTTGTAATTCGGTTTAAAGACACGGCGGGTCCACGTTTTGGCATATATTTCGAGACCCTAGTCATCAATAGGTATGAAAATTACCCCGTATTAAAGCACTTATCAACAGCTTTCATTTGATACCCATATTGTACATACACAACCAAAGGTTACCCGGTCCACGTTTTGACCTATATCTCGAGACCCCAGTCACGGAGCGGCATGAAAAATACTCTGTACTAAAGCATTCACCAACAGCTTCAATCCTAGAATGTGGGTCCACGTTTTGGTCTCTACCTCGAGACCCTAGTCACGGAGCGGCATGAAAAATACTCTGAACTAAAGCATTCACCAACAGCTTCCATTTGATACTCATATTGTACATACACGTCCGAAGGTTACCCGGGTCCACGTTTTGACCTATATCTTTATTCGAATTTTTCTCACCTTTTAAACCTTCCCTAGACCTCCACGAATAATTCAAGACCAAGATAAGATAAATCCGTTCAGCCGTTCTCGAGTTTTAGCGAGACTAACGAACAGCAATTCATTTTTATATATATAGATTTCACTCGTAATTATTTTCATTAACTAGTTTTAGTATCGAGGGCAAGTGAAGTTCATTAAATTGACCTATTTAAACTCAAAGCCAAACATATAGAACTTATGAATTTCATACAATCAAAACAAATATTTGTGCGTGAAATGAGTCCCAAAATGCGCTGAAGGGTCATAATTCAAGCACAGCAGAGCGGTCGAGAGCCGAGTGTTCAGTGTTCACATCTATACAAGCAAACAATTCAGTAAGTATTACAAAAATTGCATAAACCAACGACTGAATTTATCACGCCCCTACCAGTCACACTAAGTGACGCCCATTTAATCGCCATGAATGGTGCAGCCACATCCACCCTTACTATGGTTGACTGCATCCACATTTGAATTTTGGTTTATATTTCAATTTCGTATTTAAGTTGGGATTATCCACTGAATTTGACCTCCAACTGCTAGCTAATTAACTTAAATTAAATTCAAATAAAATGAACAAAATGCCACAATGAAAGCATAGAAATGAGTGGAGCACCACTGGTAGAAGAAGCGGAAGACTTTATATGCAAGGAGTGGCAACATATGCAAGTTCATGGCGTGTATCGAGTTGGATACACATTTGTGTAAATGTATTTAAGCAATTTTGTTGGAAAACATACGATTACAGTACAGCAATAGGTAAGTGATTTGAATGTTTGTCAAAAGCATATGTGAGAGAATGTTGTAAAGATATATAGATGTATGTATTTTCCTATGCCCTCGCACACAAACATTAAGTGATGGGAAAGAAGAAAAAGTCAACGCTTTGGAAGGAGGATATTTTCCTCTTTCAGATTCACGAAGCTTCTCCTCCGATGCTGATCAAAATCTACAATGCCCAAATTATTAATTTATTCTTCCAAAATTGAATCGTTTCGCCAAGTAATAGGAAACAGCGCAGCGATGACAAATAAGTAAAAACGAAAAGAAATATATATTAGCAAAAGCTTAAAATGAGCTGATTTTGTTGCTGTTGTAGTGGTGCTAGATTAATTTAAATTTTAACTTGTTGATTGTGCGGCAACCTCTGGCATACCCAATCGCATAGAAGAAGAGTAAGCTTCACAGCATGAAAAGTAATTGCTGGGATTATTCAAATGAAAACAGACCATGGACAAGCAGAAATTTAGCATTTTACTCATGCACCGCAAATTTGCGCATGGGGCAGCAGGGAAGCTATACGGTTTATTGAATATAAAGTTTGAAAAATATCTGGATAATCCGAATGCGATAATGCTAAATAGTAGAATGCCTTAAATATTTAATGCTAGGTATTAATATTTTTGGTAGTAATACAAAAAAAGTAATAAATCAAGATTTTATTGTACAAGTAATTTTGTTGTTGTTGTTTTGTATCAGTTTTTCATTAAATAAATATTTAATATAATATTTTTCATGTAGCATAAATAACCAAAAACTAAAATAACTGGTATCGATACACGCGCTCGTGAGATCCATTTCAGAAGCATTTATTTGTTAGTTTCCTTTGAATGGTGCACGAAATGACCGTCTAATTGGTACCAATGTATACATTTTTGAATTTGCGCTTCTAGTTTATGACATCACTGGTTGGTGGAGAAGCTCGTTCTAAGCCTGTTAAGCATGTTTGTGTGCATGCCTGCATATACAAAGAATATATTTGTGTTCCTGTTGAATAGAATGTCACTGAAAATATTTATTTAATATTAGTACCTGGGCATATAAATTTGATTTTTAAATGAAAGTTGTTCTTGTGTATAGGTATTCATGCGTGTGCGCTTGTGTGTGGCAGTGAATTTAATTTCCTGAATGTCGGTCCACCGTTACACAGTCCCATGTGACATATTTCGCCAACGATAAATTGTGAAAATGCTGCGGGAAAGTTACTACTATTTCTAAGGTGTTATGCTCCACGTTTAAACACACACACGCGCAATCGGCGGTTGTATAATGCTCAGCACATAACCGACTCCGCATACTATAACGTGCGATGTTCTGCCATTTTACCTTACATTTTTACGTTTTATTCGCTATCAATGCCGTTTTCTCTTCGTTGCATTTTTTGCGAGTTCTCGCGCTTGCTAGCCGACTTTTAACAAACTCATAATGCTTTTGCACTACATCATACTCACAAGGAAGCATACAAAATAGAAAGAAGAAATATCAACACATATTAAACACAAATATAACAACGAGCACAAAAGCCAACGCAAATACGCGGCAATGTTAGTGCTGCAATTTGACGTTTTTCTACGTCAGAAGCGTAGCGAGCTTGGTGTAGGATACACACGGCGTATACGTTACCTACCTCAATTACAATCATCGCGCATCTATGTAAATCTCTCGGTACGCGAGTTAAGCGTCTTAGAACGACTTTTCCACATTTCTTAGATGTTGCATTTGTTATAAATGACGCACTGGAATAATGACAAGAACACAAACTCACACAAATCCACATAAATGTTTGAGTGTGAAAAGAGATTGTGCCCCGTTGCTCACATCAAAGTGGATGATATGAAAAACCATTCAGTATGCGGGCTTAAACGCATAAAATGCCTCTGTTGACATCGTTTGTTAAGAGATAGGTGCTAAGAATGCTTTAAATATTACAGCCAAGGCAATAATTTTTGTATTTTTCTTGTTGTTTTGTAGAGCTTTTAAGGCAATTAGCAGGCATCGGGGACATGATTCCTGATTCTGGATGCTACTGGGAGAAAGTCAAAAACTAATCGAACATTCTTAAATTGCTTAATGAAATTACTCATGAATCACAACTCTCTTCTCTACCACATTTATGTAAGACTATTATCTATCTTTCCATCTCCTTTAATCATTTCAGCTCGCAGCGTCGGTTTGCACATTTTTAACACACGATTAGGCACAATTGTGAAGCAAAGCCCAATCATTTGTCTGACAATCAGAGGTCATCGCATCAATCAACCGAGTACAGAATAGCACATTACGTCATATGCTCCAACTATACTCGAACAGAACATAAATAAATTTGTAAAATATACATACATAAATTTCGACTTCCTCCAGTTAAAATATTATTTTATATAATACAATTTATTGGGTCAATGACCATGACCCCTTTTCTGCATTTTTCATAACATTACGGAGCATTTCTGGGACTATGCCGTCGATTTCCTCCCGATCATTGACTTTCCATAGAGTCGAGCGTGTGAAGTTTATTAGTGCACACTTTTCCCTTTAAGTAGCTCCACAGCACTTCCTGCTGGAGCCAATAATCCTTCAAATAATTTTCCTCGATGAATGACAGCATTTCGGTGATCATGGACCATTATGTCTGTTGTATACCGTCTTTTGGTTAACATTTTCCTGCCCAAGCGTTTCTAAAACTCTATATATAGCTATCACCATCCGAAAACCGCTACTTTGCCCTTGGCTAATTTGATATTTCAGTGACGGCAGCAAAAAGCAAACAAAACTTTGTGTGCAAATTTACTTGCTTGGGAGTCAACCAGAGAGTCCTTTGATTTAATTTGAATTTGAATTTAATATACATATATAATATATAAAAATAATGTATATTAAATTTTAAGTTGCGCGTGTTAAATTGTGAAATCGGGAATGAATACAAGGCCACCAAATATAGTTTTTTCTTTGTTTTTCTCATTTCACCCACGATATATTCTACCATCCTTGGTTTTCCACTGGCTTTCGCTTATTCTGCCTCTGCTTTACGTTTATTCATTCTCGATGTTGACAGCACTAACATGGGATGGCGCAATCCTTAGGAACACCCTGTACTTAGTGATAAAAAAGTAGCCTTTTGCGATTAACGCGATAACTTTCGCCATCACCTTTTGTGCAAATAAAGGCTTTCCAATTACAATTATTTTTATTGCACATATTTATGTTTTCCAATTAAATTACTCATATTTTGTGGGAAGTTGAATATTTGCTTACTCTATTTGTACAATATACTATTTCTGCCGATGATTTCATTCCCTGAACTTTTTAATTGTGTTTGTGTACTGAAAAGCCAATTAACAGCATCAAATTACAAATTTCCGCTCATTATAACTTCGAAAAAGCGGAAGTGAGGTATAAAACTTCACTTACTATAAATGCATATGCGCACAAACACACACAGTAGCACGGAAAAGTTACCATACGATCTAGCTAAGAAACAAAATATTTGCTCAAAGTAAACGCCTAAAATGTAAAAATATTGCACTAACTAATTTAATTTGAATTTTTGTAAAACAAGCAAAAAGATTATTTTTCAAGTCACACGAAAGTCTGCGATCTGTGTACTTAAAAAATAATTAAATAGCTCTGTCTTACTGGTCGTTGTCCAATATTTGGGCCTTACTCGTTCCGCAAATGTTCTATGGACTTATAGCAACCCGATGAGCAGTTCAGCGCTTACATTCTGGCAGAATTTCTAAGCCATCGTTTGCCCTGTGGTGTCATGGGGGCGAGGGTTTTCAAACAGACCGATTTTTCATTTTGAATCCTATTGACCTGGAATGTGTCGCTTTCTACTATCCCACTAACACGAGTGTCTATACGAACCTATATACTTGTATGTAGGCGCACCCGCAACATACACTTCTTCGCGTGGAATGCACTCCATTGCATTTTCCTAAAACTAGGAAAGGGGCTAATTTTTCTTAGCTTATGCGCCGATGCTTTGAACTTAGTATCTGTCTGCTAAAAACCTACTCTTCTAGTATGTACATTCTTTTACAGCTAATCAGAAACTCGATTGCGAACTTTCCCTGTACGGGTATAACAAATGCAAGAATTTTTCCTAAATGAAGAAAATGAAGTTTTGGTGAAGATTTGTCAAATTTTTATAAATCTTGTACAAAGTTTGAAACTTTGATTTAAATGATATGGCTTTGTAAAAAATTAATGAAAATCAAAGAAACAAATTCCGCGTATTTCCTTAATTAAAATACCGCATAAACGGGTGTATACGAATGCAAGAAGGGCAACTACTACATACAGACGCAAATATTTCTGAAGCAGTTTTTTCTTTGGATATTTAATGGCCATTGCCTTTTGTGGCTGCTTAAATTGGTATTTGTAATTGCCGTGTTACTACATACTCTCGCCCGAATATTTAAATAAATGCGCATTTTGTGTACATACTTACGCGTCATTGCACATGAGATGTCAATTAGTGTTGCTAATTTATCAAACCAACACGTGAGTTTTCGATGAGTGGAAAGAAAAGCCAAGGTATATATTTTTTGTGTTTACGTTTTTTTTTTATTTTATTTCAATTTTATATTATACGAATACGTATGTATATATATGTATCTGTGAGAGAATGAGATGACAAATGGATGCATTGGGAGCTTTTTGCAATTAAAATCTTTTTTACTATAGTTATCATACTGTTTAAATGAATGTGATTTCCATGCAAATAAAGTATGAGCTTAACTATAGGTATGTGTCTGCCAATGCAAATATGTGTGTGTGGACTTAAATGAGCAATAAGTATTTTCCGCAACTTAAATTTTTAATTCTCACTGCAATTTAATTACACCAGCGTTGTGTGTGCGTGTATGCAATCGGTTTTGCGCCACTTAAATTATGATTAACTACCGATACTGTCATTTAATTTTCACTCATTTGTGTGCATTTAAACCTTCCCGGTGTAATTAAATATTCGTATTATGCACAGATGCATGAATCTCTTTATTTTAACACAATATTATCTACATATACATATGTATGTGTAGTATATTCGCTAACGGATTATCTTTATGACTAAATGCAATTTATTTGCTTTCTGTGTTTATTGCAGTTGCATGAAAGAAATAAATTATTACATTGTCATAAACAAGATTGTAGTTGTGCGTACGAGTATATGGGCATGGCATTTACTCACTTTGAAAAATGTATTTATGTATGTATACAGAAATAATTAACGAGTGTCTTGATTGTGTTCATATTCAATCAAAAATTTCAAACCAGGCTGGTGATTACAACATTAACTGTATGTACAAATATCATTTAAACTTTCCTTCGAATTGAAACATTTTTTATCCAATTTTAATAATTTTAAGAATTATGTAGCGTGGTCCATTCACCCCAGAATGGCTTATGCTGAGTTTCTTCTCAGAGTATGTATTCGTCTCATAGAAACGAAAATATTACAATTTTGCTTTCTGCAAAGGCTGGAGGTTTTTAATTATAACCTTTTTTTCGGTTAAAGTATATTTGAAACTTTGCAGTAGCTTGTCGAGTGTTTCTACTCCAGAGTATATTCCCGACTCAAGACCTGTGGGACACCACGCGCAAGCACATTAACTGTGGCGGCTGCTAAAAGTAATTAAACGAAATTATCTCGGTTTCTTGAAGCAATCAGATCAAATAAAGTTGATGATAAAGTCTGTACAACTCAATGAAGAGTTTGGAGTTGAATCAAATGTTGAAAGGCGCTTCAAGATATTTTACACGGAATTTTAATTGTCAAAAAAAATTATTGAAAACCAAAAAAAAGTGTGCAAAAAAGTGTATATGCACCCGCATCCATGAATGTGTGTAAATATTTATATATGACGAAAACAGAAAATTAGGATCCCAGATCGGCACTTGGAAGAGGATGCCCAAAATATACTGTAAAATCTGTCTTTTAATCCTTGAACTCCTTAATTTGTTTAAGTGCGGTAAAGATTGTCTTGGTAACGATTAAATCAACATGAAATCATGAATTCCAAATTTAATAGTATATAATATAATGTTTGTATACAAGTATAATATAAGTATATATAATATTTGTTGGCACATTCACCTAGCGTCTGTCTGGACAGAAAATTTAAATAATATATTTGACTATAAACGTAATGATCGGAGCGCATCTAAGGGTGACCTTGACTCCTAATAAAGGTACATTATAGCATACATATCAAGATATATATGTTAGTATGCATTTACACGTGTTTTGCACTCTCGCTTATTCTCTTAAATGTACTTAAACAAGATTCGACAGTAATAATTTGAACGGATATGCTTATAAATTTGCTTGCGCAACTTCTAATTTTTCACTCTTCAATCCTTATATTTATACTTACGTATTTGACTATTTTTCACTTAAACAAGTAAAGTTTCAGTTATTGAGTAGTTCCTTAACAGACTTCATTTTCACAACTAATTTTTCTTAAATCATACAATGCATGTACTTGTACTGTTTCAAACATTTCGAATGTGCAAGATTCTACGGCTGTACATGCATGCAAATGTGGATAACCTAAATACGATTAACTAGATATTTCGTTACATATACTTACGTAGACATGAAGTAGTCTATGTAGGCATGCAAATTTCCTAAAACACTAATTTTATTACATTTAAGCCCACGGCGTCTATCAGTGTGCGCAGACTTTGATTATTTTGCTCTATTCCATCCTAAAAGTGCGATCACCCTGATAAATATTTAAGTACTTTAGATTGCCGTAGCTAATCAAGGCTAGCAGCATGAAATTGCACCATCTCAGATTTCTTCCTTTCTCGGCAGCATAAGTGCTGGGCACCGCCTCCGGCAGTGGTCACGATGACATGTACGTGCATTGTGGCTTCGGTTGCGGCTCAATCTGTTCTAGGGGCTGAATGTCGGCACGTTTCCAGTAATCGCGTACGTTTTCCACGGTCTCCAGGATGCGTAGAAAGTTTTTGCCTGCCAGCATTGCTATGTCTTGCTCACTCCAGTTGTGATCTTGAAGGAGTGTTGCCAGCAAATCTGGATATTTGGACGCGTCCTCAAGTCCGATAGGCGGCACTTCGATGCCGTCATATCCCGCGCCAATGCCAATATGTTGTACGCCAGCTATTGTGCGAATGTGTTTGATGTGTTCGACTACATCGCTCAGGTATGCCTGCTGACCACATGCAACATCTTCAGGGTCGAAGCTAACCATGATGAGGCCGCCATTGTCTGCGACCAACCGAAGAATTTCGTCGGGTACATTGTGTGTAGAGTTGCACAGTTGTCGTGCGGCGGAGTGAGAGAAGATAACGGGAGCGCGGGTGATTTGCAAGACATCGCGAGCCGTTGCATCAGAACTGTAGGACAGATCGACCATCATTCCGAGACGATTCATTTCACGGATAACCGCTTTGCCAAAAGTGGATAACCCGCTCTCTGATTCTGAAGCACTTGAGCCTGCCCACGAGAGATCACACTTGTGCGTAAGGCTGAGCGCTCGTGCGCCGACCGAATAGAATGATCGTAAAACCGCCAATGAGGAACCAATGGCGTGCCCGCCTTTTATACCGATTAGTGAAGCCATCTGTCCATGCTGTCGAGCTGTTAAAATATCCTTCGAGGAGCTTACCAATACCGTTTCCAGAGAGTACATTTCGGTCAAGCGTCGTATAATATCGATTTGTTCTATCGCCACTTGGACCGCATTCAGGCCTAATGACTCGCAAGGCACATACGCTGACCTGCAAAAACAGATGTATGGAAAGAAGAAAAGAGTTGAGACTATTGTTTTCGCTTCGAGGAAAGAGTCAAGCTTGAGACAAGCTTGTATAAAATAATTTTGCAATCACAATTTTTAAATCCACTTCGAAGGCTTTCATAAGAGAGCCAAAAGAGCCCGATGAATTCATACCGAACAGATTACGTCATCTTACGGATGTGATGCGAATGCTGTGATTGCAATCCTTTTTTATTTGAATTACTGTCATCCAAAAGTGAACTGTTGTGTGCAAAATACGCAAGTGTACTTCTCCGTTTCTTGGATGTCCAGAATCCTTAACGACCATCCACAATACAAATAGCAGAAAGAAGATTAACCGAAAAAACTGAACCACAAAAGGACGGAAGAAATCTGCAATAAAATGCTCTACAAGAACAAAAAAATAAACTGAAACTCAAACATATGTGTAATGCCAGCTGTTATAGGCCAATGCAAATGGTGATGGAAATTCTGAATTTTGGGCGAAAATACGTCAGATAGATGCGAAATTAGTCATGCACTTCGCATATCGTGCCTGTCTGGTCACTGCATTGCATTGCCGCTCTGACAACAAAATGAAACCAGCGGCTCATTTCAACCTGTAGAATCTTATCTATCGACGACCGAGTAAATGTGAAAACTCAAACCCCCTATCCCATTTCGGTTTATCATTATTCTAAGGTGCTAGCAACTATGCAATGCATGCAAATGTTTTAGTACCACTTTCGGGTATCTGTACTGCCAAAACACGTGAAGCATTACGAACACCAAATAATTCAGCTGTCGCAAACTCATTGGCATAGTGCCAACTTCATTGTGAAGCTCTCCAACAATCCGTAATATGAGTAAATTGGTAACGATGTCGCCATCAGCTTCAAATGCTCTACCTCTGAGCTTTCCGCTTCTAGGGTATCTGACAATACAACACCTTCGAGGATATGCAAGTACCAGCCAAGTGGCCAACAGAATCTTACAACTTCCTACTTTAAGTGGCATAACAACTCAAACTATATACAAAGAAAACAATATTACCTACCACATTTGCACACCAACTAGTCCTTGCTTCAGCCTCTCCATATCCGTCTGTGCCCACGAAGGTCGCGTCCATAAAATCTTGGCACTGGGATCGCGTCTCATATGCACCAACTCCAGACTGTTGTGCGCGTACTTCCGGACATTCCACGCAAAGTTGTTGTGGCCATCCACCAGCGGAACCTCTTTCAGTATCCGCTGTACGATTCTCAGTCTCTGGGCATGTGAATTGCGGCTTGGCGCCACAAAGTGTTGGTATGCGAACATGGCGACGATGGTTATCAGGCAAAGTACGGCGATGAGAGTCAAAAATATAGCACAGCAGCCACGGCGCGCTTTGAAGCGGTGTACTCTGGCACAGCTGTCACTGGCTGCTTGGTGAGCTGCCTTCGATTTACGCTTGATGTTAGCGGGGTGAGCGGTTGGTAGCGGTCTGCCGTCGTCAAAGTTCACTTTTGACTTTTCAATGCTGGCAATTTCGCCACCGGAATCACTGTTCGAAGTTGAGTTTTGGCGAGAGAGTGTGCGGCGTGCATTGGAGTGCTCGGTGACATCAGGTAAACCGCCGAAGCCAGTCGACTGCAAGAGAACAAAAGAAAGTATACGTACATAAGTTGCCGTTTATATTGTAGCTGGGTTTTGGTTTAAATCTGGGTCGCGCACTAATCTGAACGGAATTTCAGATTATGTGTGAAAACCGATAGGCAATAAATTTGAAATTTGGTTGAAATGCTGGCCAAGATACGCAAAGTGTTGCCAAGAAATTCGCAAAAAGTTATGCATTTTTGTACAGCGAAACCGCAGAATGCACATTGAGCGCTGAATGTTTGCAGAATTCAAACAGCTACACAAGCAAACCACACACAAACAGACACCAATTCGCTTGCCAAAGGAGTAAGAAAAATTTTTGAACTTTATTTAAGCATTCAATATAAAACTTGGCTAAAATTCAGCCAAAGTCTTTAAATAACGAAGAAATGGGATTCTAAGTATGCGATGGGTGTTTTCGTTCGGTATAACATACATATATTACAATACACAGTTATTAAACGATTAGGCCTGCATATTTTCAAATTTCATATTGATTAAATATCAAAAATAACAATATTAGTGATGCATGCTTTGCTATTTGATAGCTTCTTTACAAATATTTCTCTTATTCTAATGAGCAAACCAGTGCAAATTGTTGAGAAGGAAACGTGTCGTGCGCCTCTTGTCAGTATGTACAGGCTAACTTCGGAAGATTATGAAATGTTGGAATTGTTGTGTAGAGTTAGAGGCTGACTACTAAAAATAAAGGCAGGCCCTGCATTTATAGGGAAAATACAAACGGGCATCAAAACATGGCGAAGAAACTGGGCCTAAACTTGTAAACAAAGCATCAATGTAAACTGCGGGAGAATCACTTCTTTGTACACCATCCTCCAGGCGTTTGTGCATCTAGCAGGAAGGGAACCATAAAAAAGCTTTCTTGAATACCTTAAAATGCCTTAGCCTTATTTTTCCAACCACACTTATGCAATCAGTTTCACATATGTATGAACGAGTATTTTTTATTTTTCCATGTGCACATTTTCTAAGCTCGATATGTTACCCAAATGTAAACACTAATTTTTCACATCAATATTAGGTTCTTTGTTTTCTGTTGTTTTATATTTCCCTTTTATTTTATTTTTATTTCTTGCTCCAATAATTTTTTTATATTCAAAAGAAAACGGAATTCAAAAAAGTTAGCCTATTTGTTTGTCTGCTTTTAGACTGTTGCCTAATAGAAGTGTGGCCGCCATAACTATTTAACCAATTAAATTCTAACAACATATTCAGTAAAATGTATAGTCACCCCCACTACCTATAATGGCTTCACATCTTCGAGTCAATGAAAATACTATTTTTAATGTTTAAAAACCAGGAGCAAATTTGTTTTCCATTTTTTCAGATTTGTAAATTTCATGAGAATTAAATTGGAAGCCGCGAAAAAAGATTTTTAAACCATGCTTTTTTACTAAAAACCGGACTGAAATAAAGAGCAATTCGCTGTGGTATGCAAAATTTTAATATTTTAAAATCACTTCTGGGAGCGACTGGATATGTTGCCCTCTCTACTCCCTCACTCTCGCTATGAAGAGTGGAACAATGGCCGAACTTTTTGTTTTAGTAAATTACAAACTTTTAATTACATCACGAAAAGCCGCAAGTTAATTCAGCCATGTTATTGAAATAGTCCGTGTTCAGTGTTGGTGTATTTTTTCATGCACTCGTATTTACTCCTGCAACAGTTTTTGCATAGTACAATTTTTTCACAATTTTTAGTAATTTTAATAGATTTGCTACAAATGCACACGAAAAATTAAAAATAGAATATGAATGCAGTTTTTTTTAGTAAAGGTTATTGCTATATTTAATGGGTAATCCAACATTTCCATCAGGAAGTATAATTTTATAAATTGCGTTTAAAATTCATGCATAGTGAACGATATGTATTACCATTTTATTCAATTAAATGCAGTAAAACGAACAAATCTTTGTTTTGTATGAATTTTTATTAAATTTCACTACAAAGTTAATTGAAAAAAAGGAAATTATTAGAGATATTTTTAGGAGCAAAGAAACTGCGGCAACCACTTAGTGTTTGGCGCTGATGTCGACAGTTGGGCGATTATGTTTTAATTGAATTTGATGGTTGAAATTTGTGAGGTTTCAAATTACATGGTTCACATTAATTTATACAACTCTAAAATATTTATGTGCACTTGTATTTTTTGATTAGTTCCACTAATAATATGAGAATGAAAACTTCACTGTCGTGTAAAATATACTCAATCTGATTACTTGGATGAAGAAATGGCGTAGTAGCTCCTTGTTGATTTTTGAATTTTCTGATAGCAAATTTTCTGTTTGTTAACTTGTTTGCTTTTTCTGCTCCTTGGGAGAGATTTTCGCTTGATTTGGATTGATGGCTGGTGATGGCTATCGAACACAACTAAAACTTGTCGTTGTTACTTGTAACATTGTGCTACTTACGAGTATTTTGAAACGGCTTCATGTTATGAATTTAAATAATATTATATAAAGTTAAGTAAATAAAGTATTGACAAGCAAGGAATTTTGTTTTACAAGCTCAAGTGATGATGAGAATAGAGAAAATAAGCATATATTTCAGAAAAAGTTTCGGTAAAATGTAACCATTTTTGCCATCCCAAATTCGATATGAGTAATTTTGCTTTGTTGAACCTTTCTACTTATATAAATAAAGGAATATCTTTTAAAGTTTGAAACCACATCTAGACTTAACGAAATAAATTTTCAGTTCCTCCTAGAACAAATTTATCCAAAATTGAAGCAAAGCAAAGCCCGAAACTTCTCCAACAATAGAATTAACAACTGCTTTGCGTTAATGTAAATATTTGCAAATGTATATTTTAGCGATGTGTTTGCTTATTTATAATTTTTGTTGTACATTTGTGGCCATAAAATGCGAACTAGTTATGTACGTGCCAGACAAGCAGGCTCTAGACACGACTCCTTAATTTGGAATACCAGCCCAGTTAGAAAGTTTCTGTGAGAAAATCAAAATAGTTGTGAATGCAATTCTTGGATTCTTGGTATGAAATTTCGCTTAAATTTAGTTTTCATATATTTATATTTATTAAAAGTTTTTATACAAAACTCTTCCTGAAATAATCTTGTATGTAATAAAACTATTTATTTAAGAAAAGTATGAAAGTGTATTAGAACACCAAAATAATAAAAACAAAAAATAAGTTTAACTTTTTATTGACGAACTAGCGGACCCTCACCCGCTTCGCGGACCCACCCATTATTTTGTGACTTATTCTAATAACAATGTTTTATTTATTTTAGTGACTTACTCTAATGATTGTAAACTAACAACTTATTCTAAAGCCTTTTGATACACAAAATTTTTGGTTTTATTTTTATGCGGTGTATAAATATAAAGTAACGATGGTTTCTCTACTCGAGAACATCCTACATACAGTTGTCCATGTCCAAAGCATGGATAAGTTAGTTCAATTCCACATAATTGAAGTGTTTGACCTTGAAACTTATTGATTGTAATAGCAAAAGCAAGGCGAATGGGAAATTGAAGTCGCTTAAAATCAAAAGGCAAATCTGTTGAAATCATTGGAATGCGCGGAATCAAAACATCTTCACCTTTAAATTTGCCTTTCAAAATTGTTGCTTCAATTACATTGTTCATTGTCCGTTTCACTGCTAATCTTGTCCCATTGCATAGTTTCGGCTGATTATGACATAATGATCACTGCGCCGACTTTCAATTGCAAACGATGTGGTGGCAAGCCAGGCAAATTAAGTGAATTCAAAAATTCAATTGGATAATTCACTACTTCGTCGGGATTAGTGATTGAATCAATTGATTTATAGGTGATAACTTCACCTGGAATTTGAGTCAAAATACTGGCATAAAATGAAATGCCATGATTCTGTATGCATAATAATTCATTGCGCTTACAGTTTTATTTGTTTCTTGACCATTTGCTGGATTTATTTGTTTTATATCAATCGAATAACCATCTTCACCAAGACAGAACATAAGAGGATATTGTAATGCATCATATTTTGGATGCGTTTCATTAACACGTTGCAGTGTATCATTTCTTCTTTGCAAAACAATATCTCTTGGTTGAAATTCATCTCCAGATATAACAATTGCAACCTCGTTGCTTGAAGTTGGTTGATTGTATCTTCCACGATGTTGGCCGGCAGGCGTTTTATTTGCATCAATTTTAATTTTATGATTATCAGATGACAATCTTTCCATTGTTGTTTTAAAAATTTGCACCAAACATTGTGTGTGTGTAATAAATCTTATAACTCTCTCATAATGACTCTGTTTATATTTCTGGAAAATGCACACCGTGCTTCAAGTTCATCATCGTTGTCATTAATGAAATAAATTTGGAAAAATTTTGTCTCTTGATCGGGTAGTGGTAGTAATGAATCTATTATATTAAGTGATATGCTTGCCCTTGAATCTGAAAAAAGCCATCATTTGTGTCCATAAAATCTAATGATTCATTAGATGTGTCAGCGAATGTTGTTGAACGTTGAAATTTATGTATTACCTTGAACGTTGGCATGAAGTTATCGGTTATAATTTTTCCAGCACCAAAAGATGTCATTTGAAAACATGAATTATATGTGGAAATTTTTTCAAGAAAATGTTTGGAATCGGGTGATGTTCCCGATAATAATGTAGCTAATGGTTCGGGCGGATATTGTATGTCTGGTAAACGAACTTTTCCTGCAGCGCAACACATGCCTGGTGTTTCAGTTTTGAATTTCAATGCTTGACAAAATCCGCAAATTTTATCCATACATCCAATGACAACGTATTTGTGAGATGAATAATCAAGTTGTGGATTATATTGAAATGCTGCACCATTCAAATTGACAGAATTGATATTTATTGGCCGATTTTGAGAACGTGACCTAGTACGATCTCTTTGTTGACTTAATCTATCAGCATGATTTTCCTCACTTTGATTTTATCTGTGATTTTGCACATTTCTATTGTGACGTGTATTACGTCCGATGTTAGCATGTCTTCTACTTCTTGGCATATCTTTTACCGAATCAAAGTGGTCTTCTTTATGTCACTCTGAGCTCTTGATTGCTACTTTTCTTGTTTTTAAACTGGAATTCAAATTAACATACTGTTAGCGCCATCTTTTAAAAATATAATTGAACTGTGAGCACGTGTTGAAATGAAAATTACACAGAACAGAAATGGGAAATGATCAGCTAAAATAATATATATTTTTGAAATTTTTCTTGAAAATATCTACGGAAAGTGTGAAAACAATCTCTTTTCTTAAATATCTTAAGTAAAAACTTATAAAATATTTATTATTTCTG
The DNA here is from genome assembly GCF_027943255.1 of Anastrepha obliqua. Classification (NCBI taxonomy): domain Eukaryota; kingdom Metazoa; phylum Arthropoda; class Insecta; order Diptera; family Tephritidae; genus Anastrepha; species Anastrepha obliqua. The sequence continues at coordinate 144,840,115 of NC_072894.1, forward strand.
CCGATTTCTGTTGTGTGTATTTTTCACACCATTTATTCACTGTTTCACTTGTTATCAATCATTTGCAAAATTAATATATATTTTGTAAATTTTTCGTGAAAATATCGTTGGAAAATGTGAAAACAATCTCTTCTCTTAAATATTTCTGACGCACTTTTTTATCTCTTTGGTTGATGCCTGGAAACTGCTTCACTTGAACACTTTACCAAATAAAACACTTTCTTAAGTACTTTTTTAGCGACGACCTGTTCAGGTTCGTTGAGCTAATGGGTTTGCTTCGGTTATCCCGAAGTGTGGGTGTAAAGAAGAAGTATTTAAGCAAAGTGTTAAGTTAGTCACAGCAGCATTGTGTTACGATTAATTATTGTAGGCGGTCAGCTACAGCTGTGCCTGCTAATTTGTATGTTTCTATTCTATGCGAATGCAGGCGTGCAGCCACTGCTGTATGAATTTATGTATATGTATGTATGTTTGCATTCCATTGAAATGTATGCAATGGAATGAAAATTTAGGCATAAATACTGCTGCGTTAACTTGTACATATGTTAGTAAAATGTACGCTCCATGCAACCGTTTACAATAACAACCACACGCGTAAAAAGAACACTGCCTCGTGTATACTGTGTGTTGACGAAGAAGTAAAGGAGATTTTAACCAAACATAGTTACAAACCTTCTGCACATGTGTCTGTTTCCTTCAATGTGGCAAAGTTTGGTTAAAATCGGTTGAGCCATTCTCCGTAAAGTTCATCACAACCGAAAAACGGCTGAATTTTTATATATATAGATAGGAAGGTTGCATACTTCTTGGCTTGGCGATGGAAATGGCCAAAAGGGATTTATGAAATGTTTTGTCCTTTTATTTTCTTTACAAAGTATAATATTGGATTTTGGGATCAACGATACTGTACTAATTTTTTGCATTTCCAACGGTCGTTTTTTTAAGATTTCTGCCAACACCAACTCATCTTACTGGCGGCTAATTATGCCATTCAATTATTGATTGCATTTCTTTACTTTTCTTCGGGAACATTAATAATATTTAATCAGTCTCAATATCAATTAGCCAACATCACACTTGACAGCTAATTGTCAAGGTTACATTTAATCAGTATATAATCTTACTGTCCAATCGAGTAGATTGATTTTCGAAATCTGATACGATAAACCTTATGCAGAAAACGAGTATGCATGTAAGTTTGAGCTGAAAACGAAAATGGTTATGCACACTCCATTGCCCAACTCTAAAGGGCAGACGCCTGCAGTTAATGCAGGATAAAATGTAAATCAAAGTATTGAAACAAAAATAACAAGTGAATAAAAAGTAATAGCTGCGAAGCGCAGTTAAACGAAAAGTGCTTTTAGGCAGCAAATACTGCTTTCGAATTACTACAAATATGCAGCGCAAAAAAGTAGCAGAACGAAAGCAATAAATAAAGCTAGAGGATGAATCTTTTAACAAATGGGCAGGGTAAATATATGTGGAAAGGACGTAGAGGGGAGCGGTTGATAATTGTCGCATTCACTAAGCGAAAAACTTACTGCACAAACAATAGCTAACATCTTGCAACAATGCAACTAACTAACGCAACTAGTACTTACAGTAGCCTCGCAAGTTACAGCAACGACAAATAAAGAATAATTCCAAATAGCGATCAGCGGCCAGAGACGAATAATACAACAAAATTAAAGCTTGATATATGTACATCAATCAATTCAATTTTTTTTGGTGTTTGGGGAAATATACTTGACACAACCACTTCGTGCGCGGCGAAGAAAGTTGAACGAAGTTAGAAAAGCAGAATATTAAAAAAAATGCACTTAAAGAGCGTCCATATGCACCAAAAATAACAGAAAAGTATGAAACATACATTTTGAAGTTGTTTGGGCTAAGCCGCTTATACATTTTTTGAGGTACGTTTTGATAGTTTCCTGGCCCCACATTTCGGTGGGGAACGTATCCATGTCTTACTGCCTGAATAACACGCAGGAGCACTCAACGCCAAGGCGGTCGCCAACATATGTGGTAGTAAATATTTCTGAAAATATTATAAGAACAATAACGGTTGGTTTTTGTCACCAAGAGTCGTCTTAACGGACAGCCATTGCCAATGGCAGGAGCAACAAGGGAAACTGAAAAATCAACCACGTAATAGTGAGCGAAACAACAAAAGTCAATTTCAAAATGCAATGTAATAGATTTTTTCGCGTTGTTTGGAATTGTTGTTGTTGTTGTTGATCCATTGCTTTGGCTCCTCGCTGCTCTTCTGTCATTGCTGCCACACCGCAATGCCACAGTCTACATACATACGTGTCATTCGTCGCAGTCGTTGGCATTGCTGCTGCTGTCGAGGCTGCCAGTGCACATTTCGGTTAGAGTTGCTGTTGAGATTTTCAAATATTGCAAAAGAAATATCACAAAACACAAATGAAAGCGAAAGAGGAAAAAATTCAAGATTTCAAAACAAGCTAAACATTACTGTGGGATAGAGGAGGAAATTCATATAGAACGTGCACTTGCATGGACCCGTTTGGATGACGGAGATGGGGCTGTCATGTCAGTTGACAATGTTTTGTTATTTTGGTTGATACTGCTTCTGTTGTTTTCGTTATTTGCTGACTGACGCATGCTGAGGACTGTTGCTGTTGTTGGTGCTGTGTGCATTTGATAACAGTTGATGCCGCAACTAGGGGCCACTGCTCATTTAGTTAGACACGTATGTTGCTAGAAATATATGTACTTACAGTGGCTCACAGTAAATTTTGTGTTAATCTTCGTAAAATTTTTATTCATTTTTAAGTTAGTCTAAACAACGAAACAAGCTGTGAGACCGTTTTACGCTGTGTTTGGTTTTTGTTGTAAATATTGTTCACAAACTAAAGACCTATTGAATTTAAATTTTGGTTTTTATAATTAAAATTTACGAATCTTTGGGTGTATATTTAAGTTTTTTTGTGCTTAAATAAAAAATTCATACATTTTCTTTTGAATAAAGGATCACACGAAATAAGCTGAGAGGCACTGTATCACTATAGGAGTCTTCTTGCCATTGGAATTAGTGTTCGTATGATAGGTGCGGTAGCTCAAGTTGTGCTCGTTGGTGATGAAGAATGACATTTGCATTTATCTTCACATTTCGTCTGGATATTTTGCGAATGTTTACTTATCACCAAACATGCATACTTATATAAGTACATTTGCTGTGGTATCTAGTTTCTAGGAGTGCAAGTTATGCCTGCAGTAGATTTTTCTCAGTTGTTTTATAAGTTCTAATATTTTCAGGCAGAGTTAAGAAAACCAACTTAGTTTAATTTTTCACATGGCGTAGAATGAATTTCTAGAATCCAGATACCAGTTAGTCTAACAGCCGAATTAGGGAAATTTTGAAAATTTTGCGTTTACATGAATTTAAGCGGAGAAAAGTTTTAATCTGGAGTATAAAATTAATTCGATTATAAATATTAAACAAACATCAACAAGCTGCTCTAGCTTAGCTTATAGAGCATATGTAGGTATGTATGTTGCATCCGTATGCGCGAGAATGTGCAGGCTGAACGGCAAATTAGCAAATGGTTTATTTCTGTTCAAAGTTTTGTGGCAACCAATTTTACTGTCAAAGAGAATATGTGAACGCTGGTAAATATTGGACATATTTAATGAACAAAGTTGCTCAAGTATGTTGTACACCGACGACTAAAAAAGTTTGATGTATTTCTAAACTTTTTACGAGCAAAACTTTTCAACCAAACTGTATAGATTACTCATCCACACAAAATGAAAGAAAAAAGTTAATAAGTGATTTTTATTCAGTTTAAGAAACTGAGTAGAATGAATTTGGGTTGTAGTTTATAAATATTGGAAAATTCAAAGGAAGTAGCAATTTCAAGCGTCATTAATACAAACTTTAGAATATATTCTTACACCTGTATTTTTAATAAGCAGTGGTGCCACTCGTCAGGAAATGGCAAACCACTTTTACAAATGTCGAGCAACGGTGATAAAATTTTGGTAATAATATTAATCACAGAGAACAAAAAACAAAAAAAAACAAAAAACGGAACCCAAATCTGTTCACTTAGATCTTCACCTGGCGGTTTTTTTCGGAAACTTTTTGATCAGGGTGGTATAACAGCAGTGAAGAGTTTCACTCTGATGTGAGATTTAGAAGATGAGCAATAGAGTGTACGCTGTCGACTCGAATCGACCGGTCATAAATATTAATGCGCTAAAGTAAATATGTAAAACAAAACTACTCGAAGCTCAGTGACTAATACTATATTCATATATTAAACTAAAGTTAGAAACTAAAGAATAAAACCTACCAAGAATCAAGTTATCTTACAATATATAGTATGTATATTATCCTTATACCTAAGTCTGTGGAAGAGAATTATAAATAAATGACTTAAAATATAAACAGTGTTTCATTCATCGCTAAATCCTGTATATAAACATACGTACATATGGGCAAAGACATACATATATGGTGGTTTTGGACATGTCACCTCCTGCTCCGAGCAGTTTAATGCTGCCACCGAAAGGCATATGGTTCTTATAACAAATATCTACTCAGCGACAATTCCTCTTCCATTTTGATATTTCATACCCACGCGTCAACGAAATAATAAAAATATTGAAAGAAAACGACGAAGTAAAAGTCAAATGCAATAAAATGTGACCCAAAAGCTGTGGGTGGGTATGTAAAATGCAAATCAATAGCTACAAAAATAAACACTATCATATATTTCCTACTTAATGTATGTATGTATGAACATCTATTGTTGCATAGCACAATCGTTACTTCAAATGACTTGACCTTCGAAGTGGCTGAATTCCCAGTATACTAAGTATAGTTTCTTCTCGCTTTTATGAAATAAAATTCACTGAAATAGAAATTGAAATCCCAATAATAACTCAATAAAATCACTGAGTACGAAATGGCAGTGGTATGGAAGTGGCAGCGCAACGGATAAGCAAAAGGAAGTGGTCAAATAAAAGCAAAATCAAGATCAACGATAATAAGAACAAAAAATAAAGCAGAAGAAAATACTGGCAACAGTGAAACTTTGTATGAATAAATGCTCTTTGGTCGGTCACAAGAACAGAAGTGACCGCAACTACCCTTATTATACAACGATTTAAATGCGAACTGCAATTGTCGTCGGCAACTTTGTTGCCACCAGACGAAGCGCAAACGAAATGCAGAGCAACGCTCATCAACAAATAAATCATGTACGTAAAGGACAAGCACACAAATTACGCTTAAGGAAGCAGACGTTAATAAGTTTCATCGCATTTGGTAGCAAACGACAAGTGAATGAAACCGACACGAACATGAATAAATGGAAGACAGTGTGGTAAAGCGGCTAACTCTGTGAAAAATTTTCCGATTTCTTTGAAGTCTGAATGAGCATCGGGACACTTAATGAATGAATGAAAATCGAAATAACTCGTAATACGTGCCAGTTACATACATATAAGCGTGAAGTAAATTATTTTATGGTTGTTGTTTGCTTGATAAATCACATGCATTTTCTTCTTGTCTCCAAGGAATGCAATGATGGAAATAAAAAGGCAATATAAGCCTGCCTATTCGACATAGGAATGTCGTGCAGGGATGTATTGGCAAAATGGCAGATGACAGTAGGTGAATTATAATGCTAACGGTATTTGTGGAAGAAATGTAAAAATATTCCTCCTGATGCCATTGATTGGTTCTTTTTTTGATGTTTCATGGCAAACTAAAAAGAAGCGCACTATTTATAAATAATTTTAGCATAACATACACATGCATGTATGTATATAAAATTGGCGCGTTCATCATCTTCATAACGGCCACTTCGAGCCACTATTAATACACCATCTATAGGAGGAAATCTATTAAAAAAACATGAAAATTTGGAGAAAGAAGATATTAAAAACTTATCGAAACAACTACAAAATATGCAACAAATTTGTGCTGAATTAAAAAATGAGCTGCAACAGCTAAAAATAGAAAACGCTAAACTAAAAGCTCAAACCGCAGTCACTAGTAAAACCAACAGTGCACAGCAAAATAAAACACCACCTCAATACGAAACCGATGAAGAAGAGCTAGATCGAGAGACGGACTGGATCTTAAAAAAGCGACCATCTAAAAAACGAAAAGCTGTCAATTCACCTGAACAAATAGGCTCAACTTCAAACTTGAATACACTAATTGCCAACAATAAAACACCAAAAGATGATAAAAAAACCCCACGTCCCCCACCAATTATGGTAACAGCTGAATGTGAGTACCAAAAACTGTTCAACATTGTAAAAAACGGGTCTAGCAATACGTTCTCTATTAAACTTCTGAACAATAAGATCTATAAAATAAATACATTTGATCCAGATGATTATAGAAAGACTACAAAGTCGCTATCAACACAAAACATCTCTTGGTACACTTATGAAAACAAGCAAACAAGACCAATAAAAGTTATAGCAAAAAATCTTCATCATTCGTGCGATCCTACTGATATCATACAAGATCTTAAAAAACAAGGCCTAAATATCACTAATGCAGTTAAAAAGCTAAAATGGAAAACAAAGGAGCCACTAGATATGTTTCTACTCACATTCGAATCAATTGAAGATATTAAAAAGATATTTGAAATAAAAACAATCTTACATGCGGTTGTCAAAATTGAAGCGACTAAGCAAACAACATTAATTCCTCAATGTAAGTCATGTCAGTCCTACGGACACACTCAAAATTATTGCAGCAAGCAGCCACGCTGTGTGAAATGTGCGCAGAAGCACAAAACAGTCGAATGCACAAAATCAAAGGAGCAGCTGCCAAAATGCTGCAACTGTGGAGAAGCACACCCTGATAGCTACAGAGGCTGCATAGTAGCCAAAGAACTACAAAAAATTCGCGACAAAAAAATCGGACAGCGGAAAAATAACACTGAGGCTGAAAGCCAAACTAAAGGAAGAGAGAAAAATAAAGATGAATCTAGTACAAAATCAATATCGCATAAACCAATACCAATTCCAGCACCAAGCAATCTACCAACCTATTCACAAGTGGCAAAAACTAACGAAAATGTCACTACACATGAAGAAAATATACTTTCAAAAATATTGCAAAAACTAACAGAACAACAAGAATTTAACAAATCACTGGAGCGAAGGTTGCAAAATCTTGAATTTAAAATTTATCAGTCAATTACACATGCCTAATTTTTTTAAAATAATGTTATGGAACGCGAACGGTCTTCCAAAGCACCAGCAAGAATTGGAAATGATTCTCAATTCAGAAAAAATCGACATTTGTTTAATTGCTGAGACGTATTTCACTAATCAAACTTTTTTCAAGATCAAAAACTTTGAAACTTACCACACTATTCACCCAAGCAACAGTGCCCGAGGCGGAAGTGCCGTAATTATTAGAAGCAATATTAAACACTACGAACAAGAAAAAGTCAGCATCAAGCCACCACCATCACAATTAATGCTGGAGGTGATCTAGCATTGACAGCTGTTTATAGTCCTCCAAGGCACCAAATCAAATACGATCAATATGTCCATCTTATTGAGCGTCATAAAACAAAATTCATTATGGGCGGTGATTTTAATGCTAAACATATCCATTGGGGATCTAGGCTAACAACCACTAAAGGAAGGGAGCTCTTCAAAGCGCTTCAACAAACAAACTGTAACACTGCATCTTCATGGATGCCAACGTATTGGCCAACTGATCCACAAAAAAATCCGGACCTTATCGATTTCTTCATAACCAGAAAAGTCTCCAGTGCTTATCTTAATGTTGAAAATGGGCTAGACATGAATTCAGACCACTCGCCAATCTATCTAACTCTCAGCGAAACGGTAGTGTTACGTGATCCAGTTCTCAAATTAACTAGTCAATTTACCGACTGGGATTATTTCCGCAAAATGTTAGAAGAATCTGAAGACAATACGTTTCCAATGGAATCAACAACAAAGATAGATGACGAAGTTTTAAAACTGACGAGAGAAATACAACACTCTGCTTGGTCGAGCACACCTCCTTTAATGAAAATTTCCGCCGGCCACAAATACACAAAAGATATAAAAGAAATGGTGCTAAAGAAGCGAAAAATGCGGCGTAGGTGGCATCAAACAAGATCACCTGTTGATAAAGCAGCTTTGAATAAAGCAGCGAAAGATCTCAGCCATAAAATTAAAGAATACAAAAATCAATCATTTGCAAACTACGCACAGCAATTAAATAATAAAAGAGACACAAACTACTCACTATGGAAATGCACCAAAAAGCTTAAACAGCCAGCTAACCATAATCCACCAATCAAAGTAGGCAATAATGGATGGGCGAAAACCAACATAGAAAAAGCAAACATATTTTCAGATTATCTAGCAAAAATCTTTACACCTAATAGCGACACATCACCAATACTAAATAATGATGGCATAGCCAATGATAATTATGGCGATATAGTACCCATAACTGAAGATGAGATGTGCGCCGAGATACAAAAGTTGAAATCGAAGAAATCTCCCGGGTTTGATTTAATAACTGCCGAAGTCCTCAAACAAGTTCCACGAAACATCATTACTAAGCTAACAAACATAATGAATGCTTGCTTTAAGCAGCAATACTTTCCAATCTATTGGAAAATAGCTGATGTCATCATGATTCTAAAACCAGGAAAGCCTCCAAACGATGTAGCATCATATCGTCCAATTTCACTGTTGCCCATCTTGTCAAAACTGTTGGAAAAATGTTTGATAAAGCGCCTGAGCAATATCATAGAAAATAACCAAATAATACCAACACACCAATTTGGATTTCGCGCGCGCCACTCAACTATTGACCAAATTCACAGATTAACTCGTATCATCGAGAACATATTTGAAGAAAAAAATGTCTGTTCGGCTGTATTTCTCGATGTCTCTAAAGCTTTCGATAAAGTATGTCATGCTGGCCTGCTGTGGAAAATAAAGAATGTACTGCCAACAAAATGTTTTAATATCCTAAAAACCTACCTGTCTGAGCGCTATTTTCGCGTCAGGTACGAAGATGAGTTCTCTGAACTGAAAGAGATAAAAGCTGGTGTGCCGGAAGGAAGTGTGCTTGGACCTCTTCTCTATCTACTTTTTACTCACGACTTGCCAAACAGCAGAAATTGCTTTATAGCAACATTTGCTGATGATACTGCAATATTAACCGTCGGAAAGACAGAAATAGAGTCTACTACACAACTGCAGCTTGCTATCAATAAAATATACAATTGGACAGATAAATGGCACATTAAACTGAACGAAACAAAGTCTGTACACATCAACTTTACAAACAAAAAGATCAACTACCTGCCAATATACATAAACAGCATTAAAGTACCATACTCTAATACAGCAAAGTATCTAGGTATGACGCTCGACACGAAACTTAGGTGGAGTGCGCACGTGAAAAAGAAAAGAGAAGAACTGGACCTAAAATTCCAAAATATGCATTGGCTAATGGGTAAGCAATCAGCGTTATCCGCACCCAACAAGATACTGCTTTACAAACAAATTCTCAAACCTATCTGGACCTATGGGATTCAGCTATGGGGTTGCACCAGCTATAGTAACACAGCGCATATACAAAGATTTCAGACTAAGGCACTCAAGCATGCAGTTTGTGCTCCATGGTATATTAGGACGCAAGATCTAGAACGTGACCTCAATATTGATTCGGTTACGGCAACCATAAAGAAATTTGCAAAGTCGCACGCAGAGCGACTAAGCAAGCATGTGAACAATGAAGCCTTGATTCTTAACGATAATACAAAATGGAAGCGAAGGCTCAAACGTAAAAAACCTCTAGATTTAAACTAATTAATAAATAAAAATCAGTTAAAAGTATGAATTTTATTTTGCTGAGGATTAACTCAAATTATTTGTTGTAACAAAACTCCACAAAAATTGCTCGTTAGTATATATATGAAATGTTATACTAGTTGCAATGAAAATACTAATAATAAAAATAAAAAAAATCTTCATAACGGCAGAAATTTTTTGATAAGAAACTCATTTATGGCAGAAATACACTCGGTTTTGTTTGACATTAACTGCCAAGGGGCGGCATGTGAAAAATGTTAACACGGTTGTTGTTATAGCAGCGAAAACATTCCCCATACATATATGGAGACTTTTAAGCGTATAGCGAAACTCGATTTATATAAACTTGTACATCTGTATGTTTACGATTGTTGCGTATGTGTATGTGTTACTATTCCACCAATAAAATCCGAGTTATTCCCTGTTGTACGGCTATAGCTAGCGCTGACAAATCAGTTCAATGAGCAGTGATGGAGTTGTGCACCTTAACAGAATCAGCACAATAATAAAAACAAAAAATCCAATCACGGAAAGTCATAATACATAAAGTCAACCTCTACTATAATACATTAGCTGCTCTTGCAGATCTGAACACACAATCATACCCTCGTTGAGAGTTGCAAATATATCGTTTTATGCAAGGTGTAGCAGTAATCGGTCGGTGATTACCATTAAATTGCATTTGACACGCAGAAAGGCGCGTTCGAGTTTAACTGGTCACAATGCATTCTACTTTCCATCTGTCCTTCCCTTCTTTCTAGCAGTAAGCACCTACGCCGCACTATACACACATTCCGTATTCACTTGCTCACATCGGTGTGCTATTTTATACCCTTACACACTTTGTGAGTATGCGTCGCGTACCCATACGCACCTGGTTATCGATGAAGTTATTGAAGTGCATATAGGAGCAATTACTGAGTGCATCTGTGCTGCCAACGCTGCCGTTGTCGGAGTGGCTGTGAATTTCCTGTAATTCCTTCATTCCCTCCGGTAGCAAATTATCTCCCTTAAATGAGACACGTTTGGGAGCTTGCTGCGTGGACCCAGTGTGGAAGCTCGGTGCGAGTCGATTACGACTCAATGTGTTGGAAAGTCCGGCACCCACCCCGGTGAGTGAACCGAGGGGGCCAGCGAAGCGTACTGAGTGCATTGCCTCGCCTGCCGCTGAAGCGAATGTCCCCATCATGTGCGAAAATGCGACGCAACCGACAGCTTCTTGTTCTTGCTGCCGATGACGATGCTGCTGCTGATGAGGATGATGCCGATTTTGATGTTGATGTCGACGTTGATGATGGCTGGCAACTTCAGTATTGCTGCCAATTGCTGTAGGCTGCATCATCATACCACAGCCACCGAAACGAAAGTGGGGAATGCAAGTGGCACCGGAAACGCTCGCCCCACATTCACTGCCTTCAAAATCGCTTTCATCGCCAACTGTGTTGCCGGTGTCTACATTGATATCAACGACGGCTGGTGAGAAATCACGCGGTAGTGTTGCATTTTCGAGGGTATCTCGTGAGCGGGATGTGGCGGTGAGTGTACCCTTGTAAATTATGTTAAGTGTAGCTGGCAGTTGTTGCTGCAGCTGGGTTTGTGGAATCTGTTGCTGCGCTTGTGGAAGCTGTTGCAGGTGTGAACTATGCTGTTGTTGTTGCTCAATGCTTGGAAGTACAAGTGTTTGTGGCTGTAACAGTTTGGTGCCTCCACTTAAGATAGCAGCAGCGTACTCTTCAGGTTGAACAACTGTATCTGAAGTGGAAGGGGTGGTGGCAAATATATGCGTGGGTTGGAACTGGTAAATGTGTTCATTATCCGATGCTTCATTGGCGCTATTTTGTGGAGGCCCGGCCGCAGTTGTCAAGATGGCGGTACGTGGCGATACCACTGAAGTTGGTATCATCATGATGGGAACTACCGTAGCCGCATTGGAATGAGCAGCACCAGGAAGTTGCAGCAGCTCTATTTGACACATCTCCTCATAACTCAATGGCCGCAATTCCATCATGAAGTCAGACTATTTGATTTCTGATTTCGAAGTAGAATTGGGCGTGACCGCTCAATTTATGTTAAAATATATGTTTGTCTTTTTCCATTATATTTCAATTATGCATTAAAACTTTGAAAATACACTCATATTCGCACAAATTACAACTATTTTTTACTGTGCACTATTACACCCATTTAGCTTCTTATAACGTCCTACTCTTTGTTTCGGCTCTCAACACTGATTTACATGCATGTAAAGGAATCTTCTGTTAACACTTTTCTTTGCGACAATGCATTAAAAACGGTTCGCGGTGTATTGTTTAGTTAACGCGCAACTTTACCTAAGAGCAGCCGTTTGGTGACTGAGCTACGGTGTGCTGAAATTCCATGCTCTCGCCTTGGCATTTGATGGCAAATGTGTTTGAGACGAACGAAGAGCGGCTGCTGCTCAGCATCCACAAAACCAAAGTACTATCGCCACGAAAACGATGTTTTCTCTGAACTTTTGGCCCTAGTATATCTAGGGACCAGCAAACAAACATTGCTTTGCCCACACTTTTGAATTGTTTTGTATCGTGTCGTTGAGCGCGAAAGCCTGCGTCTGCGTATGATTGGTTGTCGTGCTCTGAGAGACCTTACTCGTATCTCTGTGACAAAAAGTACTGTGTGTGATGTGGTTTGATTTTAACCAGGCTTTTAATTTAGCTTCAAGTGTTTTTCCAGCACTTCTTTATTTAAAATGTAAACAACTTTTTCAATTTCATTGTGTCTAACTTTCACTGATTTATATTTATCGTATTATTCCCGTTTCTGTGGGTACAAATTTGGCTCAACCGAACGAAACATCTCTTCCACAGATTACTATCACTCTTATCACTGGTTTTCGGACTGCAACCAACTGTTGTGTATCGGCTTCAGTAATCCATATATTTGTATGCAAAACTTTGGCTTCCTGTAATCGCCGCATACATACTTCATTACTTATTCCATTACCGTCCTCTTTCACCGTTTGGTTGCTCTATCTTGTGCACGTCTTCACAGTTGCTCAACTCAGGAAGGCAAAGGCGAAACCTTTATACTTCTCATAATTCGATATTCATTGTTGCTCAATGCTCGCCATTTCTTTCACCTAAATTCACCTTTTTCTACTAAGGAAGAAATGAGTACAGACATAAATGTGTTAAATATGCTTTTACCCGATTCGAAGCAAGCGAGCTCCATCCGTTTCCATGCAAATAAAAACCTGAGGCGGCGAAAGCCACATTTGACAATGGAGGATAACGTCCATTATATGAATAACTTGCAACGGATTGTCTCTAATTAATGTACAAAGATGGCTCCGATTAATTAATGTATAAAGATGGCTCCGATGTACAACACAAAAAAAACTAAAACATATATTGACACAATAACAACTTATTCAATCGAGGTTAAATAAATTTGACTACATCTCGTCTTCTCATGGATCCCAAAAGCATTCAAACTCAATTTTTATATAAATCTTTTATTTATTAATATACTCAACGATTATATGTATGTTAGATGCAAATGTGTGTGTAAGTGTATACGAGCAATCGAATGTATAATATAAATATCTGGTGAATATTTGGCCTTTCCATCATTTATTGGCCATAAATTAATTGTGAAAACAATGAAATTTCTAATGCGTTTTGGTTATTTTTTCGTTATTAATAACCATTAGAAATAACCACTTAAATTGACAAAAACGATTCGAAGTAATTGAGTAATTTGTGGTTTTTCATAACCAATTGAGTTTAATTACAAGTGGCCCAGCAGACACGAATAAACAAATAAGTGTGGGCTTCAAATTTGATTAGTATCGACAGCGGGCGGAAATATTAGAGTTGTTGGAGTAGGTAAGTGGTTGCAGTTAGGTCCAACTTTTTGGGTTTAACAGCATGACATGAACTTTTGGTGTGCCTGTTTCTTGCGGCGTTTTTGGCGGAAAAATTGATTGATTGATATTATCGTAAAAAAGTGATTTGAAATTTATTGACACTTCACGTGCGACGCAATGTTCTAACCCTCAATCAAATTTAAATTCGAAATATGTTTTATTAGCAATTACGAACACCTCGCCCCCAAGTTAAAGGAAACATAATACGATATAGTCACAGGAATACCATTTCTGTCTCGAAGAGCCCAGTGGAATCTAATCGAAGTGTTCGTTAATTTGCTTGCATAATCTACAATATAGAAATGAATCTCAAAATGTGTTGGTAAGCGCATAACTCAAAATGTTCGTTGAAGTCCAAAGATGGTTTGTACGGCGAGAAAAATGCGAATAATTTCCGGGAAACCCCTAAAACAGCCTTTTTCTTTTTCCCATACAAATATTGCGCGTTCGTGTGTGTGCGTGTTCGCATTGGAGGATCTAATGCGTTTACACAAAATTGATAATATCGTGAACCTGACCAAATTGAAAAGTCAGAAAATGTAAAAGCTATTGATTTGATTGGCCTCGCAATATTCTTTCTTCTGTTTTAGTTTCAGAACGAATTAACGAATATTTCATTCACAAATCTATATATATAAAAATGAATTGCTGTTCGTTAGTCTCGCTAAAACTCGAGAACGGCTGAACGGATTTATCTTATCTTGGTCTTGAACTATTCGTGGAGGTCTAGGGAAGGTTTAAAAGGTGAGAAAAATTCGAATAATTGCCGGGAAAATCCTCAAAACAGCATTTTTCTATTTCCCATACAAACGTTTTCTAAATAAAATGGAGAGTCAATTTGTAATTTATTACCGCTGCATAAAGTTCAAATTCGCGTACGCGTTGGAGGATCTAATATCGCGTTCTGAAACTCAACAAAAGTGAAAGTGAATCGCGAACGCGACAAAATTGCATAGTCTCAAAATACATAGTACATAAATAGTGGTCGGCTTCGAGAAACTCAATTTTAGCTAACTTCAGTTGTTAATCTGTCCGATTATTTTTTTAATAAGACTATATAGAAATCGAAAGATAAATCTTAAGTTTTGTCACAAATTAAATTATAAATCTTAAGTTAAATTTCTGAACGCAATCATAATATTTGACATTAGATTTGACAACCAACTAATATGTCAATCCATCCTGTTGCATTTCAGAGCACGGAAAAAAGTATTATTACGATATTATATCTATCTTTGTGGCTACGTGCGCGAGAACTTTCTTTACTTTGGTGATCCTTTGTGATAGTGACATTCCAAGTAATGTGCTCTTTTTTGTGATAGTGACACTTTACTGCTAAATGAGCGGGAAATTTTCTCACTTTGATTAATTACAATTTACGATGCCGAGGAGAAGACGACCTGACTTAGGTCGTCGTACTCAATCAAATGTGCGAAGATCTACCTCACGAGCTAACCGCACTGATGACCAGAGACAGACAGATCAAGAAAATAGTCGTATTGCTATGTCAGAATTGCGTTCTTTAGTGAGTGACAATGTAGGAGATAGGCTTAGAATGCAACGAGTTCGTGCACATCAAACACAACAACAGCAAGCTAGACATAATGAAATTGAGCGAATCCGCAGACGCAGTGCTCCTGTGATTCTAGAACGAGCTGCATTCCACTATGATCCGGCAATTGATTACTGTGCCGACAAATCGGTAACAATTGTAATTATTGTAAGGCGTTGAAATACACTGGTGAATCTACTGGATTATGTTTGCGATTATCATATCGACATGTTTCCCCTCGAATCCAAAAGATTTGTGGGTTAAGTATACAGATGACATGTCTGAGGATGTTTTGCATCGTGTGCGCCGTCAAACTTTGAATCCTACACTACAAATGACTGAAGAAATTTACAATGACACATTGATCATGATAGAAGATATGTGTTTATTGATGGCAAATAAAGTATTGTCGTGTTTGGGAATGACAGCACCCAATCGTCATATGCACGATGCATTAAACCACGAGTTGCAAAGAGAACATCAGTACGACATTGAAGCATTGACCGAAACAGTTCGTACAAATGTTCCACAATTAAATCAACAACAAAGAATTGCGTACGGCACTTTGATAGAAGCTGTGAACAGTGGATCTGGTGGAATTTATTTCTTTGATTTCCCGGAGGAACCGGAAAAACGTTTTTAATTTCATTGCTTTTGGCGAGGATCAGATCGCGAAATGATGTTGCTCTAGCGTTGGCTGGAAATAGCTGCAACTCTGCTAGAAGGCGGGCGAACTGCACATTCTGCCTTGAAATTACCACTAAACATGCAAATCACCGAAACACCAATTTGCAACATCGCCAAAAATAGCGCAATGGCCAAGATCCTACAGGTATGCAAATTGATTGTTTGGGATGAATGTTGCTGATGAACTAAACTGTTGCTGATGAACTAAATGCATGCCTAAAATCATCAAATTTGTGGCAGTACGTAAAGACACTCCACTTAACAACTAACATCCGAGTATTTTTGCAACAAGATAAAACTGCAAATGTGTTTGCGAAGCAGTTGTTAGACATTGGAAATAAGAAAGTTGCAGTGGACACCTCGTCCGGATTCATCTACAGATTTCTGTCACATCACAGACTCAAAAGTGTAGCTTAGCGAGTTTTCCCAGATATAGCGCAAAAGTTCAATAACCATAATTGGCTGGGTGAACGAGCAATATTAGCAGCGAAAAATAAAGATGTCGAGGATCTTAATGCGACCATTCAGAATTTTCTTCCAGGACAGTTGGTTTCCTTTAAATCAGTCGACACCGTAATGAACCAGGATGACGTAATCAACTATCCCACTGAGTTCTTAAATTCACTGGAATTGCCTGGATTACCACCTCACAATTTGCAGTTAAAAGTAGGATCAGTTGTCATCATGCTGCGTAACATTAATCAACCTCGACTATGCAATGGAACAAGACTGGCTGTGAAAAGACTGATGAATAACGTCATTGAGGCGACAATCATAAAAGGAAAATAGAAAGGAGAGGATGTCTTGATCCCGCGGATACCGATAATTCCAAAGGACTTACCATTCGATTTTTAACGCTTACAATTTCCAGTACGTCTGGCCTTTGCGATGACCATAAATAAATCGCAAGGACAGTCGTTAGAAGTTTGTGGAATCAACTTGGAGTTTCCCTGTTTCGCGCATGGACAATTATACGTCGCGTGTTCGCGCGTCGGAAAACCGTTTTCTTTGTTTATTTACGCACCACAAAACAAAACAAAAAATATAGTTTATGAGAAAGCTTTATATTAATTAACAGACTGTATTTTAACAGTGTGTGTCTGTGAATATCAAATTTAAACCGTATAAATAGCCAGTATTTCAGGAAAACTCTGTTTTCTAAGTAAGCAACATGATGTATCGAAAATAATAATAAAACTTCATGCTTTATTCAATAAATGCTTTTTTATTAAATACGGATTCGATTTGTTTGTTTTAAAATCATTTTATACAAAAGATTAGGTCTTTTATTTATCGATGAGGCAGTACGAAGTCTGCCGGGTCAGCTAGTAATAAATAAAAATAGTTAAGTATTTAAGTTCTAAGAATATTCATGCAGGGCTGAACAAATCCAAACATATTTTAAGAATACTAAAAGATAAACATATTTTAAGAATAACAAAAGACAAACATTATTAATTAATCTAGAAAACTCATGTTTCTCACATGGTCAATTGTATGTTGCCTGTTTCTGTGTTGGAAAATCATCAGATTTGTTTGTATATTCACCAGGTAATCAAACAAAAAACATTGTATATCATAAAGCACTACAATAAAAATAAAACCGATTTTTGTTAATAATTATGATTCACTCGATTTACAATAAAGCGATTACTGAATATACGTTTTATTTCATTATTCTTTATTATATCGGTTATTAACCCTATGTTAATAATATCTTATATATAAAATTCTCGTGTCACGGTGTTCGAACTTGAACTCCTCCGAAACGGCTCGACCGATTTTTGTGATCCTTAGCGTGATTGTCGGCCAGGGTGGAGAATCGGCCAACATCTATTTTTCATCCCCCTAAATGTTAAGGGTAGTCCACCCCTATGTGGGCCCGGGTAACCTTCGGATGTGTATGTACAATATGGGTATCAAATGGAAGCTGTTGGTGAATGCTTTAGTTCAGAGTATTTTTCATGCCGCTCCGTGACTAGGGTCTCGAGATAGAGACCAAAACATGGAGCCTAGAATGTGTTTGTACAATATGGATATCAAACTGAAGCTGTTGGTGAATGCTTTAGTTCAGAGTATTTTTCATGCCGCTCCGTGACTAGGGTCCCGAGATTGAGACCAACACGTGGACCCTAGAATGTGTTTGTACAATATGGATATCAATTGAAAGCTGTTGGTGAATGCTTTAGTACAGAGTATTTCTCATGCCGCTTCGTGACTGGGGTCTCGAGATATAGGTCAAAACGTGGGCCCGGGTAACCTTCGGATGTGTATATACAATATGGGTATCAAATGGAAGCTGTTGGTGAATGCTTTAGTTCAGAGTATTTTTCATGCCGCTCCGTGACTAGGGTCTCGGGATAGAGAGCAACACGTGGACCCTAGAATGTGTTTGTACAATATGGATATCAATTGAAAGCTGTTGGTGAATGCTTTAGTACAGAGTATTTTTCATGCCGCCCCGTGACTAGGGTCTCGGGATAAAGGTCAAAACGTGGGCCCGGGTAACCTTCGGATGTGTATGTACAATATAGGTATCAAATGAAAGCTGTGTGTGAATGCTTTAGTTCAGAGTATTTTTCGTGCCACTCCGTGACTAGGGTCTCAAGATAGAGACCAAAACGTGGACCCCAGAATGTGTTTGTACAATATGGATATCAAATTGAAGCTGTTGGTGAATGCTTTAGTACAGAGTATTTTTCATGCCGCCCCGTGACTAGGGCCTCGAGATATAGGTCAAAACGTGGGCCCGGGTAACCTTCGGATGTGTATGTACAATATAGGTATCAAATGGAAGCTGTTAGTGAATGCTTTAGTTCAGAGTATTTTTCGTGCCGCTCCGTGACTGGGGTCTCGAGATATAGGTCAAAACGTGGGCCCGGGTAACCTTCGGATGTGTATGTACAATATAGGTATCAAATGGAAGCTGTTAGTGAATGCTTTAGTTCAGAGTATTTTTCGTGCCGCTCCGTGACTAAGGTCTCGGGATAGAGAGCAACACGTGGACCCTAGAATGTGTTTGTACAATATGGATATCAATTGAAAGCTGTTGGTGAATGCTTTAGTACAGAGTATTTTTCATGCCGCCCCGTGACTAGGGTCTCGGGATAAAGGTCAAAACGTGGGCCCGGGTAACCTTCGGATGTGTATGTACAATATAGGTATCAAATGAAAGCTGTGTGTGAATGCTTTAGTTCAGAGTATTTTTCGTGCCGCTCCGTAACTAGGGTCTCCAGATAGAGACCAAAACGTGGACCCTAGAATGTGTTTGTACAATATGGATATCAAATGGAAGCTGTTGGTGAATGCTTTAGTTCAGAGTATTTTTCGTGCCGCTCCGTGACTAGGGTCTCCAGATAGAGACCAAAACGTGGACCCCAGAATGTGTTTGTACAATATGGATATCAAATTAAAGCTGTTGGTGAATGCTTTAGTACAGAGTATTTTTCATGCCGCCCCGTGACTAGGGCCTCGAGATATAGGTCAAAACGTGGGCCCGGGTAACCTTCGGATGCGTATGTACAATAGGGTATCAAATGGAAGCTGTTGGTGAATGCTTTAGTTCAGAGTATTTTCAATGCCGCTCCGTGACTAAGGTCTCGAGATAGAAAGCAACACGTGGACCCTAGAATGTGTTTGTACAATATGGATATCAAATGGAAGCTGTTGGTGAATGCTTTAGTTCAGAGTATTTTTCGTGCAGCTCCGTGACTAGGGTCTCCAGATAGAGACCAAAACGTGGACCCTAGAATGTGTTTGTACAATATGGATATCAAATGGAAGCTGTTGGTGAATGCTTTAGTTCAGAGTATTTTTCGTGCCGCTCCGTGACTAGGGTCTCCAGATAGAGACCAAAACGTGGACCCCAGAATGTGTTTGTACAATATGGATAGCAAATTGAAGCTGTTGGTGAATGCTTTAGTACAGAGTATTTTTCATGCCGCCCCGTGACTA
Source organism: Anastrepha obliqua (assembly GCF_027943255.1). Taxonomy (NCBI): domain Eukaryota; kingdom Metazoa; phylum Arthropoda; class Insecta; order Diptera; family Tephritidae; genus Anastrepha; species Anastrepha obliqua. The sequence goes on from NC_072894.1 coordinate 144,860,067, forward strand.
GGGTCTCGAGATATAGGTCAAAACGTGGGCCCGGGTAACCTTCGGATGTGTATGTACAATATAGGTATCAAATGGAAGCTGTTAGTGAATGCTTTAGTTCAGAGTATTTTTCGTGCCGCTCCGTGACTGGGGTCTCGAGATAGAGACAAAAACGTGGTATGAATAAAGAAATAAATAATGTGAGAATAAAGACATACATAATATGAAAACCATATCTTTTCTGTTCTAAACCATATCTATTCTATTTAAGTGTGCCCAGCGAAGCGGGCCGGGTTTGCTAGTCTATATATATAAAAATGAATTGCTGTTCGTTAGTCTCGCTAAAACTCGAGAACGGCTGAACGGATTTATCTTATCTTGATCTTGAAATGTCCGTGAAGCTCTAGGGAAGGTTTAAAAGGTGAGAAAAATTCGAATAATTGCCGGGAAAACCCTAAAAACAGCACTTTTCTTCTTCCCATATAAACGTTTTCTAAATAAAATTTAGAGTCAATTTGAACTTTATTGGTATTTAATAAAGTTCTTATTAAATTATATTCACTCACTGTGTTCATCGGACCTCATATTACAGCTAAGAAATGGACAAACTTTTTACCGCACCTAAAAATATTTGACAAACAAGTGATAATCTTTAAGATATCAAATGTTTCACCATAATATTTGACATTAGATTTGACAACCAACTACTATGCCAATCCATTCTGTCGCAATTTAGAGCACGGAAAGAAGTATTACGATAGTGTGCTACGATATCTATGAGTGAGCGAGAACTTTCTTTACTTTAGCAATCCTTTGTGATAGTGACATTCCACGTAATGTACTTTTTCCCCCGGCCCCGGAGTTTTCAGAGGGACCCGGACTCGAGGGTAATACGCATTTTGATAAATAAAAAAAATTTGAAGGGGCCCGCATCTCAAGTTTCCCCCGGGGCCCGAATACTCTCTCCACGGCCCTGAATACATGCATGAATCTACTGCATTTTGTTGTGCTGGAGGTAAAGTAAAATTGCCACAATTGGTCCCATCACCAGATAAAAAAGTTAGTGCTATGAGTTTCTATTCATACAGACTCACGATCCATCAAGGTGAAGTAAATCATATTTTAATGTGTCGAAGACTTTTTCATCAGTTTGCAGTTGGCATGTATGTCGAAATTGAGATTGAACGATTGACATACATCCGTTACATCAATACATGCATTCATCTCCGTGATGCTATAAATGCGGATGGCAATGTGAATAATGTGGGAAGAATGACAATTTTGCTAGCCACTTATATAGGAAGCCCAGGCCACATACATGATTATGTTCAGAATTCTATGTCATATGTTAGGCATTATGGCCGCCCAGACTTATTTGTTACATTCACATGTAACCCAAAATGGTCCGAAATCAAGAGGGAATTGTCAAATACCACTTGAAAGACATTACATAACTGCCAGAGTTTTTAAGCAAAAATTAAAATTTCTCATGAATTTCTTAATAAAGCATTGTGTGTATGGCCGAGTCCTTTGTTGAATGTATTCTGTAGAATGGCAAAAGCGCACATTTTAGTCTGGTTAGTGGACAAAATAAGGCCAGATGAGATGGATTCCATAATTTTAGCTGAAATTCCAGATGAAACAGTTGACCCAAAATTGCATGCCGTAGTTACCAAGCACATGATACATGGACCTTGCGGACTTTTCAACTACAATTCACCCTGTATGGTCGACGGCATGAGTTCCAAGCGATACCCAAGAGACCTGCTTGCTGAAACCATAACGGGAAATGATGGATACCCATTGTATCGTCAGTGATCAGGTGCGGATAATGGGCGAAGTTGTGAAGGTAAGAGGGCAAAATGTTGATGTAGACAATCGTTGGATTGTGTCATACTCGCCAATATTGTCCAAAGCTTTTGAGACTCACATCAATGTAGAATATTGTAACTGTGTGAAGTCGATAAAGTACATATGTAAATATTATAACAAAGGTAGCGATACAGCTGTCTTCGCTGTAACCAATGCAAATGATGAAATATCACAGTACCAGATGGGTTGCTATGTAAGAAGCAACGAAACAATTTGGCGTATCTTTTCATTTGCGATCCATGAAAGACACCGTACAGTAGTCCATTTGGCAGTCTATTTAGAAAATGGTCAACGAGTTTATTTTAATGAATCGAACGCGGCAGACAGAGCGGCACGTCCACCGTCGACAACATTAACAAGTTTTTTCACAGTCTGTCAAACTGATGATTTTGCTGTATGCTGACAATGCCATAATTAAGAACAAAAAATTGCGTACAACACTTTGATAGAAGCTGTGAACAGTGGATTTGGTGGAATTTATTTCTTTGATGCTCCCGGAGGAAGCGAAAAAACGTTCTTGCTCTGGAATAGCTGCGACCCTGCTAGAAGGCGGGCGAACTGCACATTTTGTCTTGAAATTACCATTAAACATGCAAATCACCGAAACACCAATTTGCAACATCGCCAAAAATAGCGCAATGGCCAAGATCCCACAGGTATCCAAATTGATTGTTTGGGATGAATGCACAATGGCCCATAAGAGTTGACTGGAGGCACTGGACAGAACGTTGAAAGATCTTCGTGACAACCAAAATATTTTTGGTGGGGCCATGATACTGTTGTCAGGTGATTTTCGTCAGACTCTTCCAGTAATTCCCCGATCAACTGTTGCTGATGAACTAAATGCATGCCTAAAATCATCGAATTTGGGGCAGTATGTAAAGACACTCCAATTAACAACTAACATTCGAGTATTTTTGCAACAAGATGAAACTGCGAGTGTGTTTTCGAAGCAGTTGTTAGACATTGGAAATAATAAAGTTGCAGTGGACACCTCAACCGGATTCATCAAATTACCCACAGATTTCTGTCACATCACAGACTCAAAAGAAGAGCTTATTCAGCGTGTTTTTCCAGATATAGCGCAAAAATTCAATAACCA